>NW_004955406.1:5384885-5404066 GCF_000276665.1 Chinchilla lanigera | reverse complement strand
AGCAAAATGTGAGCAAGCTAGTAAAGCAAGGGCTAAAAAAAAAAAAAAAAAAAAAAAAAAAAAAAAAAAAAAAGAATTGAGAGAGGAAAAAATGAGGAGGAATATGGGCCCAAAGAGAAGGAAACAAGTGTTGCGGAAGAAAAAGAGGTCAAAGGGTTGTGAATTACCTCAGGTCACCTAAAAAGTTACACCTGGTCCCTCAGGATTGCAGTCATGCATGCAAGTGTGTTTGAGAGGTTTACAGTGTTGCATAATGGGAATGTGCTGTTTTCTAAGGTAGAAATACCCAGGCACTGTGCCCTTTGGAGACTGGTACTGCTAGGTCTTCTAGCAGACTGCTTTCTAGTCTTGCCTTCAACTAATTGTAAGCAACAAATAAAATATAACTCTTCTGTGAATCACCAGCGTCTGAGGTTATTTTTTTTTAAATTGGCAAGTATGCAAAAACTTTCAAGACACATTACGTGTGTACTATTATAGGAGGGTTAATGTGGAATGTTCAGCTTTCATCTGAGGTGCTGGTTTAACTGTTCTTATAGAAAGCCAGGGTTGAATAATTGTCTCCAGCTCTCAGGTCTTGTGTTTTGGTGCTAAAACTCCCAAGAATAACAATTTAGCTGTATTCAGGGCCTTCCAGCCAGGAATTAAACTCTACCCAGTACCAATCTGACCTTGAAGTGGACCCCAAAAACAAGCCTTCCTTTTAGTCTTTTGGGATTAAACTATTTACAAATCCAGATGCCCTCATTTTCAGGGAGGCTGTCTACTATACCCATAGTTCACTAAGTGAATTGTTACAAATTAATCCAATTTGGGAGTCATACACAAAAACCAACAAGCTACCAAATGCTGAGGATTCTGCTCCAGCATTCTACCAGGAAGTTTGGTTTCTGGGAAATATGTGGCTGGACACAGAGCACCAGTGGAGTCTTGCCTGCCCCACGCTGTCTGGACAGCTGTTTCATCATCCATCGGGCCACCATCAGTACTGTCATGTGTGGGTCAAAGTCTCTGACTGCTGCCATTCTTGCTTTTAATTATAATTTACTATTAGTTGCATGATTAGGAAAGTCGTCGGGGCTTGCTTGAACCTCGAAGTAAGTAGGGACACGTATTGACTTCAACTGTACTTTTGGCCTTTAACTTTCCAGTAATTACACCTCAGGGTAATTATGCATTGCAGCTTGACTATGAATCATTTGCGTCCTGATTGCTAAAGCACATGTGCGCGTAATCTCCTCGCATATACTCTACATGGGTCTCAATGGTATCCCTAGTTATTTTGCCACTTGGACATGAGAAAGCACGGAATAGGTTGACAGTGGATTATTTTGCCAGCCTAACCTAGGCTACAGTAGGAAAAAGAAGAGCTTAAAATCCCTATTTTTAGACTCTAGGATTAAACAATTGAATGTACCGCATACTCCTGCAGATAGCTTGCAAATGGCATGTGCAAATTCATGTCTCTTGGTGGATGCCTGGAAAATAAATATTCATGCTTTTTTCCAACTCCTGCTCAGCTGCAGGCACACGGTGGCTATAGCAGGAAGTAATGGAAGCCCACAGAGCAAGCAAGAGAGCAGTGATTAGAAACGGGTGGGGGTGGCGGTGGGGGTGAGTGAGGTGGGGCTCTTCAGAGCAAAGGTTTCAGCGCAACTGCAAATGTGAGTGATAGACTCACCAACAACACTGAGCTCTGCAAACAGTGGCCACAGTCTACAGCAATCAGTTTCTGCTCGGGTTGTGAAAGCTGCTGGTTGCTTGTTAATAAATGGCCAGTGCTCAGAAAGCCTGAGAAGACCTGGGGGACTGGCTGCTTTGGGGTTTCCTTGGCACCTCCCGCTCTGGGGCTGGGCTGACCTGACACAAATTGGTTTTAAATACTTCCACCTTGTGGCCCTACAGAATTTTATATGTGTTAGAGCTTTATGTTCTGTTTTGTTTTACAGTTGGATAAGGGTCTAACTTTCCTAGGAGATTGTGCTTCTCTGGGGCAGGACCAGGTTTAACGCGTCTTTGGGGAGCAGCTTGGCAGAGTGCCAGCTGCAGATCTCGGGGATCTGAGAGATGAGCTATGAGCCCTGGTTTCCCAGTGCTGCCTGCCTAACTTTTTGGACAAGGTGATTTCTGAGCTTCAACTATTCCATAGGACTGTTTTAAAGATTGAAGGAGTCCATCAGGACTCTCTTCAAGTATTGAAAAGTTCATCTTATACATGCATGTGCACACACACACACACACACACACACATTAATTCACAGAAGTATTGCTAGTTTATATTATGATTTAATCCAGAGACTAAAGTTGTCACTCTAGACAGACAGATAGATTCTCTTTCTCTCTTTCCCCACATACATGAACAGAGTCAACATTGCTTCTTTCCCTCCTTTTCTCCTACTACAAATGAGCTTCCTTCATACAAGGGCTTTCAATGGTTGCCAGTAGTAGTTTCAGTTTTATTTAATTTCTGCATGGCAACAGCCTCCATACATATAGCCCAGGGAAGGCTCTGATTGGTCAGGCCTGGGTGTATGGGAAGGAGGGAGGGTTTGGTGTTTGGTGGTCCCACCGGAATTATTTAGAGTAGTAGGGGAAATCTCTCAGAGGAAAAGTATCTATGTCAATGCTGTTACCAGAAATAAAGATTTGAGAGTGAAGGTGGATTTGGGCAGGCAAAATAGGGACTATCCTTTTCTTTTGCACTGGTGATTGAACCCAGGTCCTAGCACATGCTAGACCAGCACTCTGCCACTCAGCTGCGTCGGCACCCTGTGCATGTCCTTTTCAGTTGATGGGATGCCTTTTATAAAGCTATAGGGCCTGACACCTAGATCAGCAACAACATCCCTGGGTCATGCATCTCTTCCTTCTTTGAATAGTCTCTAATCTGTCTGTTCTAGTGCTCTAATACAACTCCTTCTTTAGGTATCCCAGCCATACCTAAAGCCACTTGGGAGGCTGTTGGGAAACCCCAGCCAAAGTTTCCTGATAGGATCCTCCTCACCTTGACTCCTGCCAGGATCAAAAGAAAAACATGTGTTTTCCTTCTAGAATAGAAGGAAGATTCACAGGGAGATCTGAGAAGAGATAGGGAGACCTTGGAGAAGCTGTCCTGGGGCCTGTTCTCCTAGTGCTTGAGGACTTTGGGGCGGGTGCACAGCACATCTCAGTGGCAGTGTTCAGAGAGGTGCCCGCAGAATGGAGGCAGTCTCCCCATCCCTCCACCTTCCCTCCTCCCTGATATCACATCATAGGATCCCTCCAGGCAACATTCCTTCCCAAGCCAGAGGCCCAGCTCCAGGAAACCACAGTCTGGAGCTGTGAAGTTTAGACTCTTCTGACCTAGTCTTAGATGTGCTCATCCCAGTTGGCTTCACTCCAGCAGCCTGCTTTGAAGCTGTTCTTTGAGTCAGTGGTGAAGAGGATACCTTCTGTGGAGGAAGTTGCTGATAGACCAGGGTGCTTTTGCATGCTCCTCAGCATGCCGGTAGGATCCATATCTCAGGATAGGGAGAAATCAACCATGGGCAACAATTGGTGCTGAGTTTGTATTAGTCAGCTTTCTTGCCACTTGGATAAACTACCTGATGCTCAAAACTTTAAAAAGGAGAGGTTTTTCTTGACTCGTGGTTTTAGAGGGTACAGTATATGATTGCCTGGTTCCAATGCAAAAATATCATGGCGGAAGGGTGTGGTAGAGCAAAGCTTCTTCATTCACGGCAGGAAGGAAGCAGAGCAGGGGAACGGCACCAAAGAGGCAGGGATCAGAGACTGGATATAGACCCCAGGGTTACACCTCCATGACCCCCTCAGACACACCTAGAAGAGTGCTTTAGTAATCCCCTGGGCTGTTTCCAAGCCAATCAAGTGGACAGTTAAGCTTAACTGTCACATAGTCTTTTTAAATTTTTTCTATTGAAAGCATATTCCAAGGGGCTGGGGATTTAGCTCAGCGGTACAGTGCCTGCCCGGCAAGCGCAAGATCGTGAGTTCGATTCCTGGTACCAGAAAACAAACAAACAAAAAGAAAGCATATTCCAGTAAGGCTGGAGGTGAAGCGAGGGATGCAAGGACCCCTACATTCTGACTGGTCCAGGGGGCTGGGTACAGGAGAGAGTCCATACAGATGAAGGAGCCCTCTGTCAGCTATGACGTACAGAAAGACACGACATGTGGGGTCAAGAGATCTGACTAAAGAGTGACTTACTGCCTCACTCACTGTGTGGTCATGGACAAGTCACTTAGCCCCTCTGTGCCTCAGTTTCTTCATCTATAAAATGAGATGCTTATAATATTTCACAGGGTCATTGCCAGGGTAAAAGGGGCAATGACCTGGCAAAGTGCTATGTTGTTGTCTATAACTTCCCCCATGAAGCTGAAGAGTGTGAGGTTATGAGTTAAGACTACAATTTAACACAGTTGGGTTGAAGTTCGTATTTTTGAATCAAGAGTAGAGATATTTATGCATAAACCCATGAGATGTCAGAGATTTGATTCAAAATAATATAAGAAGGTGAGAATGGGTGGAAGTATTGCAGAAATAAGATTGGTCAAAGGGGGACCAGGGATATAGCTCAGAGGCACAAGCACCTGCCTGGAAAGTTCAAGGTCCTGAGTTCAATTCCCGGTACCAAATAAATAAATAAATAAAATTATCACAAGATTGGTCAAAGGGTAATGGTTGAAGCTGGCTATTGGGTGCATGGAATTTATTACACTGATCTGTCTACCTTGTATATGCAGGTGGTCCTTCATTTGCATGGCTCTAATATGCATGGATTTCAAGTAACATGGGTTAGTTAAATAAAACCAACCACTCTTGACAGAATTTGGATTGCAGTTACCATTGTGTATTAACTGCAAGCAATTGTGCGAAGTGCAAGCTATGTTTCAGGCTCTCATCCCACAGACCACTGAGTAAGGAAGATGCACATCACTGTCATGTTAACTGTGTTGCTTCTTTCAAAGCCTATGGGCTGGTGATGCGTCACTGCCCATCTGTTGCTCAGTTCACACACGGACAGGAAGTATGTTGTGTTGCCCCCCCAGTGTCTCCCACGATAAACCCATGTGAGATTTTACAAAAACGGATAATTGGAAGAGGGAATTGGCCAGAAGAAGGAGGAAGGGAGGAGAGGGGGGAGGGGGCAAGGAAGAAAGAAAGGAAGAAAAGAAAGAAAAGAAAAGACACTAAAAAACTGAAAAGCGGTAACTGATGTGGATGACCATGGCAATGCCCCCTCTCAGGGCTCCGCCTGAGGAGCGTCCCAGAGAAGGCAGCTTATTGACTTAACTGGGAAAAGAGGTCTTGACAAAAAGGATGGAAGAGTTCAGGTGATACTTCACAACACCAAAAGCTCAAAGGCTAAAACGTTAGTGGTTGATCCAAATTTAGGAGCAGGACAAATCACCAGGGGGTAGAAAAGCACCAAACGCCCCACATCAGGGGTTCCACAGCAAGAAGGCAAGTGCTGCTCTGGGGATTCCAGATAAGTTCTTTCATAAGATAACAGTTTTAAAATTTTCAACGTTTCCATTACTTTACATTATAGTGTGCTAAATAAATATTGGCTTTACTATCATTTCCATTTGCCTATGTATTTACAACCAGCAATAAAAGAGTGTTTTGCGTTTTGATAAAAAAATTTGAAAGGTCACAAAATAATTGTAATTTATCCAATCAGTTGTCATGGTTTCAGCTCGAATGGCTATTTTCCCAGTCTTTTTTTTTTTTTTTTTTTTGGTACCGGGAATCAAACTCAGGACATTATGCTTGCCAAGCAGGCACTTAGGCCACTGAGCTATATCCCTGGCCCCTATTTTCAGTCTTGGACAACTGCAGAAAGTGAAGTTTGCCAGTATTTGAAAATTTCAAACTAAATAATTGATTTTTTTCCCTAATCCTCCTTCATCTGCTTTCTTACAAGAAGTATTCAACCTTCCTGGGCCTCAATGCACGTGAAGATAATAATTGCAACCTTTTCACTTGTGAACTTTCAACAAGTTACATCTGTCAAATACTCAGCAGAGTGAAAGATATAAATAAAACTTTTAATGAATATTAGCTGCTACCATATTTATGGATCTGCACCAGAAGGAGATAAGATAGTCTGCGTGGGCAGAGAACATCAGGGTATTATTATAATAATCGCCACGCTGGATGCCTCTCAGCTACTCCCATTTGCATCTGTTCTTAAAATGTCACCTTCAGTGCCACACAGCCCAGCTTGTTTCAGCCTGGCTCGTTTTTTTGTCTTTTGTTTGTTTGTTTGTTTGTTTGTTTGTTTTTCTGGTACCGGGAATCAAACTCATGACCTTGCACTTGCCAGGCAGGTGCTGTGCCGCTGAGCTAAATCCCTAGCCCCAGCTTGGCTTGTTTTTGCAGGGAACCTCCATTTCCCAGTAAAGACCAATTGATACCGATCAGTGTTTCTAGCTTTCTTTTGTCACTATCACCCCCTTCCTGCAGGAACCTATTCAGGCATTTTCCCCTAACTACCTTCCCTATGAAATTTCAGCATTATAGAGACACTGTAATTCTGTATGCTTGTGTTCTAAACATAAGAAGTATAAAATCTTCCCCCAACCAATTTCTTTTACTTTCTTAGGAGACTATCACAGCCGTTGAGAATGCATGGTGGAGATTAAAATGTAGCAAAATGATAGCCTACCCAATGTCGCTGTCACCATGACTGTCATCTCCCCCGCACCTATCCTATCCCCCACTCCCAGCCCCCTGCTTTTTCCTTTCTAGGGGAACCCTGGGTTTGTTGCTGTTGTTAATCCACCATCTTCCAAGTGGTCATACATTAACCCAACTAGACAGTTCTCTTCCCTTGGCTAGTGGCTGACTAGGAATTGAGCACACCATTCTGGGAAGCAAGAGGAGAGGGCAGATCTTCCAAGAAGCCCTGGGGAAAGTTTTCTTCATGAGTTAGAAAGAAAAGAAAGCCATACCCAGAGATAACGTAACTGCCCCCTTGGGTGCTGTCAGTGCTCGATGCTTTGACTTGAACTCTGGCAGCTACTGCCTGTCGGTCTGGGAATCAGCGTACAGGCCCAAGTGACACGCTGAAGGTGCAGAGCGAAAGCGCAGAAGCGTGGAAAGAGCCAGCGTTCCCGATGATGCCGGATCAATCAACTCTGCCGCTGCCCGCCTTTCGACCTCTTGCGTCAGGAGATTTTCCCCCTTGCTTTGGCCTGCTGAGTTGGTGCTTCTGAGTACTTGTGGCCAAGAGAATCCCAGGGGATACAGAAAAAAAAAAAAAAAAGAACCTTATATAACAGGAGAATTTTGAGTGAATATATTAATAGAAAAGCATTCACATAAATTGAGGATTGCTGCATTTTGAAGATAAAGACTGGGAACACATTTCCTTCTACTCTTGAATAACCTCATCCACGTCTTTAGCTCCACAACTCACACTCAGGGTTTGAATCCTACTCCACTGTGGAGGACACCGGGTCGGCTCTCCTTGAAAGAAGAGCATTTCACTCCACTTTGGCTAAACCTGGCCACATTTCCATGTACTGATACGTACGAAGCTGGCTAGGATATTTCTTTATCCCCTCCATTGGCTTTAAGCAATGCAAATGGTCTAACCCAGGTGCTGAGGTGGCATCTTTAAAGCAATGATAGGTCAGTGATGCCCCGCCTGTAGCTCCTAACTCTACGTGTGAGCTAGGCCAAGTGACGCTGCGCTGTTGGCTGGGATTGAGCCTGGAGAAAGAGGCCCTGACATCTCAGGCATGAAGATTACACATCAAAGCCAAAGCACTGACCCCTCAACACAAAATACTTACTCAATCTGTGATACGCAGATCACTCTTTCTGCACCTCTTTCTCTCTCTCTCTGCGTATTGCAGAGGTGCTGTCAGGTCTCCTACCTAGCCCAGCTCACAGCACGCAGGTGCTTCCCAACATTCTCTCAGTCACTCAACCCCGAGCCACTCCCCTCCTCATCAATTAATAAAACCCGGGTTCGGCCCTGGGTTGAGGCCTTTGTCCCAGTTAACCATTGTTCCGACTGGACGTAGGACCACTTGGCTCCCCACAACTACAAATATGCCTTAGTGTCTTTATTCTTGCCATGGGTTGCACTGGAAGTGGTAGATTAGAGTTACTTATTGGAATTCCAATAATGTTTCCATGGGATTACAAATATAAACTCCACTGGACCATGACGTGTCTGAGAAGGGCATTCTATGCTCTACCATTGGTTGGCTGGGTGGCCTTAGCAAATTACTTTCTTTTTTTTGGAGACAGGGTATCACTATGTAGTTCAGGCTGGCCTTGAGCTCACTTTGTAGCCCAGGCTGGTCTCAGACTCACAATGATCCTCCTGCTTCAGCCTCTCGAGTGCTGGGATTACAGGCATGTGCCAGCAAGTTACTTTTTCAAATGTCAATTTTCTTTTTCATAAAATTGAGATAGGAGTATCTCTACTAGGTTGTGAGAGTTAAAAGGAATAATATGAGTAAAACGCCTAGAGTGAGTTTGGCATATACATGGTATTTAACAAATTGTTGTTCATTTCCCTCATGCTAATGGCTTCCTACACTTGCTTTCCAGTCCTGTCTGTTCCCAGATTTTCTCCAGTATATTATTCCATTTCTGGGACTATAATGAAATATCTGAGGGTGGGTCATGTATAAAGAAAAGAGGTTTACTCAGCTCATAATCCTGGAATCTAAGAGCATAGGACCGGCTTCTGCTCAGGTCTGATGGGGGTTCCTCTGGCTACATCACGGCAGATATCATGATGACAGGACTCCTGGGAGAATGAAATGTGGTGAGACAGGAAGCCTGAGCATGCGGAGGGCCACTCTGAAGTTGTTTTTGTTTTTGATTGTTAATATAACAACCCACTCTCACGGGAACTACCAGTGCTATGAAAACTACATTAATCCCTTCCTGGGGCGATGCTCCAATGACTTAGCCACCTTCTACTAAGCCCTCCCTCCTAAAGGCTCGGCCACCTCTTAATACCACCACACTGGGGCCAGGGCTCCAGAACATGAAACCTTGGGCAACAAACCATATCCAAACTGCTGCACCCAGTTTGGACCAAGGAACAATGAGGCAATCTTTGGTAGGTGTTTCTTGGAAAGAGTGTCGTTGCTCTTCAAAGTGAACCTCCAGGAGAACTCTCCTCTCTTTTGTAAATCCTGGTGTCTACAGGAATTGTTTTGGCTCCATGACAGAAGATAGCTTGAAGATGAGACCAATACACAGAAGAGAATGGCCCAGGAGCTACTGAACTAACCCACCCCTGAAGCCTGCCCTACTTTGGAACTTTCACATATATGAGCCAAAAGAATTTCTTAGCGAGTTGGAGCCAAGTCCTCTCTAACTTGCGACACAAAGAGTTCTAACTGATGCAGGGATCCTGCCTTCAACTTTGCACCCACCACGGATCTGTCTCGTGGCAGGCATTCAATACATGCTTGCTGGGGTGGGTGAGCCCGTGGTTCTGGTGCAGCTCCTTTCTACCTCTCTGCTCTTCCCTGCAGTTTCCGCATTCGCCATCCTCCCCACACCAGTTCCCATCTGCTCCCCTTCTCATTTGAGCTTGAGGCTCCTCATGGGAGTAAGTTCTTGTTTTCAGAAATGGGAACAGAGCTTCCTGAAGTGACAGGAATGTTCATGTCTATCCAGCCCAGCTCGCTCTTGGAAGTTCCTTCCTGAATTCTCCAACTCTCCTTTCTCTACACTTCGGACTGCCACCCTTTGGATTGTAGTTATCATTTCAACAGACTTTAAGAGTTTTGAGCTTATTATTTCCTGATGATCAATTTGAAATCACCCTACTCTAACTGATAAACTGTCTGCAAGTCACATGTTAGCGTGGTGTAGTTCTGTGAAGTATTCGATCACCAAGTATGTGAGTTGTAAAGTCCCAGAGTTGCATAATTTCCAAGAAGTTCCAGTGCTAATTATGTCCTTCATCTTTGGATGTGCACTGACAGCATGACTGGTCGCGAGTGCGAATTCTTCTGCTTTTGGTTGCCATCTCAAGTACATAATACGAAGTTATTCACTATAGACTCATCCTGTGCAGGAGATCCATTTCTCCTCTTCACTAAAATGCACGTCTTTTTTCTACCATCTCAGCCTTACTCTTCTGCCCCTAGCCTCTGACAAGCCCATTTGCCTTCTGCTTCTGTGAGTTTGTTTAGCCTCCATATACAAGAGAGAGAGTGTGTGTGTTAACTTCCACCACTATGGCAAAGGCCTTGGTGGACACTTCCTATTTAACCCATAACAATGCGCTATCTGTCTTCCTGTGTCCCAGCTTATGTCACTTTAACACAATGTTCTCCAGCTTCATTTGTGCTGCTGCAAATTACAGAATTTCCTTCTTTGTAAAGAACTTAGAATGAATTCCTTTGTGTATCTAGACTATATTTTATGTATCCAAGAGTAATATTTCCTGCCTTGGATACTGTATGCTTTGTCTGATTTCTTCCTGCTTTCCTCCTTTATTGTTTTAAACAGTATTCCCTATCTTACATACTGCTAATAGGGCCAGAGCTTGGCACTGGCCTGAATGGCAGACGGCTGTGGACAGCTGAGGCCAGCGATGGTGAACCTTTCAATGACACAAACAGCCCATTGCAGCACATGTGCCATTTGTTTGCCTAGGCCCTAGAAAATGACCTGGCATGAGAATACCACCCGACCACATCCCCCTATACTTTGCCCGGCCAACCAACTAGATCAACGTCCAGAAATTATTTGACTGTGAACTGTAGATAGGAAAGGAGAAAGACTGCAGGGTAAAAATGTTGATAAATTCAACGGCGTTAAATTGTAGTGCTTTGTTCACCAAAAGATCAGACGGGTAAGCATCCACAAAATTGGCAAAATGACAACATCTAAAGGTAAACACCGAGACGGCTATGAAACAAAAGGGGCACATAAAAGGAAACATTAGGAGAAGCATAACTGGTACAACTACTTTGAGTTTGGCATTTTGAGTAAAGTACCCTGTGACTCACCAGTTGCGCTCCTAGGAGTATTGCATACCCCAGAGAAATCTGCGGTCCTGTCCACTGAGAAACATGTACAAGAGAGTATATAACGTGATGCCCCAAACCCCTACAACAACCACAACATCCTAGAAACAACCTAAGGGATGCCGGTGATGCCATGTCTAAATGAATTCTGCTATATTCCTGCAGTGGAATACTACTGGGCACTGAAAATGAGTGACCACTAACTACAGGTGAGGACACGGGTAACTCAGGGGCAGGACGTGGGAAGGAGTCTGGGAGAGGTCTGCCTAGTATCCTTCATACACGTGGCTTTGCTTTCTGAGGGGTTCAGGATCTGTTCTCCTCTCTTGAGCATCTGTAGTGAGCTCGGGATCGAGCCCTCTCGGAGCTATGCAGACTTCACGGCCTGTTTCCTGGTGATGTGGATGTCTGGGCCCACAGGTTGCTTGAAGATGTAAACACTTTTTTCTTTGGCATTTTCATCCCCTTGGAAACAGAAGGCTGCAGTCAGTTCCATGAACCATTCTCCGTTCCCAAAGGTCCATTTTTACAGCCACCCTTTTTCTGGTTCCTGAGAGTGGTTCTCTCCTTTGGTGACTGCCTGGAGTCTGTGTGGAGCCAGAGGCCTCGGTGCAAATCCCTAGGTCTTTGCTGTCGCCTTTGCCTCAAGCCTGGCTCCCTGCTTGGCTGAGAAATTAAAACGGGCTTTGAAAACTGCTCAGAGCAACAGCAGTCAACCCCTTCTTGTTTTGGGTATACGAGCAATTGACTTCCAGCTCTGAAAAGATCCACATTTGCATGTCTTGTGGACACTACAATCTGGCCAGTGCTGGCCGGCGCCCTTTCTTCTAATACTTTGCTGGAAAAGCAGGAAGGAGCAGCTCTCGCGGACAATGTGGTTTTGTGCAACCGCTTCCTAGAGCCGAGGGCTTCCTAGATGAGCGGGCTGGCCTCAGATGATTGCAGAGGACTCTTGCCAATCTATGCTGGCTGCCTCCGCATAAAAAGGACGCCAGCTTTCCAGTACTCGATATCAGTTTCCTTATCTCCCAGCTGCTGAGCAGTGCCCTGTATTTTAGGTCCTCAGAACAGCAATACCGTTCCCAACTCCGTCTCTACGTCAGTTAAGGTAACTTATGCCACCTTAATAAAGACATCAATGCTCCCACACCTTAAGGCGGATAGACACTTGGTTTTTCTCCTGGAAGGGGATAGGGTGAGGCTTCCAGGCACTGGGTGGCTCTACTCCACCCCATTCCAGCATCTGAGTTCTTCCCGTTTTAGCAGCTCCATCCCGCAGGCCCTGATGTCTGGGAAGTCAAGGCTGTGTACTGCTATGTCTGGCTCCCAGCGTGCGGGGAGGAGACACATCCCGGTCTTAGGATGAAGGCCTAGCAGTGGCTCACAGCGCTGCTGCTCACATTTCTTCGGAGGGGATTTAGCTGTTTGGCCACATTGAACTGCGAGGAAGTCTGGGAGACGGGGCTGGGATAAAGAGAACAGATTTTAGTGGCCAGTCAGAGCTCTGTCACCTCACCGTTTGAATCGCAAGCTTCCCGATTGCTTTGCACCTCTGAGAACAGAGTGAGAGTCAGGTTTCCTAGCAAAAAGTCAACACTGCGTAGACCAGAAATGAGAGCAAAGTCTGCTGTCACGTATTTTACTTATTTAAAAGATCATGTAGTTTTGCAACTTCTTTGAAAGAGTAAGACAATAGATTTATTTTTATTTTCCAATTTTCAGTACTAGTATGTGTTTATTGTCCATTGGTTCCATAAGAAAGGCAGGATTTGGCCTTAATTTCTTTGTAATTGCTTTCCTTCTGAGAGGTCTGTCACTTGTCAATTGAGGTATAACTGAGAAATAGGAATTGAATATATTCAAGGTGCCCAACATCTGATATATTTACATAGCCAGGCTAATTGACCTAAACACTTAAGATCTACTGTCTGAGCAAACCCCAGGTACACTCTACATAACTACAGTAGGGGTGCTGTCTCCATCACCAGAACGGATTCTTATTGTGACTCCAAGTTAGTACCCTTTGATCAACATCTATCCACTTCTACCATGTCCTAACCAACATTTACTCTCTGGTTCGGTGGGCTTGACTTTTTTTTTTTTAGATCCCACATATAAGTGAGATCATGCAATTGTCCTCTGAAGTCTGGCTTATTTTATGATATTTTCCATCATAATGTCCCCCAGCTTTATCCATGTTATTGCAAATGTCTGGATTTGCTTATTTGCTTAAAGTCTCTTTTTCCAACAATTTCACACATCTTGCTAAAATAACAGAAATGTGATTTTAATCTCTAGCAAAATAGATATGGAAAAGGACATTAATTGTTTGAGGCCCACTAGTATGAATTTAAGATATATGAAATGGCATATCTTATATGCATAATTTTATATTGCACGTTTATGAAATTTTTAGTAAGAAAGACAGAAAAGGGAGGAAGGAAGAAAAAAGGGAAAAAAGAAAAAGGAAGGGAAGACAGAAGGAAGGGAGGGAGGGAGGAGGAAGAAGACAGGAAGGGAAGACGGAAGGAGAATGCAGGCAGGCCTGGCACGCAGCACCTGGCACTGAAATGTCAGTTCCCCTTGCGGTGAATTCCCCTTCAGCATATTTACTCCCCTCCAGGGATGGTCCTAGCTCCATCCAGGATTCAATCCAGGGTGGCAGAGGGAGCTGCCGCTGCCCATAGAGCCCAGAGACTTGAGAGCAAAGGCACAGCAGCAATGCAGCATCCATGGTTGCCTGGCAACGTGGTGGGTACCACCACCGAGGCACGGTCTCCTAAACATCGT
The DNA here is from genome assembly GCF_000276665.1 of Chinchilla lanigera. NCBI lineage: Eukaryota > Metazoa > Chordata > Mammalia > Rodentia > Chinchillidae > Chinchilla > Chinchilla lanigera. The sequence goes on along the minus strand of NW_004955406.1, from coordinate 5,390,257 downwards.
GGAGATGATGAGAACCTGTGTAACCCTGCAGAGCCCCCTCACTCATCACAGCCTCTCCAGGCAGGTGCTGCTCTCCTCACCCCTCTGCTCCATCGCCTCATCACTCCTCCTTATGGCCGCTCACTGTGCCTTTGAGCAGGAAGGAAGTGCAGCCTGAGAGCTACCGCAGAGGGGAGCAGGGGCAGGGATGCTCCTGGCAGTGCCACCTGCCGCCACACAGGTGGGAGCACTGGCGAACTCCCAGCAGCCACCTCCATTCTGGCCTGTTCTTTGGAAAATCAGAAAGTGCAGGGTAGGATGTGACAGATTTTCCTAAATTCAGGGACAAATACACAGATGTCTCTACTTAGTGACTCCTATCTGGATTGGCTGAGCCTAAGGTCACTCGTGTGGAATCCACAGCCTTGCTTTGAACTATGTCCATTGTCGAGAGGGGACCAGCTACAAGGGCAGGACAGGAAAAAAATCACATCTGAGAAATTCCCTGCAAAAGAATGAGCACAGGACTATTTCTACTTTGAGCTTTGTAAAACAAAAACAAACACAAACATGCAAACCTATGAATGGACAACTCTTATATCCAAAGCCTTGTGCCAGTTATAAAGGGAGAGAGGTGACTTTGATAGTCTTTCAAGTGGACAAGGTAAATATGGGGGAGGCAAAATTATCCTAAAGGAAACATCAGTGAAGCCAGAGATACAGCTCAGTGGCACAAATGCCTGCCTGGCAAGCGCAAGGTCCTGTTCAATTCCTAGTACCAAAAAAAAAAGAAACATCCGTGAAGAAAAATAGCATGTTTGTATGTCAAAGTGAAAAGATGATAAACAAAACTGGGAAAGAGAAAGAGTTGGTTTAATAATTGATTCATTCATTCAATCATTTACTCCACAGACATTTTATTAATTACCAACTCCCAGCCGGGGTCGTGGATGCCTGTAACCTCAGCCCTTAGGAGGCAGAGGCAGGAGGATCACCGTGAGTTCAAGGTCAGCCTGGGCTACACAGTGAATTCAAGGTCAGCCTGCACTACATAGGGATACCCTGTCTCCAAAAAAGGGGCAAGGAGGCCACTATGTGCCATCCACTGCAACAGGGAGCAGAGACACAAGCAGGACACAGGCCGTGCCATCCAGGGCCTCCCAGCTACAGCAGAACACGGGCAGTTACACAAACAAGCAGGAAGGTGCCATCAGGACTGTGGGGCCAAGGTTCATGGTGGTGCTGACCACGTGGAGAGCCTGGGGCAGAGGCCAAGAGGAGGGGCACGGGAGGGGGAGCAGATGGGGGCTCTGACCATCGGGGTGCGGGGCGGGCACTGAGTCTGGGGCTGCAGCTGAAGTCTCAGGAGCCCAAGCTGCTGGAGAATCTGCTTCTGCAGGGAGTCACAAAGGCCCAGAAAGTGGTGACCCTGGAGGACAGGGCTGCTGTTCTCAGGAGCAGGGGCACTGGGCAGTGGCTGATCCTCGCCTGAGTCCGTGACTGAGGCCCTGGCTGGGCCAGGACCCAGCTCAGTGAGACAAAGAGCAGGCTGCCCCCGCACCCAGGACCTTTTGGGACACGTTACCCTCAAGCTGCCGCCCTGGGGCTGACAGAAAGGACCTGGGGTGCTGATGGACGCACAGACAGACCGCACGGATGCTGAGTAGGAGCCCAGCTCTTTGCTCAGGGGTGGTGACTCACCTGCCAGTCAGAGGCCCTCGGCCAGCATCAGTGAGCAGGGTGGGTCTGACGCAAGGACACGGGCTGTCGCTTACCGCCGGAGGGCGGCAGATCCCAGCACCAGGAAGTGGGGGCTGTGCCCTAGGGGCCCGGCGCTGCTTCCCCCATCTCCGCTCCTCTCTGCCTCGGCCCTCTCCTCTGCGTCCCTCTGTGCCGCAGCGCAGCAGAACACGCTGTGCACAGTGTTTCCTCCCACGCTCCCAGGCCTTGCGAGGCCTGATCTGATGAGTTAACTTAGGCAGAGCACGATCTGAGGAGGCTCTCAGTCATGAAGACGACTGTAATTACTACGACAGTCAATACAAATATAATGGGATCTATTTCTAGGAAAGCCTAACTCAAGAGACCGCCATGCAGCCCTCTTTTCCCCAGCAAACCTGTCCTCATTAACGTGGAAATGTGTTAGATGCCGTAGGAAATTCCTACGGCTACTTGACAGGTTGAGGCAGGAAGATTGCAAGTTCAAGCCCAGCCTGGGGAGCTTAGAGAGACCTTGTCTCAAAATAAAAAACAATAATGGTTGGGAGTGTGCGGCTCAGTGGTAGAACACCTCCGGGTTCAACCCCCAGCGCTACAGAGCAAACCAAACGCAAAAGGCAAGGAGACACGGGGCAAGGCCTCTCTCCTCTGCCCCATGCTTTTCTTCTCTTAGTTACACATGAGCTCTCTCCTCACATCCCCGCCAGCTTTCCCTGCTACCACGATCAATCATTTATTCACTCTTTGGGGCTTCGCCACGGTCCCCAGTGACTGCCTTTGGGAGCGTTTTGTTTATGCGGCCAGTGATTGCACGTCTGTGCTGTTGAACCTCGAGGCTGGGGGCTCAGAGACCATTCGACAGCCGGACACTGCCGTGTCCACCGTACGGTAGCTTTGTGACTCCACAGGCAAGGCATTTCCATTAATGGGCTCATAAAAAGAAGCTTAAGAACTCATTTATTTTGGGTCATTGCTTCCAGCCAGGATGAAGTTTTCTAAGCTTCCCGAGTGAATGGCCATGAATTTTATTTCTCCTCCCACATGAGCCAACGCTCGCACAGCGGCAGGGCCTGGCAGGTCGTCTACGCCAGTCACCTTGCCGCAGCTGGGTTCTGTTCTCCAGGCCCCCTCAGATGCAGCATCCGGCCTCCAGCTGAACAGGGAGCGGGTGGCCCTCTGGGGGAGCCTCATCCTTCCAGCATTTAGAGACTTGGTCATATGAGGGGGAGTGTCAGGTGGCTGGCGCAGGCTGAGGACCTGCTTTGTGTCCTTCCTTCTCTGTTCTGATCTAGTTACTGAGACTTTCTTAGTGCTACATAAATCTGAGCTAGTTTTTCCTTTTTTTCTTTTCTTTTGGTAAAATCATCAGCATGTTGGCTCATAGGGACCTTTAACACCTCCACATATTGTTTCAAAAGAAGAAAATTAATTTTTAATCACAAATGTAGTGTTTACTCATCATCACAGAAAATTCTGGGAGCAAAAAGCAAGACACACAAGGACAGAGAGGAGAGTAACGGCTACACTGTGACTTTATCTTCATTTGGGGGCCATCCTGGGGACTGACTCTTGCTAGACAAGCGCTCTGTGGCTGAGCCACACTCCCAGCCCGTTTTAAATTTTATTTTGTGGCAAGGTCTTGTTAAGTTGCTGAGCTGGCCTTGAACTGGCGGTCCTCCTACCTTAGAGTAGCAGGGATAACGGACATGTACCGCTGTGCCAACGTGACATTTCCTCTGAGACATAACTATAGTCAACGCATTAGTTAGTGTATATTCTCACGGACTGGGTTCCCCTGCGTCCTGCTCTTAGCCCCCCTCCATTCACTGACAAGCCATCACTGTCCCCGACTACCCTGGGCCTGGGCTCAGCGGGGGATTCCACGGCTTGCCCATTCTCCAATAGCCCAGCTGGCCTTGAACTCTCAGTGACTGTCCTGCCTCAGTCTCCCGAGTGCTGGGATTACAGACGTGCACCACCACGCCCACCCTCTCTGCCCCAGTTAACACTGTGGTGTTTCCCAAGCCGTGGGACAAGCCCATCTTCCTGCTCACCACGAATAGTGGGCATTGGTCTTGGCCTGGCCACTGAGCTGGGGATAGGAGAAAACTTGTGGGGAAAAGGATCTCTAGGCCTTCAGAAGGCGGGGCAGAGGGGAGGCACAGAGTCCAATTTCCAGCCAGGACCCACCCTGGACCTCCGCACCGAGGAAAAACTGCAACAAAGCAGGGTCTGTCCTGAGAGCGTGCAGTAGCCCCACCCCCCTGCTCCCTCCAGGATTGACCGCCCTTTGTGGTCAATCATTTTCATTTTGTATTTGAATAAGACTGAATCATCATGTACCTTTTCCAGGAATCATCACATTTGAAATTCTTTCTAGTGACTGATTGATTGATTAATTGACTGAGACAGGGTCTCATCCTATAGGCTGGGCTGGCCTCAAATTTGCAATGATCCTCCTGCCTTAGCTTCCAGGTGCTAGTGTCATAGGTATGCAGCACCATGCCCGGCTTAAGCTTTTTCTCAGACAACTGCAACACGAAACACTTTGTCCCACAGAGACAAGGCATCAACAGACATCAAGAAAACCAAGGGCTCTTTTCCAGCCTTTATAATCACACCCTGTCTGAGAGTTTACTGCTAAACAGGTGCAGCGATCTAGCATAGGAACAGAAAGGACCCATGTCCAACAATCTCATGACATAGGTAGGGAAACCAAGGCACAGCGAGGTCAAGCAGCTTTTCAAAGGTCACACAACAGGAAAAGGGGGGCCTCCAACAAGGACACAGTGTGTTAGGAAGGACTCTGCCCGTGGAGGTGCTAATTTCTGAATGCTGCCTAAGAGTACTACCTTGATCAATTATTCACAAAAGCATACTTTTTATTTGTTTTTTGTTTGTTTGTTTTGAGACAGATCCAGGCTGGCCTTGAACATGGGGTCCTCTTGTCTTGAGTAGCAGGTATTACAGGCCTGCGCCATCACGTCCAGCTGAACCTATTCTTGCCCACCCCTCTTTTACCTGCTATGTATCCACAGTTGGGCAAGAGAAGCTCTGGGTGTCCTTTTTGATTTGATTAGGAGCAAGATAACCCAGGATCCGGTTCACCTGATCCCACGCTAACGAACTCTCTCATTCTAAGCACCATTTAACTGCTGAATCTTTATTTGCCCGGCCTGGCCTTGCTCCAACAAGTTGTGGGGAGCCGGGCAGGAGAAGGCCCACAAAACCTCTCAGGTGGCTTGTTCTGTGCAACGAGGAGTCCTTTCCACCCCGCCCCCCCAGCAGAGCTTGAAATAGGGGTGAGGCGTGGGAGTAGGGCCTGGCGAGGGGATCGATTTTTAAACTCCACAGGGGATTTGGATACATAGCCAAGTGCATAGACCTCTGATAAGGTATGATGGACAGACCAGAGAGGAGAAATAATTCTTTTTTTTTTTTTTTTTTTTTCCGGTACCAGGAATTGAACTCAGGACTTTGTGCTTGCCAGGCAGGTGCTGTGCTGCTGAGCTACATCCCCAGCCCAAGTACTCAGCTTTTTAAAAATTTTGTGTAATACATCTTCCTCATCATTTTAATTTTGTCAGCTATATTTAAAGTGGAAGTTTTAACTGGGCATGGTGGTGCATGCCTGTGTACCCAGCACTCAGGAGGCTGAAACAGGAGGATTATTG
>NW_004955406.1:5317644-5384785 GCF_000276665.1 Chinchilla lanigera | reverse complement strand
CTGAGCTAAATCCCCAGCCCCTTAGAGGAGAAATAAATTAGTGTTAGCTAAAAAGGTCTTAGATTATCTGAACATTTTAAACTCTTATAGAGGGTCAAACTAAGGAACAATGGAATGGCGTACACTTTTCAAGGCATCCAAAGCCCTAATCCAAGGTCATTTCCTGCTCCCAGAAAAGATGTTTATTACTTCAGTGGTATTATTTTCCTAATTTAGTGGTACACACAAACACACACACACACAGTAAATAATCTCTACTTGTCCACATGCTAAAGTGTTTATTAGATTCCAAGTCATATTTTTTGTTGACAGTAAGCCTAGCGCTTTCAGTGACACAGATGGCCCACTGCAGCACGCGTGCCTCAGGTTCACCGCCGCCGCTCTGAGCACTCACCCTGTCCCCAGCCCGGTCTTTCCGGTACAGGAAACAGTGTAGTGTGGCCCAGCTCAAGTCTCCAGAGCCGTGCGTGAAGCAGGCTGGACCATGGGGACCGCCTCTGAGAGCCCGCTTCTCTGGAATGATGGAGTGGCCTCTAGCAGATTGCGCAGACGCTTCAGGCCTCTCCTTGAGGACTTAGGTGATTGTCACTGGTCACACCCCCCAAACACACAGCGCTCCTCCTCGGAATACCAGGGCTGAGGGCCATCAGAAATGCTGCAGTGGCCATGACACGAAAGCAGATGGGTCACAGCGAGAAGCACGGACTTAAGGGACACAGCGTTTGGCTCATGGGACACCGCGGTGAGCAGAGGTTCCAGTCTGTCTCGGCCCCTTCCCCCTGCCAGGGCGGCTCCTCCTTCCTGAGCGGAGCTTCTTTCTTCCTCTACCTGCTTTGGTGGAGGCTGCTGATCAAAGTGTCCCAGCCGCGTCCTCTTGGCCACAGTGACGGTCACAGGACACGTGACCCTGGCTTGCCATAACAGCGTGCTACTCGCCCAGACACAGTGCTTGGTCTGGGAAGTCACCCGAGGGCCAGTACCAAAGAGACAAACAAACTTTCAAGGGTTTTTGTAAGTAAAAGCTTGGCATGGCTATTTTTAGTTCCAGGCACAGAGCTGCATGAACCTGACACCGGGGCTGCGCTGTGGACGCCTGGGCAGATGCGGCCACCGCCCAGAAGGAAGAAGAAAGGAGAGAGCGAGATACATCAACGGAAGGGGAAAGCGCATGCTCTGTGTGTCACGTGCTCGGGTCTGCGTGTTCTGAGGCTCTCAGTGATTCTTCTGTTTTTTTAAGCGTGGAAAGAATTTATTGAAAGAAGGAAAGCTTCTGTCTGGGAGGGACAGAAGGGGACCCAGAACGTGGGTTGCCCCCTTCTCAAGGGTGTTTTATTTAGCAAAGCCACAAGGTGAGGCAGGCTTAAGGCGGGACAGAACTATAATCAATCAATAAGATTACAAGTATAGTCGCTAGGGTAATATTGATGAAATGGGGATCAAATGGGGAAACAAGTCATGTAGCAATCAGTGCTCTGTGATTCTTTGAACTGCCCTAGGATTTGCCCCCAGAGGCTCTTTCTCACTTAAGCCAGGTTTGTAATTTGGAATCTATGTCTGTCTGTCTGTCTGTCTGTCTGTCTGTCTCTCTCTCTCTCTCTCTCCTCTCCATTCTGGTGATAGAACCCAAGGCCTTTGCCCTGAGCTACATCTCTAGTCCTGTTTTTGTTTTGTTTTGTTTTGTTTTGTTTTCATTTTTTATTTTGAGACAGTCTTGCTAAGTCAGTATGTTGCCCAGTCTAGCCTCAAACATGCAATCCTCCTGCCTCAGCCTCCCAAAGTGCTGGAATCACAGGTGTGTGTCATCACACTGTGCTGAGTGCAGGTTTCAAGTTTCTCTCTTGCAAACTAGAGTCCTGAGGACAGAGCACTCTAGCAGCTTCCCTCTTCACCGTACACTTTTCTTTTGTACACTTTTTTTTTTTAATTGAAGCCCTACATGCCCAAGAATGAAATCTATCCCTGATGAGTGTTGGGTTATTCTCTTGTCACTCTGGTTACACTGCAATCTACATTTCCCAGGACCCCTTCCCCATGTGGTTCCTTGGAGAAGTGTGTGTGTGTGTGTGTGTGTGTGTGTGTGTGTGTGGTGGGTGTGAAGTGTCTGTCTTCACCTTCCCCACCTTCTTCCTTCATATCCTTCTTCCTTTGCATCTGTTGGCAGGATGGGCTGAGGCCTTGTCCACTGCCATGACGCCCCAAGCGCCCCTCTCTCTGGCCTCTTCCGGTGCACAGTCACCTGCTCCCTGTTCCCCTCTCCGAGCCTGTGTCCGGCAGGTGGTCTGAAGGTGTGACATAGCCCTGCCCAGGTGAGACAAATGCTGAGCTTCCCACTGGTGATTTCCTGTTAGGAGCCGTTGTTCTGGGAGGAAACACGCTCGGAGTGAGAGCCCAAGGGCCACTGCACCCAGCCTGGGATCGAGGCCCAGTCAACATATTAGTGAGTTAACGGGGTATAAACTACTGGAGCTGCACATTATCAAGGAGTCTTTTACATCAGCCTGGTGCTCTGTTGGCCCATGGAATGGTGCACGCATGCGTTTGAAATTGCCACTGGGAGTTAGCTGTGTTCATGAGGGGCTCAAGGTCTCTTCCAGCTGAATGACAACAGCTCAAAGGCCACAGCTCCTGGCCCCAGCCCAGCCATTGCTCAATGTGAGCAATGTGGTTGAGTCTGCAGGCCTCTCCGGGTGTGGGCTAGGCTATCTGGACCAATGAAATAAACAGAGAATGATTTTTTTGTTGTTGCCTTTAGACATAGGGCATTACGATGTAGCCCAGGTTGGCTTCAAACTCGCAGCAAACCTCTTGCCTCAGCCTCCCTAGTGCTGAGATTACAGGCATGTGCTACCACACCTGGCCAAGAATACCCTTAAGTCAGGAAATCTTAGGCTTGGAAGCCACCTTACAGATTAGCCTTAATTAGGGAACCTGATCTTGTTTATCTCCGACTCATCCTCTCGCTTCACTTGGCCTGTCCCTTAGCTGGGAACTTGTAGTCATATACACTGCCCCGTCTCAGAGGGGACATGCTGGAGGCTGCCAGGCCTCTTCAAAAAGTTGGGACAAGTGTCTAGTTGCAGAATTCTCGTCATAATCGGAGCCCCTAAATTTAAAAAGGTCATTGCTGCCCAAGTCAACATGTGACATGAATAGCAGAGTACAGCCATTGGTAGACGAGCACCAGAGATCTTCAGACACACAAGACAAAAAATTTACTGCCAACAAGAGGAAGGCAGGCAGCTAGCATTACTAGGTGTTTAGCCAGAGCTGTGCGCTTTCTGTCTGTGAACATTTGGTCCACACGACAGGTTAAATGAGGTCATGTGCAGTTTACAAACCAGGGCAATGGGTCCAGCAACCTCAGGTCGGCACACAGCACATGGCCACCACACCTGCTGAGTCCCTCCGCCAGGAATTTGGAGTGGGGCACCTAGAGACCCAAAGAAAGGGACTGGCTGGGGACAGGGGCCATCATGGGAGCCCCCTTGAGGAGAGTCCACTTTGCCTGCTGCTGCATCCCTGGGTCAGCCCAGGAATTGCCCTTGGGGCCAGTAAGATACACAGGAAAACACAGCATGGAAAACCTGCTCTGTGCACACATGCAGAATCCGAAGGCTGGCTGGGAACACGGTCACGCACCACACAACGACATTCGGTCAGCGACAGCCCACCCATGATATGGATGCATAGGATGACAAAGTAGCTCAGAAGCTCCTGTCATCTAAGGACACGCAGCTGCTGCACCACGGCAGGGCACACGCGGCTGGTGTGTTTGTGGCGATGTAGGTGCAAACTATTGTGCTGCCAGTTGTATAAAAGTGGAGCACATAGAATGCGAATGCAATGTATAACCCTAGACCATGACTGCGTTATGGTCTCGGCATACCACACATCCCAGCATCATGACAGAGTGTGCACCTTCTACTTCAAGGGGACCAAGAGCTGGAGGGAGCGGCGTGCAAGGGGCGGGGCAGAGGACGAATTAAGCTGTATTATGCACATGTACCTGAGTGATGAAGGTCCTACACCAGCACAGGGAGAGAGAGGGAGGTGAAAGCTAACTCCTGTGGGACACTCCCCTCCCATTCCTTTTTATCTCAAGCCTTGCCACGGCCCTCTCTGGCGCCCCGCAGCGCCCTCAGCTCTCATTACGACTCCTGTGCCAGCTCCAGGTCCGGCCTCCCTGGGCACACGGGTGCCTCGAGCTGTGTCTCAAGACACAGCCAGGAAAGGCCCTGGCAGCTGTCAGAGCAGCCGTCCCGGACACGTCACACTGGCCAGAGCCTTGTGGGCCCGAGCGGCCACAGCATGAAGGACGTGGAGAGTGGACGGCTCAGGGAGAAGAGTGGGGGGGGACCTGAGCAGGAGACCGTTGCCACTGCGCTGGTCTCGGGGGGCGACGGCCTATGCTGGGGAGCCCTTTCTAGAGCCCGCCAGCGACCGTGTGGAGGTGAGCAGCCTCCGGTTCCCTTGTGACCTACCAGTCACTCCATCTGTCACCCAAAAGCATCGATAAGAGCCTGGGGTGTTGGTGGAGATCGCAAGGCACAGTCAGGACCACACTGAATCGCTGGCTCTGCCCAGGGGCCGGCAGACACCACGCTCCCTGCTGGCACAGCCGCTGAAGGCAGCGGGACAAAGGGGATGGCACCCAAAAGAAGAAAAAGGTTTGTTTGCCACTGTGCTCCGTGAACCACTGTACATGATGTGAAGGCGCCTTGCTCTCTGGGGTCCCCCATTTTCGTTTCAAGACAGCTCAGCGGCACGGCGCCTGCCTGGCAAGCGCAAGGTCCCAAGTTTGATTCCCGGTGCAAAAAAAAAAAAAACAAGAAAAGAAAAAACAGAGAAAAGAATGTACTTATATACTTTTTCTATTCCTGGGACACAACTTTTGAGGTGAATTTTTTTCCCCATTGCTAGTCTAGTTTTCCTACTGCTAGTTGAAATAAACCTTTTGCCTTTTTATGTAGTATGTACACTAAGAGCCGCCTTATCGATATCTTGATAAGCCTCACAGATTCTTCTTTATGCACCTGCACATAAAAATATATACTATTATAACTGGGCACGGGTGCTTGCTTGTAATCCCAGCACCCGAGAGGCTGAGGCACTCAGGAAACTGGGTTACACAATGAGTTTGAGGCCAGCCTGAACTGTACAGTAAGACTGTCTCAATTAAAAAACAGACTATATATATATATAATGAGATGATGCCATATCCATAGTTTTGTAAGCTTATTTTTTTATTTGAGAATTTAAACATATTTCCAAGGCAATCAATAGCTGTACATCGCAATTGCCAATCTTTTTTTTTTTTTTTTTTGAGACAAGGTCTCACTATGCAGTTCAGGTTGGCCTTGAATCCACTGTGTAGCCCAGGTTGGCCTTGAACTCACAGAGATCCTTCTGCCTCAGCCTCCTGAGTGCTGGGATTACAGGTGTGTGCCACCACACCTGGCTAGAACTGCCAATTTTAATAGCTACATAGTGTTGCTTTATGGAGTGTCAGAGCCATGCTTAAACACACTGCTCCGCTCCAGGAGAACCTATTTGTCAAGGTGACTTTAATTTTTCACAGACGTGGAGTACCTGGGTGATTTTCCCAGCCTACTGCCCAGAGGCAGCAAGGACTGGGCCAAGATATGGCTCAGGTCATATTTCTTTCTGCAGATTTTAGAAGAAGTGGAGGTGGAGTTTCCATTATCTACAGACCTGTTTTCATCACACAGAGAATGAAGAATGAATTCTTTGCTTCTTATGCAAAGGATGTGGAAGGGCTGGTCGCTCTCCCTAGAACCCAGCAGGTAGGCCGGCTCCTTACAGCAGGGAAATTTCACCAAAGTGACAACACCTAAGGGATAAAGCTGGCCAAGAGCCGCAGACGAGCTCTCCAGCCGTCGCCTGGCATGGGCTCTCCTCCCTCAGGAGCCGCAGATTGCTGAGGCTTTTACAATTCTCAAGCCCCATTCCAAGGAGCTTTTGCGGTTTAGATCAATGTGCTTCTGGGAATAAGTGCCCTTATCGTTCCCCAGTCTACATTAATTGCCTCGCTCTTACACGCTGTGACATAATGCCCTCCGTTCTGCCCTACGGTAACAACCCTTTCAGGAATCTCGGAGCTTTCTAATCACGACCTCAGGACAGATGGAGGAACCACGTGATGAGGATGACCAAGGTTCTCTGTGGTCACAGAGGGGCGAGGCACGTGTCTGGCTTCTATTGGAAGCCACAGGGCCAGGGTTACTCTGCTTTTCCAGCAGCGGCTGCAGATTGTGTGGCGGGGGCACGAGGCCTGTGCAGTACAGCTCAAGGCCACCTGCCCACTGGACTGAGAAGAGCAATGTCCAGGATTTGGCTGAGTTACAGCCCTCGTGTTTACAATCAGTCCTCGGTGGCCAGGCTCCTGGGACCAGAAACTCCACGGAATCTAGGTCATTTGTAATGAAATTCTGCAATCGGGGATTAAACTTTTTCAACCACCTACTATGTGCCAGTGCCAGAGAGGGCGCTGGATGTCGAGAATGCAAACGTGAATGCCTCATTCCTCTAGGAACGAGACCGTCGGGAAAAGGAGACAGATTGTAAGCAGGGGGTGAAGCTGAGGGCTTTCATGGAGAACGGAAGCTGGGGCGGCACTGTCTGGACCTGTCCCTGGGTGGACTTTGGAGCTGGGCAATGAAGAACGCGTCGGAGGGCGCCGAGCAGAGAGAGAGGGAGAGCGCTGCCCGCGGGTGCAGGAGCCAGCAAACGCTCAGAGGGCAGTGTCTGGGCCTCAGCAAACCCTGAGAAGGTCAGTAGGTCCAAAGTCCAGGGTTATCACAGTGCTCTTTCTCTTGCCTACTTCTACAGTCCCAATGTACTGCTTTCTAGTCTGTGCCTTATTTGGATGGTTTTTGTCTTTGTCCTATGGCTTGAACCCTCCACTTCTCCCCCTGGTGCCACAGACCTGAGGACTAGGGAAAGGTCACGTTCGGGGAGTGTCCCAAAGAGAAGCTAAGGATGGACACTGTGCGTCATCCATAGGGAGGCCCTGAGGCCCAAAGCCCTGCAGGAGCTGCGGGTGACAGCAGGCGGTGCAGTGCGGGTGAGAGGAAAGCCCCAGCTGCCCGGCAGCCTGGGAGGCGGCCAATATGGCAGCCAAGGCTCAGCTTTGATCTTGAGGAGGCTGACGCCAGCTGGCTCTGGAGAAACTGAAGGCCGTGTCTGGCTTTGTCCTTCCGCGTCTTCTTCTCTCCTGGTGTCGTGCTGGGTCCACTCGCTTCCCACACCGTCCCTGGCCAGCACTTTAGGCACCTCCTCCATGAACGGTGTCCTCAAGAATCCCGCAGGGCACCTTCGCCACCTCTGCTTGACCTTAGCACACTGGACAAACGCACCACACAGCACAGATGCCCTGCATACAACAGGCACCCGGTCAGCCCGTGAGAGAAAGGCAGGGAGAGAGGACGGGGAGGGAGGAAAGGACAGAGAGTAACCCGGCTGGACACGGAAACCCCAGATGGATGAAGAACGAGGCTGACTACTGGAAAAGTGACGAACAAGTGTTTTAAAAAATGCTTTCTTGCATGTCTTAGCCACAGGTCCATCCTTCCTGCCTTAGACCTGATGTCAGGACAGCAGCTGCATGTGGACCACCCAGATCCCCGGGGGCCCCCGCTCCTGCCTGAACCAGGCGTGGTCTCAGCCAGAAAGCTTGCTCCCTCCCTCTGCTGCCCGGTGAGCGTGGGGGACCTGGCGGCCAGGTGAGAGCCAGGGCGGCAGCCTGCGAAGCCGGGCCGATGCGGGTGCTCCCTGTGACAGGGGTGACCTTAGCCACCCCCTGCCCACACTGATGCCGACCAAGGCGCAGGCAGCCTATTTCGGCCGAGTGTGACCGGGAGGTGGCGAAGAGCGGTCATGCCTGGCGGGAGAAGTGGAGCACTGACGGATGCTCGGCCTGTGCAGTCCGAGTAGAAGGCAGATAGGAACAAAGCCAGAGGTGAGAAAGCGCACGCTGAGCTCCGGGAGTGTCTGGGAAGCCCCTTTTGCTGCACCCTAGGGTGCAGAGGGTGTGGAGAGGCAGCTGCTGCGTGAGTAGTGTGCGGGTCTCCAGTGAGTGCGGGGTCAGGCTGCCCGGGGAACCCAGTGGCTGTGAATTGTCTTCAACTACTGGGAAGCAATGGTAAGCAGTTTACTCAGGAGCAGCAAAGGGAATGCGAACGAGCAGCTCCAGGAAGATGCTATGCTGCTGGGAACGAGGGTGAGGGCAGTGGGAAGAGGGGAGCACCGAAGGGCAGCGTCCCCTCCGTGGAATCGGACAGCTCCTGTCCCGCACAGACGCCCGGCTCACCCAGGCACGGAGATGCAGGGGACAGCGAAGCTCACCCAGCAGGTTCCTCGCGGCCTCCCCCTCGGTCCCCAAGAAGATGGAGTGGCATGGCTGTGAACCCAGGCATCTCGCCACCGCTGCGTTTCCAGGCCTGGCGGGTAGTGCATGTCCCCAACATACTCGGTGAGTGAATTCCAAACTGCCTGTGGCCTCCAAGGCCTGCCTTTGGCACGGATGTGGGAACTCTGTCCACGTTCAGACTCCTGCTCGGCAAACATGCTGAGCAAGGTGCAGGGCTGCGACGTCAGCAGAGCAGTCTCCATGTTCAAGACGACAGTGTGCTTTCCACCAGCCACCGGGATGCTGCGGGGAGAGTGAGGGACAGCCCCGGGGCCTCTCCTCCATCAAGGGCTCTCAAGGAGAGTCCAGATGCGTTCCTCCCGGACAGCAGTCCTAGCCCAGGCTAATGACGCACCAGCTTCCCAGGGGACACCGTGACCACTGAGGTTAGAGCTGATGTTGCTTAAGTGATTCCAAGATTGCAGTCACCTCTCCCTAACACCCTGGTACCTTGGAATGTGACCCTGGTCCAGCAGCCTGACCACAGCAGCAGTGCCTGCACCAGGAAAAAATCCTCCTCTGGCCCTGAGGTTATTTATGGTACTTTAAGGGTGTGTCTTTTATTCAAAGTGCCTTTCCCCCCTCTGGCATCCAACTGTCTCTGATTATGTCAAGAGGTCAAGAAGGGACACATTCCAAGTGCTGCAGAAGGAGAAATGCCCAGTGATGGCTGTTTTTCTAAGTATCTATTGTCCTCCCAAATACAGGGGGATGCTACCCACAAGGGGATGCTATTAAGAATCTCAAAACTGGAAGAAAAAAAAGAATCTCAAAATGGCATACTTCTGTGCTTTGTCAATTGCCTTTATAAAGCCCTTGCGACGCTCTCTAAATATAGAGATCCTTTCCTGTCAAACGAGACCACAAGCCTTGCAGGCTCTCTCCCTGCTTTAGTTGCTTCCCCAGTGGCAGCGGAGGTCCCGTGCGGGGCTCACAGCAAGGGCACCTGCGCTTTTCCAGGGTGTCTGTCTTCCCTTGTGCCCCTCTGTGACATGGCAGCTGCCCTGGCTGGTGAGCAGGGGGGGAAAGGAAACTGAGGGTGAGACAGGCGTTAGTGACTCTTGGTCATTCTGCTCAGCTCACTCATTCCATGCCATCAGGGGGAGGCGACACCGAAAGCCTCACAGCGCCACTGTTCCAACGACGGTGGGGGCTGGAAGCACAGGCAGCACAGCCTGTTTTCACCTCCAAGGGCTCAGGAAGTAGGAGACATCGGGTCTTCTCAGAATTCTGACTAATTCAGGCTCCACTCACTTCCCCTAAACACTTCAGTCAGGGGCACAATAAGCTTCACCAAAACTCGTGACCAAAATCTCCAAGAAAACCAAAGACAAGTGAGGGAGAGCTTTCTTCTCCACATTGGCACCTTCCTGGCAAACACCCCGACCTGGTGGGTATCTGGCAGACGCTTCTCTCCTCATTCTTCTAATCCATCTGTATGATGCCACCTTTATAATTTTACTAAAACAAACACAGCAGCAGCAACAAAAACACACCACCTGGATACAGCAATAAAGCGATTTTTAGTCTTGGTTTGCCGGCTAGGTATGCAGAGGCGGGGCTGAAGACGTATCTGTGAGGAAGACATTCCTCAAACTTACTCCACTACCTTCAATCTTTAACTGGACCTAAATAACAAAGAGGGTAATTATGTCTCGCACAGCAAACTTGACTGTAGGGGAGAAACGCTCTGGGGGAGATTAGCGCATACATAAGCAGGAGGGTAACGAGAGAGCTACAGACTGAAGTTTTCTAACTATAGCTTTTTAAAAAGTGTATTTACAACACTTAGCCTTTTGTATTAAAATGTGTAATCAATGGCTCCAGGTCTCACATGTTAAGGAGAAAATATGACTATGGTTTCAATCCAATTACAATTCAAAATTCAGTTGCTTAGTACTTTATTCTTTTGCCGTACCGGGGATCAAACTCAGGACTTTGCGCTTGCTAGGCAGGCGCCTGTGCCACTGAGCTGTATCTGCAGCCCCTGCTTAGTACTTTAGACTGAGCGGATAAAATACAGTCTAGTGTTACAGGTCTGTTTTCCTGTACAAGGGCAAGGAATGGAAGCGCTTACATCCCCCTGCTGCAGTGCTGTTCACAGGAGCTAAGCCGGGTTATCGGACTTTCACTTCGCCCCGTGTCTCATCCTGCATGTCCGGCGTGACTGAAGGAGGCTGTATCCTAGGCAGCACTGTGGAAAGAACAGGGTTTAGAAAAGCGACAGTAGCACTCAACCAGAAGCAAATGCAAAAATGCTCAATAATCTTGTCTTTGACACACTCTTGCATGGGGAAACCGGTGTGTAAGGAATCCTAACGCACACTTCCTCACCTAGTAGCCTACTGTGCAGGTCCGGGTAAGTAGAGAGCCCTCACTTGCTCACTTTTCACTCCCTGCACTGCCTAGTTCTACAGGTAGTAGTTACACGAGGCTACTTCAATTTAACTGAATTAAAAATAGCCAGGTTTCCTTTGGTGTTGGCGGTATTTTAAGTACTGAGTGGCGACATGTGGCTGGCGGCTGCATCACAGTGTAGACTTACAGAATAGTTCCATTATGATAGAAAATTCTATTGGCCAATGCTGTTTTTACTCTACATACTAAGTGGCAGGTCACTTTATTCTCAATATTCTGTGGGCAGGTATCAAGTAGCCTAAGGATCCATGACAAGTGAGTCTTAGAATTTAAACTGACCTCTCCAGGCCCCCAGGCTGCAGATCTTGTCTGGTTGGTCTGTCCTTCTCTGAACTGTGTCTAAATGTGAGGAGTGACTTTCCCAGCACAGAGCTGCAAATTCCCTGCCGCCTTGGATCGTGAGCTGCCTGGGTCTTATCAGAAGACTTCTTAATATAAGTCGGAAGACAACAGTACCTAATTTCTAAGTAGTCAGCATGCTTCGGTATTGCTACCATCATTGGAGATAATCCGCAGAAAGTAGTTTACCTCATTTTCTTTGTATGTTTGTCTTTGACTATTTCAATGATTTATAGAACTGCAGTAGCTAAAAATTACATTTCAGTTAGGTCAACATTAAGTTATCTTATTGCTCAATGTACCCAAACTGAGCACGAAGGAAGGTAGGTCTAGTATGTTTAATATGAGAAAAGGTCAACTTTTTATTTTGAATAAAATGCGAAGCTTAAGAAATGATCCAACACTGGGAAAGTTATACTAGGGAGTATAGTAATAGTGGCAATAATAGTAACAGCAAACACGTATCAGTTATGGGGCAGGCATGTTCTATGGGCTTCCTGCATGCTAACGCTGTTCTAACTCAATCCTCACATCTACCTAGGAGGCATTATGTTTCCCCATTAGGAACGAGGAAAGCGAAGCACAGAGAAATGCTCTGTGCAAGATCATAAAGTTAGGGAGCACTGAGATTGACTCCGGGCTGCGAGCTCCAAAGGCTGTGCCTGAGTCCCAAGGCTACCCAGCAATGCTACTAAGTAATTAGCAAAATTAGTCCTGCCTGCCTGGATGCAACCTGCCAATGCTCTTTACCATCTTTATTTCTAAATTCTGGGGGCACGCTCACTTCTTAATGAGTATGCTTGCCTTTTCTATGGCTTTCCTTGAGTATTTTTTCTTCTCATTCATTGGTATAGTTTTTAAAGTATAAACACAGTTCTGCTCCACAATAACTATTCAATAGCTGATACGAAAAAAGAGCAGTAGGTGTTGTATGTATATAAAATCAGAATTCCAACCCTAGGTCTAATGGACATACTAAAATAAAAAAGTTATGTTTTTCTTCATAATTATTTTCACACTCTGAGCTTGGATTTGTTTTTATTTTACTAATTCCTTTTCAAGTTTGTACCAAGGGGCCCACTGCACATGTAAAAAAATTCGTAATTTTAACTACCAAAAGCCTTTTTTGGAGACAGAATCTTACTATGCAGTGCAGGCTGGCCTTAAACTTACTATGCAGCCCTGGCTGGCCTTGAACTCACAGTGATGCTCCTGCCTCAGCCTCCTGAGTGCTGAGATTATAGGCGTGCACCACCATGCCTCACTCAATAGCCTATTAAGAACAAAAGATTCAGGAAGTTGTCAAAGGAACCTTTCCAAATTGGTAGTTTACTAATTCGTTTCTCTTTTGAATAATTTCATCTTAAAACGGTACCAGAAACACAAAATGCATACTGTAGTACTGGGTAGTTAAAAAGTAAGAGAAGCTTTTCTGGGACTGAGGGTATAGGGTAGCTGAGCGGCAGACGGTGTGCATGGCAGGGGGTAGGGGGCTCAGCATGCATGAGGGCCTGGGTTCAATCCCTAGCACCAAACCAAACGATTATCCCCCAATACTGTCTTTGGTCTTTTAGTCAACTGACGACGAAACTCTAGACTGAAAAAGTTTAACCTAATTCAGTCACTTTACAAAGCAACTAAGGACTAAAGGTGACTTGCCCTAGATCACAGAGCTAATTCATCAGAGCCAAAAGTGAAACCCACGCTTTCCGATTCAGCTCTTCTCACATCAGGCAGAAGGACAAGCGGCTCTGCATTGTCCTCTAATAGCTCTGGCCATCTTCCCCAAGGCAGATGTTTCCAGATGCTGACACAGCGGTGCAGACTGCGCACTGTGTACACCTGCGCAGCGTCTCAGAGGGATGTCACTTAGCGGCCATGGCAGGCACACGCAGCTGTGACAATGCCTGGCTGCTGGCAGCAGAGTGTGTTCCGCTGGGCAACAGCTCATGCAGCCAACTGACCATTCAGTGTCCGGAGTTGCCAATCACTTCTCATTCCCAGAGACCGTATGATAATACCGACAATTAAAAGCCTTCAAAAAAGAACAAAAAACCTTAAAACCCTAACCCTCCACTGAATCAAAAAAACAAACAGAAAAACATAAAACACAAAGAAACTGCGATTTATTTAAAAAAGACAATCCAGGGGATGTGCCCGGTTTCACGTTCAAAGCTGCATCCAGCCCGGCTGACTGTATCAGTATCTGCAATCTGATGAGCAGCCCCAGTGGTTAGGACTCTTGATCCCAAAGCACTAAGTGACCTCTAATGAAGAAAGTGTTAAGTTATAGTTAGTATACTGTGCTAGGGCAAAGAAAGCACATTAGTATGTGGTTTTCAACCAGTACTGAAAAGGAAAAAGAGAAAAGGGGTTTCCTGGCTAAGCAGAAAACTACTCCCTGAGCACCCCAACCGAGGTTGCGTTATAAGGAAAACACTTTCAGATAGCACACTGAGCATTACATGACCCATTACGGAGAAATCAAGCCAGCCAAACGATCTGTTCCCTTTAATGTAAAACACGGAGTGAACTTTTCATTTTTGTAAAAAATGGAAAGCGTCTCTACAGCATGGACACACGCAGACTGAAAAAAACAACAAATTATTAATCTCCAGTTTTCTATGTGAACTGCTAGCTGCTCTTTTGGTGAATTAAATACCGAAACAGTAAATTAAGGTTGTTTCAGTACAAAGGTGTGGCTGAAATAACGCAGCACCGGGATGCTCCGATGCGGCGGGGCTGCAGACTCCGGGATCTAGGGTGGGGTGCGGCAGAGACACTTCTGCGTGACTACTCTTGAAAGGAGAAGAAAAAGCTCAGCAATAGAAAATGGAAAAACAATACAACAACAAAACTGTTAAACATGAGATAAAGGATTTGGTGTAGGAAGAAATAAGGAAAAAAATCTTTCTGGCTAGGAAGTTAAATTATTTCTTAACCTAAAAATTTTAAGGGCGGGGGGAAATAACTCCGCCATTTTCCTGAATGTTACATTACAGAAATCAATGTAACCTTCATAACCCCCATAAGAAAGCAAACTAGGGGCTGGGGAACTCAGTGGCACAGTGCCTGCCTGGCAAGCGTGAGGTCCTGAGTTTGATTCCCAGAACCAAAACATAACAAAATAAAACAAGCAAACTATCTCTAGCTCCAATGGATGTCATAAAAGTCCGAAAGGCGCTTATCATGAGGTCAGAATCGTGTGTAGGCATTTCGCTGCTGCTGCTGCTGCTGCTGCTGTAACGGCTGCTGGGCCTGCTGCTGCTGTAGGCGCATCTGCTGGGAATAAGGGTCTTCCAGGGATTTCACAAATATGGTAGTTCTAGGGCCGGTCTTCCATACAATGCCGTTAGCATCCTTCACTGAGGATTCTACCGTGATGTTGTGTGTTCCAAGGATGGCAAAGTTCAACAGAAACTGGGTGCTGAAGTAATCATTATGAGGCTCAACCCTCTGCTCCATCTCATTGGTCATGTTGTCAAGGGGTATCTGGAATGAAAGAATCGTTGAACACCAATAACTGCCACATTTACCCTGTGCTTATCATGAGCCAGGCCCTGTTCAGAGTGCTAGTACCATTACCATTCTTGCTTTTTGGTGCGGCAGTAGGGGCAGGAAGGCAGTGCAGGTCCTCCAAGGCAGAGCCGGAATATGGACTCAGGTAGCCGATCTAGAGCTACCCTCTTGACTATTCCAACCCTGCCTCTCACTCTCCTCGAGAAGCTGCTCCCAGAGCCTTTATCACCCCTCATAGGCTGCCCTCTCTCCCATGCTGTCCCTACCCCTTCTCCAAATGCCTGGCTTTCTCTCATCTGTGGAGAGATGTTCTGAAGAAACAGGATCCAACCACCTGTTTTACAGTGTTTGAAATCTAACAGACTGAAAGAGAACACAATGGTTAGTTAAGTTAGGCCCCTGCCTTTCTGCTAGCCGGTGAGTCCCTCCTCCTTTAATAATTTAACTCTAGGATCTGTACACTGCTCACTCAAGGACATTATACAACACAGACTGATGGGATCATCCACATATTTAGCCAGATATGCATGCTTCTGTCCTTCAAAGAAAAGGATAAAATCCGCTGGTATGTCCTCACCTCTACCCAAGATAAAGTATGTCAAGAGGCAGACTAACCCTGGGAACCAATTAATGGTAATCTTACTGGATACTGGGCCAGACTGCTGTGTTTACGGGTGTGCTTGTGTGGTGCAATCGTATTTAACAGTGCCTGCAGCTTTGTGGCTTTATGAGCAGTTATCATGAGGTCAGTCTTCCAGATGCATTTCCTTGTAATGTCAATGGAATCACCAATTCTTAAGAACTACTTATGGTATGGGTGCTTTTTTCCTCTTCACATCTAGCTTTTGGAGGGTTTTTATTTTCCTAAGAATAGGACTACCAAAGAACGTTCTTAGAGGAGCAGACAGGCACGGGCAGGCTGATCCACCTGAGCGGACAGCTGCTCCCTGAAGTGCAAGCCTAGTGCCCTCAATGCTGCAAAGCACTGGCCCGCTGTACAGCCACTACGCCAGCCTCCTGCTGCTAACCGCTCCTCCCGAGAGGTCAGTCAACAGCAATGCTTCGAGGATAGAGTGGACTTTCTCTTTTTCGGCCTTTCGGAGACAGGCCTTCACTATGCAGTTCCGCCTTGTCTTGAACTCACTTTGTAGCCCCGGCGGGCCTCAAACTCACAGGGATCCTCCCGCCTCAGCTCCTGCCTCAGCTTCCGCCTCAGAGTGCTGGGATTACAGGCATGCACCACCACGCCTGGCTAGATTTTTTCTTAACAGAAGAAATTATTATATGCAAGGAACAACGAGATTTATGGTTATTGTCATCTCCAATTCAAAGTCAGGAGACCCGCAAACTGTGATAAACCACATAAATTCTCATTGCTATCTCTTGTGACATCTGAGATTACTCAACCCTAACAGCTGTACTTTATGGTTCACATAGCACATAGCTTTTCTCATCATTCACCAAGTATTTACTGAGTGGCTACAGAAGGCGCCATGCTTGTGCCATCAATCAAAGGAAGAAGAGAAGAGAACCAAGCTGGAGCCATGTCACAGAGTAGACAAACAGCCCCAGAGAGGAGTCACAAAGACGGCAGCCATGATGGCTTGAAGCAGTCCTTCCCCCAGATTTTTAGCCTGATACTGCTGAAGATAAAACAATTCTGTCTTGTTATATCTTCACTGATAACCCTCCTCCTGGCCATGAGCTATTAGTTCAAACATGTCCCCAAAGCCTGGCCATGGCCTCTCAGGGCATCTAAACAGCTTTGCCTGTACAAAGGGGAACTTGTTCTCTTGCTCCACTTACTATGGACAAACCACCAAGAAACTGGACGGAGATGTCTGCAATACAAATGCTGGTATTTCACAGGCACAGTCACCAACCTAACAACATAAATTTGATTCTGGCTTGTACCTACTTCCTGACTCCTCCAGAGGACAAACTTCCAGGGTTACAGGCTTAAGAGGTTTTACTTTATCTGACCACTGGATGTTAATGCTACACACACGGACAGTACTCCTCTAGAGGAGGAAGTTTTCAGTAGTTTAACTAAACTGGCCTCTGAAGAGGGGGTGGCCTTACTGACTGCTACATTTCAGGGCTGTAATCAGCCCGGAGAGCTGGGCACGCCCTTGTCTGGGCAGCAGGGCACACCTCCCCGCCACTCAGCTTTACAAGGAAGCACCCTTCTGCATGCTGGCTGAGGCTGGGCCGGAAAACTCAATCACAGGCACCTGAGTTAGGGTTCGCCACAGCTGAACAGCAGTCCAGGCTCCTGCTCTGAGCTCTGCCTGGATGCTGCATCTGTGAACCGGTTCAGGCAGGAGAAAGAAGTGCTGTTTGACAGTCCCCTTAGATCCCAGCGTGTGTGTGTAATTTATGTAACTGCCATCAGCTCGACCACGAAAAGCAATGGAAAATGTCCATCGCGATCCTGCCTCCTTGCTGAATTACCTTGTAGTCTTGTCCAGATTTACTCTGCAGTGTGGAAGAAACATTCAGGCAGACAGACTGGATTTTGCGAAAGAGTCCTGGTTTCGATCCATGCTGAACCACTCCCTCCACCTTCAGCGCCAGCTGCTGGTTATTTTGGACAGCAATGGGCTCTGCAGGATTCCGGGGGGATGGCGACAGAGCAAGCTGGAATGCAAACACCTGATAAATGCCAGCACCAAGAGCCGCTTCCTTCTGACAAACCCTGCTGATCACTGCCGCAGCCTGACACGTTCACGCGGGCACACCAGGCAGATGCGTTTCAGCGTCACGCTTCCTTACCCAGAAAGCCTCCTTTAAGTTCCCCTGCACTTTTCATCCCAGACCTCAGCTTTGTTGCAGGGCAACAGTGAAGGCGCTGTTTGCCAGCTTGTGGTGGGCCACGGTTTTGATGATAAACCACTTCCGGTAGGGAGGGGCACTGTGTACATTTTCACGTCCAGATACTGTCTTTTTGCTCTTGTGTAATTTACTACACTTAAATGGAAATGAATGTAAAATTCTAGGATTATTTACACAATGAAGTTATTTATACAATGAAGTCATTACGATATAAAAAAGTCAATTTCCACAAATGAACCAAATAACTTTTTTTCTTTTCCAGTGCTGGGATTGAACCTAGAGCTCTGTGTCTGCTAGCGCAATACCATTTTTAATCTTCCCTTAGAGAAGTTCTTTAAAAGGCTATTAAAAATCCCAGAGTTTAGTTACAGAAAGCTCAAGTCTTGCTAAATAAGAAGATAGAAGAAACTGGAGTTTCCTAATAATGTTGAGCTGCTGAACCAGTCAACCCCAGAGATTTCTTGCCTCTGGTCTTCTTGTCTAGTAACTGGCTTTCCTGATTACTGAAGCCACTTTGAAATGGAACGCTCTCCTATCTGCAAGCAAAAGCTTTTGCAGGGATGTAAAAGTTTACTGAAGATATTAACTGACAGGAACAATCCAGGAATTATCTCAGGGTGGTAATTTCTTTTTTTCTCCAAATAATTCTATTATTTGAGTGAAAAATAGCTTTTGAATTTTGAGCGGTATGAACATTTCAAAATACCAACTATATGCACTGGCCAGTTCCCCAAAACTTGTTCAAAGGCACAAGTGTGTCGAAGGGCAGACTGGCGACATTTTCCTGGCCCTGGCTAAGTCTCAGTAGGGTCTGAAAGGGCTCTCAATCAGACTCGGCTCTAGATCCTCACAGGCCATGAGGATAAAAACCACTAACTTGTCCCTGTCAGTGGGGAACAAAGGACAGGCTCCAGGTACCCAAATGCCTGTCTCACGGCACGTGGCACTGACAGTTGAAAATCGAGAAGGTTTAACTCGTAATCCCGTTCCTTTCTCCAAATCTCTTAATAAAGGAAAAGTATAAACTAAAGGTTATATAGATTTTTAACAAAACCAAAGTTTAGATTTTGGAATGTAGCCAGTCTAATCTCCAGAAATAGCCAGTGTTTAAAACTGCATAACCTCAGTATTCTTCCTACTTACCTTGATGCTGGTAGACTGAAGTTTCTGGAAAAAATATCTCTGGAATGATAGGGGAACTTTCAGCAAAGCAATGATGGCATTGCAGAGGCAAGCTGTATGCTGAGGGGAAGACAAAGAAACCATCTGAAAGTGAGTTTGCAGATTTCATCAACAAGTGATGATTAGGACTACAAACTCATACAGCCATTACAGAAGGACACACCAGCCAGGAAATGGGCACAGCATCCAGGAACTGTGTACATCCACTCCATCCCTCATGCCAAGGAGTACAACTTCAGGGTTTTACTTTCTCTTCAACTGTATTTGGTAAGAAATAAGAGAAGGGAGAAAATCCACATTCCTTCCTGCGCAAATTTCACACTTCTATAGACCGCAGAGCTACCAGCCATATTAGTAAATAATTACTGGAGACACTTTAAAACAGCTTATCCACCACTTGGCAGGCAGGGTGTAACAAAGAGCGTGGTAAAGACACCAGGGCAGTACACAGACAGTCTGAGCGCAATGCCAGAACCCATGCGGGACCTCGGCTCTGAGCCGGCATATTTTTGCTCTCCCTTTCCACTAGCAGCTGGTTCCTCAGTGGGTTCCCACAGAGAGGGCAACAGCGGAAACTTACCAGGATTCAGATTAAGGATGACTATAGCAGCCTCCCTTTATGGAATTCTGAAACTAATTTACTCTGTCTACTTACTTACTTACTGATTGACTGACTGACTGACTGAGACAGGGTCTTGCTATGTAGTCCAGGCTGGACTTGAACTTTTGGCGATCTTCTTGCCTCAGCTTCCCAAGTGCTGGGATGCTACAGGCATGTGCCACCACACCCAGCTTTGAAACTTCAATAAAACATTTCAATCTATTTCACATATTTAACTGTATTTTGAAAACTTTAGGCCAATTGCAGAGAAAAAGAAACACAACGGTGAATCCTTTGAGTCTTGGCGCAAGGGATCATGCAACTTAAGAGTTCTAAGACATTTTAAAGATTTCTCAGGCTAATTTTCCACTTTGCTGATGACACAGGGCACACTCAGGAAATCGGACAAGATGGGATCAGAACCTACGATGCCTGACTTCTTAGGGACTTTTTTCTATTTCACTAATGATTTATAAACTTAACAGAAAGCACTAATGAGGAAAAAAAAGCAAGGAAGCCACTAACACACTGTCAGAGCATTCAACTGTGGGTGAGTGAAAACTGCTCCTGCTCTGCCTCCTGGGCCCTCTCAGTCTTTCCCGTCTCCATGTCCCCAAGGCACTGGTGTGTGACACAGAAGGCTGCGGGTCCTTTGACGCTCCTGCTTCTGGGCAGAATGGCACTAGTTGCCCAGGCTCTAAACACAGGTTGTTTTAAAATAAATTTTTCCACAGCATGGTGGCTTTTTTGTTTTTTTCCGGTACCGGGAATCGAACTCACGAACTTGCGCTTGCCAGGCAGGCGCTGTGCTGCTGTGCTAAATCCCCAGCCCCTTAAAACAAATTTTAAACGTATATATGTATGTTGGTTTCTTTTTCTTTGCAATGAGGTCTCACTAGTTCAGGCTGGCCTCACACTTGTGGTCCTCTCACCTCTGCCTCTGTGTGCTGGGATTACAGGTGTACGCCATGCCTGGCTTAAACACAGCTTTAAAGTTGGGCATTAAGGCCAAAAGCCAGGAAAAAACTCATTGAGGCAGGTGAACATTTTGTGCCCAAGGGACTCTCAGTACAGATATAAGATCTTTACCTGAGATAAGCACAACACAGTTTTAAAGGCACTGATTCTATTTCTTCAGCTTTAACAGCTACGGCACCCCCACACATCTTCCTGCACCAGGGAGTCCGGCAAGCACGTGCGGGAACACCCTGCCGGTGGCGGGGCCCTTGGTGCCACACCGTCGAAGGACAGAAACATCTTAAAGTGTGGGCCCTTGGTGCCACACCGTTGAAGGACAGAAACATCTTAAAGTGTGGACCGAATGCTCACAAACGACGCTAGGGCAGTGACGGCGCACCTCCTGCAGCTCTCAATGATACGGACAGCGCACTGCCGCACAGGCGCCACCAGCTCACCTCTCGTGCTCTAGGCTCTCTCCCTGCATAAAGTCCCCATTTTGCCCTTTCAATCAGGAATGGATGCGGGTGCTGCAGTGCCCCACAGGAACGTGTGGACTGTCCTCGGGCTGCCGGCCGCTGGGGACACCTCTATGGAAGGAGATTATTATTTTTGTTTTTGGTAGTGGGAATCGAATTCAGGACCTTGTGCTTGCCAAGCAGGCGCTGTGCCGCTGAGCTACATGCCCAGCCCTGTAGATTACTATTAAGTGATCTGAAGATGGCGAACTGCATACCATGATAGTAGAGCAAGAGCTCTAGCACTCCTGCTAATCCAATAGGTATCTCAGTCTTCGTACATTCCGACATCTCTGTAGCAGCTGGCAATGTGTTCCTTCCACGGACTTCCAACAGGCCCGATGCCCACGTTTTCCTCGTTCTCCTCCGCCCCCCCACCTTGTTCCCTAAGCGCCTCCTCTGCTGTCCTAGTCCTCATCTCTCTTCAACCCCCAAGTTCTCCACAGGCAGCACTCTCTTCTCCCAGGACACTCGGATGGGCGACGCTCACGGCGGCCTGTCGCACCTGCGGCCTGGCTCATCTCTGTCTTCCGACGCAGGCTGCCCCAAGACAGCCCCAGGTCTGTGAACAAGGCGTCAGCGGCTTCCGCCGTTCTTGTGTTCTGTCTCAGCAAAGGTCACCCCGTTGTGCCCTCAGTCACTCAAACTGGAAACCTAGAAGTCATGTCTTCAACCCCATGTCCAATTAAAAGAAAACATCAAGCTTTGGAAGTGTTACCCCAACCCCTACGTATCTTTTGTAGGCATCCTCATTCCTATGGCCATTTTATTAATTTGGCCTTACTCTGGATTACTGCAAAAGGATTTTTACTTTCTTCCTCTAATTTCAAGTTCTGAAGACATTACCTGTTAAGCCCATACATATTAATATCAATGGTTTCTTAATTTTATTTCCCTCACCCATTTAAAATTCGAAGAAGGCTCCCCAGTGCCTTCGGGATAAAGTCTAAACTCCCTAATGCTATGTTCAAAGCCTTCTGTCGCCCATTCTGCCCCCTGAAGCTGGCCTACGCACACTGCCACAAGTTCCCTGCCTGGTAGCCCCCACCCCTCCTTATCTGTCTGGAAGATTCACATGCGAAACTGTCTTCTCTCTGAAGTGAACCCCACACAATTTTACTAGTTTTTTTTAACTGAATTTGCTTTCTGTGCCACTGGGTGTTGAACCAATGGCCTTTGCACTGAGCTACATTCTCACTACTTTTAAAAATGTTTTTGAGGCAGGATCTCATCAAGTCGCTCAGGCTGGTTTGAAACTTTGGGTCCTCGTGCCTCAGCTCCCGAGTGCCAGGAGTACAGGTAGGCACTACCAGGCCTATCTGTGCGCCCCCCACCCACCCAAACTTTTCAGTGGTGCTGGGGACTGACCCCAGGGCCTTGCACATCCTTGCTGAACTCAGTCCCTCTTCCATGCTGCATCTGCTATCTACTCTGCACATGTACTGTACTGTGTTGTAACATCTTTCCCTGTCTGACGATGGGAGACCTTGTGTCTTTGTCACTTTTCTGTTCCTAAGATCCAATAATAAACATCTGAACATCCTCTGGGTGCTCACAAAGTACCAAATGTATGAAATATAATTTGGAAGCAGAGAAAGGGAAACTAACACTTATTAACTACTCGTTATATGGTAGGAATTGTGCTAGAGAATGTGCATTGTTTATTTAAACTTAACAGTAATCTTTTCTTTTTGTTTTTTAGTTTTTTGAGACAAGGTCTCCCTGTGTAGTGTAGGCTGGCCTCGAACTCGTGGTGATCCTCCTGTCTCAGCCTCCCAAGTGATGGGATCACAGGCACATGCCACCATGCCCAGTGTTTAACAGTAATCTTATGAGGTAGGCAATTCTGCATTTTGTATAAAAGGACATTAAATAATTTGTCTGAAGTTGCAGACCTGCTGAGTGGCAGAGCAGGAATCTGAACCTAACTGAATGAACCAAGGGCTCTTTTCTGTGTATTGTGTCTCCTAAGCAGACCTTCTCCTTGTCTCCATTATATCGAGGGGATTCACCACCAGCAAGGTGACGTTGTTGTGTGGTATCTATTTAATTTCTCAGGGTGGTGCCTAGTGGGGTATGAAAACAGTCACTTCTCAGGGAGATGCATTTCCTCCACAGTCAGTCTTTACACTTTCCCTCCACTGCTCAGCTCAGTGTCAAAGAGCTGTGTCCATACAACGCAACAAACACTGCTGACAGCTTCACACGGGGGGCGGGGGCAGTACGGCACAGAGAGAACCCACTCTTACATCCAGTGAAGACCTCACCCTTCTGCTTTCTTGTGAAATGTCTGACAAAGGGTGAGAGTATAAAATGAGAAGAGCAGAAGCTAGGAGAGAGCTACAGGGACTGTCAGCATCTACCATAGGAGCAGGGGGAGAAAAACTCTCCCTGGGGCCAAGTTCAAAGGCTTCCTGCTACGGACTCAATGTCTGTCTCCAGAATTCCTACCCAGAAGTCCTGATGGCTTAGACCTAGTGTCCCCCTAACCCGTCTTGTGCTCAGAGTTGGGGCTCTGGGACACGCACTGGGCCAGCGGGGAACCACACTCATCGGCAGACTCACCCACGAAGGCGCTCAACAGCTGCAGGTGCTGCTGGGAGGTGGGCCTGGCTAGAGGAGGTCACTGGGCCAGGACCCAAAGGCTGCAGCTTCCTCCTGCTCCTCCCTGTGCCTCGGCTTCCTGGCAGTAGGACCGGAGCAGCTTTCCTCCATGGCAGGCCCTTCTACTGTGCTGCTCTGTGCTGGAGCCCGCTGGCCATGGCAAGAAGCATTAAACCCCTCGAGCCCACAGGTTCCTCTTCCCTTTTAAATTGTGGGCTTGGGTCCTTCGTTCTAGCTGAGAAAGTGACTAAGACCGAGGCGAGAGAAACGCCCCCGGGTACAGAGTTCAGGGCCCAGCTTCTACGAGTCTGCTGCTAAGAGTCTGCTATGGATGCAATGTCTGTGTCTCTTCAAATTCACACACAGAAGCCCTGACCTCCACCGTGACAGCAGCTGGAGGAGTGGCTGCCAAGATGGGATCGGTGTCGAGTAAGTAGAGGAAAAGAGATCCTGGTGCTCCATCTCTCTTCCTGCCACGTGAAGATAGAGCCAGTATATGGCCATCTTCAAGTCGGGGAGAGAACTCTCGCTTGGAACTCCATCTGCTGTCCAGCCTCCAGAAACATGAGCCATAAATGTCTGATCTGCGACACGTTCACCATGAGGCCACAATTCCCAGTCTCGCTGCCAGGCGGCTCTGATTTGAATGTGTTATGTTCCTGACAGCTTAAGCCACCGGTGGTACAAGCCTGACTATCCTATCGGGTGGCATGGGACAGTCAAGCTAGCAGAAGTGATACAACTCAACTCAGAGCCGCCTGGCTGTGCGATACACAAATTACGGCCCACTGTGCACATGGAAGTATCAGACATAATTTAGCCCAGCCTACCTTACAAGTTTTTAGAACACTCACATTAGCCTACATTTGGGCAAAATCATCTAACATAAAGGTTATTTCATAATATAATGTTGACTATTTCATGTCGTTAGTAACAGTATATCGAAAGTGAAAACAGAGTGGGATGTGCACCCACTGCTGAATACGCTTCACACCATGAAAAGCTGTGAGTTGACCCACCGTAAGTCCTAATGCCCGGGCCTCACTTCCAGAGAGAAAGAGCTAGCAGGTCTGGAGTAGGGCATGGATACTGATTTATGTTTTTAAACAAGGGGATTCTACTTTGCCGCCAAGGTGTAGCGCTATTCCAACTTCATTTGACCTCACAACAGTGCCATGTGCAGGTGGTGCAGGGACCCTGTTCTCCAGACAGGGTGCAGAGAAGTGAACCTGAACACATCCCACTTGCCATGTATGAGACGGGGGTGTACTTCCGATTGAGCGCCTCCACCTCCTCCAAGACGCGGCTGTACACGGCCGTCATCCTCCGCTCGTACTCACTGTCCGCATGGGCTGCTCCCGCAGACCCGTACTCCTGGAAACTGAAAGGAAGATCAACATCAGTCACTCAACCGTTTCGATGCATTCATTCTTTCAATTCCCACATGTGTCAAGCACTTTCCATGCATCCTCAATTAATTTTTGAGTAATGGATTTATTTCCATTTATAGGTAAGGAACCGGATAGAGGCCTGGAGAGGCTTATTCGCCTACACTCGTAGCTACTAAGAGGCAAGCTGGAACTTGAACCCAGGCCTGACTTCAGATGATGCAACTTTTCAGTTGGGGACTGAGCCCAAGCTTTGCTTCTACCACCAAGCTCCATACCCAGACCTTTTAATTTTGAGATGAGGTGCTGCTAAGTTGCCCAGGCTGGGTTCACACTTGTGATTCTCCGGCCTCAGCCTCAGGAGCAACTGAGATTACAGGCTCAGCTGATGTGATGCTTAACCACACTGTTTATTAGGTAGTCTGAAAGTATCTAAACTTGTTGCTACCATGAGGCAGAGAATAAGACATCTGAAAAGGTAATTATCAATATGTACAGGAATGTGCAGGGGTGTGCTGGTAAACAGAGCATTCTGGGAAAAGTTTAAACTAGGTATCTTCCTTTTTCCTCTACTATTTCCAACCCTCAGATTTATAAGTGAGATAAGAGAGCAACTTTTACATCTGGACTAAGCTTTTGAAAGCATCCATGAGGACTATTTAAAATGCAATGTAGGTAATTTAAATACACTGGGCACTAACATTATTCCCTTATATCCATTTAAGACTTTCTACATACAAGACTCTTCAGCTGGGCACTTTATACAGTTTTTCATTTGATCTTCACAACTATCCTCAGAAGTAGGTATCATTCTGTACCTAGAGTTTATGCAGATGTGGCTCAATGAGACCAAAGGTATTCACAGAGCAGTGAGTGATAAGGGGATCGTGTTCACATCTGCCTGGCTCCAAAGCTCTGTTCCCTGCTTGGTACCACATTGTAAGCTCCACTAGGGCAAGAAATGAAATTAGTACAATGGATCAGGTAAGCAGAAAAATAAGAGCCAAGTGTTCTAGTCTGAGAGCAGCTAGCACTTTCAAACAGATGGCAAAGGTCTTAGTATAAACCTGAAACATAATTGTGAGTCAGTACTTTAGGGTAGAGAAACTGAACACGTTTTGTGGATGGTATTTCTTTGAAAAAGCTGCTCACAGAATCCCAGGGCTTAGCAGATCTGAATTATTGACAGTGAAATACATTTTCCAAAATAGACATTTCTCATTCCAGTGACATACCTAGTTAATGACTTCTTGGACTTACTTAATTTGTACAGTTCTGCACATCTTGTTTATGGCACCTCAATGTCTTTTTCTGTACAGTACACTTTGCTTATACACCTGTAATTTTTGCTGATCCTACAGCACAGTGCAGTACTGTAGTTTTATGGTCTGTAATATGTTACAGTACTACACGTGAGAGCTATCAAACAAAAGCTGGAGTTTCCTTTGTCCTGAATACTGTAATGTGCATACTAGCTACAATTTCTCATTTAGCAACGAATTCACTTAACAACCTAGTTGCAGGAATGTAATTAGGCTGTTAAATGAGGTATGCCTGTAGAATATTCATTAGAAAAACAATGCAGTATTCGTTTAATCATTTTGATAATTAGTTACCAGAGCCGGGAAAAACAGTTTTAATAAAGCAGTGTCAGAAATATCTTTTGGCTTGGGGAACCAGTGAAGAAAATTTTCGAGTTCAAGCTTAACTGTATTATTGACTGGGTATTTCCCAACAAAATTTAGTTATATAAATTTAGTTATATAAGAAGTTTTTCATATTCAAACAATTTCTTCCATTATTTTTCCAATTCAATGTTTTGAAACTAGGAGGTAGGAGGCAAGCAGACCATGGAGAGAAAAAGTTTATGTTTTATCATCAGTTATATAACCCTGGGCAAACATTTGGAAGAGTTCTTTTGTGTTTTTCCTTCTATAATTTCTTTTCAAAAACACTGTCGTGATGAGTAGGTAAAGTATCACATTTAAAAGTATTCCGTATGTTAACTATTACCTTGCTGATTCTGGATCCAAAATCAGGGCTTCTATTGTGTGGGATATCAGTAAGCAGCTCTGCTGCTGTCTACATTAATGTTAAGGTTATACATAAACAGAAGACATTCACTATACACTACATTATCTGAATATTAAGTAAGTCAAGATGAGGTTGTACTTTCAGTGAAAGTAACTGTGTTTTAACCAGCTCTATTTTTTCCTTTTAAAGGCTCTATGTTGTCTTTCCTAGCGATCCTCAAACTGTCTCCAGGAAGGTATTTCAGAGGCCACCTAATGTGGGAAAGGGAAATCAGCCAAGAGGCCAGTCATTTCTGCACAGCAACTCCTGTTTTTATCTGTCTTACTTCTAGGGGCTCTTCATAAGAGCTTGAAACAAGAAAACAACAACAAAAGTTTTACCCGTAATAGTTTTTAAAAAAGAAAAAAAAAAAAAAGCCATCAGTCTATAGAACCTTTATTTCTATGGTTCCTAAGCAGGGCTCAAGAGGTCAATTCTCTTGAAATTGTATGCAAATTTTGAGATGTAGGTCATACATGCATTTTGTAGTACAAAGGACTTACACATTTATTAAATTTTAGTCAGTAAGCCAAAATGCCAAGAACTAGTGGCTGGCAAGTCTGCAACTATTTCAAAATAATTGCATCTTTCCCCTTTCTAAAACTATCTGAAGTTGCTGTAAGACAATCTGGAGAAGTTGAAGGGGGCTTAGGGATCAAAAATGTGATAAAGCTCTGAAAAGATAATTAACAACGGTGATGAGAAGAAGGACTGTTAGCCCAAAAGGAAGGAAGCTGGGGCAAAACAACCTTTTCTGGTGGAAAATGTATCGTGCTGTCTCAGCTCAAATGAATACAACACACACCACACTCCACACCAGCAGGATTCAGCCTTTGTTTCTGGTTGCTTGTTTGGAGATGCATTCTTGCTCCATTGCCCAGGCTAGCCTCGAACTCCTGGGCCCAAGCCATCCTCAGCCTCCCGAGGAGCTCAGACAACAGGTATGAGCCACTGTGCCTAGACCTGCAGCTTTGGATGTTCTTCGTGAAGGCGGGGAAAGACCACCATTGAGTTACCAGTTTTTTTTTTCTTAAAGCAAGACAGGTTAAAACAGTAGAATTATTCTGCTTATATTAAATTTTAAAGGGGAAACTATTAATTATAATAAATTTGAGGTTATCTAATATATATTCTGTAAGTACTTGGTCTACATGTAAGACTACTTCTCAAGAAAAAGAAATACTGCGGCAAGCTTCGGATACAGCTCTACATTCCTCAGTGTGGCTGAGTCAGCGTCAAAAGACGCTTGATACAGATCTCCATATCGGGAAGCGAGGGCTCTGAATTCTTCCATGGACTGTTTCATCTGTGAAGAAGGAAAAACATCAGTGGTGACAAACATCCTCTTGTTATTGTATAAACAACACAAAAACATAAAAAACCCACCCCAAACAAAAATTCAAAGAAACACTGAATTCATCATTCTCTGCATTTTCCTTAAACTTAAATACAAAGAATGGAAAATGATACTATAAATGTTTGTAAGATTTTAGAAATTTATATGTTGTATATAGAGATAAAAACCCTTTGCATTTTGGTTTCTTCATGTTCCAGTAAAATAATTACTGCAGTTATAACCATTCCAAAGTTTCTTTAAATGTAATTACATTCTCTCCAGATAAATTGTAGCACCCGTTTAGCAGCCCTCAGCCATCAGATCAGCCTATGTGGCAAGCCAGGTGGGTGACACATTTGACACAATGTCTGAGTCAAGCCACTGATACTAACTTTCAGAACTTTTCATTACACACCTAACTCGCACCTAATGCCTCTAACATGTAAATAGAAACTACAATGAAATGAAAGGTGAGACATGCCTGATTGGAGATGCGACCGCATCTCTGAAGGTCATTTCCTAAGGTCATGGCAATGGTAGTGGCGATTGCCGGGGGAGGGCTTGTCTTTAGGCTGTTACAGGTACAGATGAGTTGCGAGAAGGCTTGGAGAAGGTCAATCCTGAGTTTCACAAATTCACACTGAAAACTTAAAGGATTCAGTGGGGTACTGGCAGCCTGGAATAAAAAGGTATGATGTGGTAGTATTCACATTTTACTCTACAGAAAAAGACCCTCTTCCCCATGTCCTTTATAAAAATGTACACTTGTCTAATATAATATTCCTCTCCACTGCGAAGGTCTGTGATCAAATATGTAAAAACTGTACTTAATGTTTACTTGTGGCTTTCAACCTCTGGAATATTTTGTCCTAATTAAAACAGTACATATTAAGGTACTAAAGAGGCCAATCTCATCGTTTTCTCAGATGTGATCTGACTTGCTCTTGTAGGATGATAAATTCCCTCTGCCCCTTTAGCTGCTACTTGCTCTTTTTAATTTACTGCCTACCCATAACTTCAGAAGGGATGGGGTACATGTAAATATATACGATATTGTTATATAAATATAGTACAGACCACCTTACCAGACAAAAAATTCTGACAGTCTTATTCTAACATGCATTATAGAACTTAAAGAGAAGAATGACACAGTTATGAGAAAGATTTGCTGCTACTCTGATTTATTTTTGACCAACAAGAAATATTTGACTGATATAAGACAAGAACTTTGAAAGTGACTGTGCAGTCCTGGATCACATTAGTACTGAAGGAAATTTTCAAAAAGAACACAGAAAACTTACTAGATTTGTCAGGTCAAAGACTTCAAAAGATAGTATTGCCCAAGAAAGGTTAGAGATGTTTAGAAAAAATTTTTGGACTACAGAAGGAGAAATACAACATCATATACAATGCCAAAGAGAAATACAAAGTATGTTTCCTTTTCTTTACACTGGGGCTCACACTTAAACAGCAGTTGGTTATAAGGTCAGCAGATAAAAGGAACATGGTGTACAGTCAAAATTATCCTAAACATTCTTCAAGACGAAATTACTTCTGGTTAGCTCAGGCTGGTGTCCCCCAGCGTCAGACTTTGGATGTACCCTCCCTGGACTGAGCCGAACGGCTGACAGAAATGTCCCCTATTACACTGCTTGCTGTCATCATTCCCTATAATTTTCTTGTCTTTTTTCCCTTTTGTCAACCATATACATGCATATAATGCTATTCTGATTTGTAGTACATATCTATTTTGTAAAGAGAGCTAGCTAAAGTAACCAATGAGGCTAGAAAGACAGCAACTTGATAAGCTCATTAAAAAATATATATGTAAAAATACATAAAAAATTTGTCATCCTATCTGTAAGTATAAACTTAATTGTGGTAGGTGTATTTACTTTGTGAAAGAGATCTCTAGAACTTCTTCATCTTGCAGAACTCAAACTCCATACTCTCTCTGCTCCCACCTCTACTAAGCCTCTGGCAAGTGACCACCGTTCTACTTCCTCTTGTTGACTACTTTAAAAATTTTGAGGGGGGCATGTTCTTATTTTTAGTTTCTGCTGTGCTGCAAATTGAACCCCTTGCTTCTAAACACCTTTTACAATTTTTATTTTTAAGAAGCAGGTCATTTATTGTCACTGCATTGGGAAATTAAATGCTTAATGCTAGGGTCCCTATAAGCACACTCCAGCTGAGCAGGTGAAGAGCATGGTGTGATAGTTAACTGTGGGGTCAGCTTCAGTAGGAACCACCCAACTGACTGGCCCAGTACAGTTCTGGGTGTGGCTGAACAGACCTACAGAAGAGGGAAGACCCACCCTGGAGTGGGTGGCACCAACCAATAGGTTTGTAGCCTGGATGGAATAAAAAGGGAAAGAAGAAGGTTCCGCTTCTGCTTCTGCTTCTTTGGGGGAACTGTCATCACCTCGGACATTCGTCTCGAGGCTTCCAGCTCAGACTCTTCAGCCTAGGCAGTGATACTTTATGTCAGAAAGCCAAGGAGCTGCTGCTGCTTGCTTGCTGCTCCAATGTCACTTGCCTGACTTACAGAACAATCTTTTCCCAGAAT
Organism: Chinchilla lanigera; assembly: GCF_000276665.1. NCBI lineage: Eukaryota > Metazoa > Chordata > Mammalia > Rodentia > Chinchillidae > Chinchilla > Chinchilla lanigera. Next base: position 5,354,018 of record NW_004955406.1, on the reverse strand, counting down.
AATCAAGAAGAAGGAATTACAGCTGTCAACGCTACCCTTTAAAATGGAGAGGAGGCTGGGGGTGGAGCTCAAGGGCGGAGCATGAGCTCAGTTAGCTTGGGTAAGGCCCTGCGTTCCATTCCCAGAGCCACCAAAAATAAAAAGAAGGAAAGAGAGGGATGAAGAAGGCAGGAGGAAGGAGGGAGGGGGAATCTTCATATATTCTTGTTTTAAATAGCGATCAATCAATTCTAACCCAAAAATAAAAATTATACTTTAAAAAAATATGTGCTCCACAGTAGCCTTAATACTCTCTTTTGTGATACACACACACACACACACACACACACACACACACACACACACACACACACATTTTCCTTTGAAGCATTTCTTTTGGGTAGTCCAAAATTAAAAATATTTTAAGGCCAGGCATGGTCATGCATGCCTGTAATCTCAGCACGAGGGAAGCTAAGGCAGGAGGACTGCCGTGAGCTCAAGGCTAGCCTGAATTACACAGCAAGATCCTGTCTCAAAATTTTTTTTAGATATGTCACAAAAGAATATAAACAGGTACTAAAAGTTTTATGGCTCTTCCTCAACATATTCAATTTTTAAAGTCATATGACAATACTTTAAAAATATTTAATGTTGATTATATAGCCTCTACAGAAAAAGCCTTTTGACAAATGCAGAAAGTTTTCACTTCAGGAACAGGTTCTTACTCAGAAATATAACTGACTTCCAGGACATAAGAAATGCTAAGGGCCTCACCTCTCTGCAACTTTTTCACTTGCTTTGAAAATAAAAATTGCAGTGACTGACTTAATTTGGACATCACAGGGAATAAAAAGTGGCACACTGGAATCCTTGATAATTATCTGTAAAGCAAGAAAGTACCGCAGCTGGGGATGTAGCTCTGTGGGAGAGCTAGTATGTGCAAGGCCCTGAGTTCAACCCCTAAACCCACAAAAATAACCAAGACACTCCATTCTCTCAGAGAGTAGCTGCCAGCTGAGAGATGGGGTCAGGGCAGGTTTGATGGCAGCCTTGGCTGGCAATTTACTAAGAAGGATCCTCTTTCCACGCCACTTACCCTTTCCACACAGCTTCAGCAATCCTCTACACACATGGCACTCAGTACTCACAAACCACCACCCCTATGAAAGGTAAAGAAGGGGAGGGCCTAGCTTATGTGCATGACCTATTCAATTACTTTGATGCTGCTAAACATACACATCAACAGGCTTCTCAAGTTGTTAAAATAGGAAAACCCAAAAAGAGAAGGGATAGCATTCCCCAGTGAATCATGGTCACCACGGGAGAATTAGGAGGACTTACTGTCAAGGAAGCAATCCCTTTGTGGTAGTATTTTAAAGACTCGGCAATGCAAGACAGTGCTGAACTGTAATTCTCCTCCTGCAGCCCGGTGAGGCACTGCTCTGCGTGTGAGAACTCCTTCAAACTGTTCAGCCAGAAGTAGAAGTGCTCCGAGGCAACCTGAGTCAGCAAGCTCTGATACAGCTCTCTGGCCATGTCATGATTACCCTAAAAAAGGGAAAAAGAAAAAGAGAGGGAAGACAAAAAAGAAGCAGAAGGAGCAGATGGTGAGGTTCTTACATTTGAAAGAGTTGATGCAGCAGGTCAAGACAAATCCAAGCCCTGGATGAGCTTGAATAAGCATTTCTCATATTACATAATTCTTTGAGAAAATACGCCGAGCTGCTTTTATGTAACGTAACGCCTAAAGCGCTCTAGCAGAAACAGTTCTAAAGAGAAGGTAAATGGAATGAACAATAATCCAAGCTTAGAATTCAGTCTACACTGTAGGAAGTACAGTCACACATGCTGTGTGTCACTCTGGGGAGGCCCATCAGTACGGGAGTTGCTGTGGAGGGAAACATGGGCACTGTTTCCCTCTGGGGCAGGGGTGCTCCGTATGCTGTGCTCCCCTGACGCTGGGGCTGGTTGGCTGCAGTAATGAAGAGCCGTCCGGTCAGCGGCTCCCCCCACATTGGAAAAACAGCGCACAACTTTGAACATGAGCACTGACCACCTGGAGGAGTTATCCCCAAATGACTTCTGTACTAACCAGGCTTTGTATTTTTTTTTTTTTTTTCAAAGAAAGGTAGTAAAAACTATTAGGCTTTCTGTGTGGCTGAGGCAAATACAGCATACTAAAGCCTTTCTGTTTCTAGTTAAGAATCAGAAAAGGTTGAAGAGACACAGAAAAGCACAATGCGGTGCAACGATCAAGGAGGATAAAAACAGTGGTAGACATGGCCCTACCCCGGACAACACAGGACAAAGTTTGGTGTGCTAACAACCCATACCCACACAGAGCTCGGACTTGAGCTTCCTCACAGCACCAACACATACAGCAAAACATATGCCATTCTTTTATGAGAAAGGCTAACAGGTCCTTTCCGTTACCACACCCAGAACCCACGAGGAAAACGCACTTCCCTTTTTCTTTTCGGTTTTGACTCTCAGTAATATTAACCACAGAATCTTGGGCACGTGACCTGACACTCTCACCAACCAGTACCCAGAAGAGCGAAGCCTACCATCCTGGAGGCCTGCCTGGCAATGCGGTACACGGTCCACCCGTTGGAGACACTTTCAAGCTGCTGCTTAATCACAGCCTTGACTTCAGCAGACAATGCTTTCTGGCTGGCCACGAAAATCACCGTAGCCAAACTCACCTAACCACGAACAAATAAGAAAAAGAAGAACACCATGTAATTGTATCCAATGTCATAGATACCAAAGGGACAAAAATCAATTATGGCCCATTTAAAAGAACAAAATGTTTCCCATTAACATTTATTTAATTCTCATTTTGAGACATTTCTGAGCATTCCACCGATGTAGACCACTGTTTATAAGACCAAATAATAAGAAACAATGCCCATAAATAAATAATGGTATAATCATACAATGAGATACTATACAACAGTGAACTGGATAAACCAGAGATACACGTAGCAGTACAGATGATTAACAAACAAGGAAACTGCAACTGATTACTTATAACATTTATGTGAAGTAAAAATACTTAAAGGAATACTGCATATTACCTTGAAACATATACTGCTGAGATCATAAAAGTGTAACATGCATGGGTATCACAGACAGCAAATCCAGGGCAGATTTTATCAGCTGGATCGGAAATGCTCTGAAATCTGAAAGTGCATATGTTTTGGATTTCTAAGCAGTTCAGATTTTAGATTTCTGTGTTAGGGTTGTATAGAAAGTTCATAGTGTCAATTCTGTTTTGACTTCATCACACTCCTGGTTTCAGATAAACTACTTTAACCAGGTGTTGCTTTATTTTGCTTTTTAAGTAAAGTCAAACAGAGGTGCTGACTTCTTAAAATGCTCTCCACTAGACCATATCCCCGTCTTGCAGCAGAAGGAGACGGCCGCTCTTTACCAGAAGTTCCTGCTGCTTGTCCGTGGCTGAGCGTCCGATCACCTTGTAGAGCTCCACGAGGTCGCCAAGCATCCCATCGCCCAGCACTGGCAGCTGCATGGCAATGGCTGCCAGGCAATGGCACATCAGGACCCGTGCGGCATCCTGGGCACTGTGCAGCTGAGTCAGCAAGGTCTCCACCACCGACTGGCTAAGGTGGGGCCTGCCCTTGGCCAGCTTCACCATGCAGTTGAGTGCGATCTGCACGCCACAAAGAAAACAGACGAATACACTCTGAAGGAGTTTAAGATGTGAAAGAAATGAGCTTTATATAAATTACTGAAAAAAAAACTATGGGCCTGGTGTTTTGCAGACACAACATTTTTCTTCATGAGACACCCGTGACACGCTGAGTCCCGTGGGGCATGTGAGGTACCCTGTTTAAGATAACAAGTCAGGGCTAGGCATCAAAACATCGGCTACTCATTTCACACAAGACTTATTTTTTTTTAAAAAGATGAGGTAAAACTGTAAGGGATACTGCCAAAGAGGCCAACATGTACCAAATAAAATGTCACCATAACCTCATTTTCAATATTTTTCAAGAAATGCTTCTAAGGTATGGCTTTTTATTTCTATTAAAATGCATTCATTATAATAATGGATCATCACAGATTATATTTCATGTTTCATTCCAATAGTAGTCTCATCTTACATTTAAAAAAATCTTAAATATACCTATGACAGTTTGTGTACTTAAGCGGAAAGTGAAAATTCTTTGCAGCGATTCTTCCCTTGGCTTGTAAGCTAAGGCGTCTTGAGTCCAGAAACTAAAGAACACTTACACATTAATGAGTTTGGCTATAGTCATTTTAGCAGTTTTTCATAGCTATTAATATTATTTCAGATTAAAACTACTATGAGAGTTCTGCTTATTTATATTATATAGAATTATATCTGTCAACTGCAATTTAACAAGTACTGGCAAATGAGAGCAAAATGGACGCCACGGTTAGTATTTTTACTTTGGCTACCTTTTGGGATACTAACAAAAAGCTCATTTCCAAAGTGAGCACTAAAGACTAATTTTTTTTAAGCTAGGAATTGTTGTCTCTGGGCTAAATCTAGCCTTTGCCAATTCTGGTAAATAAAGTTTCACTGGAACACAAGCATCTTCTCTCCCTCACCTTCAACACTTCATTCAAGGCTACTTTTTTCCACAACCCTTTACAGAAAGACTGCCACACCCCAGTTTAGGCAATGAAAGCAGGTATCATGTTGAGCAATATTTTACCTTTAAAGTGGCTTGAGCACCTGGGCTATCATCTTGACTACAAAGCACCAGAAGTGATTCCAGGCCAAACACAGCATCTTGCTCCAGTGCCAAGAGATCTAGAAGAAAAGCATCAAGTTTTAGGGTCAGCAAAGGATTAAGTATGTGCACGTGTGCAAATACATACTTATTCTCACAGGAAGAAAAAACATTGAGTCTAAAATGCAAGAAACACTTAACCCTTCCTTGAAAAAGTATATGCAGCATTATTTCTAACATGTAAAGACTATCTTCAGACTTTGTTATTTCTACCGCTTTATTGTCTATTATAAAAATATACACATTAGGGGTTAGGGATATAGCTCAATGGCATAGTGTCTGCCTGGCAAGTGCAAGGTCCTGAGTTCGATTCCCAGTACCAAAAAAACCACAAAAAAAACCCCCACAAAAACCAAAAAAAACCAAAAAAAACAAAAAACCCACATTAATCAAGACATTAAGCCATACAGCTTTAAGTAAAGTGAGATTGAAACAGCATCACCAATTTAGCTAGGGAAATATTAACAACAGAAAACTATGCTATATGTGTTAATCTTCCTAATCAGACTTAAATTATACAGGCCCATTTTCACCTCCGATAAAATAGTTTTTAACCTTGAAAGAAAGTTAACCACTTAGAGGTTGCAACAAAGACTCCACATAATCTCATGAATGTTTTCAGACGTTAAACCCCTCAGATGTCTCATGTAACAGTGGTACTATGCCATCTTCTCACTACCATAGGGATACAATTCCTCTGGAGGATCTAGGATGTTATGAATGGCCTAGTTAACTGTATTTAGGCTAACATACGCCAGTGGTCAGAACACACAACAGTCTGCAGTACTATATGGAAAAAATATTCTTTATTATGCCCCAGATAACACAGGCTTAATTATGCAAATCAGAACCAATATGTAACTTTCAAATGTGTCCTGAGTTGGTGTAAGAGCTTGGCAATGAGTGTAAAGACTAGTGAGGGTCAGGGTGTGGAAAGACAGGTGCTGGGAACAAGCAGTGCTAAAGGCTGGTGGGGATAGGAGGACGATCGCTTGTGATCCTTAACAAGGAGCAAAGCAAGTACTGAAACAGACTGTCCAAAATGCAGTTTCTGTTCTTGAATGAAGGCGGACGTTTTTCAAGTCTTTACGTCAAAAAAATATTAGGACCACAAGAAAATTATGTGCATTATTTTCTCTGTATGTCTTCCTAGATTATGCAAATCAGTGTAATGCTACATATATCTAGGAGATGAATTTTGTCAAAAGTAATGCACACTGTTCTGTTAATTCACTCATCTCTAAGTGAAACAATGGTCATTCAAGCACCTTCATAATGAGAACAAAACTTTGTAGGTTTCTGTGTCAGCGAACACACTGTTTTACAGCACGGGAGTAGATTTCCCAAGCAAGCTATTTCCACAGCACCACACATGTAAAGGCAAGTGGTGAGGAAACAGGCAATGCTCCATAAAACCTTTCAACTGCGCAATCGCAGGCAGTCCCAGGGTCTCCAGATTTTTATTACTCTTCACAAGAATTTAAGTGGCCTTGAGAAGTGAGTTCTAAGAACATTTCAGAAGGAAGCAACTGTAGATCAATGCACACAGACTGATGCTAAGGGAAAAAAAGTAAAACAGAACTCTGTCCATGCTCCAATCAAAAGTTCATAAATAATACCATTCCTGAATAAACTTACCCATGTTTTTAAAATTTTACATTTTTACGTGTTTACAGCACATTCTGATTACACTCATGGTGGGCAGCTGGCACGTGTATCTAACATATCCTAATTCTTTGTACCTCCTCTCACCCCAACCCCCATCTCTTGATAGCCTTCTCATCTGCAAAGATCTACCTCCCTATTTCCCTTTATCTATCTTGTATTTTGCTCTTTAAATTATTTATATTTTGGGTTCATTTTAGCTTGTGTGTCTGATTTATTTCACTCACATTATTATTTAAAGATGCATCTATTTTCCTATAAATGACTCAAATTTATCCTTCTTTATGGCACAGTAGTACTCCATTATGTAAAAATACCACATTTTCTTTATCCATTCATCTGCTGATGGATATATAGGCCACTTCCACTATGTAGTTGCTATGAATTGTGCTGCTACAGACATGGGTATGCACATAATATGTAATGTGATGTAACATGTAATATGGGGACTAGCTGGGTCAAACTGAATTTCTATTTTTATAAACTTACCTTTTTCTTGACAAGAGACCGTTATATTAGTTAGAACTCTTACTCCATGAGCCGCAATGCCCCTGTTATTATGGTAACAGCACTCCTGGGCTAATTTGACTAAATCAGAGGATCTGGGAGAAGAACCTACATTTCCTAAACAAGCAGAGAAAAGCAGTTCAGATATAACTCATTCCTACAGATAAAAAGCAGTTCAGCTTACAGATTTAGTATGCGTAGTTTTACGTAAAATTCTCTATCAATAAACTTTAAAATTTTCTACAACTTCAATAGCAATATACATCACCATTTCTCTTTCTCCTATCAAGGTACTTAAAATAGGTATGTGGTAATAGTTTTGTAATGACTAAGATCTAAAATCAAAACAAGGCTTTCCCATAAAAATTTCAATCAGAGCTAAGAAAAGGTGCAAAAGCCAAAGTAACTGTAGATCATATCCTAGGAGTTCTAACGGGCTCTGATTAAAATGGATGTCATGGTGGGCTTCTTGTCAGATAAACCATTCCTTCAGGAGAAGAGATAGAAGAGAAACAGAACTATGTTTGCTTTTTCCCACCCCAAATTGCTGGTATACATTTCTATTTCAAAATTACTCCTAGTTGCAGACTATCCCTATTTTTACGGAAGAAATCAAAGATTTTAAGTATCCTGCTATCAAGGTCATAAGTCTTGCTAGTTAGGCCCTACTTCTGTGCTTTATACAGTATCTTAAGTTTTATGCTACAGACTGCAGTAACTTTTCAAATTCATATTTGAAATTCTACAAACTAATGTCTGTTGTGAATAAGTTTTAGGAGAAACTTTCAGCTATAATCAGTTGAGCTTCAAAAAGCATCAGGACATTTAAGCTTGTTCAACTTCTCAGAAGAGTCTCTCATCCCTGTCTTCCTTTCCTCCGTTTCTTTTCCCACGATCCCTGTCAATGTCACCTTGGCTCTCGTACTAAGTGTGACCATATTTTCGAGGTTGAAGGGAACAATGTTAAGTACAACAGGCAAAAACCAAGCCTATTCCAGATAGTATAAGACCTTATTCATTTCTGGCTTAACATAAACACTAGCTGCAGTGTTTTTAAGATGGTCAAAACATTACAAAGATGAAATTAAATATTCATTTTCTTCCCAAAATTATGGAAATGTGTTTCTTCCATTCTTTTTCTTGCTTATGCGATGCAGACAATGCACACTTATCCATAAATCTGCAAGTATGTTTTATAATATTCATTCTTCTTTTTTCCCTCATTAAGGCTCATCATAGGAAACTTTGGGGGAAAAAAACCCAGAAAAATTCAAAGATGAAAACAAAAATTTCCCTAAATCCCACAAATCAGCACGAACTTACTATAATTTTTTGAAGTATCATTTCAGAATCCCTTTATGTATGCCAATATAATTTTAAAATTAATATATAATTAGGATATACACTGTACTGGTCAATATAATATTATTTTTAAAACATAACATTTTTGAGTATTTTTCTGTGTTAACATAGTAAGGGATGAGATTATGACTTTTACTTTGATTTACTTAAAAATAGTTTTCTAAGATAAAATCACACGGTTTCAATGGTACAGCAAATAGAAAAAGGTAAAAGGCTGGTGCGGTAAAAGTCTCCCTCATCTACCCAGTGTTACCAGTTTCTTAAGTACCATTCCAGAGACTAAATTTGCAAGCATATTTTTTCTTCTTATATATTAGCCTGGACCTCATATATTTTTCTCTTTAAATATTAAATCATAGAGATTATTCTGTGCCATATATTCTTTTAATAAATCGTCAATTGTTCTTTTAATAAATTGATCTCTAGTGCAGGGATATATCACAATTTCTTAATGAGTCTCCTATTGATGGATCTTTTTATGATGCTATTACTTCCACTGCCGATGGACGGTATTTTATTATTACAAAGAATGATGCTATAATGTAATCTTGTACATAAATCACTTCTCAATTTATGACTATTTAAGTAGGATAAATTCTTAGAGTGGAAATTCTGGGTCATCTGCAGCTTAAAGAGTATTTCAAATTTGCCTATGCAAAGGCCCAGTAATTTACACTCCCCCCACCAATACAGCGGCTGTTTATTCACATCCTTGTCAACGGAGCATGTTGCCAGACTTCTGAATCTCTGCCAATCTCCTGGATTAAATTTTTTAATTTGCATTTTTCTTTAATACTGAACATTTTATATGGATAAGAGCCATTTATTAGAGATAATTTAGACATATTAAATTTAAATATTTTACAAACTATTTCTGGTTATATTGAAAAATTCTAATGGATGGAAAATATTTAGTAGTATTTTATAAATAATCTTATTTCGTAAAATCCTTGACTTCTACATTTTTAAGAACATTAACTAGTTTAACCATCATTCCATATATCACCTACATTTTTAACAAACTTCAATGAAAGAACAAATAACTGGCTTGAGAGTTCTTAAACTTACACACACAAATGCTCATAAATGTGTCTGGAATTAAAAAACAAAGAAAAAGCCATCATGTATCCAGGTCTATCTGGTATTAAAAAATAAATAAATAAGGGGTCAGGGATATAGCTTAGCAGTATAGCACTGCCTGGCAAGTACACGGTCCTGAGTTCAATTCCCAGCACCAAAAAAAAAAAAAGACTCCCTAGTTGGAGGAACCCTCGGGTTCAGGCACAGGCAAAGGCACCTTATTTGTATATGACTTTGAATGTATCTTTGAACCTTTGTGAGTCTGTTTTAATACTTAAACACTCCCTTGCACATTCTTTACTTGAAAGCATACATATATGAGAAGGCTCTTCTAGATTGTCAGAAATAAGACTTTGCTTACCATAGCTTTTTCAGAGTATGCTGTTAGTCAGGGATGTTAACTACAATTTAAGAACATGACTGGCTAATTTATGTAGAAAAGGAATTCACTCAAAACATACTGTTTCGAAAGAAAATCCCATCTCTTGTAGGCACCCCCGCCCCCTTGCCATGGGATTTTCTAATTCCTTATATCAAGAGGTGTCTATTTCACCACCTATCTAGGCTTGGCCATGTGACCGGCTTTGGCTAGTAAGACTAAGCAAACAGGACACAAACAGCAGGTTAACAACTGCTATCTGTGGGTGGCTGCTTTCTTATGGCTTAGCTAGCAGGTATGTCACTGACAGTCACACGGAGAACTAAGGTGCCCCAGCTGAAAGGCTTTCACTTCTAGTCTGTAAATGAGGCCAGCCAGGTGGGTCAAGGTTCCAGATACTGCAGTCATACGATGACCCCAGGGGAAACCAGCAGAACTACCTAGCTAAGCCCAGTCAGAATTGCTGATTCATAGGATCAGAATAAAATGGTCATGGTTTTAAACCACTACAGTTTTGGGATTTTAATGGAGTAATAGATACCTGACAGTGAGTACTTAGCAGAATTACTCAAAAGGCTGGCATGCTACAGTCAGAAAATAGGAAAAAAGGGAGGCCAGGGCACAGACAAGATCACAGTTCAAAAAGCCATGCACAGAATTAGACCAATGAAGACACTGTGGGCCCTATTACTGATTACCTGATGTCAGAGATTATACAGTATCCTAAGTACCAGGCATGGCAAACACTGACTGCTACACTGTCCTCTGGAAACAGGATGGCGCTGTGGTCATTTCTGTACCACTATACTGGATTCTCTCAATCCCCACTTTTGCTATGAGTTCCCAATTCAGTCTGTGGCATGGAAATGACTAACTGAGCTCAGGACATGTATGTGTACCCTGGCTGTAAGGGAGGCCAGACTACTGTATTAGGTCTTCTCTGCTTCCTACTAACATGTCCCCACACGCTTGAACCATCAGTGTTCCATGATAAAAACCTCAGGTCAAACATGCATGACTTGTACCACTCAATGGGACTGTTCTATGCTGCCTGATGGGACAGTCATGCATGTACCACTGGTGATTCAGCGCCACTGGCAGTAAGACATACAGATTATGGCCCCCTTCTGAATGTGTTAAGATTTATCTTACAGGGCATTTCCTTGACTCAATAAATTCCTGCTGTGCCGTTACAAGACAATAGCTCTCTAATTTCATTCAAATTACTGATCAGAAAAAGCCATACAGATTCCACAAAACTGTCATAAAACAACAGAAAACTTTAGCCTTCAATTTTGTGACAGTTAAACTGGATTATTAAACTGAATGGTTCAAGAGCCACCTAGGAGATTAGTAAAGCACATGTTAGATACGCCTGGGTGGGTCACGAAGGCCTGACCTCAGAGAACTCATCTGGCCCTGACCCCTTTTGCTCCAGTGCTGTTCATTTGCTCTGCCTCCTAGCTGCCATGCACTAAGCAGCTTTGTTCCACCACTCCTTCTGCCGTGAGAGCCAAGCAAGGGGGACTGAATCCTCGGAAACCGGGAGCCAAAATGAAACTCCCCTCTAAGTTGCCAGTGTCAGGTACTCTGTCCAGTAACAGGAAAGCTGGCCTATCAAAGTCTGTTGGATAAGCAAGCTCCTCAATGAGCATTAAGACATTATAATCATTCTGAACAGGTAACTAGTGAAGTTGAAATCATTTTCCAGTGCAATAACGTACAGCCAAAAAGAAGTATATAGCATTTGCTTTTAAAACCAACACCATTTGGCCTTTGCAATGTACTTAAAATCAAAAGATACTTTGAATCTGATAAATCAAAATCAAACCAACTATTCTAGATATTCTCAGAAATATTTTCACTCACACATAATTCAAAGAGTAAATCAGAAAAATAATATCCTTGAGTTAAGATCAAGGATTAAAGGATTTTCATTATCATAAGCATTGAATCATTTTCAAATAAGTCACTAGCATACAATGATGTGTGAGATTAAAACTTTCTCTGATTTAAAGCTTTACCAAGAAACTACTCGAGGCATAAGCATGAATAAAGGAGCCGGCACATTCTCTCTCCTACCTGGAGCTATGCTGAAGTAATGCTTGATGGCGATGGTCCCTGACAGTGTGGACAGGACAGACAGCATCCCAAGCTTTAAGCTGTCGTAAGGCGTTTGGAGGGCACATTCACAGAGTGCCTAAAATACAGAAGAGAAGAGAATACAGAATTTAAGCCATCAATATACTTTTAAACTGTTAACTCCATTGAACTTCTCTTTTAGAAAAATTATGGTTTTGGTTTTTATTTTTCTGGTATCGGGAATTGAACTCATGACCTTGTGCTTGCCAGGCAGGCGCTGTGCCACTGAGCTAAATCCCCAGCCCCTAGAAAAATTATGTATTAAGATCTTTTTTCCATGATAAAGCCTCAGGTCAAACTGCTAAACTCCTTAAGAGAATATAAAGAGACATGATACTAAATATAATGTGGAACTCTGAAAAAAAAAAAAGTTAAGAAAAATAAAATATATATTCTGATTAATAATAAACAAGTATTCATTTATAACAAATATTCCATATTACTGTAAAAAAATCATTAATAGGAAATTGAGTGTGGTATATGTATACTATTTTCTTAGTTTTTCTATAAATGCGAAATTATTCTAAAAGTTCCACTATATTTTACTTACTTCAGTGGTAGAGATTTTATATTATGTGCATTACAATAACAGAGTGTAGTGTTCTAACTAGTTTATTTTTATAAGTTAGTAGTTTATAAGTCAGTAGAGCTATCCTCCCAGTTTTGTTCATTTATTCTACTACTCACTGCAGTGGCCTGAAGTAGTAACCAGAAACAAGGTGCTAGTTTGCCTTCCTCTGCAGTGGCCTATGGGTATTGCTCACAATATACTGACCCTTGCCTCAGTCTGCATGGTACTACTCTGCAGCTTAGGATTGCATGTGATATAAATAGTCAAGCAACCGTCTTGTTAAACTAATTCCATTTTCCCACAAAGAGGAATTGGGAGCAGAAAATGAGCAAAACTTAACAAGTCTAAGGGAACAATAAAAAAATCTGGAAGTGGTTAAGTAATAAATTTAAGATCTCAAAAATATCAACAAAATTTTGGGGGGATTTAGATACTTTGACTCCAAAGATCACATGGAAGAATTAAAACCCCAAAACATTCAGAAAAAAATGTGGAAAGCAATAGTTTCAAATATATACCCAAATTTGATATATGATAATGGCATTTCAAATCAGCAGTATCATTTTAAAAGCTTACAAGGAAAACTGGCTAGTCATGAGTAAAATCAAATCAAATGTTTCTTTTTTTATGGTTAATAACAGATGTCTTGGTTACTTTTCTCTCATTGCTGGGACAAAATACCTGATGCCCAAAATTAAGGAAGGAAAAGTTCATTTCGCTTACAGTTTGTGGAGGTTTCAGTCCATACTTGGCAGATTACAAGGCAGAGTGGCACATGGCAGAGGGCTACAGCTCATGGCGGCAGAACACAGCAAAAGCAACAACACACACAAGGGAGGAATGGGGGAGGAATGGTCGCAAGCACCCTCTAGCTCTCCCTTACATATGCAAACTATCCACCCCAGGGTGGGTGTAGCTCTCACACCCATAATCCATCAAACTCTAAAAGCCTGCCCCATGACCGCATGAGGCTTTGGGGGGACACACAGACACAAACCATAACAACAGAGCTATAAAATATACTAAGAATTTACATGAAAAACCAAAAGTAAAACAATAACTGACAAAACTAGGAAAATTCACATGATATAAGATCAATAAGGACCAACAATCTTAATATATAAAAAGTTCTTGTACTAAGCAGGCAAAAACCCAACAAACACTGGGTAGTTCACAAAAATAATTTATACAAATGCTTTTAAAATAAGATTTTAGTCTCATTCATAAGAAGTGCTGCCTTTTACCAATCAGATTGTGCAAGATAAAGACCTAACTCTGAAGAGTGAGGGAAAATACGTACTTTCACTGATTTTGTTTTTCTCTTTTTTGGTTTTTTTTTCCGGTACCTGGAATCAAACTCACGACCTTGCGCTTGCCAGGCAGGCGCTGTGCCGCTGAGCTAAATCCCCAGCCCCCTCACTGATGTTGATAGAGAGCTAAACTGATGTAAACCTCACTAGTAGGCAATTGGCATTAATACTCAAAATTTTTTAAATATGCATTATTGGACTCTCTGCTGGAAAACTATGTTCCCAAAGGGGATTTTTCCAATCTACAGCGGTATCTTGATACTCATTGTTAACTGGTTCCAACTGTTTGGGTTGGAAAGGGAAGTGAGTTACAAGACACCACCAACAAGTTCTAGTTTTCCAGCTGAGTACCAAAGGATGAATACCAGGACAAAATATCTGTGCAGAGAATAAATAAACATAAATTAAGACAGTGGAGGGAAAAAAAAAAAAAACCCAAACCAAACATACATAACGTACACATATGCACCTACCCACCCACACCCCCAAAGAGGAAGATTATTCTGGCAATGGTAAACTAAGTTAAGAAAGAGAGTTTCACAGGCCAGACTATAGCCTCTGGCAGTATCTGGACAGGCAGTGAAGACACCCGAACTAGAGTCTGCTGGTAGGGATGGAGATTAGAGGAGGGAAAGAGAATTTGAGTGTTTTTTTGTTTGTTTTGTTTTTGTAGTGCGAGAGCTGAAGCCAGGGCCTCATGCATGAGTTCTTAACAGAGAGCTACGCCCCTAGCCAGTCAGAGATATTTTGAAAGTCACTAATTATACACAATGGATATTAAGGATTCAATGATTATTATACAATTTCAAATGTGGTGACCAGATAATGTTGATTCCATTTACGAAGACTGAGGCTTTATGGGGCTAAGCCAATTTTAGAGGTAGGACAGAAAATAAGAGATGTGAACTCTCTAAGAAGAAACACTCATCAATTTGGAATCCAAGATATAGTGCATTCTTAGTTGGGAGACTCACATCCGATTTCTGGCTCTGCCAATCACTGAAATCTTTGTCTCAACCTCTCTGCAAAGTGGTAGTAAATATTTATAAAGAACTGTAGTTCCCCCTGAAATGTCTATGGAAAAATATGTAAAATGTCAGACACTGGCACTAGCCAAAGGAGCTGTATGCATGGTAGAAAGTAGGTGAGAAGTATTTTATAATAGTCCCTTTTGTGGCCCTGTCTCAAAGAAAGAAACAGAAACAAATAAATTAATCTTAAACATGGGGTGACATCGGTTAAACAGCCACCAAAAGTCAAAGCACTTTGCAGTCTACACAGACTACTATGCTAGAGAGTAAGGCTGCAGCTCAGCTCAATGCACTACGTAGATGGAGAGGCTCCACACACTACACTGTGAGAGGCCACCAGTGAGAGAGTAAAGGAAAGAAAGCAGAGGCCAAGGACTCGACCCCAAGGAGAAGGGGTGGACTGACTGTCAATGCCAAAAATCTAACACAAGAAAGGAAGAGAAAGCCTGTGGATTTAGCATTAGGAACACTGGTGAGCTTCTAAATGTCTCAGTATATCTGATAAATGCAAAAGTATATTTAAAAAAGCAAGGGATAAAGAAATACAAGCAGTCACAATGCTTTTTATGAAGTTCAAAAGAAAGTGCTTTATAAAGAAGTGCTTAGTCAATACTATAGTTTTGGTTTATTCAAATACTTGAGAAATTTTAAATAAGAGGATGTTTAAAAGAGTAATTTCACCATTTCAAAAATTAAAACATTAGAAAATCTCATTATAAAATGATTTATAATGTTACCTTCTAATTTCTGCCATATAGCACATTATTGGGTATCTAAAATGGTCTCCGTAAGTACATAATGATGTAAGGTTCATTGATTCAAATAAGGAAACTCAACAGAGCAAATCATAAAGTTCTCTAAATAGCATATAATCATATTTCAGTGATGAATCTGGTTCAAGTTTCTGTTTCAAGGACATTACCTATTACACAATTACTCTTACTAAGAGCATTTTCCACACAAAGAGGAAAAACGATCTTTTCAGATGGATTCCCCTTTCTCACTACCACTAATGCCTTTCTCCTTGACTATTTGGTCTGAATTTCTCCCTCTATGCTAGCTTAACTCACTGCTCAACCAGGGGCCTTGGCCTGAATTACTGTTTTCTGGGTCAGTCTCTAAATAGTGATTTCTTCTTTACCCTGCAATGGGACTGGCCACCAGGGATGTGTTCTAGAGAAGTTTGGTAAAAAGTAGCTCTTTTTTTCTGTCTCTATGTGTCTGTCTGTCTGTCTCTCTCTCTCTTCCCCTCCTTCCCCCTCTCTTTCTATTGTGCGATACTGGGGACTGAACCCTGGTCCTTTCACTGAGCTACATCTTCACTTCACTTCTCTTTTCTTTTTTTTTTGTTTTTTTTCCGGTACCAGGAATCAAACTCTCAACCTTGCGCTTCCCAGGCAGGTGCTGTGCCACTGAGCTAAGTCCCCAGCCCCCACTTCTCTTTTCTTGTCTTTTTTAAAATTTTGAGACAGGGTCTTACCAAGCCACTACATTGTTCAGGCTGGCCTCAAGCTTGTGATCCTCTTGACTCAGCCCTAGAGTTCTGGGAATGTATGGCATTCAACTGTTTACACTCCTTAAAAGTGAGAAGAATGTTAGGTCTGAAAGTACTGTGTTCAAGACACAGCACCTCTAATAGTTTTTGTGTCTCTATTATAATAACCTCAAAGAAAAAGATTACTGAAAGAACTAATTCTCTCAGGCATAACCTGTCATCCTCTTAGATCTATTATAAATACAAATTAAAAACTCTCAGGAGAGATAACGCCAAATATACACCTTTGAGGATATCTAGAACAAGTAACCTTTGCTTTGTAATAGAGGTTGTTTAAACCAAGTAAGATTTATTTGTTCAGATAAGACTGCTCTGATACCAGAATACTGTAAATTATTCAGATAAGACTACAGATAATAATGTACTAAATGAGAGGATTAATAAGTTTAATGCTAACATATTTTTTTTTCTTACTCTTTTTCTTTTTTTTGGTACTGGGAATTGAACTCAGGACCTGGCGCTTGCCAGACAGGCGCTTGTGCCGCTGAGCTACATCCCCAGCCCCAATACTAACATTTAAGTCATCAAAAAATTCAAAGGAAAATATAAACACATTAAAATATTTTAGTTGCTATGAAATTATTTTGGTTTTGATTATATTAATAATATTAATTTTAGCTCTTCCTTCTGGTTTTTAAAATTGTATGATAGCTTTGGATATTTGAATCCACATGAAATTTATAAAACAGCATTAAACCAATAAAAGTAGCAATGGAGTATACATGATTTGAGTTTGGATTATAAAACTAAAAAAAAAAAAAAAGAAATCACTCAGCAATAAGATTAGTCAAGTGGAACACAAAAGACGGAAGTAGTAATGAAGGAAGTCCTAGAACAATAATTACTTTTGGTAACTGTGAATAAAACTTTTAAAGTCAATATATCATTACTTTATAAAGGTAAAATAATTATGCCTGTTTTCTTCTGATAGATTTCAATATTCTAAATTTATATCTTGGCTTTGAAAAATGATTATTTTACTATATTAATTTAATTAAAATCAATACACTTGGTTTTCAGTCAAAGGAAAAAATTCTTTATGGGAAAAACAAATATGAATCAGAACTAAATATCTCAAAGAGAAAAGATATGGTGTAAATGAAATAATAGTAAGCTGTAGAATCAATGAGATAATTAAATTTAAAAAGAGAAACATGACTATAAAAAATGACTTTGGCTGGGAGTGGTACGTGCCTGTAATCTTAGTACTCTGGGAGGCTGGGGCAGGAAGACTGCAAATTTGAGCTCTTGGTCAATTTACTGACTCAATAAAACCTTGTTTTAAAAAATAAAAAAGCGTTCAGCCATCTGATCTTTGACAAAGGGACCAAAAACATGCACTGGAGCAAAGATAGCCTCTTTAACAAATGGTGCTGTGAAATACAAAGAGTAAATCTAGATCTGAGTTTCTCAACATGTACAAAAATAAAAGTGGACCACAGATCTAAATATTAAAACAGAAACAAACTGTTGGAAGATAAAATAGATAAAACTATTGAAGACACAAGCATAAGACTTTTGGAACAGAACTCCACTGCACAAGAAATAACATCAAGAATCAACAAATAGGATCATATCAAAAGCTTCTGCAAAGCAAAGGAAACAACCAACAGAGTGAAGAGACAACCTACAGACTAGGAAAAAGTTTTTGTCAAATGTTCCTTGGACAGAAGACTAATATCTAGAATATATAAAGAATCTCCAAAAGTTAGACACCCCAAAGCAAAAGGCCCAATGAAATAACTGAAGTGAATAGACACTTTTCAGAAGAAGTACAAAAGGCCAATAAATATGTGAAAAAATGTTCAACATCTCTGGTCATTACAGAAATGCAAATTAAAATACCACCTAGACTCTCTCTTACTCCAGAAAGAATGGCTATCATCAAGAAGTCAAATAATAACAAATGTTGGTGAGCTGTAGGGAAAAGGACCCCTTCTACATTGCTGGTGGAAATGTAAACTAGTATAACTACTCTGGAAGTCAGTATGGAGATTCCTCAAAAAACAAAAAACTGAAATTCCATTCAACACAGCTATTCCCCTCAAGGTATCTTCCTCAGAGTTAAAGACATCATAGCAGCAAAACTCATAACAGCTAAATGTTGAAAGTGGCCTACATGTACACCAAAAGATGCATGGATAAAGATGATGTGGTATTTATATATGCAACTGAGCATTACTCTGTCATAACGAACCATAAATTCAAGTTACCCGTAGGAAAATGGATGCACCTTGAGACAATAATGTTAACTGAAATCAGACACACATGCTTCAATGTTGCAAGGTTTCTCTTATATGAGAAACCCAAAGTATATAATTATAATTTAAAGAGTAAATACAAGATAGATCATAGCAAACAGGGAGATAGATTTTTTGCAAAATAGAAGGAGACCAAGAAACGGGGGGGAGAGAGTAAAGGGTGTATTGTACCAACTCCACACAATGAATGTACATTTCTGCAAATATATACTAACAAACACTTTTTAAAAGTGGCAATTTGGGAGGCTGAAGCAGGAAGATCCCAAGTTTGAGTCTTGTTTAGGCAACTTAGTGAGACATTGTCTCTAAAAAGAAAGAGGTTTTTAAAAAGGCCTGGTAACCTAGTGTGAAGGCACTGGACTCAGTCTCCAGGACCATGAAAAAAAAAAGGTAGAAAATACTATTGAAACTAATTTCAGGGTCAAAAAGGAAGTAAAAATTGCCTCATGGAAATTAAAAAAAAAAAAATCATTTACAACAGCACTAATAGCCCACAAATACTTAAAATAAACCTAAAAAACATGTGCAAGATTTATATGCTGGAAAACAAACCACTGATGAGAAACTGAAGAAACGAGATATACTATATTCATAGGTCGGAGAATTTAATGCTATTAAGATGTCAATTCTCAAATTGATCTATAGATGTGAAGACCAATCAAAATCCCAGGAGGCTTTTAAAACAGAAATTGACAAATTCTAAATTTTACATAGTAAGGCAAAGGACCTAGAATAGCTAAAACCTTTTTTAAAAAAACAAAAATAGAGGACTCCTATTACCTGATTCCAAGAGTTAACATAAAGCTACAGTAATCGAGATAGTGTAAACATTTTTTCACATATTTATTGGCCTTTTGTACTGGCTAAAGAATAGATATATAGACCAATAAAACAGAACAGAATCCAGAAATAGATCTACTAAGATTGGTTAAATGATCTGCAAAAAAAGATGCTAAGCTAATCAATGAAGAGAAGGTAAGTCTTTTCTACAGTGCTGGAATATTGTGTGATACAAATGTACCTCAATCATTACTTTGTACCGTATACCAAAGTCAACTTAAAATGGATCACACAGAGAGATAAGTCTAGCAGTTCTAGAAGAAAACAAAGGGGAAAATCTTTGTGACCTTGGAGCAAAGATTTCTCATATAAAACATAATCTGCTTAAAAAATAACTTTTAATAAACTGAATTTCATCAAAATAAGACACCATATTAAATGCACATGCTGGAAGAAAATATTTGCAAAATACTCATCTGATAAAAAGATTTGTGTCCTGAATATAAAAGAACTCAGTAAGATAAAAAGCCTAACTGAAAATGAACAGTTAGAATAGGCACTTCACCAAACAGGAGATATGAACATCAAGGCTGTAAGAAGCTCAACATCAGGGGCTGGGGATTTAGCTCAGCAGCACAGCGCCTGCCTGGCAAGCACGTGGTCGTGAGTTCGATTCCCAGTACTGGGAAAAAAAAAAAAAAAAAAAGGGCAAGTGAAGCTCAACATCATTAGTCACTAGGGAAATGTAAATTAAATCATGAGGAGACACCACTATGCATCTCTTAGAAAGGCTTGGACAAGCCATACAAAACAAAGCACAGGCAAAGATACATAACTATGCTGCTTATATCTTATTGGCTGTGTGTAAGATGGTACAGCCATTTTTGGAAAACAGTGTGGCAGCGCTACTGTTTGACTGTTTGTCCCTCCATTCTCAGGCTGAAATGTAACGGCTACTCCCACAGTATTAAGAAGTAGAAGTTGGGTGTGGCGATAGACACCTATGGTCGAGCACTCTGGGAAGCTGAGGTCGGAGGATCAAAAGTTCAAACACAGTTTTGGCAGCTTAGTGTCCTAGCAAGACCCTTGGTCAAAATAAGAAATAAAAAGAACTAGGGAAGTAGCTCAGTGTAAAATCCCTGAGTCCAGTACCCAGTTCTGTAAAATATCAGAACCATTAAGAAATGATTAGGCCTTGAGGGCTCTGCCCTTACAAATGGATCACTGTTGTGATACTGCAGGTACCTTTATTAGCTCTAGAGTGAGTTCCTTATAGAAGGACATGTTTGGCCCCTCTGCCTCTTTCTCTTGTCCTTTGTCCTTACGCCTCACGATGCATTAAGAAAGTCCTCACCAGATATCAGACCCTTGATCTTGGACTTCTCAGCATCTAAAACCATGAAAAACAACTTTCTTCTATGGTCAATGAATAGGTCAGCAACAATATTTTATAGTAGCAGTAACAAAAGGGACTAAGACAGAAGGCAGTTTCCTTTAAAATTAAACATACATGTATCACACAACTGGGCATTTCCACGGTTTGTTGTTTACCTAAAAAAACTACATACGATAACAGCTTTACTCATCAGAGTTAAAAACTAGAAACACCTAAAAGTATCTACCAACTTACAACTGAATAAAACAATTATTGCAAGTCTATATATTGAAATACTACTCAACAATAAAAAGAAAAGAACTGTTGCTACACACAGCATGAATATCGTAACATTATGTTAAGTGAAAGAAGGCCTAACAATTCCATTTATATAATTCGATTTCTGTTCTGGAAAAACAAAAATTATAGAAGCATAAAGCAGATTGGTGGTTGACAGGGGCTGGGTTAGGGACTAACTACAAAAAACAAGAAAAACAGGGCTGGGGCTATAGCTCAGTGCAAAGGCCAGGCTTCTAATCCCGGTACTGAAAAAAGTTCTACACCTCAATTTGTTGAAACAGTAACACAACTGTATGATTTGTAAAAACTCACTGAATTGTACATCTAGAAAGCTTTCTGTAAATAAATTATGCCATAATAAATCTGCCTTAAAAATGCATTTCAAACTAATGGCAATGAGACAATGTAACACATAATTTATGAAGTGTGGCCTATCTGCATTAATAGGAAAATTAAAAGCTTTATAATGCTTTTATTATTTAAGAAAAATAAAATTAAATGTACTAAACATTTCTCAAGGAGAGAGAAAGCCAAGGAGCTTTCTAATGAAATCAAGAAAAAGGGAGGTCTGGGCATGCAGCTCAGTGGGGGAACATTTGCCTCACAGTCCTGAGATGCAAAGGATTCAGAGCTAAGTGACAGACATCTCCTATTAATCTCCTCTTGTCTGCAGTCCCACTGACCTCACACCCATGAAGGCCCTTTTCTGTCCTCTCTGCTGGTACCGCTCTTTCCCAAGAGGCTCGTAGGCTGACATTTTGAGGTCCTTGCTCAAGTGTTAACTTCTTAGAAAGGGTTTCCCTGCCCACTGCATTTTTAAGTAACGACTTCCATCTTTCACACTCTCTCATCCCCGTTCTCTACTTTATTTTTCTCCACAGCATTTATTACCATCTGACCTCTCTGCCCAGCAGAAGCAAATGGTTCTTTTCTAGGAGTGCACTTCCATTCTGAACCTCAGAGAACTCCCACAGACTTTTTCAAGGAAAATGAGCAGTGCAAAGTAAAAAAGCAACCAAGTATACAAGAAAAATGGGTACTGTGGTAAAGAACCAACAGAAACAGGAGAAAGACACCTGGAAGGACCTCAGATAAGCTGCAGAGTTCATTAGTAACTAACACGTATATAAGAAGAAATTATCCAGAACACAGCAGGAAGAAACAAAAGTAAGACAATAAAGAATAAATTTAAATAGACAGCGAGAAGAAAATAGGAGACACAGGCAGATTCTGAAGGAACTATGACTGACAATTTCCCCAAACTGTTGAAAGACACCAATCTTCTGATCCAAGAAGCCTAACTAATCTATAAAGTTTAAAGCGATTATATCCATAACCAGCCATTTCATGTGGAACTGCAGAGCACCAAGTCACAGAAAAATTTAAAAGCAGAAAAAAGAACACTAAAGCTTTCAAAGGAGTACAGCTACTTCTCAGCAGTTTTTTTTCTGGTACCGGGAATCAAACTCATGACCTCACGCTTGCCAGGCAGGCGCTGTGCCGCTGAGCTAACTCCCCAGCCCCTCAGCAGTATTAATGGAAGCCACAAGACAATAGAATGCTAGCCTAGGAATTCTATCCCCAGCGAAGGGGGAAGACTGAGGACAAAATAAAGACATATGAGCGTCAAGAGACAGACAGGCATCCTGAGAGTTCCCACCAGACTCAGTGAAGGACCTTACAGAGAAGGAAAGCATCCCAGGGAGGACATCCACGGTGCAAGAAGAGAAGTGAAGACAGTGGAAGGTCCCAATGCACACTGCAGCTATAAAGCAGTAACAAAACTGTATGATAACAAATGACAGAACTGAAACCTATGAGGACAACACATACACATTTACAGGGATGTTGCTATGGTTTAGATACAGTCTGAACTCGCTCCCTTTGGTTTCACGTATTGAAATTTACTCCACATTCTGAGGTATCAAGACGGTGGACACTTAATTCAACTATGGTGTTCAGAGGCTGAGCCTTTGGGAATGACTAGTAGTAGATGAGGTCACTGAGGAAGCCTCCATGGCTGAGTCCTGGTGACTTTAGGAGAGGAAGAGAGAGCAGAAGAGACACAGGCTCATGCGCGCTCCCTGACTCTGCCACGCTATACCCTGTGGTGTGTGTGAGGCAGCCATCGCCACATGTGGCCTCTCGACCATGAGCCTCCAGAACCCTGGAGCCAAAAATACCTCTTTCTGTCAGAACTAACCCAGTCTGCGGTATGCATCAGGAAGCAACAGAAACTGGACTAATGCAGATGTAAATGGAGTTAAAATGCATCCTAACGTCTTTGTAGCAAAATTAACCATAGACTTCATAATAACTATGCATGGGATAACATTTCCAGGATAATAACTACAATATAAAGTGACTGCAAACTTCCTATTCAAAGTAAGAATAGTTGTGTTATGGCTATAACTAGTTTATATCATAAACTATTTCTAAGTGGGCAAAATTAAAATTTGGTAATTCTATAATCAAACACTGATAATTCTACATGTTGGCAGGAATGTAGATCAATGGGCTCTTACACACAGCAGGAATGCAAACTGGTTCATTTACTCTGAAAAGCACCTTCACATAGTAAGGTATTGAAAACAGTCCAGGAAGCAGCCCTCCTAAAAAAGGGGAAAAGAATGGAAGAGACACAGAATGCACAAAATATGACAGCAGATTTTAACTCTTATATAATACATCACGGTATATGTAAATGAATCAAAGGCCCCACTAGAAAATGACAAAGTCTGCTAGGATGAATTAAAAATAATTCAATTAAGTGATATTTATAAGAAATAGCAGAAATATAAAAATATATAGAATCAAAGCAAAGCTATGACAATCTGCCATGTAAATCTTTCTTAGAGACTTTTTCTTGTTGCTGAAACAAAACACCTGCCACCCAAAGTTAGAGGAAGAAAGGATTATTTGGCTCATCGTTTGTTAAGGTTTTAGTTCATAGTTGGCTGGCTCCAAGGCAGGGTGGCACAGCAGAGGGGCATCACAGAGGAGAAAGTTTGTGGCAGGCAGAAGGCAGCAAGGAAGGAACAAACAACGATCCTCTTTCTGTCCCTATATTTTATTCAAGAAGTATCGCCTAAGAGTGGGTAGCACTCATACCCAGGATGGGACACCTTAATCCTACCCAGAGCTGTGCCAAACCAATCAGTGGACTAATTTAGTAACCACGCACTCTTGATTCCAGCATCACACACTCTTGATCCAGCCACCTCTGAAAAGCCCCACCTATGACAGCACAAAGTGGTGGGGGAACACACAAGCTATAATAAAATATATCTAGGAGAAGGCTAACGTGGCTATATTAATATCAAACAAAATAGACGAAGGCAAGAGATATATTAGAGAGACCTAGTGTGCCCATGCATTGGAAGACTTATTATTGTCTTAATATCAATTTCTGACAAACCAATTTTTACATTCAATGTAATTCCAAATTGTCAAATTTTTTTATGGACTTGCCAATGACTAACAAAGTATGTTTATCCAAAATATATAAAAAGCATCTCCAAATAAACAGAAAAATAGGCAAGAGACTTATATAGCCACATTATAAAAAAGGAATCCAAATAGCCAATGAACATAGTAAGCAGCTTATTTTTACTATGGATATAGAAGGGTGTAGATCAACATGGACTCTTATACACAGCATGAATGCAAACTGGATCATTCATTTTGAAAAGCAGTGTGACGTGACCTGGTTCGGCTGAAAGAAAATACAGTCAGAAATTTCATTCCTATCTCCGCTCTGAAGAAACTCTTGCACATGTGCACCAGGAGAGAAATAACGCTCACAGAACACAATCTGCAATAGTGCCACGTTGGAAATAATCCATCAGGAGCAAAGAAGTCATGGCACATCCATGTAATGGGATCAATACAGCTGTCAGGGAAGGAACTGAGCTACATGGCTGTTCTCTGCACTGCTCTGTAGAAGAAAAAAATGGGAAGGAGTAACACAATATTCCTCACTTATCTTTCTAAATACCTAAGTTGGGTTTGTGCACAGATTCCCTTAAATAATTAAAGTACGCTTTCAGAAGGACAGTAGCAGAAAAATTACTAGGTAAGGGACCAGAGGACAGCTCTTTCAACTAATGCCTAATTAAATTCTCTTAAGAAGCTCTTTTAAACATATTACATCCCTCTGAATTCTAACTGCTTATCAATTAAATGCAAATACTGTCCTTATCTCTTGTGATATTTGTGAGTATCAAATAACATAGTAAAACACGTTTAGAATACTTCAAACAAAAACAATGAAACACAGCTGCTTAGTTTTCATAAACAGAAATTCAAGTATTTTTTGATGGGGCAGACAGGGTCTTGCTGTTAGTTCAGGCTTGCCTTGAACTCAGAATATAGCACAGGCTGGCCTCTACCTCTAGTGATCCTCCTGTCTCAGCCTCTCAAGTGGTAGGATTACAGGTGTGCACTACCACAATTTTAATACATTACGGCCTTGTTGTTGCCAAGAGACAAAAATTAAATCCATGACAATAAAGGTCAACTTCTAACAATCTTTTACTTTAGATAGTGTTTAAAAATAGTATTCATCTGTTATCTGTAATGGGTAAACAAGGTTTTATTTTGAGAAAAAATAAATATGAAACAGGAATTTAAGCTAAGAAATGGTGTGCAAGATGTCACCTCAACAGCCTAGAGTGAGATCTGCTCTTGTGTTTATGAAAGCAAAGTCAAGAATGTCTTTTAACATCTGTGATTCCAGCACTTAGAAGGCTGAGACAGGAAGACTATGAGTTTGAGGCCAACCTGGGCTATAAACTAAGACCCTGTCTCAATCCATGAAAAGGAGAAATCCACTTTGCCATGTTACCCATCCAGCCGCTGTGCTATACCAAATCACAGCTGGCACCTAAGTTGTCCTCCCTAAATTGACTAAATGAGAGAGGAATAAATTGAGCTTTGAATTAGCCTCAGTGCAGCTACAGGAAAATTAAGACACTGAGAAGCAAGCCCACTCACTAAAACAAACTTAAACATTGAGAGACAGGTTTCTTTATTTTGCCACTGATAAAATGACTTCTCCCACAACATTAACAATGCTCTTAAGAGGTTTTTCATAGTCAACCATTGAGAAGATGACAGAGATAAAAATATGATGCCAAGCAGCTTATTACAATTTATTATTCATGTTATATTATTTATCTATATGAAATATTAATGGTCGAAGTCCCACATACCTGAATATTCTCCCTACTCCAAGTGTGTGGTGTTTTACTGGCAAGTAACTTCAAATCTTGAATAGCAAGTCTCTTTACGGCTTTCCTGGGATCATTCTTCAAATACTGCAACAGAAGCTGAATCTACAAAAGAATTTAAGTTACTCCAGGAACAATACTTCCACTGAAATCTTCACTAGGGATGCAGCGTTGTTAGTGAACTTCAGATCTGCGGTAGGATTCCCTTTAAATCGGACCCTGTCACCTATCAGCTATGTGCCCACATTTGAAACTCTTTCTCCCCATGTGTAAAATACCATTTGACAGCTGGCCCTTTCAGAATCTCAACTCTTCCTTTACTGACAGCTTCATATCCTGTTACAGTTTCCTTTACAGCTTCCAGGAATATAAACAAGGAAATTCCAGTGATTGATCTTCACTGGAGAAAAGGACCTTAATGTTACCAAAATGTATAGATTACTTCCTTATTTTTTATCATATATTTAATATGGAAGGTTACTGGAGAAAATTGAAGTTACCTGTTTGGGTGTATCAACCAAGGATGAGGCCGCAAGCAGAGTGAAAGTGTGCAAAGAAACGATCACCATCTTGGTGGAGGGGTAGGACGTGACCAGCTGCTGCAGGAGCTGCCGCGCGCTGGAAGCCAGGATGGCGTCATGGTGCATGTGCTGCAGGATGGGGATCAACTTCAGCTTCAAGTCCACCGGGGTAGCTAAACCTAGGTACAGGAAGACTTCTCAGAGGTTTCTGGTCAGCATCCTCAATAACAGTTCAGATTACAAGGATCTGATTCAATCAGCAAAATGTCCATTTAAAAATAAGTCATATACTGATACATTCTCATGTTTATAACACTGAAGATTATACTAGAAGTCATCAGTGGTTCAACAGTTTTCCAAAAGTACTTACCTTAGTATAAAACTACATGCTGGCCCTTATCAGCATTCTGCCAGAAAATCCCACAGACACAGTAGAAAGCAGTTATATTTGCTTCCTATTTCTTCTCATATTCATAAAGACCCCACACAAGTATGCACGTACAGTATATATAAAGTCTGCCTGAAAATGTATATATCGGGAAAAGAAAGCTTGTACAAATATTTTAATACTGAATTTATTGAGACATCATGAGATAAATACAAGTTACTTTTGGCCTCTACAGTTACAAGAGGTGCTCAAAGTGGTGGCCGTTGGTGTCTAGACATTTATTAGTGCGGAATATTGAAGTGTGGATGCATCTTTTTGGCAGACTCTGTATATGCATACACACTTGAGTACAATTTGCATGTATGAACAATTACTTATTTTCTTCAACAGCTTAATCAAGATTAAGGTAGGAATGGATTGTGTAGACTGGTTTTGATGTTCTCTGAGTTTTAGCTCCCTTTACAGCTGGAACTCCATGATGACTAACCCCAGTACATCTTTTCTTGTCAACACCGGAGTTCAGCAAAAACAAAAAAATCTGCTTCTTCTGTGGCATGACTTTGTGGTACTAGAAAACAAAAATTTCTCATTGCAACATGCTATAAACATGCTAAAAGCCATTCTATACTCTGCAGATCAGTTCCCACAGTGACTGCTGCTATGAACATAAGAGAGTATTTCCACATGAAATGCCGGCTCCTCTCTACAAGCTCCCTTGCTATCTGGCCTCTCTCTTTGGGTTTGGCCAAAGCAAAGAGCATCACCAAGAGGCAGGAAGAAGAATGAGGCCAGTTTTACCATCTGTTTTTTTCTGTGTGGAGTCACATGCTGCCCATGTTGTTACTATTTTGATTCTTAGGGTACCAAATGCATCTGACACAGACTATTCTGTCCTTGAAACTCTCCCAATGGCTTCTGCTTTTTCACTCTTGCCTGGTTTCTACCCCTTTCCTCTAGCTGTTTCTTCTCAATCTCCTTCAGGGTCTCCTCCCCTTAGTTTAATTTCTGGTCTTGCACTAAATTGGTAATGAATTCTTCTCCAAGCCTTTGTATTTTCTCTGAGCTGAGAATCTCTCCGCCTCGGTGACAAGCTAAGGACTGCTGCCCACCCTCCTTCCCACCCCGAACTTCAGATGCGCATATCCCACCACCTCCAGTCACCTCCAGTAGCATGCAGCAGCAGCTTTTGTACTTAACAGGGAGCTTCTTTAAGGGAACTTCTGATCTTCACCCCTAAACTGACCAACCAAAAATGATAGCACCTCAGTAAGTGACAACTGCATGATTACAGCCATTAAGATTTTGGAGCTTTTTTTCACTTCTTCCCTCTCTCCCTCTTTTCCACATCCTAGTTTCAAAATTATTAGCAAATTTTGTTGGTTCTAGCTACAAAATATAACCCAAATCTGTGTCTTCCCCCTTGTCAGCATGCTGAGCCATCCCCACCACCATCTCTTGACTGAATTATTCAGTCTCCTAAGTGTTCTCCCTACTTAGGCCTTTTCCCGCGGCAGCCTCCTGTCTCACAGCCCTCTTTCCTCAAGCCCACTGTCAACCCAGCAGTCAGAGGGACTCTTTGTCAATGCTTTCAGACATCTTCGTGATTAAGATTTAAGGTGATTTGGAGGTGTAACTCTGCAGAAGCAGAAGCAGCTTAAAGCGAAACATCAGATACCCTCTTCCTACAACTCCCCTTCCATTTCCATCTTAGGTCCCAGTCTTCCTCCACCCCACCCACATCCTCTGTTTTCTTCCTGCTCTCGCCTCCTAGTTCTTGTTCTTTTATGTATTTATTTTGAGCCTAAATGTTTTTGCTGTTGTTCCAGTGCTAAGCACTGAACCCAGGGCTCATGCGCCAACCAGACATTCTACCACTGAATCACACCCCAAGCTTACTTATTTTTAGATAAAATTCAAAGACTAAAGCAGTGAGTGGAAGTACAGATTAATGAATTTCTACACCTGTTTAAGTCTACATGATCACCACTCAGATACACGAAGCTCTCCAGCACCCCAGAGGCTCGAATGTTGAGCTTACATCCATCCACTCCCTTGCTACCTGCCCCATCTAAGTTCAACAATGGAGAGCCCCAGCAGAGATGAGAGAGTAAGGTCCCAGTATGTAGTCCCTGGTCCCTCCTCTGCAGGGCCACACCATGCTCACAAGAGGTCAGATTTTCAAAGTGGCACTTGCGACTGCAAGTTCCTAGTACCCACTTCGGCGCCTAGACCAGAGGTGGTGGAAGGTATCACCAGGCTTACAGACTGCATTAGCTTCTACCCGCCCACACCTTCCTAAATGGTTCCTTTCTCAGCCCCTCCTTGAATTATTCTAATTCAGGTATGCCACCCACCTCCGATGAGATCCCCTCTAACACAGTCGGCATTTTTTTTTTTTCCCTCCGGTACTGGGAACTGAACTCTTGACCTTGCGCTTGCCAGGCAGGCGCTTTGCCGCTGAGCTAAATCCCCAGCCCGACAGTCGGTGTTTAATAAAAGCCTCCTCAGTGAGTGAGTGATGCTGCTTTCTCCTATAATCAAGGCAATCTGCAGGAATGCCTTGTAGTAGAAGAAAAAAATAACAAGTGAATAAAGGGGAACAGGAGAAAGCTCAATCACATTATCTTGATCTTTAAGTGATTTTTTTTATTTATGCAAAGTGAGCAAGTTGTCTTTATTTTTAGGTGTAAAGAATTTAAATGTATCCAAAATATAACTACAAAAATTCCTGTCTTAGAAAAGGATGATAACGGTGTGATTAAAAGTGCAGCCTTCAAAGCCAAACTGCTACTTAGTAGCTGGGGACTCTGGCCAAATGGCTGAGCTTTACTGTGGCTCTACTTCCTCTGCTGTAAACTGGATCCAGCAGTATCACCTACCCAGAGCTGCCAGGTCGCACAACTCACAGGAATGCCATTTGTAAGAACACAAAGAAAGTGGTGTTCTCTAGAGCTGTGCAATGCTGCAGTCCCAGAGCTGCCTTTAACAAATGTTATAAAGATAAACGAGGTTAACACACAGGAGGCATCATTTAGTACGTGGAACTGGGAAACTAGAGCTTTGCAGACTATGGTAAGGAATTTGGATTTGATTCTAGTAACAAATGGAAGACACGGGAGGGACAGCAGCAGACAAACTCCAGAGCTCCTAATAACACCAACCTCCCTCAGGTCAGAACGTTCCTCCCCTGTCCGGCATGGGCCACTCCTCTCCTTCCTTCCCGTCTCATTCCCTCAGAAGGAAGTGACATATACAAAACAGACAAGTCCACCTCCCGCCCTGCCCACTACTCCTGGGATTCTCTCTCCTTTCTATCTCACATTTCCTCCATAGCACCTGAATTATCACATCATATCTCTGCCCACTCCACCCTTGACAACATGAGGGCTAGGGCTTTTCCTGGCAGGTGGGAGATGTTTAATAACTATTACTTGCATGAACAGTGACAAGCACAAGGTAAGTACTTAATAAATGTTAGCAACGATTATCAATATCAATCCCACTGTCAGGTCTTTTTACTAAATGAACCATACATACCTTGAATCATTTCACTGATTTTGTTACAGATTCCTACAGCAAAATCCCTACGGAAAGAGAGAACAGTAAGAATTTTAAAAATCAAAACAATTCAATTTGCATAAGTTTTCTAAGGAGCTGACACAGAACACAACTGGCACAGAAGAAAAGCAATATTCCAAATCATAACTAATATTCCAAAGGTCAGGTGCTTAAGAGCCCTGACTTGAGAATGCTTTGCAGGTATCATTTAGTGACACTGAAAGAATCAAGGTCACTATTAGCAAATATGATTTAACATACACTTTCCTTTAAGAAAAGCTTTTAACACACATGCTGTAATCATATAACCAATACAGTCAATTCTTAACATGAATTTTAGAAAGAGCAGGTATGAAGAAATATAGTAGGAAATATGAATAGAATTTTATGAAAAACCAAACTAAAGTTAGCCATGCTTTAAATATGAGACACTTGTATTTTCCAAGGTACTTTTGATTTTATTATAGTATAGAAAAATCACTTGATTTGGAAAGGGTAATGACATAAATACTTGAGATAAACTATTCTATACTGTGGAAGGAAATGATAGCGATAATACCATAAAATGGCTTATTTAGCCATAAGTAATACACAGATATGAAATCCTTCCTGTAGGTCAGTGGAAGTCTAAACAAACTATTTTCTGCCATTAGGATATTATCTGCTATTTCAATTTGTCTTAGAAGTGAACAGTGGGGTTTTCTAAAGGCTACACAATGTATTAGCTTTTCTCAACAGCTAAGGCAATGCATGCTGTTTTCTAATTTCATTTTTTGCAGTGCTGGGACTAGAACCCCAGGGCCTTGTGTGTGCTAGCTAGGTGCTCTGCCACTGAGCGACATCCCCAGCTCTTAGAAATTTTTGAGGTAGTGGGTTTAGTGCATAACGTGGTCTCTGAGATTAATTCAGTTTGCTCTCAACTCCTTTATATGCTTTATCTTAGATTTTATCTACTATAATCTCTATAGCCTTACTATCAAACAATACATCATTATTTTGAAATCCTGAAGTTTTCTTCTGCTTACTAGAAATGTATCAAGTACACTTTGTCTTACTTTGCAGTTAAAATTTGAAAAATTTCCACAATTACATACTTTTGCTTCAGCATTTGGCAGTATTTCATTTTAAAGCCAATGAAAGTTTATCTGCAATTTTTTTCTTATACTTAAGGGTGAACTGTTCGTTTGAAAACTCAGAAGATTTGTTCTCTCAGCAAAAGCTGTATTAGCTAGATCTGGAGATGCTGAAAGGGATGAAACTGACAAATCAGAGACTTCCCTAACTCACAAAAGGCAGGAATCTATTCTAAATAAAACGGCCAAACTATAAAAACAAAAATAGGAATCTGACTAAAGCTAGTCCTTGGCACTACAGATATTAATATTCTAACCTACTGTGCTTTCTACAACTAAATATTTTCAAACATGGTACAGCACCAGTTAAGTTGTGGCTTTATTTTAAGACCATTTAGAATTAAACAAAAGGACTAAGTATTTTAACTATGAATGTAATATACTTTTTCTTTGGTGGTACTAGGAACGGAACCCAAGGGTGCTCTACCAGTAAGCTACTCCCCTAGCTCCTTTTTTACGTTCTATTTTGAGGCAGGGTCTTGCAGAGTTACCCAAACTGGCCTTGAACTTACAGTCTTGATGCAATGGGATGTAAATAGCTGGATTACAGGTGTAGGCTACCAAACTCAGGTGTGAAGTGCTCTTTAAAATAAAATTACTGATGACAGCTTTTCAAACGAGAAATGACAAAAGGATGAGCAATCCAAGCGCACTGGCTGGAGAAGGACACACTGGTCGGGGGACGCAGGACCTGGCCGGGGTGACTGCACGAAAGCTGGCGGGAAGCACTGAGGCACTGCTGCTCTCTAGCGCCTGTCCAAGTGTGGCCGCAAATGCAAAGAACGATCAGTCGCCCGTCTGCAGAATTTCATTCTTGCCTGACAAATGGACAAATCTGAAGACGTGGCTGGATGTTTTGTTTTATTCATAACTGTTCATATCAGCAACATTTCATCATAGAATATCTTCTTTTACATGAATTCCTGACAACAAATGCTATTTGTAATGAGATTCATAGTGAGTAATTTTTTTTAAAGTCTCATGCTTTATCCTGAAACAATGACATTGATAATTTCAGCTCTGTTAAAGACCTAATGATTAAAAATTCTGTAACTTGGCAAGAATCAAGGTAATAGTCTCTGCATTATTCAGAGACTATATACTCACATAAAAGAAAGGAAAAGTTGAATTACTGTTCTCAGTAAAGCAGTGAAAAGTTACTAATTTTTTAAATCTCAACTCTTGGGTGCATGTGCCTTTACTATTACTATTCTCTGACAAACTGGCATGAGCCCGTAAAGAGCACAGTGGCACACTTCACAGAAAGTGGCAGTGTCCCGCTTGGGAGATGGCACGAACTGGCCAGTCTTTCACAGACACCATGGACGTACAGGGTCCGCTACCCGGCAGACACACTTTGGAGAGAACAAAATGAGCTTGGAACTCGAAGGCAAATAATTAAGAGTATTTATTGTCAATTATAATTATTTGAGCTTAATTTTTGAAAAAAGAAAGAATTTTAGAAAACTTCTATTTGTCACCATGAGTTTGCAAACTTAATACAATACCTAAAGCCTTTCCTGGTAACACTGGTGGTCGTGAGAACAAGTGTGGCCCTCTGATAAGACACAATAAAACGAGTCAACATCTGGCAGGCCTGCATAGCACAGCAAACCAGCATCTTCTGAAAGACTAAAACCTAAGATTTTAAACCACACATTTACTCATGAAGGTTCTGAAAATACTGTACTCCTCCCTGTCGAACTATGCATCTGTGTCAGACTGGATTTTCTTCATATGCTTTTATCAAAATAACACATTATAGCAGATTTGCTGAATGCAGAAGCAGATGTGAGATCAGGTCAGACATTAAAGAGTTTTGCAACAATGTGCAACATTCTTCTCACAAAATTGTTTTTTGTTTTGGAACAATTATTTTCACAGGTATTTTTATATTAACATATTATGGGTATGTTATTTTTAAAATGAGTCAATTTTTTTGTTGTTTTTTGTTTTTTTGTCTTTTTGAGACAGGGTTCCACTATGCAGTTCAGGCAGCCCAGGCTGGCCTCGAACTCCCAGAAATCCTCCTGCCTCAGCCTCCAGAGTGCTAGTATTATAGGTATGGCCACCATGCCTGGCTGAATAAATGTTTTTAACAGTTAGCCATTTAAATTTCTTACAGTAAATAGCCACAGTCCACATGAACAAAAGCTCTCTCAGAATCTCAGTAATATTTTAGGAGTACAAAGGGATTCTGTTAACAGTTCAAAAACCACTTTTCTAAAAGATCAGTCTCACAGTCACATACAAAAGGTGTAAAATGTTT
This sequence comes from Chinchilla lanigera, assembly GCF_000276665.1. NCBI lineage: Eukaryota > Metazoa > Chordata > Mammalia > Rodentia > Chinchillidae > Chinchilla > Chinchilla lanigera. Next base: position 5,319,834 of record NW_004955406.1, on the reverse strand, counting down.
CTGAGGTGTGAGGGTAGCAGTTCACACTGGTTACCAGTGGTGCTGCAGCTTTCAGAGTGTTCAATGACACAAACTGCCTGCTGCGGCACACGTCGATTGAGTTCAGCACTACTGCTGGTTACACACAGATGACGAGTTCCCATCTCCAACAGATCTGCACCTTGCTCTGCCCGAACCTCCCTCCTCTGCACACCTGTCCCAGCGCTCTGCAGGGAGGCCCTGACTGCCCGAGCTAACACAGCTCACTCAGGCCATTATCCACGTACCCTTGTATTTCTTTGTAACTAAAATCCGCAATTATTTTGTGTTTACATAATAACAGGGCCTAATCTTCACCCCTGTCTTCCTGGTGCTTAGAATAATATATAGAGATGCTGTCTACTCAAAAATTTCTTCACCAATTACAAAAAAATTTTTTATATCAACTCAAAATTTAAAAGTCTGTGACAAGCCTTTAGGGTCAATAAGCAGCAAACCAGAAGCCATAAGTGTTTTAATCTAACAACAATTTTTTGATTCCTAGTGTCTACATGTAAACATGGTGAGACTAACCAAAACTTCTCATTCCCGCCACACACTGCATACCTTCCCGCCAGACCTCACCGCAGCGGGCAGGGGTCCTGCTATCTAACAACTGGCTGACGCCAGGATACAACTGTCCCTTCCACAGGGAGCCAGTGCTCTTGCGCTGACCACAGCTGCCGCTCCAGGTCTCCGTGCTCACTGACAATGTTCTCCACCCAGGGACTTGCTTATTAAAAATAGGAACTCTAACTAAAATAACAAGTCAGATGTAGTTACAGTAAGAAAGACAGGAAGAATAGGATTAAATATAAAAAACAGGATTAAATAAATTCTTATGGCATTATTTGGCCAGCTACTCTGATCTGTTTAAGATTCAAAACTGACTGAAATACCAGATATGTGCTCTCAAGCCAGGGCATTATTTCTAGAGGAAGAGGTAGACACTGATCTCAGAAATATGCTTAATTAATTTTATACTTTGATATATGTAGATAAGTTCTCTAGGCTTTCCTTGTAGACTAATTTACTATTTCTTATATCACAATCCATGTATATTCTACTCATGTATGTTATGCTAAAACTGGGTCTACTTAACCAATTGATGTGTTTACTGGGTATCAATTCTCTAAGTGAAGAATCTTATTTCTACATTAGTCTCAATCATTTTCCAAACAGACTGGAAATCTCACAGTAAAAATAAAATTAGCTTCTGCCATAATGAATGTAATCATTATATGACGCAAATATGTATTGAAGTAATAAAAATTTGAAACATAAAAATACCTTCTAATAACATGAAAAAACCTGAGCTATAAAGAATTTTCTTATATGAAATTTAATGAGTAGATGAGAAGTTTATCCAAATTTAGAAACTAAATTTAGCTGAGAATGGTGGTGCATGTCAGTAATCTCAGCACTTGGGAGTTTGAGGCAGGATGATCACTGGAAGTTTGAAGCCTGCCTGGGCTACATGGTGAGTTCAAGGCCAGCCTGAAATACAGAGTGAGACCTTGTGTCAAAAAACAAACCACAAATAAATAATAAAATACATGTAGAAAATGACCTTTAGAATTATTGGATGTACATTATTTAATCATTTACTCTGAGACTATAAGCCACCAACACCTTGGCAGTGGCCATGAGATGGTGACTATTCACAGGTATAATTCAGAAAAATAATTTTCTATGCACAGGTATAAGACTCTCAGTAGCAGTAACTTTTCATAGGAAACATGCCTATTTTTAAAAGCATAAATAGGAATTGTATTTACTCAGACAGGACGGGAGATACAGCTTAGTGGCACAGAGCCTGCCTTGCAAGTGTGAGGTCATGAGTTCGATTCCCAGTACAAAAAAAAAAATTAAAGACATATATTTACTCAGATATTTCTCAATTACTATAAAATACTTTGTTTTGAGGGATGAAAATAAGAATTACATGAGTTTTAAACTATTTTTTTAAAATGAGTAATCCTAGGAAGTCTGAAGGTTTGAGAAAAGCATCTGAAGAGAATATAACTGAAATCAAAGACGGTTGATAATTATTTCAAGTTTTCACATGAAGCTGATTATCTTAATGGAACTGCTATTATTTACCTGATTATAAAACTAATACTAGTTCGGGCTGGGGATTTAGCTCAGCGGCAAAGCGCCTGCCTGTCAAGC
>NW_004955406.1:5301248-5317544 GCF_000276665.1 Chinchilla lanigera | reverse complement strand
AGTCTCAGGAACTAATACTAGTTCATGGCAGGAGATAGATCTATAAGAAGAAAATAGTTATGTAACAACTTACCACCTAGAGGCAACATTTTTCGTCCTCACCCTTTCCATTTTTCCGTCCCATAAATGCACACATTGGGCATAACGTCACAGCGCTCCAGTGTGCCTCACGTGAGCACCAGTGACCGGGCCCTCAGCTGACTCCTCAGGCTGAGCTCTGACAGGGGGCTTGCTGGGTCACAGGGGTGCAAGGGTAAGGCTCTCCCCACGCGGCACCGCGGCCTCGCTCCTCAGACACCGGGGGTCGGGGGCAACATTCCGCTTTTTACAGAGGTCAGCCAGCAGGTCAAACATGGTAGTAAGACCATGGCCAACATTTCATCCAAAAAAAGGAAAAAATCCGTTCCGAAAGGTAACAGTGCACAAGGCAACATTGGGGAACAGTTCAAAGCGGGTCTGGCACACTGCCCCTGGCTGAGGCGCCCGCGGCGGCCGCGCACCCGAGAGCGCAGCAGGCAGCACCCGCCAGGAGGTCTCCCCGACTGCCGCGGGCCGCCCGGGTCTTCCCGCAAACTACCTCTGTCCTCACCGTTTCTATTCCTGTACTTCCGGCTTGTTTCCTCAACATGCTAGAACCCCTCTGTAAAATACACCGGGCCACGTTGCCCGGACGCGGGTGTTTGGACCCCGAGCGGGGCCCCAGAGCCCTCCCCGGGACGCCCGGCCGAGGCGCGCTCACTTGGACTGTGCGGAGAAGTTCGCGGCCGCGAACACCGCGGCTTCCACCTCCACGTTGTCGCGCGAGTCCAGGCTCTGCCGAATGCTGTGGTGAGCGTTCTTCCTCTCGGGGATTATCGACGCCAGGCTCCCCAGCATCCTACCGCAACAGAGAAACCCAGGAAGAACATGCATACAATAACCTCAGGGTCAGGAAAGAAGAAACGGCAACCTGCATTATCAAAACTGAGGTTTGAAGGTCATTCCATAAATCTCAGTGACTCAAATTCTAACCACGTCTACACACTTCAGTGATCAGAAATATTAAAACGGCTGCTCTGACACAAGCAAAATTGCTAAAAATCATCCCGGAACTACATCCCCGGTACCAATCAAGGCCCAAGAAACTTTTGAATTATTAAAGCACCAAAGTATCAATTTTCCAATGTTGCACAAAGAAGTCTATTTTAGCAAAGCAGTAAGAATACAACAGTTTTGCTATTAAGCAGATTCACAAAGTAAACTTGCAAGACTTTCCAGCCAGTGTCCCCACATCAATATGAGTGGGATGTCTTGCAAATTTGTCCTCAACAGAAATGTAACCGAGGTAAAGGGCGCCCCCTGGGGCTCATACCGATATCTGCAACAGCAAGGAAAGTCATCTGGGAAACACAGTCCACTTTATAATAAATTACAAATTTGGAAAAGAAAAAAATCTATACTTTGTAATATAAACTACAGAAAGGAAAGATGGAAAAGTTCTTTCAGCAGAAAGGCTTGGATTTTACAAAGGTGCAAACAAAACAGTGAAATGAACAAAACCTATGGTGTTCTTACAGTAACAATCTCTTCAAAGTTAGCATCCTAAGCAACTTCCAATCTGAGGTCCTCACCTAGTTATTTTATGAAGAGTCAATTAGACTTAAGCAGCTGAATCAGTTTCATTGGTTTTTTTTGTTTGTTTGTTTGTTTTTCCGGCACCGGGAATTGAACCCACAACCTCGCACCTGCCAGGCAAGTACTGTGCCACTGAGCTAAATCCCCAGCCCCCTAAATCAGTTTTAAAAGAAAATTTTCAGATTGTGTTTATTGAAAGAAATAACAAATGACTATTAATCTAAAACTTTTTACCAGGAAGGATTAGACCAGACTAACAAGGAAGCACCCTACGTCTGTCACTGTGTAACATGGGCACACCCACTGGCCACCTGCTGAAAATATTTCTGGGTATTTGACAAATAACTCATAGCACTACATTTCAACTACTACAGACCTCTTCCTTTGTTTTTCCATTTGTCATTTTAATTTATAAGTTTATAGTAATAGGCAAAAGTTAGAAATGTTAAAAAAAACTCTTCCCTATTGACCCCTTTCAAAAATTTTAAAAAGTATTTGTTTGTGGTACTGGGTTTGAACCCAGAGCCTCATGCATGCTGGGCAAGTACTTTACCACTGAACTGCATCCCCAGAACTTTCTATTTTAATTTGAGGCAAGGTCTTACTAAGCTGCCCAGGCTGGCCTTGAACTTGCAGTCCTCTTGCCTCAGCCTCTGGAGTAGGTGGGATTACAGGCATGAACCACAGTGTCTGTCTCTCCTTTTTTCCAAATCAATCTGACATGGCTGGAGATTTAACACAACAGTAAGTTGCTTGCTACCAGGGGTAAAGGGCCTGGGTTTGATCCCCGGCACTACAATGAATAAATAAAGTTAAAAGTGCTTAGTGTTTGAAAGGTTTTCTTCAGGAGTTTGCTTTTCTTCATGAGTTTCTATTTTTTAATAAACTCTTTTAGGAAGCAAGTTCCTTGAAGCCAGAGTCTCACTTTACCTTCCTTAAAACAAACTGTGTACAACTTTCTACACAATGGGAATTCAGAGGGTACTCAACGGTTCATTTGTTACTCTCAGCTCCCACGCTATGAAGTTTGTTTTCCTTAACACAATCCCCATTCTTTGTGCTACTGTCACACTCCTCAGAGAAAGTCACATTTCTGTAAGCATTAAGATCCACTCTGCACCATACCTTTTTTTCTAAAAGACAGCACTGTAGTTAAAACACTTCACAGTGGGGCTGAAAATATCAACACTTACATCCTCAAACCCCTTTCAAAGTTAACAGCTACAGTGATTTTAAATGTTTTGGGCAGGCAACCCAATCAGCCCCATCCTATCTCTCAGGAGCCAGTACTAGTCACCATTCTTTTTCCCCGATAAACTTTCCTACTCTTAAAAAATGTTTTGGGGAGTACTTCTGCATCTTATCATATAAAATGAATGAATCTGTTAGGGCAGGTGTTATTTTTCTCAGTTTACATCACCACACGAGTTTTGTGACACTAGTTCATTAGAATGTGAACAGGTCTCTGTACACATTCCAGTCAAACTTCATCAGTTGGGTCACTGGTTCCCAAAGAGAAGTTCAAAACAAATTGAACATAATATTTTAAAATTATAAAAGTAACTATTTAAATTATTTGCCTTTCGTTTGTTTTGTTTTTTGAAACAGGGTCTCAGTGGCCTTGAAATCACTGTGCAGCCCAGGCTGGCCTCGAACTCATGTCAATCCTCCAGTCTCAGGCTCCTCAGTGTGGGATACAGGTGTGCGCCACCAGGGCTGGTATCTGCCCATTTTTAGAAGCAGAGTATTTTGAGAGCTTCTAGTACAAACTGAAAGACTGGGTGTGGTAGCTAGTTGACTTCTGGCTCAGATACTGTGTCGCCTACTGCGAGTATCTGGGGTGGCTCTCACGGTTACGTACCTTGAAACTTTTACTCTGACGCACATATTCCATGATTTACAGGCAGGGACAAAAAGGATAAGGGACAGCAATGTTGAGATAGGATTTAATGAAGCACATGAGTAATTCTGTCCCTGGCTTGCCGTGTCTGAAAGAAGTTGCACCCTATTTGGTATGTGATGTAGAAAAGGACTGGTACCTAGGGTATATCAAAAACAACTACAACTCTTTAATAAAGAGATGAATAACATTAAAATCTAAATAATCTAAGAAAATGGGCAAAACTTATGAATGCTTTCCAAAAGAAGATATTATGAATGGCCAAAAAGCCACATGAAAAAGTACTTAAATCAGAACCATCAGGAAACGTAAATCAAAACCACCACATACCCATCAGAAAGACTAAAACTTAAAAAGCTACAACACGGGTTGGGCATGGTGGCACACACCTATAATCCCAGCACCCTAGAGGCTGAAACAAGATGAGGCCAGCTTGGGCTACATAGTGAGTTCAAGGCCAGCCTAGAATACATAGTGAGATCCTATCTCAAAAAAAGGCTACAACACCAAAAAGTAGCAAAGGCGTGCAGCATGCTGAACTCTCATACACTGTGATGGAGATGTAAAATAGCAAAAACATTAGAAAAAGGTCTAGAGTTTTTTAAAAGCTAAGCAGACATTACTTATCATCCAGTGATTTTATTTAGAGGTATGTATTTACCAGAAAGGAATGCATTTCACAAAGCAAGTCAGACGTTCAGAGCAGTGTTATTCATAACAGCACCGCACTGAACACAAGGTAGTGCTCATTAGTAAGAGAACAGATTAATAATTGATGTTATACTCATACAGGGGGAACCACTTAGCATTTAAAAGGTATGATTATTGATATACATGGATTAATCTCAAAAACATGTTGAGTAAAGTAAGTCTTACAAAAGAATAGCTATTGTATGAGTCCACTTACATTAAGTTTGAAAATAGACAAAGAAATTATCTACGATGGTAGAAAAAATCAGCACAGAGGTCCCCTCTGGGGAGGCAGATGTGAGAAGGACCTTTGCAGAGGCAGATGGGCACTTTCTGGGGTGAGGTAAATTTGGTATCTTGAAGAAGGCTGGGGTTTTATGTGGCATCTGTGAACACTCAGTAAAGGTACACACAAGGCCTGTGCATTTCCTCCTAAGTAAATTTTACATTAAAGAACTGGACAACTTTGTAAACAAACAACTCAAATTATATACTATGACCTATTTAAAGGCAAGGATATGGTCGGCAATTTATAAGGAAATGTGCTATGCAAATTACATTAATGGGCAGATAGAAGGACAGATAGATAATGCAATAAAGCAAGTTCAGTAAAAGATCAATGATAGAACCTAGGTGGTCGATATTAAGTGGTCATTATAACATTCTTTCAACTTTGGCTTATGTAAAAAAATTTTCACTGGGCAAGGTGGTATATGCCTATAATCTCTGCACTTGGGAGGCTGAGGCAGGAGGACTGCCTAAAGTTTGAAGCCAGCCTGGGCTACATAATGAGTCCACAGCCAGCCAGTCTGAACTAGTGAGACTCTGTCTCAAAAACAACTAATCAAAAAAGGATTATCCAAAACAGGGTATTAAAATATTCAGACTAGCTCTAATTACTTATAAAATTCATTTATTCATCAAATTCTATTATTCCTCCTCTGACAAAAAATAAAAACCTACACTTGTAGAAAATGATTCAAACATTATAGAGTCACATGTAGCTGGGTATGGTGGTACACACCTACGTTCCCAGTTACTCAGGAGGCTGGGGTAGGAGGATCATAAATTCCTGGCCTGTCTGGGCAACTTTTCACTCTGTCTCAAAATAAAATTTAAAAAGTGGTAGATCACTTGCCTAGCATGTGTGAGTTGAGGCGTTGGGTCCAATCCTATTCCATAAAAAAAAGAAAATGTCTCCTTTCTATCCCACAACCCACCAAAAACAATTTACAGAATATGTTCCTCTAGATCTTTTTTTCTGAGCCTAAGAAACAGATATATTAATATTAACTGACAAAAATGAATTAAAAGGCAGGGAAATGACAAAGTACTGACTTCTGAGCAGGAAGGAAGAACTGATGCATGATGCAGGAAAATGGCTCCTGCACCTCCTGGTTAACAGGCCTGTCTGGCCAGGAACGTGAGAAATGAGATCTCCCAGAAGACAGAGTTTCAAAATCTGCCCCCAAATTGTACACGATTCCATAAACAGCAGAGTTAAACAGAGCATATGCTTCAAGTAGATATAAGACTCAGAAAAAGAAATTTGAACAAAGTAAATTTTTAAGTGCCAACAACGAAAAGAGTAAAAACTATGCAAGTTGTATTTGGTGTTCTCCATCAAGTTCAAAAAGAAACTGTCACCTACAAAAGTGAGCACATGACCCAGAACGGACATAGGAAACTGACAGTAAACAGCAAAGGCCAAAATGCAAAAGAAGTCGAGGCTAAGCTATCCTGAAATCTACTGAGTTACTTGGTCAGAACAGAGGGATGTTTTAAACACAAGTTAGCAATCTCTTAAACCTAAACACTCTCTCAGAAATTAACTGGAATTTAGTTTGCCGTGGTCTCAATTGTCTGTCCGAGTCCTCCCTGATAACAAAAACAAACTGCACACTCTATAAAATGAACACAGTAAGTACGCTGCCTCCTGGGCCTACAGCTCCAGCTTAACCAAACTTGTAGAAAATGGTCACAGCGACACAGCATACCGGAGTGTGATGGCCCTTGCCACGGGATCATTACTGTGAATCACCGAGAAAATCCTTTTCACAAACTCGTCCACATTCAGAATCTTCTCCAAATGCTTCTCACTTTGTTGGGTAACTTTAAGTACACATAGCCTCAGGAAATTGTTTCTAGGAAAATCAAAAATGAGAAGAATTAGGTCACTTTTGGAAAGTAATACTTAGCTTGCAATTAAGGCAACACTAGGGATACTGAGTTTTACCAACAGGCATTGTCTTTCCACCCTACCATTACCAGTCCCATCATGAAGAGTGGCCGACGTCTACTTAGGGGACACAGCAAGCACAGGCAGTTGGCTGTGCCAGCCATCCTGGCCATGACACCGCAGCAGCCCTGCAGAGGGACTCCACCTCCTAGCGCAGCCGGAGCTGAGGGCCCCTCCGCTCCAGCCCACCATCTATCTCCCTTCCCCTGCCAGCCTGGAGTAGGCGGTCACGAGCAGAAGGGAGCAGGACAGGGAGTGTTGGAAGAGAAAACAAGGAAATGGGTGTTTATGAAGGGCTTACATGTGTCAGAGACTCCACAGACATACAGTTCACGTTATAAAGAAGTTAGAGAACTAAACCTCTGCACAAAGCCACCCACTTTACCAAAATACACATACAGTAATATATTAAAGTTGTCCCAGTGTGATTTAGTCTGCTCCCCAAAGAAACAAGTACTCTGAATCATGCACTTCACTTTTGCTAAAAATGTCATTACTGTCACACCAAGGCATGGCACACTGCCATATGCATTCATTACAATGGTCACTAACATCCGGCCATCCTAGTGGGGAAAGGAGAAAGACCACAATACAAAACAGAAACAAGAACACTGTGCATGTTGGGCAACCGAGGCTTGAGAAAGACTTACCCAACTCTGAAAACATCAGCTAACTTTAGGAATGCAGAATTGATGAGAATGGGGAATGGATACTTTTGGAAAAGCCTAGGAAAGCGAACTACTGCTTCACACTGCTCCCCAAGCTTGCCAGATCTCAGACCTGCCGAATCAGAGAGGAGAGGACAATTTAGACATCTGCAGCTGCAAGGCAAAAATAGCAAACACCAACTTATCATATCACACGGCAGCAATCATTCTTAACAATTAGGAAAAGTACAACTTTTTGCATTCTCATTCAAAAATAAAACTGGTTTATAAACTAATAATCCGGTAAACATGCTCAAACTCAAAATAATGAAAAAGAAGATGAAAAGTTAATTAAGGACATTCAAGAACATGAAATAAATATCAATAAATTTAAAAGACTAAAATTATATAATATGCGTTTTCTGAACACAATAGAATTAGAAATCAATAAAGACAAAAATATCTAGACACCTCCCAAGTATTTGGTAATTAAGCACACACTTCTAACTAACCCATAGATGAAAGAAGAAATCATAAAGAAAATTCGGAGTGTATTTTGAACTGACTAAAAATGAAAGGGCGGCTTGTGGGATAAAACTAGAGTAGTGTTTCAAGGAACATTTATCATACTACATACATAATCGTATTAGGAAAGAACAACAGAATCCAATCAGTGATCTAACAAAGGTGCCAACCGACATCATTCAATGTAAAAAGGATTATTTTCTTAAACTTGTGAGTCTGGAGAAAAAGATAACCATAAGAAAAAAAACTGAGCCTTAACTCTTAACTTGCTCTACATCCAAAAATTAAAATGAACCTGAAATGTAACACCTAAATTTCAGGGTTAAAATTATAAACTGTACAGAAGAAAACATTGGGAAAAAATCTTTCTGACCTTGGGTTATACAAAGAATTCCTAGTTAAAACACAGAAGACATAACCCATAAAACATAAGTTGATCTCCACTACAATTAAAAACTGCTGCTCAAGCTGGGCATGGTTGTAACCATCTGTAATCCCAGCAGCACTCGGGAGGCTGAAGCAGATGGGTAAATGAGTTCAGAAGTTTAAGGCCAGCCTGGGAACATAGCAAGAACACGTAACAAAAACACGTAACAAAGCAAGCTTCTACTTTACAAAAGATAAAGTTAACCAAATGAAAAGGCAAGCCATGTACTGGAAGAAAGCATTTACAGAACTACGAGGCTGTGGCAGGAGGATCTCAAGTTTGAGCCCAACCTGGACAACTTAGCAACTCAGTGATACCCTGCCCCAAAATAAAAATAATTTTAAAAAGACTAGGGAGGTAGCTCGGTGCAAAGGGTCTGGGTTAAATCTCCAATATAGCAAAAACAAAATAAACAAAAAGACCCCACATTATCTGATAAAGGACTTCATCTATATTTGTTATAACTCAACAATTAGACAATCCATTTTTAAAATGTGCACTATCTGGAAGGAGGGAATGTGGGTAGCAAATGCAAACACATGAACATGCTCAACACCGTTAGTCACTAGGCAATGAAAAGTTTAGATTGAGAAAGATACCAGTACTCACTTTATAGAATGGCAAAAACAAAGTTAAAATTCAAAAAAAGACTGACAATACAAGAGTTAATGAGGATATGGAGCAAACATAACTCTCAACATTGCAGGTAAACATGCAAAACTATGCAGTTCTTTGAAAAACACTCTGGCCCTTTCTTAATAAAAGTAAACACACATGAAAAAGTGTCTGCACAAGGATCTGTATGCAAATGCTCACAAACAGCCAAACTGGAAACAGCAGCTGGTGGATGAATACACAAGTCTGATCTAGCCATGCAATTCAAACCACTACTCAGCAATAAAAAAGCAACCAATTACTGATTCACCCGACAACATGGATAGATTGTGAAGCAGCTCTGCAGTGATTCCAAACACACACGATTTGCTATGTGAGTGACATGTTTTGAGACAGGGTCTCATTATATAGTGTATGAGTGGCCTTGAGCTCATGACGCTCCTCCTCCCTCAGCTGCCTGGGTGCTGGTTTTACAGGTGTGTGCCATCATGTTTTGCTATGATACAAAGTAAGATTACCAAAGATCATCTTGTGATTTCAATTACACAGTTTACTGCCACACAAAGGTTGGTTGTTTTTGGTGGTACTAGGGATTGAACCTGGGCTGCCCCATTGTGCTACATCTCCAGCACTTTTTATTTTGAGATAAGGTTTCACCTTGTCACTAAACTGCCCAGGCTGGGCTCTAACTTGTGATCTTCCTGCCTCAGCCTCCCAGAGTGCAGGGATTGCAGCTATGGGCCATCATGTCTGGCAGAGATTTTTATACTTTGTTCACAATATTAAAAGAGGGGGGTGAATACTAAAACTCTCATAGGGAACACATCAACAGACAAGGCACACTGATCATTTTAGTGAGCAAGTTCTGATTTGGTGATTCATGCAATCATACAGTACTTTGAACAGTTCTTTATTCTAACCGTGTAAAGCAACCTCAAAATCACTATGCTGACTGAAAGCCAGACCCGAAATCTGTGCATTTATTGTATGGTTCCACTAGAACAGTTTGACCGACCCAGTGCTCCATCGTAAATTTATGTGACCAAAACACATATGAACCTGAGATATGGATTGACTGGGAGTTTCGGCAGTGGCAGAGCAGGGCTACTCTGCCAGCCTGTGAGCTAGTCTCTGCATTTTCTCCAGCCAGCACTGGCACCGAAGCGCCTTCCTCGATCAGCACAGTGTTGACCGAACCGTCTCTGCCAAGAACTTCTCCGGGAAAGGCACAGTGCAGGGCTGGGGATGCCACTCAGTGGGTGACAACTTGGCCAGCATATCCCTAGCCCTGGATTCGATCATCGGGATGAAAAGAAAAATTAAAAATAAAAAAGTACACCCTAAGCTTCAATGACACCTTTACACGAGTCCTGCTTCATTCCAGAGCAACTCATACCAGAGCGACTAGACGTTAGGCCAATCAGAATAGTCACTATGTGGTCAAAGTTCCTCCTCTGTTGAGTGTGTCCCCCTGACATCTCTCCCTCTTTAAACACTGTAAACAGGGGTGCGGAGGGTCCTCTTTGTATGACAATAAACCCTGTGATTCCTGAAATCTTTCATCATCTTATTTTAACCACATAATTCAAAATCCTTGCACTGAAAGAAAGAAGCTGGGGCCAAAAGAATATATAATTAGAGTATAATTCTACCCTATATGACATTTTGGGGAAAAAAAACAAAAACAGAAAAAACCAGATCACTGTCTGCCAGGGGCTACATTGAGGGGACTGACTGCACAGAGGCAAAGGGAAAGTTTTGGGCATGAAGGAAATGTTCTATGTCTTTAGTGTGGTCATGGTTTCATGACTGCATATACTGCTGAGTTTTATTATATAAAACTATATTGCAATAAACCTGATTTTTTTTGGAGACAGAATTTCACTATGCAGTTCAGGCTGGCCTTGAACTCAGTATGTAGCCCAGGTTGGCCTCGAACTCAGGTAGGTGCTGTGTCGCTGAGCTATATCCCCAGCCCAAATAGGTTATTGTACTCTTCTTTCTTTCTTTTTTTTTATATACTGGGAATTCAACTTGGTACCTCGTGCTTGCCAGGCAGACGTAATTCCACTGAGCTACACTCCTGGCCCATGGCCTCTCACTCAGTGATTCCCCTGCCTTAGCCTTCCAAGTGCTGGGATTACAGGCATGCACCACTGTGCCTAGCTTAAACCTGATTTTTTAAAATGCAAAAAACAAAAGCCAATAAACAAAGAACTAATGTTTAGTCCCCTAAAAAATTTACTGAGAATGGGTATCTTGATATGGATTTAATAGCAATGGCTTTAGATGTTTCCCTTTTTTTGTATTTTACTATTCATAAAATGCTAATTATGTCTGTACAGGGAATAAATGCCCCAGAATACACCTTTGCAGTAACCTTTACTTATTGTTACAAAGGAAGTCTTTTGCCTGCTTGTCATGATGCTTCCATACAAAAGACAACCACAAAGTAAACCTGAGCCAGCAAATTCTGCAGTTTGCTAATGGGTAATGGAAACGCACTCATGTTAGTTATTTGGTACCAGAACATACTTCCTCACAGAACACATATTAGTACTATCCGCACTGCTAATACTCTGGGGAGATGGGAGGGACGGGAGGGAAAGGGGAAGTAAAAAGGATTAAGATGTGGTATAAATATGTGCCTATTCCCCATGATGCATACACAGTATTTATTATGTAGTGCAAACACACACTAATAAAAAAAAGAAAGGGGAAGGAACAACAGCTAACAAATGTCAGGGAAGATTCAATCCTGGCAGTTGGCTCCAAAGCCTATGGTCCAAAACTATTATGTTAAAGCTCATCTCTAGCAAGCAGTTAGAAGGATACAGCTTAAAATTAAAGAATGGGACATTTGAGTCAATGATTCCTCAGTGATACAGTTGTAAAGGATGAAAGTCCCATGGAAGCAAAAAAGAATAATAAATTATGGTAAATGAGGTTTTGATCATGTTTTCAAAACAGCACAAATTTCCTGGTAGCACATATTAGCAGTTCTTAGCTGCAAGCAATAGAAACTGGATGATTAGGTAGAAAATGGGTTTATTCGAAGACTAATAAACCTTTCTTAAGGCTAAACTTCTAAGAACACCTAATAAACCACACTGCCAAATTCATTAGATGCCAAGTCACTGTTGCTAGGTAACACCTGATGCTTCAGTTAACTCTGCTGTCCTCTAGAATATTCCACATTACTGCTGCACACTAGAATCTGTAGGCTCTGCTGCTGCCTAGGCAGGAAAGCATGAGTGTATGTTTCCAGTCTTCCTTCTTGCACCTCTCACTCCTAAATCAAAGCATGGAGAGGTGCATGTGAATGGCAGCGCCTTGATCAAATACTTAATGCATCCAAGAAAAAGTAGGAAGTGAGTTTTTGTTTCCACCTGAGTGAGACAGGGCTCCTGATACAGAACATTCCTCAAGCGCAGGAACAATGTTCAAAAGATGCTAGGTAACCAATACTGTGACTATATCCACTACAAAGACCATGACTAATGAACCATTATCATTGATGAACAGTTCAGGAGCAAGTGTTACATGTACTTTAGCAACACCAGAATGATTCAAAATCAGACCATAACATACACACACCTTAGAATCCAATCATTAAGAAAAAAGTACGTTGGTAATGGGGTAGGAACACAAACGCCAAGTAGGTACCACACACTGTAAGGTAGTCGAAGAATCCACAGCTTAGAAAGTTGATACTATAAAAACTTTATATTTAAAAAGCAGAAATATGGCAAGTGTGAGGCTGTGAGTTCAATTCCTGGTATCAAAAAAATAAAAATAAATAAAAAGCAGAGATAGAAACAATTGGAACGATAGTTGACTCAACTAATAATTCATCAATAATTAATAAGCACCCTTTCTCAAAGTTTCAGAAATTGATTATAAACACACATGGTGAGATATATGTAACAAAGGGCAGTATGCACAGGAGAACATTGATCTAAAATCCTAAGTGAACTACTTTTACCTTATAAATACCAATACGGAGGTATGTTCAGCAACTCACTTCATAGATTGTAAGGCAGCAGATATTAGTCATACATAAAAGTGAGTCTGAGTTTCAGTAAGAACTGAATGGCCCTGGAGTTCTACTTCATCCATTAAGGGATCACCTACCAGGCCTGAGAATTCATAGTTCCAAGGGCTTGTTTTTAAATGGCTCCGAGTTACTAAGAGTCTGACCCTAACCTTCATGTGTTATCATTTACTGATACTGTCACACCCTTTAGTCTGACAGTAGAGATTCTCAGAGAATTTGACTCAATATAGATTACATGTCCACTCCAGAACTGACCAGCTATGGCAGAGCTAGTCACCTGGTACAAACCTGGCTGCTGAGGTCAACGTCTTTAGTATGAGTTACAGGAATAAGTCCAAAAAGGTATCTGTTCATCATGACCACCAACTACACCTGTGCCAATATGGTCAACAAAATGGCAACCTGTGGTCTTTTTTCAGTGAGAATTCAGATGTGTTGGAACACGGGTGAAGTGACGGCATCCACATGGGAAATCAGAATGTACAGTTTCCTGATTTACATCACTTGTCTATTTCATAATTAAATTTTTCACTAAGCACACTGGTGAGCTTTTCAAGTAGCACGAAGTTCACCAGCATCTCTGCTGGCAACTCCGCCCTCTGCATTTCCTCCGGTCCCAGTGCACCAGCTGCCAGGAAAAGGAGTGAGAGTCACCACTCTCCTCCCCCACTTTCACTTCATTCTCTCCAGGCTGAAATGGCACTTAAAGAGAGACACCTCTTCCCCTAGGGTGAAAGAGATCTTGTATAAGTTATCCCAAATCATTAGCCCAATTTCCCATCAACTGACGTAAAAATGCTTGGACTGACTAAAGTTACATTTGTGAAAGTTTCACTAAATTAATTTTTGTGAGACACATTCTTTATGCCTATTGTGTATAGTACTGATCATCTGTATCATGGAACGTGTCCAATAAATGTAAACTGCGTGTTTGACTATGACACATAAGTCTGCTTGGCCCTGCTTAATCTTCACAGGAGCTCGGTAAGCATGGCTATCAGCTTCCAGTGCTCAATGTCCTTCCAATGCACTTCGCATAAAATCTCAGCTTCTTATCCTGACCAACGAGGCCATATTCAATGTGCCCTACTGGAACCTAAGCTCCTGCCTATGGCCACACAACCCTGAATGTGCCCAGTCTCAACTGAATGTGAGCTCCTTAGAGCTCACAGCTGTACAGTAGTCGTCACTAACATGCCCCGACTCGTAAGTACAATGCTTCACAAAATACAGATGGTCAGAAAATCTTTGCTGAATGAATGGCTATCTATGTACACTCCTTCTTCTGTCACTAACTACATCCTGAATGAACTGAGTAGCTTCAAAATAACACTCAATTTATTCTTACAGAACTCAAGAACAATTAGCTTACCATTGTGCTTGCTCTACGGGCTCAGAACCAAGCACAACAGGTATAAACACATACCAGGTCATAAATGGCAGCATTCCCCAAGTTTGTTTCCAAGGACATCAGTGCCACAAAATATTCTTTTTCAATGGAGCTCAAGTGTCCTTTTTGTTTGTGTGTGTGTGGCATGGGGGACTGACCTCAAGGTCTTTGCACTGAGATACATCCCCACCCGTCTTTATTTTAGACAAGGTCTTTCTAAGTTATTAAGTGGCTGGGGCTGGGCTCTTACTTTGGATCCTTCTGCCTCAGTCTCTCACAGTGCCAGGATCATGGGCCCGTACCACACCTGGCCAAGTGTCTGTATACCTAACTGTCCATTAGTATCTCCACTTGGATAGCTCAAGCAACATCTCAAATCTGTATGTCCCAAAGTGACATGATTTTTACCCTCTCAGTAAATGGCAATCATCCTTCCAGTAGCTCAGCTCAAAACCTCTTAAATTTCCTGATCACTCTTCCCATGAGCTAATTAGTCTATTCCATTAGTCCAACCCATTCGCTGATCATGTTGCCTCAATCTTCAAATTGTATTTAGAATCTCAGTACTTCACATGCTTTCACCATCCTGGTCCAAGCCACTATTTTCTCTTCCCTGGATTATTACAAATGCCCCCTTGCTGTCTCCCTGCTTCTGTCCCTGGCCTTCCAGAGGGATTCTTCCTAAAGCCAAGTCAGATCACATCCTGCCCCATGTGTGAGGTACAGGAAAGGGTTTGGAGCAGGGCAGGACACCTGTAAAAACATCCCCAAACAGTAGGAAACTCTGGTCCAGAAATTGCGAAACTACAAGAAAGAACTTAGAGCCTTCTGACTCTGAATTTTAGCTCAAAAATGAAAATACTTGCTAATAGGTAAGTATTACCTATTAAACACTGTACCTTGCAAAACACTGTAGGAAACTCTGGTCCAGAAATTGTGAAACTACAAGAAAGAACTTAGAGCCTTCTGACTCTGAATTTTGGCTCAAAAATGAAAATACTTGCTAATAGGTAAATGATGGCATGATTCAGTATTTAAAACACTAAACTGTAAGTATTCTCTGGCTATTTCTATAACAATTTCCTAAAAGGTACTGTGGGTAAGATCAAAAAGCTCAAGAGTTTTTGTTCCTGTCTTATATAAATTATCTTTCTGAGCCCAAGATTCACCTGTAAACTACTTAACCGGACCACTGCTAGGAAGACTGAGCATCATATCATCACTTATTCTATATCCAGGCCTGACTGTGGTTTCGGGTTCAGCACTCAATAACCGTCCACTATTTCTTCACAGATATGGAGTAAAGGATTTCTATTCCAAATTTCATTAAGAAAATATCATTAGCCTTTTTCCCCCTACAAGTGCAACTTTTAGGAATTAATTCTATATATTTTTTTCAGCACCTCATCCTGATTTCTGTTCTACAATCACTACCCTACACTCAGCAAGGCCAACCCCAGGTACCCCAATGATAGAAAGTGTTTTAAGGGAGGAAGATTTTGTAATACTTAAAAAACACAATTTGTATTTCAAAGGTGAAAAGACTTATAGCTTCAGTAAAAGAAAAGCTCAACATCATTTTTTGGTTGATGAGGATGTACTCTGCCAAAGAAATATCCCACTGGGGTGTTGTGACAATTGTATGTTCATCAAGAGGAGTTAAAGGTTCTTTAAAAGTCTGATAAATTATTGTCTAAACCAATTCCATACCAATGTTTACAGGTTAAAGGGGGCGGGGGGAGCTCCACCACATAATGTTAAGTGAAGTAAACTAGACACACAAGTTTAAATATGAAATGGTTTCTCTCATATGAGAAACCCAAGGTATAAATAAGTTAAACAGCAAAATAAAAGAGATAATAGGAAACAGAGAAATAGATCTTTTTGCAGATGGGAAGAGGACCAAGAGATGGAGGAAAGGAGAAAAGGAGGAAAAGGGGATGTAAAAGAATCAAGATATATTATGAGGAATGTAATTACTGTGTACTGCAAAAGTACTAATAAAAATAAAAGTTGTAGAAGGGGGGTCTCCAAAAAGTTAGTAGGCAAGTCCAAATCAGAGAGTCAAAAAGTGGCTCAAAGTGCACTTAAAGATTGTTCTTAGGGGCTGGGGATTTAGCTCAGCGGCAAAGCGCCTGCCTGGCAAGCGCAAGGTCTTGAGTTCGGTTCCCGGTACCGGAGAAAAACCAAAA
>NW_004955406.1:5244591-5301148 GCF_000276665.1 Chinchilla lanigera | reverse complement strand
TTTTTTTTGGTTTTTCTCCGGTACCGGGAACCGAACTCACGACCTTGCGCTTGCCAGGCAGGCGCTTTGCCGCTGAGCTAAATCCCCACCCCCCATATTAAGAATTAAGTGGTAAACTGGGCATGGTGGCACACGCCGGTAATCCCAGCACTTGGGAAGCTCAGGCAACAGGTTCAAGGTCAGCCTGGGCTACAAAGAGAGACCCTGTCTCAAAAAAAAAAAAAAAAAAAAAAGAATTAAGTGTGTATATATGAGCTCATCAAATATTTCCCCAGACAATAAAATCCTCCAAGTACACGAAACAAAGCTTTCATACTGAGTTATTTACTGATTAATACCCGCCCTTGCTTCTCATATCCATTTCTAAAAAGGTAGATCTCTTCAGCATTTGATATATACATCTTCTGCATACCGAATCAGTTAATGTATACAACATTCTCCCCAGCTCTGTGGTACTATACCAGTTTGTAGACAATAAACGGAAGCTGGTTGAAATTAGGTGGCTTGTCCACAATCACAAAATTTGCAGAATTGGAATTCAACTCAGTCTAAGCCCAAAGCTCCCTCTACCACATGCCTGGGTGAGCATGAGATGTCTTCATACCCGAGCGAGACGCCTCCGATTTTATAGCACCATTCTGCTGCTAAGACAGCTTCTCTTCTGCTTTCTTTGTATTTGCCACACTCTAAATAACCTTTTGCTTTGCACTATCAGTCTTGACTCCCCCGCTTTCCGCTAAGCACCCCACTCCCTCATCGCTGGAGAGAGGACAAGGACCCGAAGAGAGGTGGTGGGTCACTACGGGGGACTCCTAGAACCCCCGAGCCCCCGCTAGGAGTCTCCGCGGTATATTTAACCTGCATTGTAATCTGCTAGTAAACACTGAGGTCAGTGCAAAATTACTCGGCACTCTTAATGAAGACCTAGTCTAAAAACGGAACGTACAGAAAAATAATTTCATGTTAGTGTTTTTTGCAGTCACTTTCACTGTTGGAAAATTGGCGGACTGTGCCCTCAAGGGGGCAAAACGGGCCCCTTTCTGGACCTCCAGGTTTGCTCAGCTGCAACGGGGCAATCAGGCAACCCTTCAACTTTCCCGCAATCCCAACACCCGAAGCCCGGGCCCCCAGCAAAACCATGCGCATGCGCTTTCCCAGCCTCTCCTGAGACCACCACCACCTGGTGGCGCCACTTCCTCCACGCCCGTTTCGCCCGCTCAGCACGCTTTTTCGAATACCTTTGTCCAATTCCATAAGAGCAGAATTAGCATCCAGTTCCTGTTCGCCATACCCAGCATCTGCCAGGAAAGACTTAGTTGAGTTTGACGCCATGACCCGAATAGTTACTGGACTAGCCTAGTCAGAGAGATTGTAAACTCTGCCTCAGCACCGCCATCTTCTCCCACCGCCTTCTCGCGGATTTTTCCTCCGCTCTCCGTCGAGCCGTGTCACGCATGCGCCCTAGTCACCCACGGTTCGCCGGCGCCTCTGTGGGCCCCCCGCGCAGGCGCTCAGGGAACTCCTGAACTCCAGGTTCCCGCGGCTGGGAGAAAAGGAGGCGGGGATTCCAAGGGGGAAGTGACTCAGTCGCCCGGACGCCGCGGCGGAAGCCAATCAGAAAGCGTGACGTCAGTTTGGCGCGGAGTTTGGCGGCCGGGGCTTACAGTGGCGGGAGTTGGAGGCAATAACGGGTCGTGGTGTTAGGGGCGCAAGTTATCGATTTCTGCCGAATTTAGGAGGCATTTTCACGGCTTTTTCCTCAGCTGAGCCTTTCCGCCAGGCCCAGATGCTCTTCCATTCGGTGCTCCGCCAGCCCCAGCTTGGCGTCCTGAGAAATGGTGAGTAACGGTCTTAACTGCTGCTCGTGGCTGGCGGGATTCGCCTCCCGCGAAACGCTCCAGCTCGGATCCGGGCCGATTCCGACTCTGTTCTCCGGCTCCGAGTTCTCCCACGGCCAGCGTGAATGAGTGTGGGCGAGAACGAGCGAAAGAAGTTAAACTTTGATTCTCTCCCGACACTGTAAATCGCAGTCGGGCTTTTGAAAGGATACTGTAGGCCGGAGGAGGGAGGGGCGTTGAGTTGCTGGCCTCCCGGGCCCCTGGCCGCTGACGTCAATATCCCGCGTTCGCCAGAAAACAGTTGTGTTGGGGGCGGGGGCGCCTCGACGGCGATCCGGGACCTCGGCCCGGGTGCGCGCGTTTGTTGCGGAACTTTAGTGACCCGCGCTGTTTGCCGAGAGCGTGACCCGCGCTCAAGGAACTCGGTCAGGCAGGGAAGACAGTTTATCTGTTTTTAGCAGGGCCAGAAGTCTCACTCCTCTCATTACTCTCTGGTCCTAAAAATTTTAAATTATAAAAGTGAAAGATACCCATAACCGCAACGTCTAGAGATGACCCCTGTTACTAGGTAGAAGTCTACTATTTTAGGTGCTTTCTGATGCCACAGGTAATATCCACAGCGGAATCAAAACACTTTTTCGCTTTTTCGGTGTAAGTTGGATATGTTCTTATATTAGTGTGTGGAAATACAACTTAGTCTCTGTAGTTCTTTAAGTTTCTTATGTTAAAACATTGGCGATAAGAGATTTGAGGTTCGGTTTCGTGTCATCACCCGGAATCTGATGAGTTTGCTGTGCAGGATAACCTTGGAGAGAATGAAACCGCACTCATCGAAAGGTCATTGGTACCCAGAGGTTCCCCACCCCCAAACCACGTGGAAAACAAAAGAGAAGAATAGGAGAATTTTATACTTAGAAATAGATTTAAGAAATGGATTGCATGGTCTCTCAATTCCCTGTTCCCAGTCTAAAACTTTATGCCATCCTTGCCTACTCCCCGCTGCAAAATCTTTGTTGTTATACTCAAAATGCCTCCTGTCTCTGCTAGGACCCTGCTTGAGTAACTTCTCTATTGTCTGTTTTGAGTGGCAGTACAGCACAATGGTTGAGAACTTTGTCCTTGGAGTTATCATTTGTGTGACCTGGGCAAAGCTCTTCAGCTTCTAGTTTGTGACAGATTTCAAATTCTCCAATCCATCTGTGTACTTTTTCTCCTTCCTCTCTTCTGTTCACAAATGCTAATTGTTACTTAGCAGGCACTGAAATTCGTTAACATCTGTCACTCAGATCTGTACCACTGTCGTTGTCTTCCCCCTTTACCTGGATTGGTGTGCCTTCTTACGCTCCTTTTACCTATTCCCATGGATGATTACAGCCATAAATAGGAATTCTTCTTCCACTACCTAATAGCCTTCCATTTTATTTTCTGTATTTTAGATTTATTTCTATAAAAATTGTGTGGGTTGATCTTCACCCAAATGATCAGTCTCACAAACGTGTAAAGTTCAAATGCCTAAAATTGAACTCACTTTTTCCTCAGAGCTGCTATATTACCTGTTGTAGGAAATGGCTTTATTATTTTAAACTGGTACTCCTGCCAGGAACTTGAAGAATCACTCAAAAACTCTATCTTCTACACAATTATACATTCAAAAGGAAATCTCTTGAAGCCATTGTCTTCTCTTCATTCCTCCAGATTCTGCCTCTTTTTGCTGTATGTTAGGCCTGCTCACTCTTTACCATTTCATTTCTCTGCCCTTTACCCCACTGTTGATTCTGCTTTGGCAAGTATAACAAGTCTCCTAAATGGCTTCTTAGTTTCCTTTGCTCCAGTTTATTCTTCATTGCTGCCAATGATATTTATAATATGTCTGACTAGTTACTTTGCTGTGTATTTTTAAGTAGGTATCTGAAAAAAAAATTTTTTTTTGTTTTTTTTTGAGACAAGGTCTCACTGTAGTTCAAGCCAGCTTTGAATGCACTGTGTAGCCCAGGCTGGCCTCAAACCCATGAGGATCCTTCTGCCTTAGCCTCGCAAGTGCTGAGATTATGGGCATGTGCCACCATGCCCAGCTCTAAAAATCTTGATCATAAATTTAAACATACAAAGAATATAATTTCTGGCTATGCTGTGAATATTAACATCTTTAAAATGCTGTAGCTTTTAAATGTATCCAATAGACTATAAATACTATAGTGATTTTATAATCATGTCATCTATTTTTGAAAATGTGAACAAAATTTAAAGTTTGGTGTTCTGCATACTTTTTTCTTCTTGCATTTACTTCCATTTCATTTTGCACACAGAATATATCCTAATGTAAGTTAATAGTATGCTTAAAAAACTCTTACTGATCATCCTATCATACTACTCCATGTTAGAAAACTATATTTAAATTGTTGTTTCCTGTGATTATAGACTCAAAGGGCTAAAAGTTTTTCTTGGATTGATTTATCATCATCATTATTGGCAGGATGCAATTGCTATAAATATAATTTTGATTATTACTAGACAAAATAAAATTTTATTGAAAATAAATCTTTTAAAGACGTGGATTTGGGTGTTCATGATACCTTTACTGAAGAAACTATCAATTGTCTCTTAGGGGGAAGAGAGCCAGAAAACTCATGTTTAATTAAGAGTATTTGATGAATACTAGAGTTAGTGCAAGGTATAAGAGCATGATGAAGGTAGAGGGGAAAGGGAGCCACCTCAGCCCTCTCAGACAGATCAGTTTTAGAAAACTATTTGTATGGAAGATGAATATCTGAAAATTGATCCTCTGGAAACTCTTAATGCGCTTGTATACTTTTTGAGAAATCTTATGTGTGAAAAATAGGCTTTTCCAAATGAGTGTTGTGGGGAAAATACAGCATGTACATGTTCAGGAAACAGGTTCCTGTTCATAACACAATAAAGATGGAGATGTCACATAAAATGGCTCATGAATGAAATGTGTGTTGTGAACCTTGCAGAAATGGAGGAGTGGGCAAGGACCACTCAATTTGTCACCTTATGCTGTTTGTCAGTTTGGATATTAGTTGTAGGGAATGAGGCAAAATTGAGAAGTCACTGTTGAGTTGTAAGAAAGTGAAGTTTTCTAGAGTATATTATCTTCAGTTCTACCAAGTTAAGATTCCCTTCTGAATTTATGTCTAGAAGTCATACATTTTTAACCTCCCACACCACACATTTGCATATCCTCAGAACAAGGCTTTTGTTTTTAAATTTATTCTGCGGATGCATATTTGTGAACTGTGCATAAACAATTTCTGCATTCTTGTTTTTGTGGTCCCCCCCCCCCCACCAGGAATCAAACTCACAACCTTGTGCCTGCCAGACAGGCGCTGTGCAGCTGTGCTATATATCCTTGACTGTTTTTGTGGTCTTTAACAACTTGTTTACATTGATACCTACCTATGAAACTATGAGGTAATGCCTCCAAGAGTAATTACTAACTCTATAATTTCTTTGCCTTCTTTGTGCTGATTCTTTCATTATCTCTATAAATATCCAAAACTACGTAGATTTGTCTGAGGTTCTGTCAGTCGACAGTGTCTTCATAGAGCAGTACTTTGGATGAAAAGTGAGAATTTACATTCCCTAAAATGTGAGTGTGTTACGTATTTAGACAGTTCCTAATAAATTGTAAACTCACTGCTTCCTTAGTTGCTTAATTATCAATTGATTCTTGGTAATTATTTCTTCAATGAAAACTTCTCTTCATAGGTTGAGCAGCCCTAATCCAAAAACCCAAAACTTAAAATGTTCTAAAATCTGGACATTTTAAAGTGCCAATATGTGCTCAAAAAGTTTTGGGCTTCTGATTTTTCAGATTAGGAATACTCGAGGTAAAATCCGTGCAAATATTCCAAAACCTGAAACTTCTTGGTCTGAAGCTTTTCAGAGAAGAGTTACTTGACTTTTGTATATTTAAAATGTGCTGACCTACATGTTACTATGATAAAAACAAATTGCTGAAGATGGCTTACTATTTAGGACTATGGTTCCATTAGGTTTCTGATCCAGCAGAATAAACTTTCTCTCCACCCTGGGTTTCTTGCTCTCTGTTCTAAATACAATTGGAAAAAATTTTTGTCAGCTATTCCTCAAACAGAGGACTAACATCTAGAATATATACAGAGCTCAGAAAAATTAGACCCCTGCAAATAAAAGAGCCCATCAAAAAATGGACAACAGAAATAGACACTTCTCAGAAGAAATATTAATGGCCAATAAATACATGAAAAAGGTGTTTGGGGGTCACTGGCCATTAGAGAAATGCAAATGAAAACAACTGAGATTCCATCTTACTAGCAAGAATGGCTTATCACCAAGAAATCAGATAAGGAATGTTGGTGCACCTGCAGGGGTGGGAGGATCCTTTTATGTTAGTAGGAATGTAAACTTGTAAACTGTTAAATCAGTATGAAATTCCTCAGAAAACTAAAAATAGAAATTCCACTTTACCCAACTATTCCCTTCTAGCTATTTATCCAAAAGAGGTTGTCATTATATGACAGTGATGGGTGCATACCCCATCTATGGCAGCACAATTTAAATCTTAGAAATGTCCTATTTGCTCATCAGCTAGCATCTAGAATATATACAGAACTCAGAAAAATTAGATTTATTCATCAACAGGTGAATAAAGAAAATACTTATAGATATTGGAATACTACTGTGCCATAAAAAGCAGTAAATTTGAGGCATTTGTAGGCAAGTGGATGCACCATGAGAATAGTAAGTGAAATAAATTGGACACACAAGCTTAAATATGGCATGGTTTCTCTTATATGGGAAAACCAAAATAAAAATAAAGA
The DNA here is from genome assembly GCF_000276665.1 of Chinchilla lanigera. Classification (NCBI taxonomy): domain Eukaryota; kingdom Metazoa; phylum Chordata; class Mammalia; order Rodentia; family Chinchillidae; genus Chinchilla; species Chinchilla lanigera. The sequence goes on along the minus strand of NW_004955406.1, from coordinate 5,294,487 downwards.
GCAAAATAAAAGATAATAGGAAGAAGGGAGATCTTTTTCAAATGGAAAGGGGAATAAGATGGAAGGAAGGGAGGAAAGGGATATAGAAAAACAATGAGTGAAAAAAAGAAAAAATAGAGCTTTTGCAAATGGAAAGAGGACCAAGAGTTGGAAGGAGATGGGATGGGGAACAAAAAAGAAATAAGGTGTGTTATATACATGGACCAATATACAATAGATGCAACCATTATGTACTGCAAACATGTACTAATAAAAAAATACGATGAAAATTTACTTACCAAATCTTTAAAGGCTTTCCTGACTGAATATTTTCTAGGAGTAGACACATAATACTTTAATTTAAAATTGCTCTAATATACCTTAAAATACTATGACTTGTTACTGTTAGCATTTTAGAATCTTCGAATTTCAGCACCATAAAGAAATGTCATTTATTTAGCAAATGTCTTACTGGCTATAATAAGCATGTTAACATGTTATTTCATTTAAGACTTTGAGTACTGGATTATATATAATGATTACTAGTAACTGAAGCATTTGTAATAACGTTGATTTAGAGACTCCAAAACATTAATGAAACTTGGATTGAAGGGGATGGCACTTTTAAAAGTAATGCTTTGTAGTTGTGTCACTGCTGAAAGAGAGGCAAGATCTTTTGTAATGTACAAGGGCCCCTTGTTTATTCTAGTCTTAATGTTTTAATGAGGGTCTCCATTTAAGATGGTGAGCCCAATGCTGTACCTTACCCAAAGTTAGGCTTGTGTTTTCATTTCTTCCCTGGGACCTCTTAAGAAAATACCAGAAAATGAGTATTCTAGAAGACAGTGTTGCTATAGTGAATGGACCTATGTTAATATAAAGCTCTTTGAGAACAAATATTTATCTCTGCATTTGTTAGAAGTCTTGAAATGAGATGCTACATTGAAATTCTATAAGGAATCATTTTGTTTTATTTAGGGTGGTCTTCACATTACCCTCTACAGTCCCTTCTCACTGGTTATCAGTGCAGCTGTCACGATGAGCACACTTCTTATGGAGAAACAGGAGTCCCGGTTCCTCCTTTTGGATGCACCTTCTCTTCTGGTAAGAGAATTAGTACTATCCAGGCTAAGCCTGTGCAGAAATAATGTATTTCCTGCTTAGAAAGAAAATATACTTGGGGTATCTTCCTTTGAAACAAAAACAAGTTAATGTTAGGATTTCTCCAATAACAGTTCTCTCCTGATTACCAAATAGGCTTTTAAAATTTCTATGCATAATTAGCATAATTATGTATTTCCTCTAGCATAGAACTATTATAACACTATTTTGTCTTCCTTTTTGGACACAGGGTCTTACTATGCAGATCAGGCTGGTCTTGAGCTTACTTTGTATCCCAGGCTGGTCTCAAACTTGCAGTGATTCTCCTTCCTCAGCCTCTCAAGTGTGGGGATTACAGGCATGTACCACCATGCCCAGCTAACTTTTTTTGAACCAATATATGGAAAGGATCACATGGATTCAACTACCACGAAAACAATTTTGCCTAGTAGACACTGCTTTTGGTCTGGCTGAATATATATCTTTTTCTTTTGTTCATTGGGAATATGTGGACAGAAATAGAAGTAATTATTCTTACTCTAAATGGTTTTAAGAGTAGAAAAGTGAAAGGTTGTAAAAAGAAAATTTAATAGCCTGCTGGCTGCCTGTATCATTGTATACTTTTATTTAGTGCCACTGGCTGGTTCGTTTTTAAGTACCATTCTTGATTTAGTCCTTCTAAATAGGAGACTGTCTGAAAGTAATTTTGTTAAAGGTTTTGAGACATTTAATACCTTTATACGGGTTTGAAAATTTTTGTGTTACTTTTTTTGTATTCTTTCTTTCTTTATAGCTCCCAGTATGGAGCATATATTAGCAGTTGCCAATGAAGAAGGCTTTGTAAGATTATATAATACGGAATCACAAACTAGCAGAAAGAAGTGCTTCAAAGGTAAATTTAGATCTACAATATTTGCTTTAACATTATTTTTAATTCATAAAGCTACACGTAAAAATTACTATTTGAGTATATTTAGTAATAAGGGACTATGTTCAAAGTAAATGATGAACTGCCTTCCTGACAATAACTGTTAACTATGATAGAACCTTTTCTAGACCTTTTGAGAAAAGCACATTTTAGAATTAAAAACAGTTCTTTTTTTTTTAAATTTTTTTCAAAAAGTTAAATCTTTTAAAGTGCTTGGGGAAATAATGCTTTAAATGTTGATAAAGTAACTTCTGCTGACCATAACAAACTGATAGTTGGGAACCAGTAAGTCTAGTGTTGAAACAACTAAAATAAAACAAAGACTATAAATGATATAAGAGTACAAAAGCAGGCCAGGAAAGTAAGCTAGGAAAATTTTTCATGGAAATGGAACATTAGAGTTAAACTATAGTATTTAGACCAATGGCATTTGCAGAGGGTACTCCAAGTATACGGAAAAACATTAGCTTTCCTAGAAATGGAAAAGCGTAGGCTGTAAGAAGGAACTGGCGGTTGGCCCAGCATGGTTGGAATAAGGTCTGTGGAGAGCAGTCAGAGAGATGACCTCCCATGACAGAGACATGTCTGCATCCTCAAGTGGGTGCTGATCACTGATCTTTTCACTCCAGCTTTCTGGGCATTTAAATTGTTATTGGTAAGGCTACCATAGAACACATTCTAGGCAGTTCACACTTACCTTCTTCTTTATTTAGAATGGATGGCTCACTGGAATGCTGTCTTTGACCTAGCCTGGGTCCCTGGTGAACTTAAACTTGTAAGTGACTTTCATTTCATTGGGCTCTGAGTAAATACTGGTAAAGGACTGCTTTGTTAAATTGTGCCACTTTACTTTTGAAAGGTTACAGCCGCAGGTGATCAAACAGCCAAATTTTGGGATGTAAAAGCTGGTGAGCTAATTGGAACATGCAAAGGTCATCAATGCAGTCTCAAGTCAGTTGCGTTCTCTAAGTTTCAGAAAGGTAGGTTTGTGCTTATGCTTTTATCTCCCTAACCTCGTTTATGGTGAGAAAAGAAGAAACTGTGTCTATCCTTTCTTGGTCAGAGTTGCTGCTTTACCTATATAGATGATTGAAATCCTGATATGACTCAAAACAATAACGAAGTAAGTTGTTTTAATTTATGGTTGCTATCTCCAGTTTGTCCTCAAAAGTCAAAAGTCTTACGCAGATAAAAGTAAAATGGCTATGAATAACCACAATACCTCTGTTTAACTTTGATTGTCCATTCAAGTCAAAACCTTATACAGGGTACTCATTAACTCAGCTTAGAAAATTTAAATGGAGTATAGGGCCAGGGAGAAACTCTTCATAAACTGGACATGATTTTCTACCTAAAAATTTACCAGGTAATTAATTAGTTTAAAGGGCCTGGTTTTCTAGTATAGTTCCAACTGTTACTCAAAATCGATTTTCCTCTTTTACTGTGTCTTGGTTATTTTTTTGTTGTTGACACAAAATATCTGACACCCAAAGTGAAGGAAGGAAAGGTTTACTTAGCTTATAGTTTGTAGAGGTTTCAGTCTATATTTAGTTGGTTCTAAGCAGAGTGGCACATGGCAGAGGGCAGCAGTTTATGGTGGTGGAAGAGCAAAGCAACAGGAGCAAAAGGGAGGACTGGCAGAGAAGAGCAACAAGCCTCTTTCCCTCCCTTATGTTGTAAACAGGCTACCCCACCCAGGGGGCATGTAGCACTCACATAATCTCTATGCCCTCCTCTTGCACAGGCTCAGGATGAATACAAAGTAAGCACCCTGGCTCCCTGCTGAATCACAAAGTTAACCTTTTAAACTTTTTAAATTGACACAATGAACAACATCCCAGAAGGGTAAGGGCATGTCCTTTTTACCCCAAGATGCAGAACTGTTGAGTCACTTAGCCAAACCTCTAAATTCTCCAAGCTGACACAGTGTATCAACCATAATAGTCTACCCCTTGTCAACTTGGCAACCAGAGACATTTTCTTAAACCAGTTTTTATATATAAAGACATTATATTATATTAGAACCATAACATTTTGCCCCCCAAAGATTCATGGTTTTTTTATGTAAAAAGCATTTAGTTTACTTGTAAGAGTTGCCAAAGTAGTAACAGTTTTAGCATTACTGAAAAGTTGAAGTGTCCCGTTACCTCCTAGATATAAGACAGACTTAGTTGCAAGCCCCTATATAAATGAAAAGTTAAAATTTTTAACATTTAATGACACAAAATAAGCATTTTTATTTTAAAAATTATAAACAGGGTAATATAAAGGAATGGGACCAAAGCAACCATTTAAGTTAAAATTTAGTAGGGCTAACATTATGTCTTGTAGTTTTAAATCTAGCATTTGAAGCAACTTGTGGCACATTGTGAGCTCTAAAGGCTTGTATGATTTCATTTTTATGGCCCTTTTAGTGGTTATAGTTCTCATGGCTTTTGGGGCGGAAGGGGGCCTGGAGGTTTTTTTTAGCTTTTTTTTAGACCGTTTATGTTTTTGGCTTTTAAACTTTTTTGGCTTTTAAACTCAAAAGTTTAAACTTTTGAGGTCTCTATTGCACCTTTTGTATTATATTTATATCTTTATACATTGCCTTTTCAGGGGCACACTGCCTGGCCTCTTAGACCTTTTGAAATTGAGGTAGAAGCCTTTTAACCTTAGAACTCTTGTATTTTGTATGCATCTAAAACCAGTGACACGTGGATGATGTCAAGGTTTGTTGCCACCTGGAGCAGTAGCCAAGCTTTTTTCTCTTTTGGCTATAAGGCTTGAGTGTCTGGATCGCTGGGCTTTTTGAACCTAATTTTGAGGAACAAATTTTTTATGTTGCCTCTATTTTGGCACATGTTGTGGCTGCCACCATTTTGGAACATGGTGCTCTGTGGCTTTTTTTTTTTTTTTTTTTCTTAAAGCAAAGTCTTTTACCTTTGCAGTTTTGAGGCTGCAAAGGGTGGAGATTTGCTGGGTTTTGTGATGTTTTTAGGCCATCTTTTTGATTTTTCAGCAATGGAGATCTCTTTAGTTTTATCTTTATAGTCTTTAGCTTTATTGAAGTTTTTTTTTTTTGGCCAAACTCACAATATTTTAAACTTTTTAAATTAATGCAATAAACAACATCCCAAAAGGATAAAGACATGTTCTTTTTACCCCAGGATGCAAAACTGTTAAGTCACTTAGCCAAACCTCTAGACTCCCCAAGCTAACACAATATATCAACCATAGCATACTGTTCTAGTGGAGAAAAAAGAATTAGAGAATGATATAATAGTACCTTATCAGCTAAGCAAATACTTAGCGGGAACATCCAAATGAGCTTTCCACTTATATTTTTTGTTTTCTCTTTCTGTTTGTTTCTCACAAATTTTTTATTTACAGATAGATCAATAAAAATTTATCTCAAAGAATTACCTGAATTAATCTGACTTTTAGAATTATAGAGACAAACATTACCATCTTCTTTAACATTAAAAAGTACTCTTTTAAAAAGGAGTGTTTTTACTTATTTACCTAAGCACTCAGAAATATTAAACTGAGTTGTTTAGCTGGTTGGGACTTTTTAAAAAGTCTTTGTTTTAAAATTACTAGATCTGCTGTTGAGATGGAACCTTGAAGAGGATACATGGTGCCATGAGTTTTGATCTCTCTGCCTAAGTTTTTGTTAATACATCTATTGCATAAAGTTAAATCACTGCATGCCTGTGTCAGAATTCACTTTGAGTCTATAAAAGTAATTTAAGATTATGAAAATTTGTCTTAATGAAGGGTAATGGAAAAGGAAAACACCAATCTTTTGATCCTTTTGCTTAACTTTTAAAAACTCTGCATGTGAGTATATCTGTGCTACTATGTTCTGATAGAGAAAGTATTGAGTTAGACATTGGGGCAAGTAGCTTTTACCATGGTTCCCAGTAGTCCATAGGTGCCCCAGTGTGAGTCTGGTTGGAAACCACCCTCAACACTCTATGGTTTGGTTGGCAAGAGACTAAATTTTAGCCTCACTTAATTCCCTAGTCATATGCCCTTGGCAGGGCACACTTTTGTAACCATATATAGAAGCCTTACGTTTTGTCCTAAAGTCTGCCTCTAAGCTCTTGAGCAAAATCATTTTCATCTCCCTGGGCCCTTAGTAACATTAATCTCTAATTGTTACCTAAAAGTGAGAAGCCATGAGACTTTTCTTTTACTTGGCCATTTATAAAATTTCATTAAAATTCTTTCCTTTATTGGAACCTGTGTACCATTTCCTTCTCATTCCCCTTATATCTTTTGTTTATTCCTTTTTGGTTGCTTTTGTATGCTATTCTTTAGCTTAAAGCATTAGCATAGCCCAGGCTAAGCGTTTGGCCTTCTTTTCCGCTCAGCCTATACCTTCTCCCTGGATGGTTTTATCTATTCCAATTTTTTGTTTGTTTGCAATGCTAGTTCTATTGGCACAGATCTATGTTTCTGTACTTAGGCTGTCTGCAAGCACTTCAGATTCAACATATTCCAGATCCACTCATGGTTTACCCTTGAACTCATGCATTTGCTCTAGCAAGGCATTCGCTATCCTTCCATCTGGTGTCATTTCCTTTGGCATGAAGAACTTTCCTTAACATTTCTTTTAGTGGAAATCTGGTGACAATAAATTGTCTTTGTTTTCCTATATTTGAAAATGTCCTTGTATCTTTATTCTTGAAGGGTGTTTTTGTTGGATGTAAAATTCTTTGAGTGTGGTGGTACATGACTGTAATCCCAGCTCCTCAGAAGGCTAAAACAAGGTCACAAGTTTGAGGTCAGGCTGAGCAACTTGGTAAGACCTGTTTCAAAAAAATAAAAAAGAGTTAGAGGTGTGTCTCAGTGGTAAGGTGCTTGCCTAGCATGCAAGAGGCCCCGCGTTCAATCTCTGATACTGCCAAAAAGAAAAAATCTGACTTCACAACTTTTGACTTTTCATAACTTGAAGATATTCCATTGTCTTCTGTGGTTTCATCTGAAACTTTTTCTGTATATAATGTGTTCTTTTCCCTGGCTATATTCAGGATCTTTGGCTTTCAGTAGTTTGACTATGATGTGTCCAGTCATGGTTCCTCCAAAACCCATGTTTGGGGCTTGTTTATCATTTTGGATTTGTAAGTTCATTTTTCACTGAATTGGGAAGTTTCTACTATTCTGGCTAAATTCATTCATGTTCTCTCTTGTTCTCTGCTCTCTTCTTGCTTCCTCTCACCTTTCCTTCCTCTCCTCCCCTTCTGGGACTCCAATTTCTCATGTACGTGTTCTTTTGAATTCTTCCCACAAATCTTTGAGATTCTACTCATTTTATTTAATTTTCTTAAATTTGAAATATAATTAACGTATGCTTCATCTACTTTCTGTTGCTGTAACAAAATACACGAGACAGGATAATTTAAAGATTAGGGATTTATTTAGCTCACTGTCCTGGAGGCTAGGTAACCCAAGGGCCCAACTCTGGGGTCTGGTGAGGGTCTTCTTGCTGCATTATAACGTGACAAAGGGGATTACACAGCAAGCCAGAAGCAGCTGGCCAGAGAGCTCACTTTCATGACAAAACCACCTCCAAAGTGACCCATTAATCCACTCATGACCCAGTCCTCTCTTAAAGGCACTGCCTCCCAACACTAGCAAAGTGGTTATTAAATTCCAACATGAGTTTTGGAGGGGACAAGCCATACTTAAACCACTGTATGTACCGTTAAATTATCCCCATTTTCAGTGCTATTTAGTTTATTCAGAGTTGTACCACAATCCACTACTATCTACTTTAAGAACATTTTCATGAGCCAGAAAGAAAACTAACCTATTAGCCATTCTTTCCATCTACAATTCCCTTAGTCGTATTTGACCACTCCTGTTTTGTCTTTACAGATCTGCCTATTCTTCACCTTAATATATAAATGGAAAGATACAATATTTAGTCTTCCGTTATTAGCTGTTTTTACTTAGCATAATGTTCAAGCTCTTTATTTCAAATTAAGTTATTTCAGTGGATTTATCTTTAAGTTTAGTGACTTTCTGTGATCTCTCCACTCTGTTCTTAAGTCTATCTAGTGCATTTTTATTGTTTTGGTTATTGTTACTCAGTTTTTTTTTTGTTGTCATCTTTTTGGTCTTTTTTTTGAGACAGGGTTTCACTATGCAGGTCAGCTGGCCTTGAGCTCACTTTGTAGTGTAGCCCAGTCTCAAGTTCGCACTGATTCTTCTGCTTCAGCCTCCCAGGTGCTGGGATTATAGGTGTGGGCCACCATGCCTGGCTTGTTATTCAGTTCTAAGGTTTCTGTTTTTATAAATTCTGTTTCTGCTGAGATATAATGTCTTTTCCTTAATTACAAGTGTGTATTAGTTTACCTCACTTGACATGTTGTATCTGCTTTACATTCCTATCTAATAAATCAACATGTGAATTGTCTTAGAATTGGGTTCCATTGGTTTCTTTTCCCTTAAGAACAACTTGTTTTCCTGGCTTTTTTGTGTGTTAAGGTAATGGACATTGTGAATGGTTTGTTGGATGTTAGATTCTGGATTCTGTTATATTGCTTAGAAAAGAGTTCTTGTTTCTGTATTACCAGTGAACTCATTTAGACTCAAATTCTACTGTCAACACCTGCAGTAGGGCATTGAATCATATATACCAATTCAGATTTTTAGTTTAAGCCTCAGTCCATTTTTTCTTCCACATATGGCTCCAGGAGTCAGCCAGAAACTTGAACAGAGTTTAAACACAGAATTAAGTGTTCTCTTTCTCGGGCTCTCTCACTCTGGCAGCTCTTGTTGGTCCCTATCTCCTTTTCCTGATTCCTCTGGCTTGAGAGATGATAGGTATTTCGATGGGTATTTTAGCTTCCTGGTCCTAGTGCTGCTATTGTGGCTGCTCTCAAGGGAAAACTAACCCCCTAAAACCAGTAACTCATCCTAGGATGGTCATTTGCTTTGCATGTTGAATTTCCCTCCAAAATTATATTGTCTTAGTATAAAAGTACTGAAATACGTACGAAATTGGTGAAAGATTACCTCTGGGAATGGAAGGAGAGCAAAGGATTGAAGAATGGAACATAGGAAGACATCAGTTTGTCTATGATGCTTTACTGTTTCAAATTAAATAAAACGAAACTCTGCTTCCTGTACAAAAGAGTGACCACTTAACAAACTACCTGTATTAGCTATAAATTGGTCAAAATACCAAAAACAAACTACCCGAGAGCTCTGTGAGACAAAAAAAATCCAAACTGTGACATACTCCTTGTATTTGTTGTTGAGCCATATATTTTAAAAGCTTTAATCACCAGTGCCAAATTCAGTACCTGGCACAGACTAGATACTCTAGAAATTAAATTGAAATGTAGGTCATTTGACTGGTCTTGTTAACCTCTTCCTAAATTGTTCAACTATTCATTTCTCCACAGCTGTGTTCTGTACAGGTGGAAGAGATGGCAACATTATGGTCTGGGATACCAGATGCAATAAAAAAGGTAACTCAGTTGTTTTAATTTTGACAGATGTGGGATCCCATATGTAATTTTGAACAACAGTGTTAGTGGTTTTGTCTGATTACCACAAGGGGGCGCGTGTACTCATAAACCCCTATTGCTGCTCACTGTTCAATTCTCAGGGTTCCCTTGATTATTGCAAGTACTATTACATTCATGTATTTACTTCGTAATGTCTTCTGAATTATAATGCTATTTGCCTAAATTATTGGTAGAATTTTAATTATTAATGCATAGGTTCACTGCATAAATGTCTTTTAATTTAAATTGTCGTTAGCCTTAAAGAATGAGATTGAATTAAATATAAACTTGTCTGCTATTGAGCAGATGATCACTGGCCTGTTTATTTTAAATTATTGATGGAGGGTTTTTTGAAATGTTAATGAGCTTTATTTTATAGAGCAGTTTTAGGTTTATAGCAAAATTGAGCAGAAAGTACAATTCCCACACATCCCCAGCTCCTAAACACACCCGGTCTCCCCCATTGTCAACATCCTCCACCTGAGTGGTACATTTATTGCAACTGATGATGAACCTACATCGACACATCATCATCACTTGAAACCCATGGTTTACACTAGGGTTCACTAACTCTTGCTGTTATATATTCAGTGGACATTAACAAATGTATGATGTTATAATATATGCTGTTATAATAAAAAGAATAGTCTCACTGCTCTATAACTCTCCTGCACTATGCTGTTCATTTCTGTCTCCCCTCTAAGCGCTGACAACCACTGATCTTTCTTCATCTCTGTAGTTTTGCCTTTTTCAGAATATCTTATAGTTGGAGTCAGAGTACATCATGTTTTCAGATTGCCTTCTTTCACTTAGTAATATACGCATTTAAGTTTCCTTTGAGTCTTTATGGCTTTATCAAGGCTCATTTCTTTTTAGGGCTGAATACGTTTCTGTTTGGATGTACCACTGTAGATTTATCCATTCACCTGCTGAAGGAGATCTGGATTGCCTCCAAGTTTTTGCCATCATAAATAAAGCTAGTTATAAATGTGTGTGTTCTTCCTTTTTATACATTATACCCTTTATTATAATCTTCCTTTATACAACATAATATCACCATGGGAGATATGGACTGGCTGTGCCTGTTTCTAATTTCACTAATCTAGTGAAAGTTACTTCATTTTGAGGTTATATGTATAAGTGTTACACTCAGTGTGATACAAAAGAAAAAGCTAAATCAGTTTCCTGGGAATATCTTTCAGATGGATTTTATAGGCAAGTGAACCAAATCAGTGGAGCTCATAATACTTCAGACAAGCAAACACCTTCAAAGCCCAAGAAGAAACAGAATTCCAAAGGACTTGCTCCTTCTGTGGTAAGAGATTAAAAATGTATGCATATATATAGACCTTAACAGTAGGATAGAATTCATTTTAGGGAATTTGTTGGCATAAAGATGGGCACTGTGGATTAGATGAATGAAAATCTTCATTTCCTTTTATCAGTTTATTATTCAGTACCTACAGTAATGGTCCTGAAACTGCAGTGGGCATTAGTGTTATCTAGTGGACATGTTAAAAATTCAGCTTTCAGAGCATCGTTCCTGGAGATCTCTAAACATATACATACCTGCAATGCAGTGTGCTTCAGTAGGAAAAGTGGGAAGGTAGTTTAAAGAACCATATTAAGTAGAATGATAATTTTTCAATCAGAAAAAAAATCCCTATTGCTTGCTTGCTTTTCTTTTTTTTGGTACTAGGAATCGAACTCAGGACCTTGCACTTGCCAGGCAGGCACTGTGCCACTGAGCTATAGCCCCTGCCTTCCTATTGCTTTCATGATGTAAACTATAGTAAACCTGAGGTTTTTTTAAATATTTTTAAACATGTAGCAAAATATTCTTAAATATTTTGAGAAATACTTGGGTAGAACATAGAACTAGAGCTACTCTAGTCAAAAGCTATGCTCATAATACATCTCTTCAGAAAAAAAAAGTATTGCCATTGATCTCTCTTTTTTGTGTTTTTGTTGTATTCTTGGTTTGTAGCGTCCAAGTAAATATCCTGGGGAAAGTGTGATTACTAAAACACTAGGCCTTAAAACTACATACTATACCCAGGTCTGAGGCATGACTAGAAACAGACAGTGGTCTGTGCAGGCCAGGTAAAGTTCCTTGTGACCTTTCACACATTTAGGTTCTGGGCGTAGAGAACTGATTAGGTAGTAGCAGTTAAGAGATGAAACTCCCTTAAGCCCCTGTCACTTTCTCAGAGCATGTGGTCTTTCATCCACAGTTCTCTAGGCGCTCCAGTATGACAATCTTGGTAGGCAGCAATATTTTCTAGTTGAAATGGGCACAGGAGAGTTCAGTGACTTTCCTGCAGATACACAGTTTACTAGTAGGGCTGAGTCTGAGTAAAATCTGTGAGCTCAAGAAAGTAAAATTGTTTAGTGTCTGATTTGTTTTTTGAGTACAAGTAAAGTGTTAACACTACATGCCATAACTTAGTAATGCTTAGGTAGTTTCCTTGCTAACACAAATATCCCAGGTTGTTGGAAGGAGACGATTCAGTCTTAATTCAGAGTGTGGGTGAGGGAGCCATTTTCTTAGTACTTTGGTCTCTTGATGGTGAAGATCGTGCCCTAGACAGAATTTCCTTCTTTTCTTATTCTTTCTTGTGCTATTAGGATTTCCAGCAGAGTGTTACTGTGGTCCTTTTTCAAGATGAGAATATATTAGTTTCAGCTGGAGCTGTGGATGGGTAAGAGACTTTATTTCTTGGTTCTTTTTGATGAAATGCTGAGAAAAGTTACCTACTCCCTTTATAATTGAACATGTATGCTTTTAACTTCTGGCTTAGTGAGTACTCCAATTGAAAAATACAGACCATACTGGAAAATAGCTAGTTGGAACCCTTTTTTTTTTTGGTACCTGGAATCAAACTCAGGACCTTGTGTTTGCCAGGCAGGCACTGTGTCGCTGAGGTGTATCCCTGGCCCCGAGTTGGAACCCTTGCTCAAATAATTAAATGATATAGCACATATGTCACCTGGTGCATTGTCTATCATAGGGAACAGTGTTAACTGCTGCTGGTCAGAGAAGCGACATGACAGCTTGCTTGCCTTATGGCAGTACTGCTTACTCACTGATTCTTATTTGGAGGAGTAAAATTTCTGTTATTTTGGATTATATCTTTTCATGTTTAGCAATATCTTTAAAAGAAGATGACTGATTTTGGTCATGTACCTGGCATTTCTGAGAGTAATCTAGATTTATCAAAAGGTTTACATATTTTCACATACTTGCCATCATGATTGGTCTGAATGTTTGGCTTCTAAATAAGTCCTTGCTCATTGGTTACTTTATAAAACATACTTTCTTCGTGTGTAGAGACTCTTTTTATCTCTTGTTTAAGGACTCTTTCTTTAACACATTTCTGCAGGTTTAAACCACTAGTGGTACATGCATGACCCCCACAGGGCAGCTCGTACACCCAGTGGCTTTCTCCCATGCAGCAAGCCACATGAATTATGTCCCTATCGTGAACATACTTCTTTGCTTATTTCCAAATGCATCACTGCCTTCAAAATTTTTATTTATAAAGATGATGGCTGATTAATGTAGGATTTTCATTGTTTTTTTCTGGACACTTTTACCCTCTGAACTAAATTTTTATCAACAATAAAGGATCATCTGAAAGGTGTTAGTTATGCCGGTGAAAACTCACTCCATTTGACTCCAGAGACACTGCCATTTTATACCAAGTTTGTGTTTTTAGACAAAATACACAGTAGAAGTAGGGCATTAAGACATTTACCCCAGTAGATTGAGAAAATATTTTCCTGTTGCATAGGAAAATTTGTTTAAGCTGTTTTACTAAGGGAGTTATGTATAGAGATATAACCATAGAAATAGAGCTTGCTGCTTATGATGTCAAAGGATATATGCAGGATATTAAAGATTTAGGAAATACTTTTCTAAAACAATGGAACAGTGACTATCAGCATACAACTGCATCTTCCTTTTCCCCTGTCTGGAAGTAAACTCCAGTAGCCCATCACTGGGTCAAATCACATCTGTTTCCGTTTTGTCAGAATTATAAGCCTGACACTGGAAACAATGGTATAAAGTAGTTCAGTTTGTTTCCCAATGAGCTGTCCTCACTGTACCTGGTAAAAGTGCCAGAGAAGTTGAAGTCATTTCACATTTGCTGTGAGTAAAGTTGTTTGGGGTGAGGGAAAGTCTACCAAGTAACTTTGTCTTGGGTTTTAGGATAATCAAAATATGGGATTTACGCAAGAATTACACTGCTTATCGACAAGAACCCATAGCATCCAAGTCTTTCTTGTACCCAGGTAGCAGCACTCGAAAACTAGGTAAGCCTTTATACAGACTGTGGCACTTTTTGGAAGAGCTGTTTCTGTTTAAAATTTTTTTAAAAAAGTTTTTAATGGGCTAGTTTGAGAACATAGACTGGAGGAAATGTGTTATCTTCAAACTTAAGAATATTTTTGATTTGTATACATTTTGAGAACCAAAAATTCTGATGTCTCGATCTGATAGTGTCTTGTGCAATGATCTATTTCTGCCTTTGTGTTTTAGCCCCTGGTCTATTCATCATCATTAGGACATGATAACTTAAATTTCCTTTCCCCAGGATACTCCAGTCTGATTTTGGATTCTACTGGCTCTACTTTATTTGCTAATTGCACAGATGACAACATCTACATGTTCAATATGACTGGACTAAAGACCTCTCCAGGTAAGATATTAGTGATTCATATTCTCTTACCAGGAAATTAGTAGGGCTTTTTTGTTAATGATACTTTCATCTTTTTTTAAACAAAACTTACTGAGTTGTATGAGGACTTCATTGTCTTTAATTGGTTCTAATGATGTTTTTATTGGGGTTCTTCCCTTGTGACCATTTCACAAATAACCAGTCCTTCTCTATATGGTGACTTGATTTCATTTTAATCGTGAGTCTCCTGAAATCATGCCCTTTGGACTATATTTAAAATTAACAGTATGTTATTCTGCAAGCTTTCAGGATAAAGAAAATTGTTCTGCTTAACTTTTGTCCTCTTTGGGGGCTCTTAGTTAAGATTAGGCAGTAGGGCTATAGTTCAGTGGTAGGGCACTTTCCTAGTGTGCATGAGGCCCTCAGTTCTATCCCCAGCACAGCACCAACCTACACACACATTAAAGGGCCTGATTTTTTCAGACCTCCTCCCCGAATAGTTCCACATTCTTTCCACCTTCTTTTTAATATTGGACAGGGGCCATTTTCTTTTTGTAGTTTTTTTTCCTCAACCCTGCCTTTCTTTGTATCCTAAAGAATATAAAAATAGAATCTGATGCTAATAAATAAATATTTTAAAAGAGAAACTAAGGTTTCTCAAGCATGCTTTAAGAAGGTTGTGTTACAAATTACTAGTAATGACTTAAGCAAGCTACATATTAGTGTCCTGGTTCTTCCTCAGGCCTTGCTGTCAGGAACACTTTGAATTCCATGACCTATGCCCAGAGCTACTTAGTTCCCAGTAAAGTAGAATGTGCTAATAAACAAGATGTCTCAAAGTAGTACAGAGCTTTTTTCATGTTAGTTGTGATCTTGGAGAAGCTTCCAAAGATTTCCCCTTGCAGTCTCATTAGGACTTCGATATGTGCCATAGCTGGCACTTCCAGTGCCTGGGATCAGACCTGATGTTTTCGAAACAAGAGCAAGAGTATGTGGAAAAGGGAGTAGGTTTTGTAACTTTTTTTGTTGTTTTCCTTAAATCGGAACTTGGCTAGCTGCTGGTTTAGTTAATCATACAAAATAGACTTTTCAAAGTTGTTCCTTAAAAGATAAAGCCTAGCTGGGTGTGGTGGGACTCACCTGTAATCCCAGAACTCAGAAGACTAATACAAGAGGATTACCATGAATTTGAGGCCAGTCTGAGCTATATCGCCAGAGCCACCCCCACCAAAAAACATAAAGCCTAATCCCTGACTCTTGTCAGATGTACAAGAGTTCTTTTTATTTTCCTATAGTGTGGCACTAAACGGACCTTGAGTTTGTCCCTTAGCCATCAAACACTTCGTTAGTAATTTCGTAACTTTTTTCTCCTAAAATAATTTTGTTCTCAAAGATAGTTGGATAGATTGTTTAATTTGTTCCTCAGAATTTGAACGTTGGCTGTGTGTTGCAAGGGGTGTGGGTGTGTGTGATATGTGATGTGTGGTGATTATTTGTTTTTTTTCAAGACTTTAGAAAAGTCCTGGACTCAGTTACCATTTTTTATTTATAGTTTTATGCTAAGTGATATTCATAAGGATGACTCTTCTTAAAAAAAGAAATGCATAATAATACAAAACTTTCCTTTCAATGAATGTTATTTATTTTTATGTCTTTATCAAGTTATCATGAACACAGATTAACAGCCAGACTAATAGGCAATAAAACATCATACCAGCCTTTCTTAGGCCAGCAGAGGGCAACAAATACGGACAGGTTTTGTGGCAAATGCAGTCGTTAGTTTTCCATGTCTGGTTGTATAGTTGTGGGTGAACAATTATACTTTTGGAGCAGTGTTCACCATAAAGGAGCCTCCTTACTTTGCAGGGATTTGTCTGTTACAGCAAGTTTATAATAAATGTGTCTTGAGTTGATTAATATCCTGTTTAACTTTCACAGTAAAAATGTCTTGATGTGGGGAATATTTGATTTGTAGACTTTTCCTTTAAAAGCTATAAATACAAAGTTCTCTTCCACTTAGTGTAGAAAAAGGAAAGAATTTCTGTGAGCACAGATGGAAAACTAAGTCCCTTACTAATACTTCTTTTTCTCTGTTAAAAGGAGTTATAAGTTTTTCCCCTGCCTAAATTTATCCTTAAATTCTTCAATAAATGAGATTTTCTCTTGAATTTCTTAGAAGTGTTCTGGTGCCAAGGGCCTTAGGTTTTGTCTTCCTTAGAATAAAAACACTTGACAAAAGCATGTTGGGCTAGATACGGTAACTTGCTCTTTTGCTGTGTACAGTGAGAAGGCTAACCCTAACCTCACGTCTCCTGTGTGAGCATAGTTTCCCCGCTACTTTACTTCAGCCTGTTGGCGGGTAAGGTTCGTCTCTCAGATAAGCTATCAGTAAGTTTTAGCCAGAATTTGCAAGGTCGTCTTCACTGCTCCTTACCTATTCTTGGAACAAATACTTGAGGATTTACTCTGTCGAAACCTTGTAAAACCTAGAGAGGGGAGAACAAGATTTGAAGTGTATCCCACAGAGGCTCGCGGTCTCTGAGAAATAAGACCAAACTATAATGCAATGGGAAAAGCCCCACTCTGAGATAGAAAGGGGGGTGAATCTTCATTTTACTCCTGGATTGACCTTCCCTGCATTCTTTTCTCTTAAGAATGTTCTCCATCACATTTCTCTCATGTGGTATTGCCAGACAGTATGTTTAGGCCAACTTCATGATGGTAGGTCTAAAATAAAGCCTTTTTTAGGGTTTTCCTTTTTTGACCAATGTCCAGTTCCCTGTTACATGGTGAATAAAGCTAGCTTGACCGTCTACTTCAGCAGTCAGTACGGTGGTAAAAGTTGTTGGAATACACACATACGTACACACTGTCTATATTTATTTGAACATTTGAACACTGGAAATAACAATAACTAAGTAATGTTATTTTTGTCTTCTGGCAGTGGCTGTCTTCAATGGACACCAGAATTCTACCTTTTATGTAAAGTCAAGTCTTAGTCCAGATGACCAGTTTTTGCTCAGTGGTTCAAGTGATGAAGCTGCCTACATCTGGAAAGTAAGTTGCCACCTTCCCCTACAAGTAAAGTTTTTTTGTCCAGTATGAGCTAAATGTAATGTAAACACATACTATAATCTTTTCCTGCATCAGGTATTTGTTAAAAGTTGCCTCTCTCCTCTGAAGCTGAAATAGCTGAAAGATAGCTGAAACCTTACTGTCAAAGAATATGTGCACTTTTATTATGGCCAAAGCTTATCAGAAGTTGATAGTCCACATCCTCTATTCATGGATGGTCAGGAAACAGAATGAGAAGGGTAGTGAGGGGCCAGGGGTGCAGCTCATGGTGCAGTGCACAAGGTGCACTTGGGTGCACATGCATTAAATTGAGTGCTGTGCTGCCTTTCTACTCTTGTGCTTTCGACTCCACTTCAGAGTAGTACTTTGGTTCTTAAGATTTGTGCTTGACTCGCTTAGAAGACCTTGCTTGAAACAGTCACTGACATATTTGCATACCAATTATATTCTTTATTCTCTAAGTAGCCAACCTTTAGGCTCTTAAAATAGATGTGGCTGGTATATATTATTTATTTAATTATTTAATAGTATTATTAAACAGTTTTTTTTTTTTTAAATGACTACTGTAAACTAAGAAATTTAAAGTTACCTATTTGAAGTCTAATAAGAAAAAGTCACGGGGGAGTGATAAAGTGATTTCAGTATATCTACAGTTGCAAAACTTTAAAGCTACCTTTTTGACAACTTAATAAAATCCTAAATGGTCACAAGGTGGAGATATTGTTCTACATAAGATACTTTTATGGTGGGCCTGGTACTTTCTACAGCACATTTCTTTCCTTTTTATTTATTGTATTTTAAATGAAGCTCTGCTTATAAAGTACATACTAGAGACTCCTTCCTATGAAAATAGTTTTTACCTAGTTTCTTCTCTATAAAATGTTTTCTTGAGTTTTAAACTTTATCAGTGTATGTCACTAGTACTAATGCCTCGGTCTCATACTTTAAATTTTGAGTTTCAAATTTGGTCTTATGCTTATTTTTCTTTTTCCTTCTCTTGCTGTCTTAACTACATTCTTTTCTCTACTTTTGACACTCAACTAGAGAATTGTATTCCTACGTCTGTACTTTTTGAAGTTTATTCTTAAAAGAAAAAAAAACCCAACTGAAATTTCATACCAAAAACTATAGTAAAGAATTATGCAAAAATCCCTATGTACCATTCTTTTAAAAGCATTTTAGATAAATTTAGAAATTGTGCATATATATAATTATGTGTATAATTATATGTTCTATGTGTGTATTAATTTATTTTAAAAAAATTTTCTTGCCAACTCTTAAACTCCTTTAGCTGTCTTCTATGGTACAAGGAACTTTTAAAATTTTTGTTTTAGTGAATGAAAATTAATGGAATATTTCTTCCCTTATGAAAGATACTTGGCTGTGGTTTCTAACCCATTTTCAGACATCCAATCAGTGGCTGCCACTTACATGAGTGACCCTTTCTGAATTCCTAGGCTTCGTCACATGTGACTGCTGAATGACGTGGTTCAGATGTGATGTTCTTCTCCCTGTCCACACATAACTCAGCGTACAGGCCCTGATATTTGATATCCTGGCAAGCTAGCAGCTCCTAAAATTGAGTTTGCCTAGTAAGGTGGCTCAGTTTCTCTTTTCCATGATTGAAAAAAAAAAAGAGAGAGTAGGTTGTGGTTTCAAGGTAATTCTATGCAAGATGAATGTCCGCGTTGGTAGATGTCTTGTAATTCTGTGTGTTTGATAGGTTAGAATTCTTTTCAAGCATTGGAATTTTTCCATGCCAAAAAAGAGCAGAGGCACAGTAAAAGTAAGGAGTTTCACGACAGAAGAGAACGAATGCCCTTTTCATCTTCACTGCTGTCGCAGAGAGGGGAGATGTAGTAGATTTAGACTCTGATACTGAGAATTGAGACTTAAGAAGATTTAGCATTCTACTTTATTTTCCTACCCATTGTCCTGCCCTCACTCCTATCCCCTCTCCCCTGGCTTGTCTCTGATACAGCTGCTGAATTGAAGTGGTTATAAATAAACTGATTTGGCACAGCAGTTCCACCGCTGACTGGCGAAACACTGAGCCTGACACTTTAGGAAGTGTAAATGATCTCATGGCAGAAATAAAGATTCGATTTGATTTCCAACTGGGCAGGGGAAGGAGATTTTGTGAGGAAAAGTGCTGATCTTTTCTGTGTGTGTTTAAGTACACAAAGTGCCTTATGAAATCTGAATTTAGAGCCATTTACTTCCTAGTTTTAACTTTGGGATTCCTTATACCTTGGAAGTCTTTATTCTGTAAGAATATTTAGGGAAGGTCAATTTTCTGTGTGTGATCATCCCTAAAAGGCTTAACTGTGGATGTTTCTTATTAGTCTCTTTCCTACGTAAAAGGAAAGGGAGGCTTTTAAATAAAATCATATAATTAGAATAATTTTTGTAGTATCAAAGTGAATTCATACCTCATAGAGTTCACCATTTTAATTGAAGTATCCAATTCAGTAGTTCTTAGTATAATCACAACATTGTGGACTATTATCAGTAATTTCCAGGCATTGTTTTTATTTTAAAGAGAAAAGATCAAAAACAAAATAACAAGGACAAAAACAAAACAATCCAAAAACTATAAAAGTGGTATACAATTTCAAAACAAGATGATAGGAAATCAGCAATGGTTGTTTAATTACTTACTATTATCTACAAAGTAATTGCTCAGATTGCCAGATATAGGTATGCAAGATTGATCAAACAATTAAACATTAACTGTTCCTTTGAATAAAGAAATTATTTCTTTCTACCAATAGAAATTAGTAGTACAGTTATCTTAGCTATCTTATGAATATATCCATATATTTTTTCCTTCTTTTCTCCTTTCCCTCATCCCAGTTGTTCTTTCCTATTGAGCCCATACTCTTAAGTGAAATAAATCAGACCCACACGTGTAAACACTGTATTATCTCCCTAGTGTAAGAACCTGAAAGCATAAATAAATTCCAAGCATTTATCGCAGCAGAAACTCCATTCCCTTTAGCAGTCACTGTCCATTCCCCCTACCCTAGCAACTGCTAACTACATTCTCTCTTTATGGATATCCCTATTCTAGACATTTCATACAAATGGAATTACATAATATGTGACATCTTGTGTCTGACTTCTTTCACCTAGCATAATGCTATCCAGGTTCACACATACAGCATTTGCTAGTACTTCATTTATTTTTATGGTTGACTAATATTCCACTGTATACATAGACCCCATTTTGTTTATCTGTATGTCAATTGATAGTCATTTGAGTTCTTTTTACTTTCTGACTTTATGATTAGAGCTGCACTGAACATTTTTGTGAGTTTCTGTTTGAACATGTTATTTCTCCTTTGGTATGTACCTAAGTATAGAATTGCGTGGTCACATGACATTTAAGTCTGTTTAACTTTTAATGCCATGTAAACTTCCTGGCTTATGATATTCGATTAACAAATGCTGGCTTTTATTTTTATTATTATTACATTTTTATCAAATTGTAGGAAGTTTTTCCAAAGGTCTCTTCTTTTGTTTCTGAAACCCTGTAGACAATGTGAAAAATGCATACATTCTGTTGGTGGATATTCAGTTTTTCTTGAAACTTATTGTAATCCTTTGTGTACACATTTAGATTCTCTAAGGAAGAAGTGTGTTGACATGAAAAGCTAGAGGCAGTCAGCAGGGTAAACTAATGGACAAGAATGATGTGTCCCTGCGAGGCCTGGTCAAAAGAATATGCGGATTTCCTCCCCCTTTTTCCTGTAGAGCTGGGGATCAAACCCAGAACCTTGCACATGTGAGGCAAGCACTCTACCACTGAGCTATATATATCCCTTGCCTCTTTTCTCTTTCTTTTAACTTCTTGTTACCAGACCCACTGGGGCCTTGTGTAGAGAACTTAATGGGTGGGGCCATTCCAAACACAACAAGTGGGCTAATGTCTGTGACTGCTGAGAGAGTTAGAGGCTATGTTAAAAATCCCTTGTTAAATATGTTAGCCTAGGAAAGAATGACTTGCTGTCTCTGTGGCGTTGTAATACTCACCAGGCTATAAGATCTTTGTGGATATAGGAAAAGCTTCCTTTTCTATTAAAGTGTAATTAACTTGGTAAGGCGGTTTAGACGCTGCCGTCTTCCTTTGCCTTCTGAATCAGTGCATATGTGCCATGTAACCCAAGGGAGGAGGAGTAATTGAGTCAGATAACCTTATGAGTCAGTGTCATCTCTTAACTACAATCTGAGGAATCTGTTAGTTTACTTAGTCATTCTAAAAACTATTCTTTCCAAAGTTGCCTCCACTTTCTCCATACAAATGAGCCATGATTCGGAACCTCAGAAAAAGTAACAGAATAATTCCTCTCAGTTCCAAGCTACTTGCTCTTCAGACAAACATGTTAATAGTTAGGTGAGTTTGTCTTCTTTAGTGACACCTCAACTGCATCAGCTATATGATGCTATCAAATGCATAGCACAGGTAGAATCTAGTAATAGGAAAGTAAGATTTCTAGTCAGGTGTGCAGTACAACACAGTGTGACCCTTTATGCGTTAAAAACTGTAAAATGTGAAACTCACTTGAAAATGTAAAATTTCTTTAAATTTACTAAAATAAAATTTTAGAGGCAAAATATTTTTCTCCAAAAGTGCCATGTAAAATCCAGCTTCCATACCTTCAGAATGAAGGAGTATTGCTTTGGATTGTGGTAAGGGTCAGTGAGTCTTTTGGAAGGAATTCTGTCCTTTTGTCACAAGAGAGCTTGTTTCGTAGTTCAGCCCCCTCAGGCTTCACAGTCAATTTAGGATTCCTGGAAGTAGGTGACTAGAGAAGGTCTGGAAGTGTGCGGGGTATACGAAAGCAGAACTCAACTTGCTCGAAGCGTTCTACCTGTCAACTTTGTTTCACCTTTCTGAGAAGTTCACCAGCTAAGGAAAGAGGGACAGTGTCCATCCTGAATTTTAGTCGAAAGAGATATGCGTAGCCAGGTAGTCCTAATTTGGATTAAGAACTACCCTGGGATCTAACCTCACGTTCTTTACTTGTCTTGACTATTCTCATTGTATTTCCTCAGATCAGGGACAGAAATACTCCATTTGAACTCTTTTGTTTGTAACTATTTACTTTGGTTTAGGTGCCTTTGCTAACAACCCTAAAGCTCTCTACGGCACAGTTAGAGACTCAGAGCCTCTGCCTGGGAGACCTAACACTGACTTTTCTGTTTCTCTCTGATTGGCCAGGTCTCTACACCCTGGCATCCACCTACAGTGCTCCTCGGTCATTCTCAAGAGGTCACATCTGTGTGCTGGTGTCCGTCTGACTTCACAAAGGTTTGTGAACAAGTCTGTGTAATGGGTTTAAAAGTAGATCAGAGTTTTGTAGGTTTTCTCAAGGTTTGCTTGAGAGACAAAGGCTGTCTTAAAATTCTTTTCATGTATGATACATGGTGTTTTGGGGTTTTATTATCTATTGTTCCCACGTAGGTTTTTATTTTTACCTTTAGACATTTAAAAATTGTAGAGGTCACCCAGGGTCTCTATCAGCATTACTCATACATATTCTGCCTTTCTCTGACAACAGAGGAATCACCTTATGCACTAAGGAGTAAGGGTGGATTGCTAGTCATTCCCCCTCTAACTATAGACTGAGGTTTTAACTGAAAATTTGATTTTAAGATCTAAGGTGAAAAACGATCTCAGATTAAAACTAGACTTTCTCACTTTGCATATGATCAGTGTGTGTTAAAGGTAAATTCTGACTATTCTTTGCAGTCTAATGTGGATTTTCACATCTGACTAATACACTAGTTCCTATGAAGTCTTAATATGTTAACCTGTACCTAAACTTCGAAAAAAGTAGGCCTGAAATGTTTTAGACACTGTAGAAAAAAGAAAATATACCTACATTTGAATGTTGCATGTGTCAAGAAATGTAAAATGCAGTGAAACTGAGTTGAAAATGTGACACTTAAAAGGAAACCTAAAATGTAGAAAGGCCAGAAACATAAACAAACTCCACGTGTATATAGCAATTACACAGTAGCCCAAGTTCCACTCATTCTCCCAAGCCCCATTGCCTTCGGTCTTTGGTATTCTATGTTCCATAGGAAATTTCACTTCATTGATGAATGTTTGATATTTTGAGGTTTTGTTGCCTGTTGTTTCCACCTAGGTTTTTTTTTGGTTTTTTTTTTAATCTTCCAAGAACTTCTCATAGTCTGGCCTGTTTATGATATTCCTGCTAGCTTTCCAATATCATTGTGGATTTCTCTTCTTTTTTTTTTTGTTCCTGTTACCATTTCAGTGTTCTGCTTCAGGACAAGTGTTTTGGCTTTTTTAATCATTACTTGAATTATCCATAATTGTATCCCAGTGACATTTTTTTCTTCCCTGATTCCATGTAATTCCCAGTAAAATATCTGCTTTTAATGCAGGGTATTGTATCTTCATGGAACTTACTAAGATGAGTTTTTTAATTACTCAGTTGATTATGTAATCTTTTTTCAGCCATCATGAATTATCCTTATTTCCTACAAGAAAAGAGACTTCAAGGAGATGGCAAGGCTAATTGCCTATACTGAGTGATTTTTCATCAGCTTTGAATTAGGGGGATAGAATATGGTACTTCTGAACAAATAACTCTATTCCCATTTTTCAGATGAGATTATTTGAGTTCAAGGTTTTTTGTACTGTGAGGATTAAATAAGATAAAGAATGTAAATTAGACACACACTAGGTGCTCTGTAAATAATTACTGTTATGGCACTATAGAGTGATCGTAGGATTCCAAACATTTCTTCTTGAGCAGTTAAATATGCGGTATCTTCTTGTGGCCTCCCAGTAAGGAAAAGAAAAAGTTGCTGGTCTCTTGGGGGCCAAAACCTAAGAGAACATGTGTTCTTTTTTCTCTCTCTTTAGTGACTGAAATAGAGAAATTATATAAACAAATGCTGGAGAATAACTCTGGTACCAGTGGCCATTTGCCACAAGCTCTTCAAGTTAGACTTTCTCTGCCATAAAAGGCTTCAGACCACAATCAGGAATGGTCAGATATTTTTGAAGGGGCAAAGGTTATTTTTAACTTGTTTCTGCCTAGTGAACATGTTGTTTTCCCAGATTGCCCCTTACCTATCTAAGGAGAATCTCGAAGGAACGGTTTCATTGTACTTGTCATGGCCTGGTAGAGTCATGGGCTAAGTCTGGTCTTGGAAATGATCCCATTACTTTAGCCATCAGCAGCACATTAAGAATTCAAAAGAAAGTCATAGAAATGTTGGTGATTTTAACATAAAGAGGGTTACAAAGGTGTGTTAATTATGTATTTCAGAGTCAGGGTAGAAGGTGGTAAAAATTATGACTTGCTCAGTTTCTGGAGAGGACAAGATGAGCCTGCTATAGAACTTTAGGTTAGGTCACAAATTAATGGTGACGAAAGTTGTTATCATCAGTAAATGTATGAAGAAGCAGCTAGAGTCGACATCTTTGAAAATGTGGAATGGTCCCTGAAAGCAAGGAATGGAAGTCATGATCTTTCAGATACCATTTTCTGTATCTTATTATGGCAGACAAAATAATTTTCCAGTCATGAGCCCTTAGGATACATCTGTTTTTACTTTTACTGTGTTTTAAGTCTTTGCTTGAAATTTCATCACTCCTTTCCTGGTTCTTCTTAGATTGCTACCTGCTCTGATGACAACACATTAAAAATCTGGCGCTTGAATAGAGGCTTAGAAGAGAAACCAGGAGTAGATAAGCATTCCATAGTGGGTTGGGCCTCTCAGAAGAAAAAAGAGACAAGATCTGGCCTAGGTAAGGATATTCTACATTTTCTTAAGCTGGGTTTTTTTTTTTTATGGTTTCATTTGTTAAGTCCTATGGGAAATAGTGGTAAGCTATATTTGATCTTGTTCTGGTATTTAAAGCACCATCTTCTTGACATTTGTTCTTTTCAAAAACATTTTTTTAGCACTATATGCATATCATCTCTATAGTAGTGGAACACAGTGGTGGGTTAATGCAAAAAATAACTTCTAGAACACCTGCTCTGTATGGACACTGCTCTTAGTCAATAGTGAACCAAAAATTTTAAAATCCCAAAGATACAGTGTACATATTAATATGAGAGGCAGTAAATAAAGAAGTAAATATGTATTGTATCAAATAGTGCTTAGCAGCAGGTGTTTTAGAGAAAGGAAAACAGGCAAAATGGTGAAGTGCTGTTCAATTTTTCTGTTAGGTGATAGGGGGCTCATTAAGAGAATGACATTTGAGTAAGAAAGTGAAGTAGTGAGCCGTGTGGATATTGTGAAGAAGAGCATTCCAGGCAGGCAGAATGGTAAGTGTGAGGCCCTGGAGCAGGAGCAGGGCTGGCAGATTTTCTCTTCCTTCCAGAGGCTAATGAGGTTGTAGTCCCTGTGACTAACACAAGTAAAGGAGAGACAGGAGAATAGTACTAGAAAATGAAGTTGTTATAAGGGGATCAGTGCAAAAGCAAAAAGCTAATTTTAAAATATATTGAAATGATCCTGGAAGTGATGATGGTGACGTCTGTATGTGTAACAGCAGAAGATATGAGAAGTCAGCAAATTCTGGGTACACTTAAGATAAAACCAACAGAATATACTGAGAGATAGATACGGGATGTAAGCAGGGGATCGCCAAAGACGAGTTCAGAGGTTTTGCTTGAAAAGATAGAAGAATGGACTTTCTTTAATGTACTAGGAACCCCCATAGGAAGAGCAGTTTTGAGAGGGAAGCTGGAGTTCTATGTAGATAGTTGTTTAGTATAATTATTAGACATTCAAATGGAGATGTCGGGGAGGCAGGTAGCTGTTGGAGTCTGCAGCTCAACTAGGAGTTGTGAATTTGGCGTTCATTATGACATAGGTGAAGCTAGGTACAGACAGAAAACAGAGCATCCCACTGTTGGGAGGTCAGGGAAGTGACAAATACTAGTAAAGGCTACGAGCAGGCACAACCTGAGAAATAAGAACAAAACAAGAGTGTTATGCCCTGGCAGCCAAGTAGAGAAGGGACAAAGGATAAATTTGATTAAATGGTTCTGGTATACCAAAAAATAAGGTGAGACTTAAAAACAGACCTTGGCTTTAGCAACCACTAGTCCACACCAGCCCCAGGTCTCTACCCCAGGCACAGCCCACGGGGAATCAGCCCACTCCTGATCGTTGCCCACCCAGGTGCCGCTTGTAAGGACCCAGTCTTGCTAGTTTGTCACCCCTCACCACAGGGTGAACGCAGATGAAGGACACACAGACACAGTGTAGCATGCGGCAACCAGGGGACACTCGCCTCTAGTCGCCAGAGGAGCCCTGAGTGTCCGGCTCATCCTGCTTTTATTCACTCAAACACGGGTACAAGCAGTTAAAGTAACACAGGAGTCATCTGCCTCCCAATGTCCATTAATACATTGTCTTGGTTACTTTTCTCTCGTTGCTGAGACAAAATACCCAACACCCAAAATGAAGGAAGGAAAGGTTTATTTAGCTTACAGTTTGTGGAGGTTTCAGTCCATACTTGGCTGGCTCCGAGGCAGAAGGTAGCAAAGTAGCAAGAGCAAAGGGGGGAATGGCAGCCGAACAGTAAAGCAGCCAGAGCAAAAGGAGGAATGGCAGCAAGCAGCTTCTTTCCCTGCCTTACATTGCAAACAGGCTACCCCCACCTAAGGGGTGTGCAGCTCTCACATAATCTCCATGCCCTCCTCTTCCACAGGCTCAGGATGTATACAAAGTAAGCACCCTGGCTTCCTGCTGAGTCACTTAGCCAAACCTCTAGACTCCCCAAGTTGACACAGTGTGTCAACCATCACATACATGCTTAGGTAAACATAGGAACATGCTTAGGTAAACTTGCTCTCAGCTGTACTGACTTCCCTAGAACCTGTAACGTGCCATGCGCCTGCGTGATGTGACGCCTTTCTCCTTTGTGCTCACAGAGGAGGCCAATTAGGCCTCGGTCCTCCTCACGTCTCCTACACTTTCGATTTGGCAATATACGGGTTATTTGGTAGCCTTAATGAGACTAATTTTTGGTTGAGCTGTGGTGGCCTGAGTGGTGTCATTCGTATTGGTGACAGAAAAGAACTTGAACACTGCCAGTATAAGCAGCTCTGTCAAGGAGTTTTGCTGTAAAAGAGAAGACAGTGAAGTAGCTACAGAAAGAATTGGAGTTAAAATGTAGTGGAGTTTTTTTTTCTCCCATTTCATTCTTTTTTATGGGAATACAGCATTTTGTATGGGATTTGAAGGATCCTAGGGGGGAAATTCATGCAGAAAAATTTTCTGGAACAGTCTTTGAATACAGGTGAGGACATAACTAGCTTAATCTGCAAGGAGAGGATTACGCCTTTGGCAGGAGAACAAAGAATAGTGATAGGAGAAAAGGCAGAATATGTACATGCAGTGCAGGTAGCTGAAGAGATGGGATGGTTGGGACTTAGAAAAGTTTTCTTTTGTTCTGATGACGATTTTCTCAGTAAAATAGGAGTTGAGGTGATCAGTTAAGAATAAGCACGAGGGCAGAGATGGCAGAGATTTGAGGATATAAGGAACTCTGAAATAGTCGTTTAGGTAATAGAAGAGTATGGGACCAGGGACATGTGATTGTTGGGAAGAGTTGACTTGGGGTTAGCCATCATTAATTGAGAGCAGGCTTTCAACACATTTATATGTTTGCAGTGCAGGTATAAGTGTATTACTATATTAACCCCAAAATAAGACCTAACCAGAAAATAATCCCTAGCATAGTTTTTCAGGATGCTCATAATATAAGCCCTACCCCAAAAATAAGCCCCAGTTACAATCATGAGCCAGACAAGACACATTTACTGTGGCAATTGCAACACTTGACAAACATTGAATTATTAAATAATATTAGTAAATATTACATGATGTTAATATTATAATTATATATTATATTAATAAAATATGCATATTAAAGTATGCTGACATTAATACTTACACAATAATATAAATTATATATTTACACGATATATAAATTATAATTAAATATTTGTAAATATCCTAGCAGATGCCTTTGGAAGAGAGGTAAATGCCTGTGTAAACAGGTAAACTTGAGACTTACTTCCAAATGACCAGTCAGAGAACAGGAACAATGCATGAATACCATGCACACTTGAAAACAAATGGTCATGGTTGTATCTAATGTGAATCTTTTTGTTGTAACAGACATACTTAATGCCCTCACATGGTTTTCTGAATTTGGTGCCTGCAGTTTTTTGTCCCTTGTGTGACCATCCATCATTCTTAACTGTTGGTATTATTTTTGTTGCCACCCTTGTTTTGTAAGTCTTCAGTTAACACTTGATTTAATGGTAAATTTAAAGGGAATAATATTTTGACCACTAAATAAGATGAGCACGAAAGAAATAGCTGTTCCATCAAGTACAAGAAAGGACTCATGGAGGACTCCTGGGAAAGAGTCTGATTGCTTTGTGCAAAAAAAAAAACTGGATTTCTGAAAGCTCCAAAACTTGTGAGCAGAGTGTGATACCTCAGTCAACAGGTGGGTGAGGGAAGCACTGAGCAGTGCGAGCGTGGATCAGGTCCGCAGACGCCGTTGCCTGGGCTGGGAGACACGCCCTGTGAGTGGACTGCTGTCAGGGGCACAGAGGCTTTGGTTGTGTGCAGGGCATGGTTCAAACATTTGCTCTCGCAATGGCACCACAGTTAGAAATGCTCCCAGAAGAAGTCAGAGCATCACGACTGGCTGCCTGGTTCCTTCAGTGATACAATCTGCCTTTATAAGAAGACTGACAGCACTGTTCAAGCTGAAGATACTGAGGTTATTAGATGTGGTTATTCAAGTCCTTTGTTGATGGCATTGATTTTTCTAAATACCAGCTGTGCAACATGATTGCTGTGGATGAAGCTGCAATGTTGATAGGCCAAGGGTCTCAAAGGACATTGGTCAGGGGGACGCCTTGTCAGTCTGCATTCCCTCCACTCGTTACAGAAGTGGTGTGTTACCTGTATTTTGGTAGTTGATCTAGATGGAAAGAAGCCCCACTTCTAATTATCACTAAGGGCAAGAAAATGAGATTGAGTTGGTTCTCAATCCAGTGGCACACACCTGTAATTCCAGTACTTGGGAGGCTGAGACAGGAGGATCGCTGTGAGTTCCAGACCAATCTGGGCTACACAGTGAGTTCAAGGCCAGCCTGCACTGCATAGCTAGATGCTGTTTTGAAAAAAGAAAAAAGAAAGATAAGATTGAACATGTTTTAGGCATTTATTCTCTTGAAACTGAAAAGGCCTGGTGCATACAAGCAGTTATAAGGAAGAGGGTGGATTTAATTCTGTCACTTGTTTTGCAAGGTGACTAAAGAAGTCTGCTGGTCTAGGATTAGCTAGTCTAGTCAGCCAGCACTTGCCATGCTAAAGACATGAAGGACTTCCTTGCAGCGAAAAGAATGGATCAAATAATGATTCCTACAGAAATGACTGCCTATTTTCAGACTCTGAAGTAATAAACAAGCCATTTAAGGACCATTTGCTCATGGAAATCAAAGACTGCATTGAAAGTAGGATGGAGAGAAGTCAGCATGGAAACTGAATCCCAGCCTGCATCAGATCATGATTTGGGTGAAGAATTCATGGGATAAAATCACTGACAGCTGTGTTGTCAGTACAGTACGAGCAGGCTACATGGACATGAAGTGTTCATTTAAGGAGAGCTCTGTTGCTAGACATGAGAAATTGGAGCCAGTGGTTCTATAGAAAATGGAGTTGCAAGAAATTCCGACTGGAATTTGGGGTTTGGAGAGTTACAAAGATATTCCAGTAGATGACATGACTGTATATGAATACATGTCTTTTTTTTACATAAATATATAGAGTATTGTACATGAAAAATAAGACATCTCTTGAAAATAAGCCCTACTGTGCCTTTTGGAGCAAAAATTAATATAAGACCTATTCTTATTTTTGGAGAAATATGGTACAGGCAGAGTTGAATTTAACTAGGAGGTTGATTTAGCAAAGCACATGTGCAGACATGAGCAAGAAGTGGAAGGCAGACAGGAGAAGATGATTGTGATGACTGCCCATGGGATTTAACCTGGCTGAGGAACACTGAAGGCAGAGGAGAGCTGAGCGACCACGTACAAGTGGTTCTACACATGGACCGAGGGACTCCAGGAGTGAAAGGTTATTGCAACTGAAGTACTAAAGGAAGCTGGAAGAATAGG
Organism: Chinchilla lanigera; assembly: GCF_000276665.1. Classification (NCBI taxonomy): domain Eukaryota; kingdom Metazoa; phylum Chordata; class Mammalia; order Rodentia; family Chinchillidae; genus Chinchilla; species Chinchilla lanigera. The sequence continues at coordinate 5,264,009 of NW_004955406.1, read as the reverse complement.
TGGTGAGCAGAGCAGAATAAGTGAAATGAACATAATGGGGAATTGGAAGTCGAGAAATAAGAAGCTGGCTTAGGCAAGTGAAAGAAGAGTTTTGTAGGAGATCAAGAATCTGAGAAACCAACATTCGAGTGATTACATGTGTGAATTTTGTCGTCACTATGAACTGAGCAGATATTAGGGATAGAAACAGTGAGCCCAGGGCAAAAATCCTTTAAGTACTGAGCCAGTGAACAGGGATCCTCACGTTACCAGTAGATACAGAGTAATGAACTTGAAATTCAAGCTCAAAGATCCATTGTGCCATTAAGATCCGAAGTTACTGGGATGTAGTGGATGAGACAGTATATCTCAGCCTTGATGGAGCATCAGAATCACTTGTGGAGCTACTTAAAAGTTTGTATGTCCCCGTGATTGATTTGGTAGGCTGGAGGCCCAGTTCCTGCATCTGGGGAAATCTGTTGTACAGCTAGGATTGAGAACAATTGATCTTGGCATTACTGAGTGACAAGGATGACTATCTTAATCTTAAAGAAGAAACGTTAGCTCTTCTATCCCATGTGCTTGCTGCAGTCTCCCAAGTCAGCAGGATATAGTAGTTTTCTAGTGCCTAGAACCTCAGCCTTATCCCTTGCAGTAGTGTTGAAATTTAACAATTTTTAACAATTCCTTGCCAGGCACCCAGGAGCACTGGGTCCCAAGATTAGCACCCATTGTCTAGGCTCACAGTCTAGTCTAGGAGGCAAATGTGAACTCTCTGGTACATTGTAAACGTTTCTCCTAGTTATGTTAACCAGGGGCTCTGAGACCCCATTTCCTCTGGGAGAAGAGAGCCTTGCTGATGAGGAGGAAAGAAGCTTGTGAACACTTCCGAGCAGAGGTCACATTATAATCAGAGCCTTGAAACACCAGGAGGATTTTTGCCTGGCAGGGGAGGCCGAGAAAACCACATGAAGAAAGACAGAGCTGTGGCAGGGCACACTATTCAGGAAGCAGCAAGTAGTCTCCTGGAACAGGATCCTAACATAGCCGGACGTGATAAGGCTGCAAAGGTGGGGTGAGGCGGGTGGTTAACCTTCATCTAGAAAAAAGCTACAAATTAATTATCAGTAAGCTTGCTCATTCCTCAAAGGAACTGACTTTCAAGAAGCCCATGGGACAGTAATCCAGTCTTTATTACCTCTTACTATCAGATCTCATATGTGGCTTTTAGGAGATTGGCCGTTTAAGTTGCTTAGGTACTCAGTGGAGTATAGTATTTGAAGGTGTACGCCCCTGTAGTGACATGCTGCTTGACTGTGAGAAATGGTGCAGTGCATCTCTAGAAGAGGAATAGAGAGAAAAATAAAAGAGTAAGTTGCAGAACATGTACATTTATGTGCAGTAATATCCACTAGAGTTTGGTTGCATTTTTAAGATATTGTATGTGCGGATACCTTTGTATATGCTAATAAACACATAGAAAATAGTGGCATGCCTAAGAATATGAGTGGAAACAAGGTGGTTAAAATGAGGACTTTTTACTTTTTACTTTCTTCCCTTTTATACTGTTAAAATTTTTAACCATGAAATTTGTTTTTTATAATTTGTTCAAAAAATAAAAGATTAAATTTGACCCAAAATTTTGTGAACTGTCAGTGTCAACAAAATCTTCTCCTTGACTCCCCACCCCCAGGTCATAACATCCAAAAGAAAGGAAATTTCCCAGTTTTCCAATAACAGATTTCTGCTGGCTGTAAGTAAACACTCCCAGTGGTGCCATGCAAATATCAGAAACTTAGGTAACCTATTTGCCCTGTCCCTGTTCCTTCTCCAGTCCCATCTTAGAGTTGCTGCATTGTACAGCAAACACTGTTTTAGAACTTTTGCCCTAAATGTCTACTTCAACCCATTTAAGCAGAGCAAATGGCTGCGGGAGTAGCGCGGTGAACATTGGCCTGCACTGAGGAGTGTGGCCTGCAGTGGAGGGTGCAGCAGGTGAGAACTTCCTTTCCGCCTGAATAGTAACTGTCCTCAAGCTCTAGGGCAGGAGGGTGAGGACCACGCCAGGGCTCCATGGACAGGTCACTTTTATGAAGTCTTTTCTAAAGGAAAATTACTTCAGCAGGTTCTGAATGTGTGGTTGATGAGAAATGTTTAGGCAAAAGTTAATTTGTAGACTTACTCTGTTTTAAGGCCAGTCTGTTTAAGTAGTGAAAAGCACAGGAGAATAGGGCAGGATAATAAACTGGCTAAAGTTAGTACTTGCAAATCTCTATTCTTGCTAAAAGAGAGATTGCACTTTTACGGGAGCTCATCCTAAATTCAGTTGCATATAAATGCAACTCAGTAACGAAACTGAATTAAGTATCAGGTTTACAATTCAAAGACTGAGAAATAGATACCCTTTTTTGTTATTTAAAGACAAGAACAGTGTTTTAGGAAGCTCAAAAGGAAAATAAATATTGTCTATAGGAAAGTCTGAGAGTAAAGAAGCACAACATTTATAAGAGTTTGCGTGCTAGTCCTGATTGTAATCCCAGCACTCTAGGAGGCTGAGTCAGGAGGATCACAAGTTCCAGCCCAGCCTGGGCAATTTAGTGGGCTCCTGTATCAAAATGAAAAAGGACTGGGGATGTGGCTCAGCGTGAAGGGCCTGGGTCCCATCCCCAGCGCTGCACCACTCCCCATACTTGCTGTTGTATGTAAGCAAAGGGACAAGGACACCTAGATACTGTCCACCAAGGAACTGTCTTTGTTTAATACATGTGGAAGATGAATCAAAGATGAACAGCTGTGCCCAAGTCCCATAGGAAGGGCCTGTGCGCGGTTTTAGACCTGTGTGTTTCTGTTTGCAGGGCCTCCTTTTCCCTGCATCCATCAAGGTTATACACAGTTCTCATGACAGCTCCGCTTAACAGCCTGTGTCACTGTTACCCTCTCTGAAGTGCTTGTTAGCTGTGCTGTAGAGTACCAGTACCTCAGTATGCTTTGTCACTGTTAAAATGGTAGTAATGTGAGTCTGTGTTCACGTAGGAAATGTTCATGATATATTAGGAGGCAGGTTGTGAATAACCAACCTGATTGTAATCCCAGCACTCTAGGAATATGTAAAAAATACTCATCACTAATAACCAGGGGGAATTGAATTAAAACCACAGTGAGATATCATTTTACCTCTTGTGTTTTGTCAAAAAGATAAATTAGCCCAGCCATCACTGCTGGGGATATGGCCAAGGGTGGTAAAATCTGTATGTGGAAAAGACGCCAGCACACCAATATTCACTGCAGCCACAGTGACAAAAGCCAAGATACGGGATCAACCTTGGTATCCATCAACAAATGAAGGGATTAAAATGTGGCTCATATTCACAGTGGAATACTGTTTAGTCTTTAAAAATGATAAAATCATGTCATTTGCAGTAACATGGGTGACTCTAGAAGGGATTTAGAGAAATAAGCCAGGCACAGAAATAAAAATATCTCATGATCTCACTTATATGGGATATAAAAATGTTGAACTCAGAAGCAGAATAGATTCGTGGTTACAAGGTGGGAGGTGGGAAGAGGAGGGCAAATGGAAGGATGCTGGTCAAAGTATTTTAAATTTCATATATAAAAAAGGAACAAAGTTCAGGGTCTGTTGTACAGCATAGTAACTAGAGTTAATGTACGATATATAGTACTTGAAATTTTCTAAGAATGGATTTTAAACATTCTCACTACGAAAAAGGTGAGGTGATTAATACGTTGTCTTGATTTAGTCATTCTATAATGTATACATATGTCAGCACATCACATCGTCCCCAGTAAATTTATACACTAGAAAATAAAAAATATAGTGACTAAAGGTTACTCAGTAATATACATTATGTTCTTGTGTATGAAAATTTGAGGTATACAATATATGTTACACTGACAAATGGAGAAAATAATGCTAAGTGATTTACCTGGGTGCTTTGAGATCTTTCTTTGTATTTTCTGTACTTTCTAGATTTTTTTTTTTTGTTTGTTTTGTTTTTCTCCGGTACCGGGAACCGAACTCACGACCTTGCGCTTGCCAGGCAGGCGCTTTTGCCGCTGAGCTAAATCCCCAGCCCCTTTTCTAGATTTTTACAAGTTATATTGTACAACAGGGTCATCGGGAGGCTGGCTGGGAAGGGGAAGGAAAATACTGAAAGGGTGTGATAACATCCAGTGGTTTATATAACCCACTTACTGGCAAGTAGACCCTTAGGTGATCAAATTAGCTATCATTTTCTTTAATGAGAATTCAGGGACTTCTCTGTGGCTTTCACTTCTGATTATCATGATCCTCTCTTCACTTTTCAGTAGCAGTAACGAGCACCCAGAGCACTCCTGCCAAGGCCCCCAGGGTAAAGAGCAGCCCGGCCCTGTCCTCCCCGTCCTCCGCAGCCTGTGCGCCGAGCTGTGCTGGAGACCTCCCTCTCCCTTCAAATACTCCCACGGCCTCCATCAAAACCCCTCCCGCCAAGGCCCGCTCTCCCATCAGCAGAAGAGGCGCAGTTTCCTCCGTCTCTCCGAAGCCACTCTCCTCTTTCAAGATGTCACTTAGAAACTGGGTGACCCGCACACCTTCCTCATCGCCACCCATCACTCCACCTGCGTCTGAGACCAAGATCACATCTCCAAGAAAAGCTCTCATTCCTGTGAGCCAGAAGTCATCTGTAGCAGACTCGTGCTCCGAGTCTAGAAATAGAGTGAAGAGGCGACTAGACTCGAGCTGTCTGGAGAGTGTGAAGCAAAAGTGTGTGAAGAGTTGCAACTGTGTGACTGAGCTTGATGGCCAAGTGGAAAACCTTCACTTGGATCTGTGCTGCCTTGCCGGTAACCAGGAAGACCTTAGTAAAGACTCTCTGGGTCCTGCCAAAGCGAGCAAGATGGAAGGAGCCACCACGAGTATCTCGGAGCCTCCTTCTCCCATCAGTCCTTACGCTTCAGAGAGCTGTGCGGCACTGCCTCTTCCTTTGAGACCATGTGCAGAAGGGTCTGAAGTGGCGGGGAAAGAGAACAGCTCCCCGGAGAATAAAAACTGGTTGTTGGCCATGGCAGCCAAACGGAAGGCTGAGAACTCATCTCCACGGAGTCCGTCGTCCCAGACACCCACATCCAGGAGACAGAACGGAAAGACGTCACCAGGCCTGGTAAGTCTGCAGTGTTCAGAAGACAGATCTTGTAACGTGAAGAGGGCCAGACATATACAGATGTCTCTTCAAGTCAGAGTGCGTAAAAGAAAAAAAAGTAAATCTATTTATTCTTGAAGTTACTGAGTTTAGCACATAAAAACACAATACAAATTTGTGTGGGATTTTTAAAAACTTACTAGTTAAATTTATCTGAAATTCAAATGTGACTGGGTGTCCTGTATTTTATCTGGCAACCCTGTTTATACCCATTAAAATCCTTCCTGTCAAGGCTTATGCTCCTTAGTCTTGTTGCCTGATTCACTGAAGCTTTCTTCGTAAAAATAAATAAATAAGTAAAAATAAAACTTTCCTCATGCTCCAGGATATCACTTCAATAATATCTGTCCTCTCCTCCCTGTTAGAGAGTATGCTGTCCTTTTTTGGTAGACAAAGCTGTTGTTTTTGGGAAAGTTGCCAGCATCCTTAAGAAGATTTTCAGTTTGTGTTATATTTTATTATTTAAAATAAAATGAAGCTTACATACTTAGAAAGCAATTAAAGTACAGAACCCTCCTAGATTTTTATGGCTTCTCCCCAGTTCTTTATAGTGGTCTTGCCTGCACCGGTGTTCTTGACACCTGTGTCTTGGGGGGGGGGTTGTGGGAGGGGTATGTGAAATTGAACCCAAGACCTTACGCTGAGCTACGGCTTTTTTGAGACAAGATCTAAGTTGCCCAGGCTCACCTCAAATTTGTAATCCTACTGCCTTAACCTCCCAAGTAGCAATATATCCACTCTTTTAAACCTTCTGCATTTTACCATAGTGTACTTAACTTTGTAGGCCTCATATTTCATTGGTTGACATAATATTTAATTAGATGATGTCAATAACAGATGTTGCTGGCAGAAATCATTTGTGAACCTAACAAGCGTATGATTTATTTATTATCAGGTGGAGGCGGAAGTAGCCGTGAGCACTGAATGAGCTGCGGGCCCCAGTCAGGGAACAGAAAGCTCGCATTAGTCAGTTCACAGGCTCAGGGAGAGGGTTAGGGAAGTTGCCATGGTAGTTGGTGGTGCTCTTGTTCTGTGCTGGAGAAAGTGGCGCGGTGATAGAACTTCAGTCCAGGAGTCACAGCCAGCAACATCTGCCCTTTTAAAGTGTGGAAGCTGGATGTTGGTAGGACAGGTCTAGTTTAAAATGTGCTCATATCCCCCACTGTTATCAGGACACCTACCACCTAGCTCTAGGGAAAACAAACTGGAAGCACTTTAAAGGCTGTCTAGGATAGACTACCCGAGACTGTGCTGTGGAAGATGGGGAGCAAAACAAGTGCTTAAAGAGTCTTTTTTCCTTTTTTGCTCAAAGTTGCAACTCCTCTTTGCCCCTATGCAAAATTCCTGGTTTTGTTTTTCTCAGAGGAGCTGGTCTCAGGTATGTGTTAGCAGAAAAGTAATTTCATAAAAAAAATTTTTTATGTAAATCTTTTAAATGTTAAAATGAGTGTGGTAGCACATACCTCCAATCCCACCACTCAGGAGGCTGAGGCAGGAGAATCAATGAGTTTGTGCCCAGCCTGGCCTTCATAGTGAATTCAAGGCTAGCCTGCACTACGTAGCAACACCCTATCTCAAAAAAACTGGGGGACAAAAGCTTTAAAAACAGTGTACTGGTCTTTATTTGTTTATTTATTCATTTATTTTTTTTCTTTTTGAGGCTGGCTTTTACTATGCTGTTTAGGCCGGCCTTGAACTCACTTTGTAGTGTAGGCTGGCCTTGAACTCGTAGCAATCGTCCTTCCTCAGCCTCCTGGAGTGCTGGGATTACAGGCATGCACCACCACACCTGGTCTGGTCTTTATTTTTTGAAGCAGAAGTTGTTTGAAGGGGAGTTGTTTGTTTGTTTCTGAGGCAGGGTCTCACTGTGTAGTTCAGTCAGACCTTGAACTCACTATATAGCACAGCCTGGCCTCAAGCTCACAGTTATCCTCCTGCCTTAGCTTCCCGTACGCTGGGATTATAGGTGTGCACCACCACACCTAGCCGAAGTTAAAGTTTCTTTAATTTTTTTATGTGATGATAATTGAGAAATACTTAACCTAGTTTATAAAACGAGGGATTTACTAATTCATTTCAAAGAGAATGGTAATTATAACTGCTTTAGTTCCTACTAGGAGACTTAACTGGTAAATATTTTTAAAACTATTTTATTATAAATCAACCAAAAGTAACATTGCCATCAAAAGTATTTGGGACTGAAAGCTGACTGACTAATCAAATTTCTAGGCATCCTAAATTAAGGTACTGTTAGTACTAACTTGCTGGTGTAACTGAACTTTATCTTGGGCAGTCTCTGAAATGTAAATTTTCTTCTAGGTCACCATTACTCCCAGCTCCATGAGGAAAATCTGTACATACTTCCACAGAAAGTCCCAGGATGACTTCTGTAGCCCCGAACACTCAACCGAGTTATAGCTTCTGTTCTGAGTGAGTTAACGGAACTCTGGTCCACTAACCCCAAAGGAAAAAGAATGACTAACTCTGGTCTTCATGAAGTAAATTTGTCACTCGGCAGTATTTTGAAAGAAGAGTCTTCACCTTTTAAATTATCTGTCCTTTCTACAATAAAGACTTCCCAGTTCATGGAGACAACAAAACCACAGCAAGCCCCGTCCCTGTGCTCGTGCGTGTCCTGGTGCATGCAGCGGAGAGCCCGCAGCCGCGGCACAGCTCGTGCCGTCGGCCGCTGGAGACGTCCTCTGCAGAAGGTCCTTGGATCTGCCCTGCCTCATCAGCATTATTATATTTGAAATATATGATCTTTCTCTAGGCTTCTGTGTGTTTTTTAAGTATGTATAAAAATGTGATGTTCACATAAATACATTTATATTGGTTTGATATTAAAATATAATCTGTTGAGCTAAAGTCATCTTGATTTTAAATACAAACTCTGAAGAAAAGGGGACAACAATAGAACTCTGGATTTGTCTTTTTTGCCAAATATAACTCCCATATGAGATTAAAGGTTCCCATATTTTTCCTAAGCAGTCCTCTGTTAGCAACCCAAGATTACTTTCTATAGGTTCTGATTTTGCCACTTATTAAGGAACATGTTTTATAAAATCGGTAATCAAACACTGAGGAGGGGTTGGGTTTGAATTTAAGTGCAGTCTTCAATTCTCTTGGAGCTGCAGTTTTTTAAAAGTCATCAGTTCTATTAAATCTTGGCCTTCTCTTCATGTTCATAAAAATAATAGCTCTCCAGTATAACCCTGAGCAAAAAGCATGAAACTTTCTCTACATACTACTTAGAACAGAGAGTGTATCAACTGCAAAATATTATAAACTTCTTTCCCTTAAATAACATCAGTTATTTTGAAATAGGCTTGTTATGTATTTTCCCTCTCTGTGACCTCATGAAAAGCTTGACATACTTACTGTATGTCATACTTACTTGAAAGAGTTCCCTTCCGATGATGAAACTTCATTCGTTTTCTTCATATCCCAAAGGACTGATACACTTTATTCCTAATTTTGTCATGATTTTAAAATCTATTATTAATGAAAACTAATTCACTTGAGGTTTTAAGTTTGTAACTACCAAGACTGCGAAGGTTAATTAAGCATAGGCTCTCCATGGCTTTATCCAAGGAGAAAATTAAAAGAAAGTCATAGAATTGTAGTGGTCAAAACCAAGCACACCATAGCCTTAACTGAGTATTTAGGAAATGTACTTACATTTGGTGTTTGTTTTTTGAGTGTTAGTCACGTGTTGTTATGACCAGTTCCTGCCAATAATGCTGGCTGTCGTTTCGAAGGCCACTGGGAGGTAAGGGGGGGCCCATGATAAAGGATCAGTTGAGTAGAGGTTTGGAATTGTGTTTGTATCTCGGCACATCCTCTGACAGTGTGACGGAGTGAAATTGAGGTAAATGTGGCTGTCAGAAACGGGGCCGAGCATCTCACTAGGTATGAGATGTCCCACTTGGAAAACTAGTACTTCAACTGGGTACCAAAGGTCAAATGTAATGAGGTCATCCCCACCTGTGCTGGTGTCAGTCTTTGCGCTGATCTTGAATAATAAAGCCTGTACCTTATTTGATGTTCTTATCTGAGCTTGTAACAGTAACCGAGAAGCAGTCCACACAAAAGAACTATAGTGGTAATCAAGAATCCCTTCTGCTTAGTCACTGAATAAAATGTGCTTATTCCAAAGGATACAGTCTAGTTCAAACTGAAAGAGGTTTCAATAAAATACATCTCAGTCATACACTGAACATTTAACACAGCTTGGATTACTTGAAGGAGGGCGGGGTGGTGTAGTTCTCTTTCTAAACAAGTATTTCCAGCCCTAACTTTTCCATTTGAATACATTCCAGGCACTACTGCTCTGGTGCTACATCTTTCCTTTCTGCTATCTCAGCACAGGCCCTTGGGTGACTAATTAGTCCCTTTAAATGTCTTAATCTGGGCTGCACATTCAGCGAGTGATGTGTCAAGACCGTTCGTGTCTACCCTTGTGGGATTTGCAAGTGGGAGCCCACCATGCCCAGCCAGAGCCCTAATAGCTAAGACTGCGCTAAGACTTTTGGGACACCTTGTGTAGGAGGCATTTTTTTAAAAAAAAAACTAACTGCAATACGGTTGACTGGAGACCACTTTTTAAAAGCGTGTGTGTTTGTGTACACACATGCGCACACAGGTTGCTTTAATCCCCAGTTTAAGGCATTCTCACGCAGGTCACGCGTCTGTTCACCAGAAGCCTTTTAAGAGCCTATGAAATAGACACACTGCTACTCTTAGGTCTGTTTTCCTGCTTTTTCAGTCCCAAGGTTAGTGTTCCTTCCCCCCAGCTCTTAAAGCAAGGCCAACCAGTCTCCCAGCACTGGCACCACAACTAGGCAATCGAGGCAGCAATTTTCAAATGTGTGTCAGGAGTGAGACTATGGCATTAGACTGTGTTAGTGGCCTTTCTATAGCAATTCACGTGGGGCACCTGCTTCATCTATCAAGGCCCCTGTGTAGGCCCCGTGGAGACAGCAGGCCTTGGTAACACAGGCTGGTGCTTTGCCATAGACCTCACTGCTTCTTACGCAAGTCCTCATGGGAATTCTTTGCCTGTCCTAAATTTGGATCATGCCACATCACAGATTAACCGATTTACTCAAGAAATCCTTGGAGATCCTGCATGATGCCTCAGCTCTTTAAATATTGGTTGGAAGTTATAGGCAGGCCTAACAATGTTTTGTTGAGCTTGAGATGAATTGAATGCTTTACTAGAACAGATGCCAAGAATACAAGCCTAACTTGTTACTCAGTAACCATTTTGTCATCTACAGTGATGGAAAAACCTGTTTGCGAGCTACATTGAAATGCATGCTTAAATGTGCAAGGGTTGTTGCCGAAGGATGTAAGTTAAATTCAGCCATTAAAAAAAAAACGACCTGAGCACTATGCCTACAGTGAGCACGTACAGCACTGACAAAAAATATTAAAGAATAGGCTGGTTTATTCCAGACACTCACCCCTCTTCTTTCTCTGCTGACCCAGGAACGGATTTCAAGAATATATAATCGAGTTCTTTATTTTTAACTTCAAAGCTTTAATATCCCATTTACATTCCATTTCTTTCTAATTTCCTTAAATTGCCACATGGCCCTTTCTGTTTTGACATTCTAAATAACTGGATACAAGCCATTTCGTAGAGTGAATAGCAGAGGCACATTGCAAAACACCTTTTATTGGAAGGACGATTCAGCCAACATTTGTTTATTCATCACCCGATACCACGCCCCATGCGAGGGTTATAAAGTCTTCCCTTTTCAGTTAAAGCGGTCACCTTATGTGTGCCACTTGGGCTAACGTCGGCATCTGAGAAAAGTGGATTTCCAAGTCCCTTGAGTAAAATTATTTGTGAGTGGTTATTAAGCAGCAAGCGCCACTTAGATGCAGTATCGTTCCTCCGGGGATGTAATTGAGCTGCTGCTTAAAGCACCCGCAGTTTGCAAAGTGCTATGGTTTGGATCTTAAATGTCCTGCAAAGGCTCCTATATTAGATGATTAGTCCCCAGTCCATGGTCCTGGTAGGTGGTAGAACCTTTAAGAGGCGGGGCCTACTTCAAGGAAGTGAGGTCTTTAGGGGTGTGTCCTTGAAGGGACTTTTGGGACCCCAGCCCTTCTCTTTCTTTCCTTCTTGGCTGCCAAGAGGTGAGCAGCCCTCATTGCCACGATGTTCATGTCATCATAGCCCAAAAGCAGTGGGCCAAGCGAACACGTTTGTCACTGTTGGAAAGCTTCCTAATGCAAAGTGAAATGCTTTTCTCATTCATGCTTTTATTCCTTACAGTGTTACGAACGATGTTTGAAAACATGATAAATCCAGGCTGCCTAGCTTTGAATCCAACTCCCAGCTGTGTGACCTTGGACAGGTTACTTCAACTCTCTGTAAATCAGTTTCCTGTCTATAAAATGACATTAGGTGTTTATTATATGTAAAGCATTTAGGGCAGTGCCTGCCACATAATAGCTAACATTTATTGAACAGTTACTCTTAGCCGTTACTCTCACAAGATAAAGGGCAGGAGTTATTATTTATAGCTGGTAAGTGCAAATAAAGTTTTAAGTAATTAACTCGGTTGCTATTCCCTTTCTGCTAGAGCTACAATTTGTGAAGATACAGAACTGAGAATCACCTGGGAAGCTTTTGTTTTTTAACCATAATATCACCAGGCTTCCCAGGACCTGAGGTCTCCAGAGGCAGCTGATCGCTTGTGAGGCTATTGGGCTGTTTGGCCATTGAGAGACGAACGAGAGGTAAGCTCAAAATAGGCCACAGTACTCTGTTTGCATCTGATTTTTTTTTTTTTTTTCAGGATACAAAATGTTCAAACCTGTGGTTGGTTGAGAAATCCTGGGTAGACTCTGCATTCTTTGCTCTTACTTGATGAGCCTGTTTCCCGGGCTCCTTTTGGTGCCAATCATATTTGTTGCCATTGTCACACTGGTGCCAAAGTACCAGCCATGAGAGTTGCTTTGACATTTTGCTGGGCAAAGCCAACACTGGGATTTCAATTGGCATCTAAGCATCAAATCTATGCTGCCACTGATGCTATTCCGGCCCCTGGTTTCCAATTTACGGGCACTTCCAGAATGTGGCATCCTCTTATTAGGAGCTGGCATCTGCGCCTCTGCAAATACTCTTGGCACCTGGATTTTCGTGGGCTTGTGCCAAAGGTACTGATTCAAATGAAAATGTGAAGAGCTTTTTTTTTTTCCTATTAACAACCTTGCTTGCTTTTAAAGTTATCTGAAAGTGATTATACAAGTCAGCCCTTTCCTGTAGCAATATATTACCCGGTGATATATGTTATTGAAACAAAAAATTGTAAGTAAACCATCTGGCCCTGCTGTGTTGACATGGAGTTAGCAAATATTGTCATTCCACATCACTCAGCCCTTCTGCACCTCTCTGAACTGACTTCCACCTTTTTCCCATCCCCTGCAGTATGCTCAGACTCAAGTTTCCAAGAATTACTTGAAAAGAAGCACAGCAGAGGAATTTACTAACTGTGGCTGTGTAATAACTTACTAAAGGTTCAGGAACTAAAAAAGCAAAATTCCAGAGGCCACTGGTACCCCCATAATGGGCCCACACTCAGATCAACTGTTAATGTCCAGTTGGAAGTAACCGCTTCCCTAAAACCGTCTTGGACTTAGCTTTAAATGGGAGTAAGAGAATCAGAACCCAAAATTGCATGTCTGCACAAAGATGTTGACTAGAAGACAAGTTGAAATGAATGTTAATATCTTGAGGATGGCTTCAATAAACACTTCTCGGCTCCCTAATTGGGATATGAGCTATCAACTTTGAATTGCTGCACCTGCAATTACCTGACTCCGGATAACTATCTGCCAAAACCAAGAATTTAAGTGACAAAGTCTGGCATTGCAAATGGAGAACCGGTAGGGTAAGGAAAGATTGGATGTGGTTCCTCTGGTGATTAGGAATGATTTTTGTTCCAGCCAACTCTCCTGTATAATAAACTCAGTAAACTGTACAAAGACAGGACCCCATGGAGAGCACCTTCTAGTCTGAGTTGTGCTGTGGTGTCCTCTTACCTTCCTGTTCTCTTCTGCAGCATTTCTAACCCATTCGCTTTCTCATGTCATTTAGGTTGCTGAGCTCACTCGAGTAGTGTGTGAAGGGCTATGGGTTCGATTCCCAACGAACCAGTTCACTCTTTGTTTGGTCACTACTGGCAGCATCTCATGCCTGCCCTTGCCGGCCACCCTCCAAGGAAGGGTGGCTAGAGTGAGCCCAGCACGAATGCTGAGCACAAGCCCGTGGTCAGCGTTGCTATGTAGCAAAGACTTTCTCAATGCTTCCCTTTCTCTTTTTGCCTAAAGACCAAATTTCCAACCTGCCCTGGTCAAATTTACCGTTACACGCCATAGCTTTGTAGTGGGTATAGTTATCCCCATTCACAGATAAAGAAACTAATACACCAGTTAAATAAGTTGCCCAGAAGGCATAGACAGCAAGTGGCAGCTTATAGACAGCTGACTCAAAAGCCCACGACCCTGGTTCTCATCCTATATTCCTCCTAGGAAGAGGTCTGCCGCTGGTTCTCTCCCAATCAAGTATGCGCTGTCCATTTTGTGTACCTTCAAAAGAGACCCCTCAGAATATTACAAACACTTTTCCTATCTGAGTAGTATAAGAAAAAACATTATGCCTTGGGAGAGGAAACCAGCTCCCCCATAATGGGCCCACACTCAGATCAACTATTAATGTCCAGTTGGAAGTGTGCTTCGCCACAGAAGAAGGGGTTGTGCAGGGCTAGAAGCTGGAGTCATTACGGCGCACACGTTCTAGGAACGAGAAATCAGCAAACTCGAGTGAAAGAAAAACAAGAACAAGGTCAGAAGTTACAATCACTTAGGACAGAAAAGGTGCAAAAGGCTTATTCATAAATAGGAAGACAGGGAGCGAAGATAAGACACACAGGCCCTGTGACCCCACAGTTCCACCCCAGGCCCTAGGAAAGCTCAGACACGCAGAGAAACATGCGAGGTTGATGGGACAGCAGTTTCATAGTGGTCACGGACTGGATATCGTCCAAATGGCCGTGCACAGCAGAATGAATGAACTGGAAGACAGCTGTACCAGCACTGTAGTGCAATAAAATGGACAGACCAGCTACAGGTGACAGTGTGAATGAATGTTAGCGTTTTGAGCAAAAGAAGCAAGAAATAAAAGCACATAGCTAGTACAATTCTATGCAGGTCACATGCTAATGGAAAAGAAGCGGTAAGCTAGCGTGGAGGGACACCTACGTGGATGGTGAAGTCACAAAGGCGTGATTATTACAATAAATCCAAACAACACTTTCCTCTGGAGCATTGTGCGTGGGAGGTCACAGAAAGGGTTTTCTAGGTTATGGCAGGGTTCTGTCTTGCCCTCTTTGGTGGTGTTTGCACTAATTATATCTTGCACTTATATCTCATGACTTTCTCTGTGTTTTATGTTTCACACTGTTTTTAAAGGCTTTTTTAAAAAGGAATGAAGATCAAGTAATTAATAGAACAAATGTATGTCTATATGTGCTCAGTGCAAAGGCCCTGGGTTCCATCCCCCGGACCACACACACAAAGGAAAACCTTATTTTAAAGATGCAGTAATCAGCCTGTGTGAAATTAACCATTTTGAGCAGAGGCACAAAACTTCAGAGAGGCTGAATCCACTCTGCTAGCCCACATTTTTGCATGCCAGTCATCCAGGCTGTTATTCATTCCCGTAAATACTATCCTGCCTTTGTTCAGGTGTTTCCTCTGCCTGGAATAGTTTTCCCACCTTATTCCTGCCTTTAAAGTCCTCATTTCTGACGTCCAGTTCAATCCCACCCCTGCTTCCGGTGGGAAGTATTCACAGATTTTCCTCATTAAGCTTTCCTTCCACTCCGCCCCATCGTGACTGTTCACGGTGCTTATCACATCTGTCTCAGTGTTATTTCTGTATTTCCTCTGCTGAATTGTACTTTCCTTGATGTCAACAGGTCTCATTCACTTCTGCACACTCCGTGTTGTGCTAGAGCTGTTTGCACTTGTGACAGCCGGTTACCAAACATTCAGGAACTCTGTGAGCTGATTGTTATAATGTTAGCTCCTGAAATCAGTCATGGCAAGAGAATTTACACCACGGAAATAGGCAAGAGCCGTGAGCCAGATCCTTTCCCCCAGAGCTAGTTTGCCAGCACACCGTGTCGCATAACCCACGCCTGTGCCCGCCCGCCATGCTTCTTGGCGTGGCAGTTGCAAGATGCGTTGCTAAGGTTGGAATGTGGCCCCTCAAAATTCATGCGTTGGAAACATATCTCCCAAGCACTTATGCTCATAGTATTTGGGGGAGGCAGCTCTGGAAACTAACTGACCTCTCTTCCTGAAAATAAGACCTAGTTGGAAAATAATCAGCTTTAACTAGAGATCAAACATGCCAACCCCAATGAGCCTATCCTTGCCCTACCTGCCTTTCAGATTATCTGCCAAGCAAGAGGATAGTCATGGCAAGGACTGGCTGATTGGGGCTGGCATTTTTCATCTCTAGTTTTCAACACTGGTTATTTTCCAACTAGGTCTTATTTTGGGGGAAACACGTAGGATTAAATGGGGTCCCAGGATAGCATCAGCGGATAGTCCCAGCTGTGCTGGGACTCCAGGATAGCATCAGCGACTTTATAACAAGGGAAGGAGACACGTGTCTGGTGCACTTGGTCAGTCAAATGGTGGCGCACACATTACCAGGCTCCGGGACTTACCACCTCCAGAAGCATGAGCCAAATAACCTAGAAAAACTGCCCAGTGTCAGATGTTTTACTATAGTAACAGAAAACAGACCAAGATATGCATGAAGAAGAAAGGGAACTAGGGAAAGGGCAGACCAAACCTGAAGGGAATTCAGAGTTTCAGCTGAGGGGCCCAGTCTCTGAGGAGCTGAAGATGAGAATTTCAATGAAGGCAGATTATGGGCTCTTCCCAAGTACTGCTCAATAGGATGGGGAGGGGTAGTGGCCGGGAAGCTGCGGGAGATGTAGCTTCCTTTCAAGAAGCAAAACTCCTTCCTCTGGTTAAAGTTGTCTGCTGGACACTCACCACGTGTCAGGCCTTGCAATGGACAAAGAGAACATACAGCCCCGTCCTTCAGTTGCTCCTGAGCCCAAGGGCAGATAAAGGACAGAACACATAATGGACACAGAACCTATAAATACTCTGATGAAGACATGATTTGGGGCTTGGGGAGCCCACCAGGGTGGGCCTGGGCATCCAGGGCAGTTTCTGTCCCAAGGCCCCCAGTGCTGAGCTGAGGCAAGATGACATGAACACGGGAAGTCATGAAAGAGAGTCGCCTGTCCAGGAAAGTAATCCACATGCCCCCAACAGCTAGGCCAGAGGGCACACGCAGAGAACAGCAGCACACCAGGTGGGGTGGTGTACCACCTATAATCCCAAGCACTCGGGAGGCTGAGGCAGGGGGATCACTGTGAGTTCGAGGCCAGCCTGAACTACATAGCAAGACCCTGTCTCAAAAAATGAAAAGATAAAACAACAAAAAGAGAGAAAGAAGAGCAGGAGATGAGGCTGCAGAGGCAGCCAGCATAGGATAAAAGGCCCTGGGCTTTATTACATGCTATGTTATAGAATATCACATATAGAGTACATGCACGTTTCCAAATACTTCTGAAATAAAATTACCATGCCAAAGGGGCCGACAAAGGCTATTGCCTCAGAAGTTGTACCATAAATGTGAAAAAAAAATGGCAGAGATATAAGGGAAACTGAGGGAAAATTCACCCAGAAATAAGGCTTCAAAGTCATCTGCAGAAAACAAAGAGACAAGGATGGGTGTCGGGCCTAGAGAAGGAAGAGATTGTATTTAGGGTACATAGATACGCCCTCATAGCATCAGGCTGCTCTTAATAAATACTGTGCCACCAGAGGGCACAGGGGCTGGGAGCGTAGCTCAGTGGTAGAGCACTTGCCCACCATGTTTGAGGCCCTGGGTTCAGCCCTCAGCACTGCAGAATATGCCACAACCCTATTAAAGTATCATTATTATTCTCATTTTACAGATGGAGAAATTGGACCTCTTGACATTTAAATCCTTTGCCCGTGGAAGCCAGTGTGTGGCAGAGGAAGTCTGGTGAGGATAGCCAGCCTCCCAGCTGGTTCTCATGCAGACGGCTTTAAATAGCCCCCACGAGCATTGCGATGTCTTCTCCCCTCCCCAGAGGAGAGACCAGGGTGCCACAGCTGGACAGATCCAGATTTGGGGCATATGGGCTTGTGAGTGGAGCACATCTGGGGGCCAGCACAATGAGCCCCAAGGAAGAGGAGAATAGGAGGATGCCCTGAGGGTCCAGGAGCACCCAGACTTCCAAAGCACTGCTCTCCGGCCCAAATCAACCAAAAATAATAGAGTCAGAAGGCAAATATAATAAATATACGCAATTAGGAGTGAATAAGGGACAATGAGAACAATTGCTGAACTGCCGCAAGAGCTCTGGTTAAGAGTCAGCAAACTTTCAAGGGAAAGCCCAAGGGCAGATAAAGGACAGAACACAGTATACTGTTATACTGAGATACAGTATAACATCACCCAGATCCACTGACCTCAGCTCTGTCATCTACCGATTCTGCGGCCTGATGCCTACCACTTAATCTCTCTGAGCCTCAGTGTCTTCATGGAAAATTGGGAAAGGTAACACAGGAGCCCCCTTATTGCAGGATGTATGTTCCAAGCTGCCAGCAAAAGCCTGTGGTACTGTTTCCATGCAGAGAGCACATGGCAGGGAAGAGGGGCAGACACACCTGGTCTTGGTGGAACCATGCCTCTTGGGTTCCGACACCATGGAGAGCCTGTACATTTTCAGCTGAGCTCAGTGATCTTGGAATAGGGCCAAAGAAAACCGAGGTACGGGGTACCAAGGTGGGAAGTCAGCAAAAAAGAGACCAGGGAGCAGGAAAGCAACACGGGGCCCAGGAGCCTGGAAGTGGCTGTCCAGCGAGACCAGCCAGAGATGGAGGAAGCAGAGGATGCCGGGAGAGCAAGCAGCTGAGGGAGGTGGGTAGAAAGAAGCTACATAGATTGTGAGAAAGGGGGCTCTTGAGCATTTGAGGTGGCGTGAGCCATTTGATGCCCATGTCCCAAAGATATTTGCCACAGTTAGTGACAGCTTGGGCAGAACTGGGGGTCATTGTAGTTTTATGAAACAGGAGTGAAGCCAGGGTTTCAGGGGTGTAAAAAACAGGTGGCAAGGATGAAAGGCCATCGGATCTGTGTTCGGCCACCAAGGGGAGCCAGAGGGGAGCTGGAAATTGGAGACTGCTGGGTGGATGGGGTGGGCGGGAAAATGGGGCGGTGTGCAGAAGAGGGGCGAGGAGTTGAGGGAGGGAGAGGCACAGGAGGGCAGGGAATGCTGGCTGGGGACCAGGGCAGGCCGGGAGAGCCGGGCGGGTCAGGTGTTCATGGAGGATGAGAAGGTGAGGAAAGGATGGAGGAGGTAAGGAGTGGTCACCACGCAGCAGATGCTGTCCGGCCCAGGGGCAGGGAGACACCTGAAGAAGCCCAAAGAGTGACCTGGGGGCCCTGTTGTGCTAACAGGACACTGCCCTGCCTGGAGAGGGAGGCCAGGTCACATCCTTGTGCAGCCCAGCCTGCGTTTCCACTGCTCGCTGAGGGTGGGTTTGCGGGACCCTGCCCTGCAAGCAGCCAGGGCTCCCGGGTCAGTCGGGCCTCCTCCCTGTCTCACTTCTGTACGCTCGGGCTGCTGAGTAACGGCTCCAGAGGCAGGGCCAGCAGCTCCCAGGGCACAGGGAAAGTGAGAAGGAGAGTCTGGCTCCTTATTTTGGGAGTTGTCATCAAAGACAGCCCTCCAGTTGTGTGGTGACACTCTCCTTGCCAGCCTAGGTGACCAGCCCCGTAGGCACTGACTGAGGTGCCCAGAGATGCAGGCCCTGCAGGAAAGAAGACGGGGAATTCTCAGTCCTTACTTCTTCCAGGAGACTCACCCAGTCAGTCCAGTTCCTCGTGCCAGCTGAGCTGGAGCCGAGCCAGAAGTTCCTTAGGAGTGAGCCTAGCCTTCTCTGCCTGCTCCTGTGGTCTCTTGAAATTACCACGAAATCCAAGAAGAACTACGACAGCATTCATCTGCTACCACTGTTAAAAGCCAGGCCACCTCAAGAGGAACTGCCCTAAGAGGCCCCATGGGCCATGCCCTGGATGCAAAGGAGACCACTGGA
>NW_004955406.1:5229115-5243791 GCF_000276665.1 Chinchilla lanigera | reverse complement strand
GACGTGGAGAACACATACAGACACTCGGCTCTAAACCCCGGATGTCAGGGTGTTTTGATTGAGCTGGAGAGCACTGTTTCTAAAGGCAGGGATGTCATACCCACTCCCAGCCAGTCCCAGGGGCACACACAGGTGACCCTGTATCCCCGGCTAGGACTCAACCTATTGTGGAAGCAGACACTAGTTGTCACTTACACACAAATGTTACACATGCGACCCATGAGCACGGTGCTCTGCACACTTGAGCTAACAGGCCCCAAGAGCCTTTAGGACCGGCCTTTGGGTTCATTTCTGCTGAACAGGTGGATCTGCAGACTCTGCCCTGGGGACACCTGTGGTTCTTGGATAGTAGATCTGGCCATCTTACGCCTCCACTCTTCATAGAAAGTAAATCCTATTAATTCTCCGGGATTTCTCCTTAGAGGTCTCTACAGCACAGTAGTGAGAACAGCCAGCAGAGTCTGCCTCTGTGTGGCCACCTGCCACCTGCTCTGTGCCCAAACTCAGAGGGCTGCATGCTGGGGCCCTCGCCTGTGATCACTCTCACACTACGGGGACTTCCTAACATGGAATTCCCTTCAGTAACCCCAACCAGGTGGAACTCTATCCAGCTCAAAGGTTAGTCTGCTATAGGGCTCCTGATGATGTTCTCTCTCGAGATCCATCAAGAACATCTCAGACTCACCTATAGGCAGAATGACTACCTAACACACAGACCTTTGTTCTGAATTTCATTCATTTTCCATTTTCACAACTGGGACTTACTTATCAGCTTAAATGCAATAGTATGGAGGACATAGGTTTCTTCATCTGTTCTCTGAGAAGCTCGGGGGCTAATTAATCATTTAGGGGTTACCCACATGTAGGAGAATCTTTGAGACCTAGGGACGCACGCAGAAAAATTCCTAAGGCACAACACAGAACGTGCGGAGCAAGGTGCAAGACTGTAGGATCTGTGAAGCCCACAGAGAGAGGGCGCTCCCTAGACTTCGGGCTGTGGTGGCTGCGGACCCAGCCAGCCTGGGCACAGCGCTGCTTGCACAGGGTTCGTGAGCTTGGTCTTGACCAGGCTGAGCAAACTGCGCACAGATGCTCTTATCTCCGAACCACAGAATAATCTCAAAGGTTCAGACTGAGAAGGAGGTTTAGCATGTGTTCAGTTCAGCCTCTTCCTTTTACAGATTATTTTTTCAAAAAAGAAGCAGAACACAAATTAGCCACTTATTTGAGACCACGAGGGGCCAGAAGCAGAGCCCAGGTCACACCACGTAATGCAAAGGCGACTTTTAATAGTGAATCAGGAATGCCAGCTTTATACGTGAGGGAGAGCGTCTGATGATAATGTCTCTGTTTTTAAAGCCATGAATCAAGATAGCCAAATGTGTGTGCGCCTATCATACACTTGTTCATTTACTCATTTATCTAAAAAACATTCACTGTACCAGGCCCCGTGCTAGGTGCTGTTTTGGGGAAGGCTTGCTCTTCTCTTGGTATTTTATTAACAAACGTGGACACAAAATTTGGTGCCAGCATCTCCCTTTATGGCATTGTATGTTTCTCTCACTCTACATAGATACCGATTCTGATGCTGTCCACACTCAGGACCCATAGGCCATGGCTTCAAGGTCTCTCCATGCCACAAACTGAATTAGAAGAAGCCAGTTTTAAGGTCCTGTACCATCTATAGGCAGTTCAATTCCAGACTCGTCTTGGGTAGGCATGTGATTCTGGAACGGAGCAACTCTAAAGTTAAATACTTGGATTAAATAACTAAACTCAGCAAGGGATCCAGGATGGCGCTCTACCCGCAGGCAGAACTCTTATTCATAAGCTCATACCCTGCGTACCTCCCCATCTTGCTCCTTCCCTCTGACCTTAATCCTTGACATCTGTTGATTGACATATAGACTCCACCTGCACCTGGATCGTTTTCTGAGAAAGCAGGGATCGCCGTTGGGCCAGGAGGACAGTATTCTCCTCCTTCTATCCTTTGACTGGTTCCACCTAGACACAGCCTTGGACTTCCAAGTGGGTGATTTGTGCTAAGTCAGGGTCAAATTAGCCCAGCCTGCTGCTCTGAGCCTTCCCCTATCACTTCCCACAGCTGGGCTTCCCCGGGCTGGGGATAGAGATGGTTACAGAGCACTAATGTGTGTTAGAAACTAAGCTAAGTGCTTTCATGGGCCATTTCATTTACTCTGCAAGGAAGTCCTTCTATTAAAGATCAGAAAGTTGAGGTTCAGAGGTTGAGTCACTGCCCCAAAGCTTGCAAATGGCGAGGCCAAAACTGAACCCAGGGAGGCCAGGTGTTGTGCTGCATGCCTGTAATCCCAGCACTTGGGAGGCTGATGCAGGAGGATCATTGTGAACTTGAGACCAGCCTGGGCTAACATAGCAAGACCCTGTTTCAAAACAAAACAAACTGATGGTGTGTTGTCCCCACCATATCCCTTCTGAGAGCTGAGAGAGTGGGAGGCCTGTAGCCAACCAGCTCTAGTCATGGCCCTGGTGTGATTCTCCCGGCCTGCAACATGTAACGTGCCGGAGAGAGCCACCCTGTGCTCTGGTGTCTTTATTATTCCATTAGCCAAGTATGAGTTGCATGTTTGCTATCTTTTCCTGTGCACATGCTCACTTTTTAAGAAATACATTGTGAACTCTTTGAAGAGCAGGACCACATTTACAATAGTACTCCGCATATGCCAAACAAATAGCTCAGGAAGTGTGTGTCCACGGGAGTGAACAGTGACCAAAGGACAGAGCGTTCCACAAAGAAAACCAGAACTGGATCTTAAAGACCCCCAAGTCCAGTGACGGTGAAACTTTTAGAGACCGAACACCCAAACTGCAAGCCCAAACCCACTTGGTTATTGCAAAATGCCAACAATGCAGTTAAACCTGAACCCTGAGGTTTTAGGGTAGAAAAAAGCAACTCATACAGCTCGTGACATCATCGCAGAGAGGACTAAGCACGCCCGCTGGGACACGCATGCCCGAGGTTCACCACCAGGGCCCTAGATTTCAGAGTCTCGTTTGACAATTGAGGAAGCTGAAGCCTACACACTGGACTCAGAGGCATCAGGGCACAGCCCTGTCTTCGGGACAGAGCCCTTCCAGAGGATTCTCTTCCTCCACAGCCCTGCGACCAGGGCTTATGATCCAGACGTAATGATAAAAGAATAATTAAAATGCGATGTCATTTCAGAGGAACCATAGACAAATCGAATCACAGGAGCCTCAGGAATTGGCATGTTTAACTCTTTCCTTTTTAGTTAGTGATGTTTGCAGTCCAGCTCCTTCCATCCTCCTGCACCAGCCCTGTCCTTCCCCGCGCTGCTGGTACAGGCTCAGCGACCGGGTGAGGAATGTGACACTTTCACAGACCATAACGAGGCTGCCCTGCTTTTCCTCCTTGGGTAAACGGCCCAGAGCCGAGGAACACGAGTATCTCCGTTCTATTTTGCTTCCCACAGCAGCCAGGCACCAGAGGAGGGAAGGCCTGTTGCTTCCTCATGGGTGTGTGGCCCAGGTGTAGAGAGTGAGCCAGAAGCACATGTTATGGATGTAACAAAACTTATTTACTAAGTACCTTATTGTTGATTACGTAGGTTAGTTCTAATACTTTTACTCTTTTTTTCAATAGCAAAGATTGAACCTTACACCAAGCTACATCTCCAGCCCTTTTTTATTTTGAGACATTCTTGCTAAATTGCTAAATTACCCAGGCTGGACTTGAATTTGAGATTCTGCTGCCTCAGCCTCCCAGAGTGCTGAGAATACAGGAGTGTACCACCACATCTGGCTAATATTTTCATTTTCATCAATAACAGTATGAGAAATATCCATGTACAACCTCTTTTGCTTGTGATTGAATGATGGTAATTTTTTTTTTGGTGCCAGGAATCAAACTCAAGACCTCACCCTTGAGAGGCAGGTGCTGTGCCACTGAGCCATATCCCTGACTCATGATGGTAATATTAGTTCCTACTATCAAGTCAATAATGAATTACTATGGGAAAACTAGGGATGTTTGGAATATTCAGTCTTGTGGGGTCAATAACATGGGTTATTAAACAATCACACAGCAACATTGTCGAGTATAGAAACCGAGAGAGAAGAAGCCACTCATCTGGTCTAGGGTGATAGGCCTGGTAGTTCCTGTCCTGAGCCCCCATCCCAAGAGGCACCTCCACAACTGAGCAAAGGTTCTGGCCAGTGTACTTCTTGCTCTGGGAGTCCCAGGCCGTCTGCCTTTTCCCACCTGTATGTTGGCAGAAGAGTCCGTTGGATGGAGCTGGATGAAACTTAAACAACTCCAGAAGACTCTGAGGCTGTGGAAGAAGTTTCCAAGTCCTGGAATTGATCTGCCAGCCTGAACTTCAATGGCCATGGGAGGAAACAGGCCAACAAAAGTCGGTGCCAGGGTAATGGCCAGGCAGGATGACCAAGCAGGCAGGATAGGATACGGTCATGGGAGTGAGAGAGAACTGGGTGGGAGAGATGACAAACACAAACAACCTGAGGGTTCCTCTTCACCTCCCCAAAAGCTTACTATTGCAGTGTCCAGGGGTCAGTCCCTGGCCTTCTCTTTTCTACCGACACTTACTTCCTTAGTGATCTCATCCAGACTCTTGGCTTCACCTATCATCTACACCCAGCCAATCCCTGGTTTTTTATTCCTCCCCTGACTCCCACCCTGAAGTCCGGACTTGTAATCCGACAGAGAAGTTGACATTCCCACTTGGATGTTTAATAGACATGTCAAATTTAACATGATACAATACTCTTTAAAACTACATTAATGTTAATCTTTCCCATCCTTAAAACTCTGATCTAACCACAGGTAATGGCCATGCCACACTCCCAGTTTCAGGCTAAACACTTAGTCCTCACTAACCTCTCTCATGAAGCCTACATCCATTGCTTAATCAAATTCTTTTGGCTTTAACATCAAAACACATTCAAGCTCTTCTTCCTCCATAAAGAAGTAACAGACACAGGGCTTACTCTCTAATTATAAACAACTGAAAAACTAGATCAAAGATTCAAAACAGCTTTCTCCAGACACGGAACAAGAAGCAATACAGAACTGATACCTAAGGGATGGTGAAAAATGAGGTGATCCCACAACTGGGGGGCAATTTCAAATCACTACAACAGAAGGAGAACCCGAACAGAGCCCTGAGGTCTTGTTGAGCTGAGGAGACTGGAGTTTGGGGAAACTAAACCAGCTAGAACTTGCTAAATGAAAAGCCAAAATGGAGGTAACTGCATAGAGAAAGGGTCCTTGCACTGGGTGAAAGTCCACATATCAGCCCAGGGAACAATTGCTAAGGAGCACGAAACCAAAACTCCTTAGCGCTCCTATAGGGTCAAGAGTTATTTAAGCTCTGCATAGCCAGAATAGAGGGACCTTGTATTTTCCAAAGATGGCTAGCAGCTCCTGTCTCACATGTCCTCCACACTCTGACCTTGCTATTCCCACATCAAAGGGTAGAGTCTCCTCTAATCTGGGGAGGATTTTGACCATTTCTACCAAGAGAATACAATGGGAATGCCATGTCGACTCTGAGACTAGGCTAGAAGGGGCATGTAGCTGCGGATACCCATGTCAACTCTCACCTTTCCCTCAGTTCACACCCGTGGCCACATGGATGGTCTCTTGTGATCAGCTGAAAGAGGAGGAAAACGACAGGCTTAATATACAGATGGGTCAAGCGTTAAATGGGCTGGTGCTACATGACAGCACATTTCAGGGTGACTCTCAAAGACAGTGGCATGGGGAGATTGACCCAACAGACAGAGTCTGTATGCAACTGTCATTCTTCAATGAAGAAAGAGAAGTCTCACAAAATTTAAATGTACAGAGATTCATAATTCAGGAGCTTGAAAGGGGAAAGCTTAGAAATCAGGGACAAAGCGATGGAGGAACAGAGGTGGTGTGTGTGTGTGTGTGTGTGTGTAGATACACAGAGTATGAAGATCTCTCCACCACTTGTCAGTGGCCACCTCTCTCGTGGCTCACTTAGTGCTGGCTCCACTCACCAACTCCAGCTGAGCTGCTCCTGCTGCAGGGTTCAATCTGCTGGAAGCAGAAACTGTCACCCAGCCCCCCGGGCAGCACTGTCCCCTGAGACGAGCCAGCCATTTAGCAGTAGGCTGATTGCAGTAGACCTTTGTCACCCTTGCGGACATTGCCCTTTATCTTGTCTAAATTAAAACACACTCCGTCAAATCAAAATGGAACATGAAAGTTCCATTGGAAGATGTAAGGTTCTTAAACTTTTAGGAAAAACTAAGGAGAAAAATTCTGGAATCCAAGACTAGCCAGTGAGTTTAAACTTGACACCAACAGCATGATTCATACAAGGAAAATTTGACCTTATCAAATTTTAAAGCTTGGTCTGTGAAAAGCCCTATGAAAAGGATGAAAAGACAAACTACATCTGGAAGCAAATATGTTCAAAGCACAATCTAACAAAGGGCTACTATCTAAAGTATATAAAGAACCCTTAAAACTCAAAGGGAAAAAAGGAAACCATCCAATTAGGTAACAGGCAAAAGATACAAATACACATCTCACTGAAGAGAATGTATAGATGGCAAATAAGCACATGAAGAGTTGGTTATTATCGTTAACCAAGAGAAAGATACTGATTAAAGTCTTAATGAGGTAGCATTCCACCCTAAATCAAAAAACAGTGACAACTTCAAATGCTGGCAAAGATTTGGGGAAGAAATCCGTCATACATTGCTGGTGGGAGTGTAAAATGGCACAGCCGCTCTGGAAAGCAGTTTGGCAGATCTTAACGAACTCAAACATGCAGTTACCATGTGACCCAGCAAGTGCACTCTTGGGCATGTATCCCAGAGAAATAAAGACTTATGTTCACACAGAAACCTGTACACAAATGTTCATAGAAGCTTTATTCATAACAACTAAAAACCTGGAAACGGCCCAGATGTCCTTCAGTGGGTGAATGATTAAACAAACTGTGCTATATTCATACAGTGAAATGCTCAGCAATAAAAGGAACGAACTATTGATGGCTATATCAACTTAGATCAATCTTCAAGAAATTATGATTAGTGAAAAAAAGCCAATTCCAAAAAGGTTATCTACTGCATCATTCTATTTATAAGACTTCTTTCCGTGGTGCTGGAGAATGAAGAAAGGGATTCTTGCATGCGAGGCAGGTGCTCTGGCACTGAGCTATCTGTACTCCTGGGCCTCTATAAAATATTTTTGAAATGACAAAATTTTAGAAATGGAGAACAGATTAGTGATTGTCAGGGTTTAAAGATGGAGGAAGGGAAGGTGAGCCAGCCCAGGGGTCCTTGTGGAAATGAAACTGTTCTATACCTTGACCATAATGGTGAATATACAAACCTACATACGTGATAGCATCAGATAGAACTAAATGCACGTGAACACACACACATACGCACACACACACACACACACACACACACGTGTGTAAATAAAACTGAGGCAATTCCAGTAAATGTGGATGACCGTATCAATGTCCGTATCCTGGCTGTGATGTTGTGCTATAGTTGTATAAGATGTTACTGTTGGAGGAGACTGGGAAGAGGGTCACGGAATCTCTCCCTGTGACAATCATGCATCACATAATATTTTGGTCAACCACAGACCACGTATATGCTGGTAATCTCATACAGTCATAATGGAGCCCAAAATTCCTATTGCCTAGTGTTTTTACTGTACCTCTTCCATGTTTACATAAACAACTACCATTGTTCACAATTGCCTACAGTATTCAGTACAGTAACATGCTGTGCAGATTTGAAGCCTTGACGTAAGAGTCTGTTCTGTTTAGCCCAGGTGTGTAGCAGGCTAAGCCAACTAGGTCTGTGTAAGTGCCTAGACGTTGGAACAATGGCAAAATCTAGTGATGCATTGTTAGGTGATAAGTGACTGTATTGCATGCAACTGCATGCGCATTTACATTTATCTTAAAATGAAATTTAGTTTAAAAATAATATATTCTCGATAGATAGTCCAGATTTGAATTTGCCAATCTTCCCATGATAGCCTCAGCCAACATCAGTATCCCCAGGGCTTACCGAGAGCGCATGCTCTGCTGACATGCTATCAAGTACCAGCTTGCCTTGGGCCAAGGGCTCCCCTCTCAGGGAGGAAGGTAAGGAAGTGGGCACATGAGCATGGTATCTACTAGTCTATCACATACCCAAAAGATGCAACTGAGATGCCAGCTTGGAGTTCGCACCCTGCGGAGTTGAGAATTTTCCTTGCAGGAGGAGGTATCATCTTACACCAACAACCATCATGGGGCACTGTGTCCTCAGCAGGCAGAATAATAGGTCCAACCTACCCAATAGATCTTCCCTGTGATCTACTTAAGAACTTGTGCTTCCTTTCCCTGCAATTTGGAACTCCACAGCTTTGGAAGTCAAAGCCATGGGCTGGACCCTGGCTGTGCTGGATCATCAGATGCCTCCTTGGGACTGGGACCCCCTCAACACCCAGGAATGTCCTGGCTCATGGTGGTGTCCCTTTCTGGGCAATGCCGTCCGCTATAGGGAGCTTCCTTGGTGCAAAGCCATATCCCTCGATGGGGGCAGCCCACATCCAAAGTCTAGCCGTGGGGTCTACAAAGCCCTAGCCAGCGCCTCAGCTCAGGATAACTCTGTTTAGGAAATATCTCAGGGTGAAGTTATGCACAAGTGGACTTTAGAGTCCTTCCTAAGCCCAAGGCAATTTCAGTAAGGGGCAGTCTTCTTCCTCTACTCGTCCAGTCCAAACCTTGACTCCTCTCTGGTTCTCCACGTCGAATACACAAGCTTTGCTGGCTGTTCTTCCATACCTGCAATTTGATCACTTCCCAGCTCCACTGCTGCTTACCCTCTGACCCAAAGCCCTTTATACTCTCACCTGGAACACATTTTAGCCTCCAGGCATTTGCACCCCCCATCTATCCCAAGCCAGCAGTCAGCATGGTGCTGGTAAGAGCCTTTTCTCTCAGATAACTGTGTGGCTGTGTCCCTGACTTCCTTTCGGGCTTTGTTCAGACACCAGCTTATCAAAGCGCTGTTCCCTGACCACCTCCCATGTAACAGCGGTTAACATTTACCACCTGTCACACCTTCGCATTAGCAGCCACTTCCCAACCCCAGAAGGCAGGCTGCATGAGGACAGGAGCTTTGTCTTTTTGTTGATTACACTACATCTCCTGTTCCCATAAAGAAAATTAGTAAATGAGCGAATAAAGTGTCAGGAAGTTTATAATTTAGATATTCAGCCCCATCCAAAACAGCTACAACCCCCAAGTGCAGATGCCCAAAACTACTATGGAAACACCCACTGGTAGGAAAATAAACTGGCACAGCCAGCCATAGCCATGCTCCAGGGATGCTGTCACCTGAACCCCACGGGGGAAGAGGTCTTCTCACCTGTGAATTCACGGTCCTGGACCATCCTGTTTGCCACAAAGGGCCGGGCGGGCTCACACACACCTGTAATCCCAGCACTCAGGATGCTGAGACAGGAGGAACACTGTGAGTTCATGACCAACCTGGGCTCCATAGTGAGTTCAAGGCCAGCCTGAAGTATGTAGCGAGACCCCGTCTCAAAAAACAAAACAAAAGAAGTGCCAGATGGAGGAAGAGACCTGAGCCTGTGGGGGTCACGCTGTGTGACATCAGAGCCAGTTTATCTCAGACACAGAGGCACAGTGCTGAGGGATCATGACGGCCTGGGGGTCACAGAAATAACTTAATTCCTTTTAGCATCGAGAGAAAAGGAGAATAATAATAATACACAGATCATGGTAAATCAAGCTTTTTACCAATGCAGTCATCACATATAATTCTCAATGGTTTAGGGAGAGAGCAACCCAGGAAGGCAAAAAGGAGTTCAGAAGTTAAAATTCAGCCCTGCCTGACACAGCTTACCCTTAAGGCTCTGGTCAATATCAAGGCCCAGAGAGGCAGGGAGATGCAGGTTGCTGACGTGGAGCACGTTGTTGTGCTTGTCACCCCAGCCCAGCTTGCTGGTCCCATGTCATAAAGGGGGAAACGGAAACTCTGAAAAGCTAAATGATTTTGTGGGGTCTACGGGGGCCGAAAGTAACTCTGCTAAGATTGGAGCTGAGGATGTCATGGACCAGCCCGCAGCCTCATTCTCTGCCCTGCAGCTGCCAAGTGGCACCGGCAGAGCCACGGGCACAGATGTGGGGTGCACACGCTCCCAGATCTGCCCCTGCCTGCTGCAGCCAGCCCCACTGAGTCACCGCTGCACCCTCTCCCATCCACCTCATCCCTGGTGCCAAACCCAGCCACACCCGGCTGCAGGCCTTAATCATGAAACTTTAGCGAAGTAGCGTGGAGTGGAAACAGCTCATCTGACGAGCAGGCAGGTCAGGCTGCCTCTCCTGCCCCTGGGTCTTTCTGGAGAACAGTGACTTGGTCCCAGGAAGCAAAGAGCACCCTGGGAAGGATTCACCCTCCTTATTCCCACCACCGGCTGGATGCCAGACTGTCTCTCCTTGTGCCAATAAAAAGGTCTGCTGAGACTCTGAGGGCCTCTTCTGTCTGTGCCCAGTCCCCCTCAGCAGGAACTCAGGGTCAAGTTCCTTCCTGAGGCCTAGCAATTACTCTCCAAATGTCCTTTTCTGTCTTCCCTCCCTGTGCTACCCCTATTTGGTGAGACCCCGAATGGAGCAGCTGGGTGGGGCCCAGTGTCCACAAGGAGAGAGGGAAGCACCGAGGGCTTGGGGAGAGAACGGCTTAGCTCAATCCCAGCTCTTCAGGTAAGTAACATAAACTCGCCAGACATGACTAAACCATTGCTGATCAGAGAGAGAGCAACAAGAGCTTCATACAATGCTCAGCACAGAATCTGGGACAGAGTTGTGCCAGGGAAGGTTAACAAGGTTTTACTCCTAGTGTGCTTTCCAATTCGGCAGGTTTGGGGTGGTCGCATCCTGTGTTCCTTGTTAACTCATTAACTGAGTCATTCATCACACATTTATTGAGGCTGCTGTGTGCTCTTTCATAGTTAGAGACATGAAGCTGAACATCAGCCGTCTTTGCCCAGGAGGACCTGGCGCCCAGGCAGAGACAGAAGAGAAGACTGCACTAGAACGTGCTAATTGCACAACTCTGCATCTCAGGCAGTGGCGTAGCCACGTGGAAGCCAAAAGCCAGGTGGGAGGAAAGCACTCGGCCTTCAAAGGATAGATAAACATGAAACCAGAGCTTGTAACAGGATGGGCCCCAGCGAGGTCCGGTGGTGCATGCCTATAACCCCAGCTCCTGGGGAGACTGAGGCAGGAGGATACTAAGTTGGAAGCCCACCTGAACAATTTAGAAAGACTCTGGGGGTTGTGGTGTGATTTCTTTGGCCAATGAGATAGCAGCAATCATGAAGGAAGTAGGTAAGTGCTGAGATTAGGGTTCAGCTTCTTAAAATGCTGTTTTTGGAATTCAGCCGCCATGTTGTAAGCAAGTGCAGGCTAGCCTGTTGGGCAGAGGGGCCGTGTGGGGAGTCGCTGAAGAAGGAGATCCACATGGAGAGAGGGCCTAGCCAGTCCCTAGCTCTTCCAGCCTCCTCAGCTGGGGTATCCAACAGGTAAGTGAGCCCCTCTGAGCCTCCCAACCCAGCTGAGCCTCCAGATGACTGAAAGTGCATGAGAAACACCAAGCTAACCAGCGGAAAGACCACCCACAGAGCCCAGCCCATATCCAAGTCCTGTTGTGAGCAAAGAAATAGTTGTCTTAAGTCACAGCATTTTGGGGGTGGCTTGTTATGCAACAATAGATAGTTGATAGACAAACTAGGCAAAGCAGACACACACACACACACACACACACACACACACAAGAAACCACACAAGAGCAGAGCTGCTGGATCAAATACTTTTACCAGCAATAAGAAGCCCACAAAATAGAGCAAACCAAGTTGGAGCAAAACAGTTGGAACAACAAAGCCGGAAGTGCTGCAGGTCGTGAAGGACAGCTATGATTTGAATGCGTGTGGGAAAGCCACCTAAGCAGGGGACCACAGGCAGGGCAAAGGCTCAGCCTGCTCTGGGCTAAGTGCCTTTATTGGGAGATGCTGAGGGCTCAGACGTCCCCAAGGACTGACGGGCTTTCAGGCATGGTGACACGAGGAGTATTTTCACATGCAGCTGATCCTCGCATTTGTTTCTCTCGGGACACACAAAGGGCACAACCTCCTCCATCGCTCAGAAAGCCACCCGTGATAAAACTGATCTATTATTTTGGGAAATTCTTAAGGCTAAATCCCTAGACCCCCCCGGGAGCCTGTTAGGAGGAAGAGCTTGGAATATCTACATTTACACCTTAGCTGTACAAAGTGGCCAAAGCAGTTTTAGGGTCTTGTTTTGTCTATCTAGACCCCCTTTTTTCTAGGTATTGAGGATTAAACCCAAGGCCGTTGTGCTGAGCTACACTCCCAGCCCATTTTAAAACTTTTTATACTTTTGAGACAAGGTCTGTCTAAGTTACCAGGGTGGGCTTCCAACTTGGTATCCGCCCACCTCAGTCTCCCAAAGAGCGGGGGTTATAGGCATGCACCAGCAGACCTAGCTGCAGCTAGGTAATGGTTGATACATTGTGTCAACTTGGAGAGTCTAGAGGTTTGGCTAAGTGACTCAGCATCCTGGGGTGCAAAGGACATGCCCTCCCTGCTCCAGGATGTTGTTCATTCTGTCAATGTGAGAAGTTTAGAAGGTTAACTGTGTGAGTGCCGGCCCCCTTGGTAGGGGTAGCCTGTTTACAATGTAAGGGAGGGAAAGAGGCTGCTTGCTGCCATTCCCCCCTTTGCTCTTGCTGCTTTGCTATCTTCTGCCTCGGAGCCAGCCAGGTATGGACTGAAACCTCCACAAACTGTAAGCTAAATAAACCTTTCCTTCCTTCATTTTGGGCATTGGGTATTGTGTCTCAGCAAAGAGAGAAAAGTAACCAACACAGGGGCCCATCCTGTTACAAGCTCAGGTTTCATGTTTATCTATCCTTTGAAGGCCAAGTGCTTTCCTCCCACCTGGCTTTTGGCTTCCACATGGCTATACCACTGCCTGAGATGTAGTGTTGTGCAATTAGCACGTTCTAGTGCAGTCTTCTCTTCAGTCTCTGCCTGGGCACCAGGTCCTCCTGGGCAAAGACTGCTGATGTTTCGTGTCTCTAACTATGAAACCAGAAGTAAAGAAAACTGAATTGTCCTGATGCCTAACAGCATCTTTAATACAATGCACAGCATATAATAGATACTCAAAAATGTTCTAGAAGGAACAGAATGTGGTTAGGAGGTAAACGATAGATTTGCTCAGGATTTGGCAAACTATGAACCACAGGCCAAATCTGGCCCTCCATCTGTTTTTTGAAATAAAGTTTATTGGACCATGAGCCTGCCTATTTGTTTGCATATTGTCTATGGCCTCATTTCTGCTAACTCAGCAGAGTTATATAAGTGAAACAGAAATGTATTAGCTTTTCCTTACCATAATGAAATACCAGAGACAGCTACTTTATACAGAAAAGAGGTTCATTTTGGAGCACAGTTCCAGGGATACAGGTTGAAACAGTAGGCTGCAGGCTCTGGTGAAGGCCACATTGGATCATGTCTGGGTGCTTTACCTCTGCCTCCTTAAGACCTAGTCTAATCTGGTCACTTCCCGAGGACCCCACCTCTGCATACAGTGGAGAGATTAAGTTTCCATCCTCTTAATACCACTAACATAAGCCTTTGAGGAGTAAACTCCTGCTTGACTTGGGGGTGGGTGGGTGGGAGTCAACCATAAGCAAACCTCAACCAAGGCCACTAGACAGGCAAAGTGTCAAATATGCACACTTGTCCCTGAATATCTATGGGGGATGAGTTCTAGGACCCCCTCAGGTACCAAAATCCTCAAATGCTCACAACCCTTATGTAACAGCATGGCGTTTGCATATAATCGCCCATGTCCTCCCGTATACCCTAAACCTATTGTTTCAGTTGCATTTCTTGAATGAACAGTGATGTGGGCTATTTTTCCATATATTTATTCCTGTTTGTACTTCCTCCTCTGAGAAGTGTCTCTTCATTCCAGAGCTGGGCTTCTATGGAGATGAGTGCTCCAGGTAATTCCTCCCAAAGTTCTCCCCTATTGATTCATTTGCACGTCTTTGCCCTAATGTGGGCAAGGTGTCTGGATGTTGAAGTTGGATAACAAGAATTACTGACAAGGTGGATACACTTCCTACTTGGATAAATGTCTGGGTCTGTGGGAGGAAAGGGAGCATCTAGCTATGAAGAGGAGGAGTTTGGTGCCTTAACCTTCTTTCAGCTTATGGGGTCTCATAGGGTCCTCTGGATCATTGCCTGGAGTCTTGCCTGGACTGATTCTGAATCACCTCCTAGGTCTACAGGCACATAAACCCTATCATACCCCACATGCACCTGCCAAAACATAGCACAGTCTGCTCCAGGGACAATTTTGCACAGACACAGCAGGCATACTGCCAAGAGCCTGTGGCACTTTAAGAGCCAACAAAATGTATCAATTTAAATTTCTTTTCAAAACAGGAGAAAACAAAATATGTGATAATAATGGATTCAGCCTGAATTATACCCTTTTAATTAATTATATCTTTAATTAATTATATTATTGGTTATTATTATATAATTATATA
>NW_004955406.1:5181086-5226515 GCF_000276665.1 Chinchilla lanigera | reverse complement strand
TACTTTGGGAAACTGAATACAATAGCCTTTAAAATCCAGAACAATCTTCCAGGAATTCCTGGCTTCTCTAAGGTACACAGTGTGGTTTCCAGCCTCCATTTCCTCCACAAGACACAAGGTTGAATCTGTGAACCATCTCTTTACCTAGATCAGTGGTAATCACCATCCCAGGCTGCAGCAGGAGGGAATGAGACATGTCTGAGGTGTCGTGGACACCTATCCCAAGGACTTCTGAGAAGGTGGTAAGTAGTGAACAGCAGAGAAACAGCCTTTCTGAGAGTTGGTGTCCAAATGTTGGAATATAGTAATGTGAGGAAGAGAAGGAGGGAAGTGAATCCCCAGGACCCAGCAAGAATCTGAAGCAAGAATTAAAGCCCTTGGGGAAGAGTGAAGAGAGACCTCAGCACAGAAGGAGGTGGCAAGTGGCACTTTGTCCCTTAGCCCTGACTCACTGAATGTGCATGGGGTGGGCAGCTTGAACCAGCAGACACATGGTGACTACTGGTGACATCATAGTCTTCCAGGGTTCTCACTAGTGGAATGGAGCAGTGGACAAAGTGGCAAAGGTGGCTGGGAGTTATTTGGGTTCAGATGTCCCACAGAAGAGGCTAATTGGCCAGTAGCCATCTTAGAAAGCAGCCAGCTGAGCTTGGAACTCAGAGCAGCTGCAGGCTGGCTCCATATAGAGGCTCCTAGTGTCAGGGTGAGGTAGAACCAAGTTCAAGTCAGCAGGAGGTCAAGGAATCAAGTTCATGCTGGTAGGAAACATACAGTGTTGCAAGCTGAACAAATTGGGTTCCAGCCTCACAGCCAGAAACCAGCCTGAACTTCAGTGGAAGTAAAGCATTAGACTTGCTGAAATGATCCACTACCCTGCCATAAATCTAGGGCTGGCTTTCTGGGATTAATCAACATGGATCTGGGCTCTGTCTGCCCACTCTATCTGCCAGTGACAACAAAGACATGCCCTGAAGTGGACACTTTTTTTCTTTTTCTTTTGTTTTTGTTGTGTTTTGTTCTCTTATTGCTTGATTGTTTTTGTTTTTATGACTGTGAACATTGTTTCTAGTTTTTTGTTGTTGTTCTTCAGCTTTGTTCTTGTTTTTATTTCTTCCTTCTCTTTTTACCTCCTGTCTTCTTCACCAATTTCTTAATGTTCCCATGATCTTCCTTTGTCCTCCAGCCTTGCTTCTAATCTCTTTTTCTTCTTCTATTTTTCTATTTTTCCCTCTAACCTCTTTTAAATTTTCTCCTCTGAGAGTAAAACTGCCATATTAAGGGCTTATTTACTGCATACAATTTTCTGGTTTATTTTAGATTTTGTTATATAACCGCAAATCTAGTTCATATGGTTAAAAGTGGCAAATTAATAGTTACCACAGTTCATCATTTTCTAAGCTGTGTTTGATGTTATTATTATTGCTCATTGTACCACTTCAGCAAAGGTGACATAATTCTTCTTCCTAGTAGGACAAGACTGAGATTGTCTAAGGGTCATAAATAATACTATAAGCCAGTGCCAAAGAACCAGAGGCTAGGCCAAATGGGCAGCAAATTCTCCTCCCCAATAAATCAAAGACATAGAATCCAGCAACAGACTCAAAACCCAAAAATCAGCTACTCCTGAAGACATCTCTCAGAAATAGTCATTTCCTAAGGGTTCTAAATACTAGTAATAAAGCTAACTGCCATCAAAATTTTACAAGCATCAGCCCAGGAATTAAACTAAAAAAGAAATAAAAAATGAGAATTTGTATTCTTTTTTTTTGTTGTTTTTTTTCCCAAGTACTGGGAATTGAACTTACAACCTTCCACTTGCCAGGCAGGTGCTGTGCTGCTGAGCTAAATCCCCAGCCCCAAGAGAACTTGTATTCTAATAAGATGGAAAACACAGAAGAAATAGACAGATTCCTAGATACATATGAATTACCAAAGCTTAATCAAGAAGATATAAAAATTTTCAATAAACCAATATCAGCCAATGAAATTGAAGATGTAAGTAAGAGCCTCTCAACAAAGAAAAAGCCCAGACCCTGAAGGATTCATTGCTAAATTCCACAAGAAATTTAGAGAAGACTTTATGCTGCTATGTCTCAAACTCTTTAACAGAATTGAAAGGGAAGCAATATTTCCAAATTCATTCCTGGAAGCAGACATTACACTGATACCAAAACCAGAGAAGGATCCAACCAGAAAAGAGAACTGTAGGCCAATCTCCCTAGCAAACATAAATGCAAAAATCCTCAATAAGATACTGGCAAACAGAATGCAGCAAATCATCAAGAAGTTTATACACCATGACCAAGTGGGATTCATTCCAGGGATTCAGGGATGGTTCAACATATGCAAATCAATAAATGTAATACACCAAATTAACAGCCAAGAACAAAAGCCATATGATCATCTCAATAGATGCAGAAAAGCTTTTGACAAAGTCCAGCATCCATTCATGATAAAAACCTTAAAGAAAATTGGAATAGATGGTCTTTATCTCAATCTGATAAAAGCTATCTATGACAAACCAATAGCCAACATCATCTAAATGGACGAAGCTGAAAACTTTCACTCTAAAATCAGGAACAAGACAAGGATGTCCACTATCACCAATGTTATTAAATATAGTTCTGGACAAAACTAGCCAAAACGAATAAGGATATGAAAGGAGGAAATTAAATTATTATCCACATTATTTGTGGATGACATGATACTCTACATGGAAGACCCCAAAAACTCCACCAAAATACTTGCAGATTTATAACCAAATTCAGTAGTATAGCTGGATACAAAGTCAAAACTCAAAAATTAATAGCATTCTTATACACAAATAACAAACTCACTTAGAGAGAAATTAGGGAAACAGTACCTTTCACAATAACATCCCAAAAATGAAATATCTAGGAATCAATCTAATGAAGGAAGTAAAAGACCTTTACATTGAAAACTACAGTACTCTGAAAAAGTTGATCAAAGAGAATATCAGAAAATGCAAAGATACCCTTTGTTCCTGGGTAGGAAGAACGAATATAGTGAAAATGGCCATACATCCAAAATTGCTACACAGATTTAATGCAATCCAAATGAAAATACCAATAGCATATCTCACAAAATTAGAGAAAATAATTCTAAAGCTCATTTGTAAAAAGAAGATGCCTAGAATAGCAAAAACAATTCTGGGGAACAAAGGCAAGGCAGGAGGCCTCACAATCCCTGACTTGAAATTATACTACAAAGCATGGTACTGGCAAACAAGGACAACAACAAAACCAAACAAAGAGACAAAAACAAAGCAAAACAAATAGACCCAAGGATCAATGGAACACATTAGAAGATGCAGAAATAATTCTAAATATACTCAGCCAACTTATCCTTGACAAAGGAACCAAATACCTTCACTGGAAGAAGGATAGCCTCTTCAATAAATAGTGCTGGAAAAACTGGCTTTCCACATGCCAAGATTAAAAGTAGACTCATATCGTTCACAATGCACTAAGCTAAAATCAAAATGGATCAGAGATCTAAATATTAAAACTGAAATGCTAAATTGTCTGGAGAAAAGAATAGGTAGAACTCTTGAAGGCATCAGTGTAGAAAAACTCTGATTGCAGAACTATCACAAAGAATCAACATCTGATATTTCATCTTTTTTTTTTTTTTTTTTTTTGGTTTTTCTCCGGTACCGGGAACCGAACTCACGACCTTGCGCTTGCCAGGCAGGCTCTTTGCCACTGAGCTAAATCCCCAGCCCCTGATATTTCATCTTATTAAAAAGATTTTGCACAGCAACAGAAAGCACCAACAGAGTGAAGAGACAACCCACAGTGTGGGAAAAAAGGTTTGTCAGCCATTCTTCGGACAAAGGACTAGTATCTAGAATACATAAAGACCTAAAAAAGATCAGATCCCTGAAATTTAAAGACCCAATCCAAAAAATGGGCATCTGTAATGAACAGACACTTCTTGAATGAAGAATAGAAATGGCAAATAAATATATGAAAAACAGTTCAGTATCACTGGTCATTTGAGCGATGCAAAGTAAAACAACACTGAGATTCCATCCCACTCCAGAAAGCATGGCTATTATCAAGAAATCAACCAATAACAAATACTGGTGGGGCTGTGGGGGAAAAGGAACCCTTCTCCACTGTTGGTAGGAGGGCAGACTGGTGCAGTCACTGTGGAAATCAGTATAGATGTTCCTCAGAAAACTAGGATTAGAGGTTCCATTCCACCCAACTATCCTCGTTGGTATTTTTCAGAAAGAACTAAAAACATTGTGCTTCCATGACAGATGCACACCCATGTTTACAGTGGCACAGTTTGTAATAGCTAATTCTTGGAAACAACCCAAATGCCCATAAACTGATAAATGGATAAAGATATGGATTTTTTAAAAATACAATAAAATATTAGTCTTCCCTTAAGAAGGATAAATTTGAGACATTTCTAGCTAAATGGCTGCACTTTGATACCACAGTCTTAAATGAAATGAATCATACACACATTTAAATATCACATTGTTTCTCTGGTGCGAGAAACCAAAAGTGTAAGTAAGGTCCAAAATATATAGTAAATATCGGGAAATGGGAAGATAATATTCAAATGAGAAGGGGAACAAGGGAGGAGGGAGGATAAAGGACAACAGAAAAAGAGAACAGAAGGAAGAAAGGAAAACAAAGCTTTTGTAAATAAAGAGGGGAAGAGGCATTGAGGGGAGGGGAGGCGGATGGGAAAAAAAGAAGCAGCAAGACACATCAGGAACAGGTATAAATTTCCTATGATGAATGGGGTCATTATGCATGTGTTAAATGTACCAAAAAAATTTTTTTTAAAAAAACACAGACAAGCTCATGGGCAGGCGTGGAGGGCTGCAGGCAGGGAAAAAGAATGCAGGCATCCACTCCCATGGGGCTGCAATGCAGGCATCTCTGCCCCGTGGGCTATAGGCCCAGGTGAGCTGACTTAGGGAGCCCTGCTTCCCTCACCCTCCCGGGCAATGCAGGCTGCCCTCAGGGAGACGAACCCCAGCCAAGAGCACTGCAGAGCAAGCCTGGAGGTGGCCTCCAGGTGTGCATCACTGCCGCAGTGCCAGTGGAGCCCTGAGTGCCCTGTCTCTCTGGAGCCACGGATTTTGCTCACTTATTAACCAGCTGCTTTAATTTTCCTCCAGAACTCTGCTCCCGCTTCTCCCTGTTTCTGCCTCCTAGCATTTTTCCTTCGAGGTCAGGGAGAAATTTGTTTTCCTTAATGTCAGAGCAGGTGGTGTTACTTAAAATGCAACTTAAAATTTTCCTACCTCGTCTTTGTTATGGGTTGGACTGCGGCTGCCAAAAAGATGTGATGAAATCCTAACCTCCCTTAAGTCAGAACGCGACCTCACTTGGAAATGGGCCACTGCAGACGAAATCAAGTTAAGATGAGGTCCTAAGGGGTCGGGTGGGCCCATTAATCCAATATGGCTGTTGTCTCGTGAAAAGAACACACGTGCAGGGAGAAGGGCAGACAGAGGCAGAGGTTGGAGAGGAAATGCCACAAGCCAAGGAACACTCAGGGCCACCAGGGGTGGGGGGAGATGAGGGAGGAGCCTTTCCTAGGGGCTTCAGGTGCATGGTGGCCCTGCCAACATCTGGATGGCAGGTTTCCAGCCTCGGAGCTCGGAGTGTTTCCTGTGACCTGTGCCACCTGGTGCGAGGTACATGGTGTGGAGAGTTCCAGGAAGTGAATACAGCCTTAAAAGCCAACACTGCAGGGGCTGGGGATTTAGCTCAGCAGCACAGTTTCTGTCTGGCAAGTGCAAGGTCATGAGTTCGATTCCTGGTACTGCAAGAAAAATCAAAACAAAACAAAACAAAACAAGCCAACACTCCACATGCATTTGATGTTTCAAAAACCCACTGGCTACTAGGCACTATGGCAGCACTCGGGGAAGCTCAGGTAGGAAGTTTGTGAGTTCGATCCAGCCCAGGCAAATTAGTGACTTAGTGAGACCCTATCTCAAAATAAAAAATTAAAAAGGTCTGGGAATACAGCTCAGTGTGAAGGCCCTGGATTCAATCCCCAGTATTGAGAAAAAAAAACCAGTTCCACTGACTCACCTGCAATAATCACACTGAGCCTTGCACCGTGGGGGCTGCTGCTTCTCAGAGTTCTCACTTCTCCATTTTCTCATTTTTGCTTCATTTTTCTCTTTGTGACACAGGGCAGATTATTTTATTAACAGCCCACATTTCATGGTATGAAATAGGAAGCTCAGGATGTAAAGTCAGTGTCCTCCAGTTATCCTTCCAGTATCTCTAAGGTTAAAAGGAGACCGTAACAGAGATTCGAATCCAGCTCTGGCCCCGGATAGATCATATATGTATGGCCTTTAGTGAGGTTACCTAACTTCAAAGTGCAAACTTTGGGAATTCAATCATATTCACTGCTTCTTTAAAAACTGAGTGTTACAGGGCTGGGGATGCAGCTCAGTAGTACAGTATTTTCACGGCATTAGTGAAAAGGCTGTGGGTTTGATCCTTGACAACTGCTCACCAAAAATAAGAGCTTTAAAGATCAGTTGCCTTCCATTATCAATATCATTGCATACAAGAAAGGGTATTTTTACATTAAAAATAAGAAGAAAATATAATATGAGAAAAAAGATACTTCAAAGTTAAATAAATTCAGTTTGTTTTTAAAATACTTCTTTGCCCTCATTTTCTTTATTTTTCCAAAGACTGACAAACACCAGCCTTGGCAACCAGTACTAAAAATCTCTCTGGGCCTTGTTTACCACGAGGGGCGCTGGATTTCTCCTTCATTTCCCTCTACCTTGTAGGGCGATCTGACCCAGCCAGATTCACTTTCTACTAACTGGAAAGGAGATCCCCAGGTCCAGTCGGGGGAGACCCTCTGTCCTGGTTACCATGGTTACCAGAACCAGCTGAGTGGCTGTGCAGGTTCTGCCCCAAGCTCTGTACACCCTGCTGTGCCCCCCCAAAAGCCAGGAATAGTTGTTTGGGTGGCACCAGGTAAGGAGCAGGAAGTGGATTTCGTCACAGAAAGTGACTCCCTTGTATTTGTGGCAAAACAGCTTGGGATTTGATGTGCCAGCTGCAGCCTCCTTTCTGCCGTGCCTCCTGCCATCCAGCTGGTTCTGGCTGGCTTAGCTGTGCCCTGAATGAGAGCTCCTTGGCCCACCAGGGTGTCTGTCCCTGTCCCCACCTCTAGGTCTCCTTTTAGAAAAGCAGTTCAGAGTCCAACCCTCCCACCCTGGTCTACTCCTGGGCTAAGCCGGAAGTTTGAACGTGCCCCACAGCTAAAGCCCATGGTTCTGTTATCACCAAGAATGATACTAATAGTCATTTGCCCAGTGTTTTGTTTTTGTTTTTGTTTTTTGTCTTTTTGAGATAGGGTCTCGCTACGCAGTTCAGCCTGGCCTTGACCTCACTTTGTAGCCCAGGCTGTTCTCAAACTCGCAACAATCCTCCTGCCTCCACCTTGCACAGTGTTTTTAATCCAAAGTTTTCTTGAAAGAGGTAGGACTGACAGTCACCATGAAAAGTGGAAAGGATTTAGACAAGAGCAGGGCACTAGATGAATAAGCAGAGAGACAGTGTTCAGAAGCTGCTCAGAGTCCCTCTGGGGGGCCACCAAAGTCCCCTGAGTAGAAGAGGGATGAGCCCGCATGTGGAGCTCCCACAAGCTTCGGGACAGCGCAGATGTGGTCAAACCCTAGCTCCACCCTTAGCAGTGCTGCTGGTCACCTCCTGCCCCTTGGCTGTGAGATGCAGCTCTCCTAAGCCAGAGAGTTCGTGATCCTGAGGGGCACGGAAAGGCCAGGGTGGGGACAGAGTGAGTCTGACAGGACTCTTCCTCCTAAGAAGGTATCCAGGACAATAGTCAAACTACCCCCGCCCTCTCAGTCCTTTGATCTAGGTGTTTCTATCCCCTCCTTTTTCCTGAGAGCTCTAGAAGAAGAAAAAAAAAAATCCATGGAAACCAACAGGTCTTGGGATAAACTTGACTCCCTAAGGCGGTTCTATCAAACCACCAATCCAAGGAAAGCTCCATGCTCTCGGGCAGGGCCATCATAAGAGCTAAGGAAGTGGCCTCTTCTCAGGAAGTGGGTGGACATATGACCTAAAATTCAACCCTGCCCTTTTTGGAAGACACTTATCATTGAGAAGAGGAAGCTTTAAAATATGCTCCTTTTTTCAAGGGAAAAAGGAGTGGGAGGAAGAATTTACTGTCCTGTGGTTTTTAGAATAAAGAAGGAAAATCTTTTCTGAAAATGGGAATCTATTGCTTTCAATCTGAGTGGACAGTTTTCAGTTTTAAAGATTCCTTTCTCCAGAAAACCTAGCCTCTACTTCTATGATTGTTCCAGTTGGAAACCTAGGGGGATTTTTATCATATCTCTCGAGGCTGATCTGTTTGTTTATTTATTTGTTTTATGTATTTTATTTGTTTATTTGTTTGTTTATTTATTTGTTTTCCTCTCACTTCTGGAGGGGTTCCGAGGCTGGGATTATGAGGGCCATTGGACCACCAAGGAAGCTGACCCACGAAACAGAGGAAGATCAAGAGCCAACTTCTCCATGCAAGTGTGTTTGATTTTCCATGGCTTTATTTTCATTCAGTTTTACTAGGAAAGGGATATATGCAACCAATCACATTTATATTTTGTGATGGTTAATTTTATGTGTCAACTTCACTGTGCCATGAGGTACCCAGATTATCTGGTCAAACATTGCTGTGGGTGTGTCTCTGAGTGAGATTAACTTTTGAATCTGTAGACCGCCTGGTGCGGGTGGCCCTCGTCCAATCTATGGAAGACCTGAACAGAACACAAAGACTGACCTTGGGAGGTGCAGGGAAGTCTTCCCGCCAA
Source organism: Chinchilla lanigera (assembly GCF_000276665.1). NCBI lineage: Eukaryota > Metazoa > Chordata > Mammalia > Rodentia > Chinchillidae > Chinchilla > Chinchilla lanigera. Next base: position 5,217,646 of record NW_004955406.1, on the reverse strand, counting down.
GCTGTTTGAGCGAGGGCGCCAGTCTTTCACTACTTTCGAACTCAAACTGAAGTATCAACTCTTGTTAAATCTTAAATCTGCCAAATTTTGGACGGAGATTATACCAGCAAATCTCCCGAGAAATTCTATAGACTGAATCATGTCCCTCTCAAATTTCTATGTCAAAGTTCTAACCCCAATGTGACTATATTTGGAGACAGATATTTTAGGAGGTGATTAAAGTAAAATAAAGTAAAAGGGGAGGGTCCTAATCTGACAGCATAGAAGGAGAGGGAGAGAGAGAGGGAGAGGGAGAGAGAGAGAGAAAGAGGCAGAAAGAGAGAGAGAAATTCTGTCTTATCCTGACAGGTGAACACAGTCCTCTATAATCTTGGATGTCCAGTCTCCAAAACTTCAAGAAAACACATTTCTGTTGGGTAAGCCACCCAGTTTATGGAATTTCATTATAGCAACCCACTCTTATACATATTTTATTATAAAAGTAAGTTCAGTATCCAGTGTAGAGTATAGAATGCATACAAGTGCTTAGTGTGGAGTTCTTGTCCCCAGGCTTCAGAAGTAAGCAGCTTCTTATTCTGATAAAAAGCATCCACACATACATAAGTATAAGCATGTACCCTTTCTTTAAACAAACCGCAGATGGACTCATGCCATACATATTGCTACACATTGTGCTTTTTGGCCTAAAAATATTCTTTGGAGATCATTGTTTATCAGTCGTAGGATCCTATGTCCCAGTTTATCTGTGACAGTCTGGTTTATGCCCTCTGTCCTATACAGTTAGCAGTAAGATCACCTTTGCTGTCAAAAATCTGGTTGAGATAAATCTTGTGGTCATTCTACTTGTCAACCAACATGGGCCTGCCTTTTGCTTTTATTAAGTTTCATGGAATGTCACACTCTCATCACTTCTAATGTAATGAGTCATCTGTGGAGAACACTGAGGTCGGTTACAATTTCTAACTAGAGGAAATACTTTAGCAGGACGCCTCCCCTTCAGCCATCTTTGAGCTCCTAGGGGAGGCATGTGCAGCATCAGTTCTTACTGGTGAAAATTGCTAGTCAGACTTGTGCTTTCTACATCTTTTTCTATTAAATAGTATTTTTATTTGCTTTTTGATTGAGATTTAACATTCCACTCTCTGAATATGTTATAATTTTTCTATCCACCTTTGGTATTTTGAATTCTACCCAAATCCTTCTGCCAAAGAAAGGCACTTTGGATGGGAGAGCAGGCCTGGATAGATGTTGGCTTATTTCCCTCCATCCTGGCCCAGATCCTCTTGCACCCCCTCCCTGGACTTTTGAGGGTTCTGGTCCCTGAACCCCTAGCGGATACAGTAAATTCTTGTCCAGCTTCTTCCGTTTTCCCCAGGCACCAGGCTTCTTTGTTTACAAAGTGCAGTGGTTCCCCCACTGCCCACAAAGGCTGGGCAGTAGTAGGTGTTTCTGAGCCTTCGCTGCTTCTCCTGCCCTCACTGTATCTTGCTGCACTGCAAGCCCTCTTCCATTTCCATCTTTCCAGTTGAACTGCGTATTAGTTTCCTATTGTTACTACAACAAATTACCACAAACTTAGTGACCTAAAACAACAACACTTCGTTACCTTGTAGTCCCAGAAGTCAGAAGAAGTCTAAATGGTTCTTGGTGGTGTCCACAGTGCTTTGCTCCTTCCAAGGACCTAGGAGAGAATCATTTGTGGTTGGTTTTTCCCACTTTCAAAGGCTGCCTGCCCTCCTTGGCTTGTGGCCCCTTCCTCCATCTTCAAAGCCATCAGGGGCTGGTTGAGACCTCTCACACCTCATCACTCTGCATTCACTTTTCTGCCTCCCTTTTCCACATTTAAGGAGCCCAGTGATTGCATTGGGCCCACCACATAATCCAGGATAAATTCCTTATCTTAAATTCAGTTGATTAGCAACCTTAATTCTATCTGCAACCTTAAGTCCCTCTTGCCAGGTAGAGTAGCATAGTCACAACATCAAGAGGACAAGGACCTGGACATCTTTGGGAGCCAACCATGGACTCTCAGCTCTGAAGGTGGAAAGTACATCTCATTCCTGTTGCATTTCAGTCTCTGGCACATGGTGAGGCTCAATAACTGGTTACCAAGGGAAATCTTGCTTCTTGACTTTGCCAGTCTTCCAAGTTGCCTAGAGAGGGTTCTCAAGCGCCACCAGAAGGCACACTGTTATTCCCTTACTCCTCTCCTCTGCTGTTTCCCCTAGTTCTCTCCTCTGCTGCAAGCTCCTTTCCCAAAATCACCATTTTTATTCTGAAGATGTTGAATGACAGGTGTTTCTGGGTAGGAACCATGCATCCATGCATCCATCCATCCATCCCTGACCCAGGGCCAGGTGCACTGTTGCAGCTCTGTGCATGTGTATCAAGTGGGTCAGGGTGCCCACGGGGGCAGAAATGCTGAGAGCAAGGTGTCCAGCAGGCCTGGGGTAGGATGGGAGAGCCAGAGGCCAGTGGGGGGCTGGAGAGGCAAACAGTACAGTTTTGGCCAGCGGAGAGCCAGGTGACCTTAGATTTGGGAAGACAGGTCCAGCAGGAAGTCAGCCATGGGCGGACAGGGCAGCCCCAGCAAGGACAGCAGAAGAGGCACGGGGACAAGGTGGGTTCCAGATCCTGGGTGCAGGGAGCGTTGAAACTGAAGTGGACATCAGTGACTGCAGCAGACACCAGGAGGCGTAACCTGGGCAGAGTTCTGCACCGGGCCCCAGCATTTACCTTCTCTGGGGAGGATGGGCTCAGCCTCACCATGGCCCCCTGGACAAGGGACGTTGCCCACAGCATGGACTCAGCGACAGTGGCTTGCGGGACCTCTGGTCAGCAGTCTCTGAAACAAGACATGAGCTGGGGACAGTCAGTGCACCCAGTCCAAGTCACAGCAGACACAGGCTGGCTATGGTAGTCTCAAGCCTTGGTAGCTTCACAGTCCCCACAACAGTCGTGCTCTGCACAACTGACTCTTACACATGGCAGCAGATAGAATAAAGCGCTGCCAGCCTGAAGCTTCTTAAGAGAAAGTCTCGGCTATCCTTCTCAGTAGTCTTGTGTGGTAGACATTATTTCCTCCATTTTTTAGATGAGAAATATGAGGCTCAGAGAGGCAGGTAAGTTGGCTATGCTCTCACAGCTGCTAAGTGGTAGATCCAGGTTACAAAACTCAATTACTCTTATTTTGAAGTCTGCACTGCTTAGATGCTGTTCTGTAGAAGCAGAAGCCATCTTTTCTGTATTTCTACACATGATGTTAGGTGTATACTAGGCATTCAGCAAATGCTTTCTAAATGCAGGACTTCTTTAAAGTGTATTTAATTCTTACATTCCTGTACTCTGTACTTCCTTGTATTTTAGCTCTACTTAAGCTCTTGGGAGAATATGTGTATTTCACTCATTCCAAATCAGACTTGAAAGAGGATGGTTTTGTTGTTTCTGAGCTTGCTTAATTGCTAAACCATGAGCTTCAGAGATACAGGAGTTATCCCACCAATCCTTTAGCCTGGTACACAGTAAATACTCCATAGCTGTGGGCTTGCAGGCATGAGGGTTAAGCTGGCTATGTGCTTGATGCCCTGAAGAGGTGACAAAGAAAAGCTGGGCTGGAATGGCCAGGCCTAGTTTCTTCTTTATTCTTTCTAGCTTTCACATTGTGTTGGGTGCATTTGAAGTGCTCGTAAGCATTGGCTGAGTAAGTGGATGAGGAGATTCAGCCTTCACCATTGCTTTTGTTTTAATCATAAAATGCCATCCATTCTAGGTAGTTCTAGAGCCAGAAGTGAGCTTGCATTACATGCTGGGGACCCTCCAAGTCCCAGGAATTTTACTGTGTCTACAGAACACCCCTGTCTCCAGAGAAATGACATTTCAGTTCCAAGCAGTTGTACCACAGTCATAAACACAACCACAAAGTGATGGACACAAGCCTCCAAAACAGTTCGAGTGGGTGGGTAAGCTCTCTTCCCTGGTCAGGAGTATTTCCAAATAAACACAAAGGGTACTACACCTGCTCTGGATCCTGCCAAAAGAATAGAAAGCAAATCCAAGAAAGGCATATTGGCACCAAATGAGAACCCAACAGGGCCAAACCAGAAGCTCCCTGTGGGAGCAGAGACGCCGGCATTAGCAGTGGAAGGAGGTTGCCCTCGTTCTACTGTATTCCAGGGCTGCTCCTGCATGGCCAGTGAGTCACACGGCTCAGACACCTTACGCAATTTTAACCAGAGATAACAGGAATAGCAACCGACTTTTATTGAGTGATGCAATGCAGTCTTCTCACGAGCTCAGTAATCTTCCCCACGGTCCTGAGGAGCAGCTTCAACAGGGCAGGAAGGCGGTCGATGGGCTGAGCCACGCAGGTAGACAAGAGAAAAGTGACGGCAAGCACAGGACCCAAGCAGAGGCCGGGAAGTCCAAGTGTCAGCACTCAAGGGTCTGCCCTGTCCCCAGCTCTCACTCAAACTGATGGATGCATCACCAGACTTAACTGAGAAAGTTTTCAGAAGAGAGTGTTCTGACTCCCCTCAGGCTCCTTGATTCAGAGTTCTAAGGTCAAGGCCCAGAAATCTATTTTTTAATCTATATTTTAAAAATCTACATTATAATTGATATCTAGTTTTTTAAATCCACCCTGAATTCACCTTTGCAACTATCCCATAAAAACATTAAAGAAAGCGCAAATATTAAAATGGCCCCAGGCCCTTCCGTGGCGTATTCCTATACTGCTTTTATTTCATCTGTGCCATACCTGTCTCACGTTCATGGCTGTGAGACACCAGAGCTCTCTGGGCTTGAGGAGTTGGTGTTTCTCTAGACTGTATTCAACCTCCAAATTGGAGCAGTGGCTGAATCCCTTGCATTAATGTGGCCTTTGTCACTGTGTGCTGTCGCAGATGGCTTTGTCCTCCCACCCCAGCATCTGCATCCAGCCAAAGTGGTGTCAGAGCCCTGTCTGGGACAATTGGGGTGCACCTGGGACTCATGGTACCAGTCCCAGAGGATCCTAGGGTGAGAGGAGGGTATGACAAGCATGGTCCAACCTAATGCTTGATATCTACTTCTGCGTGTATGTGCGTGTGTGTGTGCCTGCATGTGTGTGTATTTGCTGTGGATTGAACCCACGGCATACTTGCAGAGCTACACCTCCAGACCTATTTCTTTTTTTTTTTGGTAACGGGAATCAAACTCAGGACCTAGTGCTTGCCAGGCAGGCATATGCTGCTGAGCTGTACCCTTGGCCCTCCAGATCTTTTTAAATGTTTTTAGTTTGAGACAGGTTTTCACTAAGTCACTAAGTTGACCAAGGTGGACTCAAACTTGCAATCCTCCTGCCTCAGCCTCCCAGAGTGCTGGGATTACAGGTGTGTGCCATCATGCCCAGATGATATCTATTTCCTGCTGGAGGGGGAATGAAGCTGTTAGCAGGGCTGAGTCCATGGAAAGGAGGATGCCAGTGAGGTGGGAAAGGAGGGGGTCTGGGCTTGAAGGTGGCCCCCAGTTCTGAATCTTGCCCACAAGTCCGCTTTCTCCAGCATCACGAACCATGCCACCAGTCCTCAGCTTGGACTCCACTGCAGGCAGACACCTCTGCTCCTTCCTGGCAGCGCTCCACCACCCACAGACAAAAATAGTCCTGCAGCGTCTGCAAGCTCTGCACTTTCCCTGAGGAGAAACAAACACCCATTTGGTTTACTTTCCCTTCACAAGTCCAGGAAACCTCTTGACAGAAAATATTTGGAAGGTTTAGTGAAGGCCAAGGGTTTAAGTTTTGAAATCTAAACCACTTGACAGGCCCAGGGAGGGTGAGGAAAGCCAAGAAGCTGATGACCAAGTCGAGCTCTTACACTTTTTGTCTCACCCACTAAATGTGGTGAGGCAGTCAAACACACTGAGGCAGGCCCGGGCTCCATTTAAGAAAGAACTTTGTACTGGAGCTGCCTCTCCAGGGAGAGTGCGCTAGGAAGTGTAGGGTAATTCCTGCTGGATGTGGCTCTGATCCTCTGTCCACCGTGAGAGAAGAGACGGCAGCACAAAGTCTTGACTGGGCACCTTTGCAAATAGCGCTCAGGGTACAGGGTAGAACTCGTGAACGCAAAAGGCCATGGTCAAGCGTTAGAACTGGTCTTGTTCCAGGGGACATTTCCCGCAGCATCCTGAGGCCATGGTAACTTACCTACATAAATCCTAGCAATATTCCCAGATGCTTCAAGCACTGAGCATCTGGGAAGTCTCACCTTTGGGCAGTGTCTGCGAATTACCTCTCCTTTTAAAAAATGGTGCATGTCCATCCCCAAGAATGTTCACCTTGGATGTAGCTCATGCTCTCAAATCTCGAACCAAGAACTCTTCTCTAATTAGATTGTTTGAATGAGTTGGGTATTTTGGGTTTGTATATCCAACTGTCTTTCTTTTGTTTTTGTTTTGTTTTGTTTTTTGGTTTTTCTCCGGTACCAGGAACCAAACTCACGACCTTGCGCTTGCCAGGCAGGCACTTTGCCGCTGAGCTAAATCCCCAGCCCCGTCCAACTGTCTTTCTAAAAATCCATTCAACACCTTCACTGAAAATATCTGAAATGGTCTTCTGTCACCAAATCTGCTCCTCCCTCAGTCTGTCCATTTCCATTAATGGCGAATCTATCCTCCCAATATCTTGGCCCAAAAACCTTGGAGTTATCTGTGACTCTTTCTTTCACACTTCAAAGTCAGTCTTTCCAAAAATCCTGTTTGCTCTTCTTTCAAAATACATTGAGCGTGACCATGTCTCACCACCCAATTGAAGCCATCACTAACTCTCACCAAGTTTATTACCAGAAACTCTCAACACATCTCCCTGCTTCCATTTCTCAGCTTTTCTCAGCACAGGACCCAGAGCAGGGTGATGGAAAAGACCTGGATGATGATTGGGAAGGCGATCAGGTGAGTGTATATATTTGTCATCCCTCATCAAATGCTTGGAATTGGCAAGGTTGGCTACATAAAAATTATGGTGTAATAAAGCTGACTAAAAGTCTCAGATCATATCACTGCTTTGATCAAAACTATCGAAGATGGTTTCGCATTTCATTCAGAGAAAAACCCAAAGTTCTCACAATGGACGTCAGAGCCCTGTGTGGTCTGTCACCCCTATAATTGTCTGACCTTATCTCTGGCACTTTCCATTTCACTCACTCAGCTCTGACTGCTTGGGCCTCCTGGCTGTTATCTGGTGTAAGTACCTCAAGCACTTGTCCTTGCTCCTCTCTCTGCCTGGGACTGGCTTGTCCTACTTATCTGCAGGGCTTGTCTCTCTTCTCTTTCAAGTATTCTTTCAACCGTCACCTTCATAATCCACCCTGCCTTTTATTTGCAGTATTAGACCTTCATATCTAAAACAATGATTAGTGCAGTTGGGTTTGTGTCCACTGTATGGCTATTTATTTTCAATGTATTCTATCTGTTCTCTTTCCTTTTCACCTCCTTTCCTGATTTCTTTTGCATAAAGCAAAACCACAAAATTTAGTGTTCGTTTTTATCTTCTCTACTGGCTCCTTAGCTTGTTCATGTAGTGGTTGGTCCTAGTGGTTACTCTAGACACTAATATGTCTCCATAACTTCTCTCAAGAATATCTTGAGCATTCAGGAAGTCTCACCTCTGGGCAGTGTCTGTGAATCAACTCTCCTTTTAAAAAAAATAATATGTGTCCATCATCAAGAATGTCATGCTTTCCTGATGGGCACATGGCAGTTTATTTTGGGGATAGTTCATGCTCGCTATATCTTGAAATAAGGTAACATCACATTATGTAAAGAAACATACAATACTATACTTGTATTATTCCTTTCCTAACATTGGTGTTATTATAGTATCTTTTATTATTACTGCATATGGTATAAACCCCATGAATTGCTGTTAATTTCTGGATAAGTCAGTTGTATGGAATTCCTACATAATTTACAGATTCCTATTTTATTGAATGGCTTTATCATTTTGCATCTTCAAATCACCCCAGATCTGGCCAACAGGAATCATTTCAAGTTATTCCTTGTGTCCATTTGGAAGGTCGCCGTCATTCTTTAAGCCCTTTGTTATTTCTGCCTGCAGGCTCCAGGTTCACCTTATCTTCCTCCACCCTTGCCCTGGAATCAGCCATTTCTCCAAGGAGACTCGACAGCTTTTTGTGGAAGGTGATATTCACAAGCCAGGATCCAGGTCCTTAGTGTCACCCCGTGGGTATCATTCATTGTTGCCAGGCTCCTGTCCTCTCAGTGGAGAAAGACAGGAGGTACACATACGTGCTCACTCACACACACATCTGTATTTATTGAGAACTGTGAATTCTCACCAACGCCTCTGATTCCAACCCAAAGTTACAGGGTTGTCTGCAGCTTTCTCCTTTCCATCTCTGCAGCCCTCTCCACTAACAGTGAGAGAATTGCCTTTAGGACCCTCAGCACATGAGCGATCAAATAGAAGGCGAATGTTCAAATTTTTCAAATGTACAATGATTACTTAGTTCACAAACTCTATTGTCTCCATGATTCTGGCCGAAAACTGAACAGGACAAGAACCGAAGCAAATCAGTTTTCCCATGAGGTCAATATTGAGCCTAACCGTTGGATTTGATTTGCTTCTCATCCAACTCGGTTTGGGACCTGAATTGTAGAATCCAATTCGCAAACCAAGGAACTGCTGTGTTAAAGTAATAGACACGTTGCTCTGAATTCCCTTCAAATGCTTCCGCTCTGGAACTCACTCAGCTCGTTGCTCTCCCCCGAAGAAGTTCTGCAAGTCCTCTTTCCTGTCTTCAGTTCTGGTGCTGTAACTGCCTCCATGTCCTAAATATGATGCAAAATGTCTATCTTTTATGGGCATTTTGACTCTGGGGGAGAGCCAGCAGTCACTCCGTGCCAGATTTGGTGAATAAAGTGGATGAGGGCGCCCTGGAATGTCTTTTACAAGCCTCCCTTTCCATTGGCTGGCGCTTGACAGCAGCATTCACTCTATTTTTTTTAATCATACCTCATAAAGACACTGATGAAAGAGGACTTGCAAAACTGCTTCAGAAAGTGGCAAGAACAATGGGATAAAGTGTATTCAAAGCAAGGTGGAGTATTTGGAAGAGGATTAATGGCAAAGTGTCCTTTACGGTAATAAAATTTGTATTTAAACATTCACCACGTATTTTGACCATCCCATATACATGGATGCATTTGTTCCGTCTTCCTGTAGATAACCAATATTCCGGCCACTCTGGGGCCAGTCCTTGGTCCTGTTGCCCCACCAGTGACATCAGGGCTGCATCCTTGCTGGAGCCCAATCCTAGGTCCTGATGGCGAGCTCGGCAGCCTTGGCATAGAAGCAGAGTGAAGGGTCGATCCAGTGCTGATGATCTGAAATGCAGATGTGGCAGGAAGATGGCGGAGCTTGCGCACGGAGAATACCAGAGGATATGCAGTGGGTATCAGGCAGGATGCAGAAGAAAAGTCCGCCAGAAGGCACGCCAAACTGGTAGGAAATAGAGGGGTGGAAGTACTGGAGCTCTTGATAAAAATCAAAGACTAGGTATGACGGGGAGTGAGCTATCTGGAGGACCCAGCCACTTCCAAATAGCTGGCCAAGTGTCAGATTACATCTGCACTCGACCTGTGCCACACAGAAATCTACTTCCACTGGAACTTTCATTGTCAAGTGGGTAATATCTGGGAGAAGTACTATATAGTGCACGTTTTTCCAAACAGAGATTACAGGTGCTTCCCCTCCAGTAAATTAAACCTCTAAGAGTAGAAGTTAAAGGAAACACGTGTACCCTCGCACACAGACTGAGCATAATACTGGCCCCCAATCAAAAAACATCAGGAAGCCAGGCTTCAAGGCAAGGCCCCTGTCCTGAAATGACACTGTCAGAATCAGATATCACAGGTAGCAAACAGAAGAAGCAGAGAGGGCGCCTTCTCAAGATCCCAAACCCAGGAGCCGAGAGGTTCTGAGACTCCAACTGGAAACTGGATGAGTTAATACACGAATAAGTAGAGAAAGTCGAGCTGGGCCTTGCAGGCTGAGTAGGATTTGTGCACATGAGAGGGGGGAGTGGAAGTGACTATGCAAGGAAGTGACTATGCAAGGACTCAGAGCGAAGCCACAGCATGCCAGAGCGCGTGACAGAAACATGGATGCAGCTGCCGCGCTGGGGTGACAGATGTGAGGGTCTCCACAGAGGAGTCAGAGTTGGATGTCACTTGGCAGGGCAATCGCGCGCCATTTTCCTCCTCCATCCTCGATGGTGGCTGGCCCAATTCCCCTGGCCTGCAGCACTCAGCCTGCAGGATTCCGTGATTAGCATCCGGACTATGAACTTCCTCAGCCTCCCACCTCTCACCCACAAGTGGCTCTATTTCTTCTTACTCACAGCTTCTTTCCTCTCCAATCACAGTGATAGCTTATCCAAGGTCAGTTCTCCAAGCCACACTCACGTCTCTTCCTTTCCCCCCACAGAACATTGTCACCCAACTGTTACTCTCAATCCCTTCCAGGTCTTTCCTGAAAACCATGAACAGGCAGGCATCTGCCCCCTCACCAGCTCAGGAACGTCAGCCCTACACACTTCAGCTACTGCCTTCTGACTGTCTCTCTCCTCTGAGATTCAAGTGTTGCCAGTGCGAAGGGATCGAGTTGGGGTTTTGAGGAGGTGACGAGGCCCTGAGGATCCTCCCTCCGGAAGTGGAACTGGTCCCCTGAGGAAGGGTTTCACAGAGGAAGTTGGTTCTCTCTTATCCCTCTGCTTTCCGAAATCAGAGGACACCATAAGAAGGTCCTCGTCAGATGCCAGTGCTTTGATCTTGACTGTGAGAAATACATTTTCACTCTTGATAAATTACCCAGTCTATTGTATTTTGCTGTAGCAGCAGAAAACAGACTAAGATACCTATTCTTTTTCTTTCCCTGAACAGAAAAGCTTACTTTTTGTTAAAATAAATATCTATGTATATTTTCTCTAATTATAGAAATGATCCACGTTTGCTACAGAATATTTAGAAAGCAAAGAATACCACACAGGAGAAAAAAAAAACACTTTATAATCTTCATATGCATATGTGGCATCCCCTTCCAAAGATTTTTGCTTCCATGTGTATGAATCTACAAGGTGTGATAAAATATATGGTGAATATTTAAATTTTAAAAGTGTATTACAGTAAAAGACACATTGCTGCTCTAGCTAAGTGGGAAAGGGAATGTTTTGATAGGGTAAGTAAGGGCTCCACAGCAAGAACGCTGGGCTCCGAAGCAGCAGCTCTTTAAGCTTCTCTGCTATGGTTTAAAAGTTTGTGTCTCTTCAAAATTCATGCTGGAACTTTACCCCCAGTGCAACAGTAGGGACAGGCGTCTGGGGAAGTGATTAAGTTGTGAGGGTCGCACCATTGTGAATGGGACTAACGTCTTCATGACAGGCTTCAGAGAGCTGCCTGTCCCTCCTCTGCACTCCCCTAGAGACAACTCAGTGGCCCCCCTTCTGAGGTCACAGCAAGGAGGCACCATCTAGGGAACCCAGAGCAGGACAAGGCCAGCCGCAGAACTGAGTGTGGTGCCTGACATACAAGGCGGTGAACTGCATATACAGTGAATGGTAAGTAAAAAAGTTTATAGTAAAAGGCGCATTGCCATTAATCTCCCTCACAATATTCCCGATCACTTTAAACACCCTTAACCCATTGTTCTTGGAGATTTCTGAGGCAGTTCTGGGAATCCTCTTTTGTGAGTGTCATAAGGTGGACCAAAGATACAGTGAATGATTCTGCCAAATGCCACTACACAAAAAAGGTAGGCTTCTGAAACATTTCAGTGTGCCCTCATCCATCAGATCTGGCACCCTGTGACGTCCGACTCCCCACAGTCAAAATGACCATGGCAGGTAAGTATTTTGAATTGATGCAGGACATCAAGACAACCCCAACAGCACAACTAAAGATACTCATGAAAGAGGACTTCCAGAATTGCTGCAGAAAGTGGCAAACATGAGACAAATGTGTTTGAAGCAAGGGGAAGTATTTTGAGGGAGATTAATGGTAATGTGACATTTATAGTAATAAATTTTTTAAAACTGTAAACATTCGCTGTATTTTTAGATCTCATACAGCAGACACCCAACAATGCTTGTTAAATGACTGAATGATTGAATGCAAAAAGTAAGTATCCATAGTTGCTCAGTACTAGGTTCATTTTCTCTAAAAGAAGGAAAAGTCATATTCTTTGCCTTCGAGTACCTAATAGTCTACCTGAGGAAATAAATTTTTGTTTTGTTTTCTGCTTCATTTTTTTCTTCTAACAAACTATAATCGTTCATATGTACAATGAAACCTAAGTTATGTATTAGCCTCTGTAAGAGCAATGGGAACTGGGGGGAGGGGTTATAATGGAGCTATCTATCTTCATCAGCAAAAGAGAGAATACCTTGTTTTGCTAGTAGATATTTCTGCGTAGTTAACAAAAATCCCCAAACAACTACCAAATATTGAATATATGAAACCTACTGTGCCAGTCACAAAGGTTCAAAGGAAGGGAAATTCCTGGCTGTAAGAGCTTAGGATTCAGCTAGAGCTGCCTCACAGTCTGTGTGGGGGTAGACAAGGCACGCACACAATTGACAAGCAGCAAACGAGAAACTACAGGGTGAGAGGGGGCAGACAGGGCAGCCACATAAAAATAAAGCAAATCAGTTTTCACTAGTTAAAATAGCAAGGGTTAACATGGAGATGGCGCACAGCCGCGCTGGGGGTGGTAAAATGAGTGGTCCTCTACACTCTCCGTGGGGGCGTCCATTGGAACATATTTTGTTGAGACAACCTGGCATGGTGTATCAAGACTTTCAGAAATGTCCCAACCCTTTGATCCGGTAGTTCTATTTGTAGTAATTTATATTAAAAAAATAAATGGAGACATGAATACTTATGCTTGAGGATATTAATAGTGGTATTATCTTCATGGGAAAAAAAGAAATCAGCCAAAATGTCAAACAGTACAGAATCTGTTAAATAAATTAGGATGCATCTGTATGATGGACATTATGCTGTCTTTAAAATCTGTTTTGGGGCTGGGGATTTAGCTCAGTGGCAAAAGCGCCTGCCTGGCAAGCACAAGGTCGTGAGTTCAGTTCCCGGTACCGGAAAAAAAACAAAAAATAAAAAAATAAAAATAAATAAAATAAAATAAAAAAATAAAATCCCTGTTTTTCTGAGGATTTTAGTGTTATGGGAAGTTTTTCGTATCATAACATTGGGTATAAAAAATACATTAAACACAGACCCACTGTCTATATTTTATGACTCCAAAACCTCTACATGTTAGCAGCAGAGGAATTATGGGTAGTTCTTTTTTCTTCTTTAACATTTCTCTTAATTTTCAAAATTTTATATGATAAGTATGTATTTTTTATATTAGAAAAGCATCTCAGTTCTTTAAGAAAATTGACCAGGTATTTTATGCTCAAAGCAAGATGAACAAATGTCAGGCCACACACACCCGCTGGCTTGGGAGCAGCACCTGCTCTGGTTTCCAGCCGCATGTCTGTGACCTTCTCCATAACCTGTGCCATGCACAAGGCGGTGCCTGGGAGTAAAGCAAAGATGAAGCGTTTGAGAGTGAGACCTGTTTCTTTTTTGTTGCATCTGAGCGATTTATGCCATGTTTGTGGATGGGGCAACTTAAAGGCCCAGCATTCAGCACCCTGTTCTTTGCATCCCAAGAATCTTTTCTTTTTCTTCCCTTTGATACTTGTTAAGCAAAAGGCAGGGAAAAGGAAGGTGCTTTGCTGGAGCAATACAAGCCTCGAGATGGGTTAGAAGGCGAGCCGGGAAAGCTCCTCACACCAGCCAGGAGAAATCATCCTGCTCCGAGAGTCCTAATGACCGTGCAAAAACCTTGTGCCCTAGGTACAATGAGGTCAAAAGGGCCTGGTGGAAAGGGGAGACTGAAATAGGAACTGAATAATTACAGGAGGAGAAGCAACCTCAGATGTCTGCCAAGACAGCAATGATAGAGCCTACGAAGTTAACCCAGTTACTAGGTGCTTCAGGCAGGTCATCCATGAATAGTCCCCATGGGAAGAACAGCTTCTATTTGTATCCCCTCTGGTTCAACATGAGCCTTTACACTCAAGATTTCATTTGATCCTAACCACAATCTTTTGAGAGAAGCACTAGTCTCCCCATTTTATAGATGAGATCATCAAGGCTCAACAAGATTAAAGGATTTGCCCAGTATCTCTCTCATTTAAAAAGTGCTGGAGTCAGAACCCGGATTTCTGCTTTTTAGATTTCTCTTTCTTGTTGGATACATTTAAGCCCTAGCAGATATATTCTTGTATATGCACATTCACAAATATTACTGAAAAGTGAGAAAAATTAAAGTCTCTCTACTAAAATTTTATTCATATGATCTTAACTAATATTTCTCTTTTTGAAATTCAGTTTCACTCATCAGGCTATATCATGGATGACAAGAAGACATACAAATTTAGGGTTAAGGCATCGCCTCTGGGCCTTACATTGAATTCTCAATCCAAGCCTGTTTAAATAAGTGATTGTCACCATTTGAGAACCAAACATCCCATGGGATCATAGAGGTCAAGCAACTTATTCAAGGAGTTGTGGTTACTAAGTGGCCCAGACAGGACTTAAATTGAGCTCTTTTTGCCAACAGAAGCCAGGCAGGAGGCACTCAGTAAACATGCTCAGCCCTCAGTCCACTGGAAGCGGTGGTGGAGTTACTCCACAAACTAAAGGGCTCTTAAGTTTCTCCCATTCCCATCGGAGGAGAGGGCACACACTCCGCCCCTTTCCTGGCCTGCCGTCCAAATGATTGTCCCTGAGGTGCTTCCCGAGCAGTCAGAGAAGTGTCTCTAGTGCACACACAGGGCAAGTGCTTGTGTGTTTGCAGGAGAGGAGCCTGGCGTGGGGTTTTGGCCCACAAAAGCCCCAAAGGAGCCCTGAACCCTCCCCCCCTCCCCTCTCTCACACCAACCCTTCGCTGGGCTAAGATCTGAATCCTCTCTGCTTTCAAGAAATTCAAATCTGGAGGAATCCTTCTTCCCTGGGGGAGAAGAAAAGATTTTCAGCTTCCTCTTTAAAAAAAGAAAAAAGTCCTTTTTCAGAGTTCTGGCCTTCCGATCTCTTTTATACCCAGCTTTCTGAACTTTGGGGAGGCTCCCCTGCCTGTTCTCATGCCCTCCTCCCCTGCGTTCAGCCCTGATTCCCAGTCTTTGAGCCTGTTGTCATCACTCTGCGGCCTGGCTGAGGACCACAGATGATAAAGGTTACGCTCCACGCAGGAGTGCAGAGCTTGACTTGACCACTCCATGTCTCGTTGCTTAGCACTGCATTGCTTAACACTCCATGTCTTGCTGCTTATGTGTTTTTGACCTATGTTTGTCCAGTCTTCCCATTAAGCTAGAATCACAGAACGACAGGAATGGGAGGAAGTTAAGAGGCCTTTAGTTTGTGGAGCACCTCCAGCACCGCTGCCAGTCTCTGCAGGGTCTTTGGAATATGACTAGGGAAACCCTGCCGCTGCATTACAGCAGCAGGTCCTGGGGTGGGTCGGGGGCGTCTTGTTCCTTGTGTCCCTGCCTGATTACTTCCAAAACATCAAGGCAAGGCTCTCCAAAGCCAGTGTTCACTGTTGCTGACCAGGGAAGCAGAATCTTCTAGCAACCGTCACCTCAAGGGACCTCCTTTTGGCCAATGGACCCTCCTGCTCCTGCTGTGCCAACGAATGGCAGCATCGCACGACTTCTCTGAGGCTGGGGTCAAGCCACCCCTCCTACCTCTGGTCCCTGCTCTCTCTGCCACACCGCAGTCCAGGGCCCTTCCCTCCTGGACCAAGCCGCCTCTTTTGCTGGAAGCAGGGGTGTGGGTGTGGACTGTAGCCCACAGACTCTTCTTCATCCGTTTCTGCATGAGTCTTGCCCCCACACGTCCCAGCCTGGGAGTCTCAGCAGGGCATTGGTGCTCGCTGATGGCATGCATTGGCCTTGGTAAGCACACCCTGAGGAGGATTAACAAGCTTCCCGGGCCTGCTGGGTGACTCTGGCTTGGGAAACCATCCAATCCAGATCTGGGTCTGTCCCCATAGCACAGCATGCTTTGCTGTGACTCACAGCTTATAAATGCTGCAATCACCACCACTGTGTTCCTAGGGATGACACATCTTCCCAAAAGCCACCACCATGGAGCGTCTCCCGCCGTAGGCTTCCTAGCTGCTCTGCAAGGCAGTTTGAGCTCTTGGCACGTTGCTTTTTGTGTCAGTTCTCAGTTATTCCAGTGAGGGGAAGCATCAGCGGCTTGAATAATCCAAAGGGAAAGGTTATTAAAATAATTTAAACTTGCCTCTGGAATGTGTTAGGTGATTTATTTGTTCTAGGCAGAACATTTGCCTTCCTAATGATGCTTAATTCGGGGTAATGAGAAAAAGAAATGCCTCTCCACCGTCCCGATTAGTTAGATCGGCAGCCCTGAGAGTGGAAAGGAAAAAGAGGAGTCACTGGGCAGGGCCATAGAACAATGTGCTCAACCTCACAGCGGCCAGACACACACACTCAGACCGTCTAGGGCTGGGGGATCACAGGCTGAGCGCATTGTTCCCCTGGGCAGGGCCACACCTCTCGCTGCTTTCCCCTTGGTGTAGAGAGGTCTGCTACCTGGGAGCAGCAGAGGAGCAGATCAGGCAAAGAAAGAATCATTTCTGGTGTCCAGGAGGTAGGGAGCTGTAGCTTAAAATCAGAAGGGATGGGAGGTAAGGTTCCTCTTCAAGCCTGTTGACGGCTAAATCCCCATTGGCCTCTCTGGGACCTTAGAAATCAGAGCCGGTAACATCAGACCGTAAAGGCAGCAGAGAGTAAGACAAGGGAGAGGGAGGGCAGCTGAACTCAGGAGGAAAGGACTAGGGAATTTGGAAACAAGAAAAGGATCACCTCTGGCTGCCTTTGGGAGCTTGGGTAAGTTAATTGCTCTGGCTGTCAGTGTCCTCATCTGAGAAAGTGAAACAACACCAACAATAAGAGTAGCTAGAGGAGTGGCTGCTGGGATTAAATTCTGTGTCTCCCCTCAGATCTCAGCTACAAGGCAGAGGCATTAGCAGGCAGGGCTTTGGGGAGGTCTGCCCTTCTCTCCATGAACGGAACTCGTGCTTTCATACAGCAGGCCCAGGGGAGCTCGCACGTTCCTTCCACCCTGTGAGGACACAGCTGAAAGGCACAGCTGTCAGCCCGACCCTCACCAGACACCAAATCTGCCTTGATCTTGGACTTCCGAGCTTCCCAAATGATGAGGAATATATTTCTGTCGATTATAAGCTACTCTGCTTCTGGTATCTTGTTATGGCAGCTGGAACAGCCTAAGACAGTAGCAGCTAATGATATTATGGAAGTATTTTGGAAGCTGTCATATGCGGTGCAGCTGTTAATTATGACTATGCTTACCTCAGTGAGACGCACGTAGTCCTGGAAATGGACACAGAGGACAGACTCTCCCTGGTGGAGACTGTGTCCTCAGCACCTGAGAGTGATGTTTCAGATGTGCTCCCAAACACTACTGTTCTGCCAGAGGTAGTATGAGAACCAGGGTAAGCCCCCTCTCCGCCCTCCTGCATGTAATCCTTCCGCATTTCGCTGACCTTCAGTGGAGGGTGTTAATGATGTGAGAGCTCCTCAGCCTCTTCAGAAATGCCTGGCAATCGTGTCGCAGTCTACCTTGGAGGCTGGGTTGGAATCTGCTCAGGCGCTCAGTGAGAGCGTTCTTCCAGTCACTCCACCAGGCTCCCCTCCCCAAGATCCTCAAGGAGCCAGGAGGCTGGAGAGGCAGGGAGCGGGGAGGATAGTGGTGTGTGTGTGTGTGTGTGTGTGTGTGTGTGTGTGTGTGTGTGTGTGTGTGATTACCACAGTCGATCTTCAACTTTACCATTTGATCATCTTTTTCCTTAGAAGACAGAGGGGAGAAGCAATTATGATCAAAGTTTCAAGATGCCCTAAATTCTCCTTTTCTGGCCTGTATCTTCCTTCTTATCTCTCAGTTCTCTCTCTCTCTCTCTCTCCTTTTTTTGTGGTACTAGGGAATGAACCCAAGCCCTTTGCACTAACCTACATCTCCAGCCCTTTCCTTTTTTCCTTCCTTCCTTCCTTCTTTTCTTCTTCCTCCTTCCCTTCCTCCTTTCCTTCCCTTCCTTCCTTCTTTCCTCTATTCTTTCTTTCTTTCTCTCTTTTCTTTATGTTTTATTTTGAATTAGGGTCTCCATGTGTTGATAAGTTGCCAGGATAGAAGGAGAGCGAGAGGGAAAGGGTGAGGGGGAGAAAGAGATAGACAGACAGACAGACAGAGACAGAGACAGAGAGACAGAGAGACAGAGCACCCAGTTACCTGCAGCACAAAGTCAAGCTGTGCAATGTACCTATAATTTGAATCCTACAGGAGGAAGGAGAGACACATTTTTTTTGAAAAAGTAATAGCTGAAAATTTTTCCAAACTGATGGAAATTGTCAACTCACAAATACAAGATACTCAATAAACTTCAAGCAGAATAAATACAAAGAAAACCATATCAGGCATTTCATAATCAAATTTCTGAAAACCAGTGATAAAAATAAGAACCCTAAAAATGGTTAGTTAGTGAGAGAGAAAAGCCATTCCACAAAGAGAAACAAAGACAATCGTGATCGCATTCTTGGGAGAAATATAAATCAGAGGAGAGTAGAGCAAAATCTCTTTTGTATTGCAAAGAAAAAGCTGTCAACCTAAAATTCTATGCCCTGTGAAAATGTCTTTCACAAAGCGAAGCAAAATGAGGACTTTTTGACAAAGAAAAGCTGAATTTGTTACACTAGAAGAAATTTAAAAAAAAAAAAATTCTTTTAGGCAGAAGGAAAATGATACTAGATGAAAATTCAGAGCTGCACAAAGGAATAAAGAGCACCAGAAATGATAAACAGTAGGTAAATATAAAAGAAATTTTTCTTGCTTTTAAATCTCTTTAAAAGGGTAGTGATTAGTGTGATAATAATTACAACCTATCCTGCAGTTTGTAGCACACACAGAAGTAAAATGTATGACAACAATAACACAAAGGCAAGCAGAGGGCATAGAAAGGTATTGATGTGAGTTTCTTTTACCAGATGAGAAGTGACATAAAATCACTTGGAAATAGACAGAGGTCAGTTAAAGACATGCATTGAAAACCACAGAAAGCAACCACCAAAACAAGAAAAAAGATACAGCTCATAAGTCAATAATGGAGATAAAATGGAGTGATACGCAATGTTTAATTAAGCCAAAAGAAGACAGAAAGAAAAGGAACAGAAGGGGCTGACAGAAAACAAATAGATCAATCCTTTCAACAGGGAGGATAAGCTCTCCCAGCCTTCTCTTTCGGAAATGCGGGTCAGCCAGGGTCACAGGGGAGTGACGGTGGGAATCCCAGCCCCCTCCAAGGGCCACCTTCTTGAACATTACCCTACGGGACCCAGCAAGGCCCCGTGAAGGACCCAAGGCCCTTGGGCCTTCATTTGTCACCTGAAAGTCCACCAGGTCAGCATGTCAGGTGAAGAGCGGCAACGAGCATCCCCTGCATTGAGGGCAGAGCCCCATGCCAGCCCCAGCTGGGAGCAGGATCACTGCACCAAGGTTTGCCCACCTGCCAGCATCTCCGCCCCTCATGGGTGGCATAAAAATGTGCATTGGGCCGAGGGAACCAATCCCAGGAGCCGGTTAGCATGGAGTGGTTGGTCAGATTGGCCTGACTCTGCCTTGGAACCCCTAATCCCGGGAGAAGGATGATTGAACGGTGTGTTTTGGGCATTGCTGAGGTGAAGCCAGTGACAGCAGGCAGAAGGGATGCATCAGGAGGGGGAATCGTGTTCTGAAGCCTCTCTGGAGCTCAGTGTTGTCCTTGGGGCCGATCGTGCTGAGTCTCTTGTAGGGGTATAGTGTGGTGACTCTTAGTCTCTGCTGACACTGCAGGCATGGCTTTGACGGCTCAAATGTTGTATGATCTACTTGAAAAAAAATTATACCAAGAGGACAGCAAAGCCAGTAGAAATTTCAGCTGTAACCATTGCCGGAATATAGTAAGTTCTCACAGACAGCATCAGCAACAACCACAGCGAAAGCACGAATGTTTCGTTCTTAACATCGCCCTGTGGAAACGCCTGTACACGGACCCTGACCCCATGTCTCCCACGTTCCTGACACCGAGTTCTCAGGTGCCCGGTCCGCGCCGAAGCTTTCACTTTGTTGGGGGGAGGCACGCTGGCTCCAGGATGTACTTTTGCTTCCTCTTTCTGGAAGAAAGTTTGCATCCCTCTCGGTATCCACGGCACTGCCCACTTGACTCAGCAGCCCGACACACACTGCATTTCAGCTGGGGCCAAAAAGATCTTTACATGTTAACCAAGATTCATCAGTGTCCTGTGAAAGGACCCGCAGGAGCAGAAACTAGATAGGAACAGTGTTCCAGCCCCAGGAAATTCCACTTGAATCCACGAAGCTGAATAAATCCCTGCCACAGTCAAGGCCCAGGCCCTGAGCTTGCATGGGTCACACAGTGGGCTTCTGTCCCTAGCACAGGCTCTTCAGCCATGTACTGCGAGGCTGGGCTGGGGCAGGACCGACTAAAAGGGAGGAAACTACGTCACAGATATGTGTTCTCTCCTTTCCCTTTGGGAAGATGTTTTTGGGAGCTTCCTTGCCAGGAAGTTGGTCACTTCCTGCCCAAATGATGAGGTTTCCAAGAGACATAAATAGCTTCCCTGCCACATGGAACTGGCTGAAGAGGTTCCCACATCCCAGAAGGCAGGCCCCAGAAGGGTTCTTGCCAGAATCAGAAAAGTGAGTGAGTCAGGAGCTTTCACACAGAGGCACAGCACCAGCTGGGGCCCCTGGGCCTGGGGCAGAGGCAGAAGGACCTGGAAAAGCAGCTGGAGGGACATCCGGAAATGTGCTGAGACTGAACTGAAGCACATGAAAGAAAAGAACCCAGCGAGTGATGAGGAAGAAGAGTAAAAAAATCCACCTGGCAATGGACACTTAGGTTATATCTGTGTCTTGGCTATTGTGAACAATGCTGCCATGAACACAGATGCAGATATCTCTCTGAGGTCATGATTCCATTTCCTCTGGATATGTACTCAGAAATGAGAGGGCTGCATCTCATGATACCACTATTTTTAAGTTTTTGCAAAACCTCCATGCTTTGTACCATGATGGTTGTACTAACTGACATGTGTGCAAGGGTTTCCTTTTCACCAGTGTTGTTTATCTGTGGTCTTTTTGACAAGAGCCATCCTGGCAGGTCGGGGTGATAGCTCAGCATGGCTTTGACCTGTGTTTCTCTGCTAAGCGGTGATGTAGAAAAGTTCTTCATGTGCCTGTTGGCCATTCATATGTCTTTTTAAAAAATGTTTATTTGGGCATCATTTAATGAGATTACTTGGATTTTGTTGCTGTTTACTAACTCTGTTCTTTTTGCCAATTTTGCTGTGAACCTATAGTACTCTTAAAAAATCTATCCATGAAGATCCCCTTAAATTTTGTGAATAAATAAATAAATGGACAGCAAGCAAATCTCTCGTGCAAAAGAATTTCAAATAATTGTTGTAAATACTCTAATTGTAAGGAGGGGTGCAGGCTGCACACAGTAACTTCTTCCCAAAGAGTATAGTGTGGAAAACAGAAAGAAGGTAACTTTGCAGTGGAGAAATACCCCTCAGCCAGGTGACTAAGCTCAACATCAATATCAACAGTGACAAATCCCATTGATAATATGGCCTCTTGATATGTTGTGAGGACAACTGGCCTTACCATTGTCATCCTCCTCCTTAAAACCCATAATTCCAGTCTAACCATGAGGAGAACACCAGACACATCTCACTGGAGAGATGTTTTACAAAGTACCTGACCAGTACTCCTCCAAACTGCCAAGGTTATTAAAAATAGGAGAAGTCCGAGCAACTGTCATGTCAAGAGAGACCTAAAAAGAGATGGAAACGTGATGTGGTGTCCTTGGTGGGATCCTAGGACAGCAAAAGGACATTAAGTAAAAGTAAGGAAACCTAACCAAGTATGGATGTTAGTTAACAGTGATGTTTCAATGCTCATCCATTAGTTGTTACGAACACCCCATACTAATGTGACACATTAATAAGAGGAGGAACTGAATGTGGATATGTGGGAACTCTGTACTGTGTATTAAGGCTTGTATTTGGATGTCCTCCAAAGCCTTATGCACTCATAAGTGGGGCTTTAGGGCGGTGATTGGATCATGCAGGCATGATACTTCTCCATGGATTAGTCCACTGATGAGTTTATAGTTAAAGGTGATATTGGGAGATAAAGCCTGGTTGAAGGAGGTGGGTTTCTGGGGGCGTGGCCCGGAAGCTTCTATCTCCCTCTTTTCTGGATCTCTTGCTGCTTCTTGCTGCCATGCCATGGACTGTTTCTCCTCTGCCATGCCCCTCTGCCACACTGCCTCGCCTCGGAGCCAGCCAACTATAGACTCTGCTGTAGTCAGGGTTTGCAAGGAAAATAATACAATACAGGACACATAATTTATAGGATTATTTTATAATAGTCACCCAAAGAGTCAAGTTCAAAAGAGTGCAGGAGATCTGTCCACACACTAAAGACCAAAGAATCCAGCTGAGGGCCTGGATCCCATGGCAATGTCCTGCATGAGTCCAGCTGAAGACCTAGAGCTCATAACAGTGCCCCCCACAAGTCTAACTGGAGGCCTAGAGCCCATGACAATGTCTCACACAAGTCTGTTTCACAGATTTGGACTGAGAAGGCCTAAAGGTCAGTGGTGGAAGCTAGAAAGTCTGTGCCAGCAGGATAAAGGATCTGTGCTAGCAGGCTGAGGAATCTGCACTAGAGGCAGGAAGTGACACTCAAAGTAAGAACGAGAGCTCCCCTGAAAAAGTACCTTGGCCACCTTCAGCGACAGTGAGGTCCCAAGCTCCTCCCATGATGAGAACAGCTGAGTTCATAGCAGGAAAGCCAGTATGACAATCTTCTCCAGGAGAACCAACAGCTCCTTAACAGCTTCTTTTCTTTTTTTTCCAGTTCTCTTTTTATGCTGTTGGCAACAGTCCTCAGGTGGGCCTCCTTTACCCAGCACCACACTGGTTCAGCTCGGTTGTTACAAGTTGACCACCAGTTGTGCATCCACTACTGACTCAAACTACTACAAACTGTGAGCCAAAGCAAACCTTTACTTCTTCGAGTGGTGGGTGTCAGGTATTTTGCCTCACCATTGAGAAAGTAAGACACTATCTTTGCAATTTTTCTGTAAATCTAAAAACATCATAAGAATTATTTTTATTTTAAAAAGCCATTGAACACACTTACATGGTTTCTACTCTGATGTCCTCTAGAAATTTAGAATTGTGGTGGCCTGCACACAGTGGGAACTTTAAGGGAGGGGACAACGCCAATTGGGCATGGTCATTCATGAGACATGGTGTTATGTTTCAGCATATATTTCTATGCTGGTTGTCAAGACATTTACAAACCTATTCCCTAAAATTCTGGTAGGCAGAAAGCAGGTGTGGTGTAAGGTTGTTTTATTTCACTTGGGATGCCACAGCAAAATGCCACAGATTTGGTGGCATAAGTGATAGATAATGTATTTTCAAGTTGTCTTGGGGAATGAGAAATCTGAGATCAAAGCACAGGAAGGCACAGCAAGTGTGTTGTTTTCTCCTGGCTTATAGGCAGCTACCACCTTCCTGTGTGCTCCCAGTGCATGTGCTGGGGTGGGGACAGCCCTCAAGTGTCTCTCCTTAGAAGGGACAGATCTTGAGTTCCTGAGATCTATAATCCCATCCCAAGAACCCCACCACCATGACCTCTTCTAACTCTAAATACCTTCCCAAGACATCAGCTCCCAATCCCATCATTTATGAGATTCAGGCTTCACCATATGAATTTGGGGGCAGGGATACCAATATTTAATTCATTAATGGTGGTGAAGGGCCCCAGGCTTTGGAGTCATAATACTTTGATTCAGATGCAGACTGTTACTAGCTCTATGATGCTAGGAACTTAACTTTGGGCCTCTATGTGGTTAAGTTTCCTCATCTGTAAAACAGAGGATGTAAAGAATGCCTGCCTTGCAGCTTGCTCTGAGGATTAAATGTGGCGACATAAGGAAAGTGCTCAAGAGAGTGTTGGCGTGTGTTATAATGTAATGTGTCCTATGGAAGATCAAGTATGGAAAATTTAATTCCCCAAACTGTATGGTAATTGTATTCAGAGGTGGGGACTTTGGCAGGTAATTAGGACTAGATGAGGTCCTGAGGGTGGAGCACCCATGACGGCCTTAATGACCATGAGAGGAGAGACCTGAACCAGCAGGCTTGCTCTGTCACATCCTCTGATGTGTGTTACGAGGCAGCAAGAAAGCCCTAACAGAGGCCAAGCTCATGTGCTTGGACTTCCCAGGCTCTAGAATCATGAGCTAAAAAATAAACTTCTATTCTTTATAAAGTTCCTATTCTCAAGTATTTTGTCATAGCATAAGGAAACAGATATACATAGCATGTAGGTATCAGTGAATGCTGCCTATTACTATTATAATGATGTAGTTCATAAGCTCCCACAGGTATCTTCCTCAGTGAATTATATGTAAAAGGTGTTCTGAAGTGTGATATATTTTTAAAGTGTTGGAACAAATAATGGAGAAGATTTTCCAAAGAGTTTGAGCAGGGCGGATATGCCTCTAGAGTCTGACTTACTCTGCAAATGTGCCCATCAAAGAGACGCAGCCAAAGTGAGCCATTTCCTTCCTTTGTTCCTTACCTCATTTGTCTGGCTGGAATTTTATGTCCTTGGCACATTCTGACTTTTAACTTAGGGAAAAAGGATGAAGTTATATGTTCAACTATGTAATATTACAGTTCTTCGTTCCATCTCATGTATTTTTTCAGAGGCAGTGGATATATAAATAAAAGTAGACATGTAGTAAATATAGCATTTAGTTATACATTCAATTCTATTTGAATTCCAAGTACAATTTTAAATTCTTCACAAATGCCTACTTTTATTCTATGGTTAGTTTTAATGACCATTTTATCTCTTATCTAATGTAGCATAACATAGTTATTGATTTCACTTATACTTCAGTTGAACAAATATAGTTTAGCCCATCTTCCACCATAAATTTGTGCTTACATTTCCCATTTGCAATTTGCTACCCTTATTTTTTTGGTTGTTTGTTTTGATTTTTTTTTTTTTTTTTTTGGTACTGGGAATTGAACCCATGACCTCGTGCTTGCCAGGCGGGCACTGCACTACTGAACTATATCTCCAGCCCTTACTACCCTTACTTTAATGCTTGGTCTCTCTCTTTTAAGTTTTAGTTATAGTAAAATATATATACCATAAAATTTACCACTTTAACCATTCTTAGGTGTACAGTTTTGAACAGATTGTATTTTTACCTTTAATTCCTTTGCTATGGGCCTATCTGCCTTCCTCTAGTTTGTGGACCATGTAAATACTATATATGCATATCTACTGTATTTTTTTAAAGGTAAAAGTCTTTAGGCACCTGGTAACTATACCCAGATTCTTCGTCTTTAATGGTTCAGGTCTGTTTAGCAGTAAAAGAGCTCTTTTGCAAAGAAAATCCTAATAATCTGGGTATGGTGATTGTTGTCATAAACCCCCTATGTAGCTGCTAATGAGTTATTTCTCTGGTACCTTATCCTTTGTATAGAGGGTTGTTCTCTCAGCCCTCTGGTGGGGATAGAAGCAATGAAGACCTGTGCTATTCCCATCCGGCCAAGTAGGGAACCAGGCAAAGATTCAACGAGTGGAGAATCCCCGTGTATGCTGGGAAGGGGAAGCAGAGAGACATAAGGAATGTTGGGAAAGGGAAACAGAGAAACATGGGGCATGCTGGGAAGGGGAAACAAGAAACTCAGGGCCATGGTGCCAGAGAGGCTGCTGTCCTGACTTTTGTTTTGTTTTGTTTTGTTTTGTTTTTGAAAAGCTCTGTGCTCAGCTCAGCAAGCCTCTGTGATGCACACTGCTCTGATCGAGAAGTACCTGTAGCCCAGTTGGGAAGGAATGGTATACATATATGAATATGTTAAAAGGTAGCTCAAGGATATATTTAAATATGTCAGCAAATGAATGATACAGATGGTAAAAGCAGACACCCTATGGCTGAGCGGGTTAGAAAAAACTTCAGGGAAGAAGTAGGATTCTCAACAAACCTTGAAAAATGGATACTGTTGGAGAAATCGAGAAAAAATTAAGATCATACTGCTAAAGATAAAATATATAAGCATACTGAGAAAGCCTGTGTCTCCCAAATCATTTCACTATATTTCAGTCTCTTGAACTTTGGTTGGTTGAATTGGTTTTTACCATTTTGCCACCTCTCCTCAAATCCTTAAAGCAAACTACAACATTTATCTTTCCAGATGTCTATGGATGACAAACTGGTCTGTCTTTTCTCCTTTTTGGACATTAGCTTCCTAGCTGTAGAGGTTATATTGTGATGTAGCATGTTTGTGGGGAAAATGTAGGGGGTTACTTCTTGTACCCCAGGCTAGACTTCTGTAGAGCAAGAGATAGTTGGGAGTGAGGCAAGAGATTGGGGCATGGCAAAGCTGGCTGGGGAAGTAGGCGTGAACTGTTATTCAGTTTGGTCCATGGGCAGAAGAGTTCCCATAGCCCTGCATGTGGAGTTCTTGTGAGAACTCAAGCAGGTTTCTGATAGGATGGCCGAGACCTGACATCAGTATTTGGAGAGGGTAATTTAAAAGGACAATTGCCATTGAGCTGTTGTTACTGTGTTCTTTCACAATAGTCCACCCTCACACTGTAGGGTGTACTTCTTTTCCTACTTTTACTTGGCCTAAATTTGCTCTGCAGAGCCTGTTTCTTTTTCTGCCTTTAATAAATGTAAAACCTTGCTATTGTTTGTTCTTGTCTTGACCAATTCTTTGCTTAGGACCGAAAGAACTCAGAACCCTCCTCTAAAAAGGAACTCTGGCACCCCAAAACCTGGCAACAGAAGGAGTGTTCATTAGTGATGGCATCCCCATGACTAGCTCATTTCAGGGGAGTATCACTTGTACTGATCCTGAATTTCTCCAGCAAGAGATCTCAACTGGGGTTTTCATGGCTGGATTTTTGTAAGAGCAACACTGACCGATGTGGCCTCAGAGACAGGACTGGCTCAAGCTAGGCCCCTGAAGGCCTTGATCAACTTTGTGGTCTCTCTTAATCCTCTGGGGTTTCGATCATTCATCTTGTTACTCAGCTTATCCGGCCCTGTGGTTTAGCTGAGAAGAAAGTACTTCTGGGCGGAATGCCACTAGGAAGATTGGGCCCTGGAAACAACACACGCCTTTATTTAAGGTCTTTCCCTTTTCCTCCTTCAAGTCAGATTTTGCTTTCTCTCCCTACTTAGGTGAAAGAGACAAAGACCTGTGTTTAATATGCAAAAGCAGTAGCTCACATCCAAATTGCTATTATCCCTGTAAAAAAGACTTCTTTCAGTGCTTTAAAATTCTTCAGCTATTTGCTTTCATTGCGTGGGTTACATTTACCTATTTTTTGTTGCAAGTTTAGATAGCCTAATCACAAGTTAAGGGAAAAAGTTCTGTACTACTGTTTTCTTTTCTAAGCAGTTATCCCATTGAATTTTTATTTAAGAAAATTCTATCTGGATATGAAAAAAAGGAATTTATGCATAGCAATTGCATGTAAATAAAGATATGGATAAAGAACAGTTCTACTTTTTCTTCCAGAAACAATTAATTTGCATTTTATTGGGAATGCAAAGATAAGTGTTCATTCATCTAGAGGAACACAAATTCTTATATTATAATGTGATTTATAAGATAATACAACTGCAATGGTAGAACTATGTGCACGATATAGTGTGAATGACAAAGAATCATTAACTTCCACTTGAGACCAAGGAGAAGGCTTCTTGGGGCAGTGTGGTCAGCTGATTCTTTTTTTATTTTCAGAACATAATGATTACATTCGTGATGGGGAACTGGAACATATATGTGACACATCTTAATTTTTTTACATCCCCTTCCTTTCCTCTTCTCCCATTTTATCTTATTTTCCAAGATAGATGCTAAAAATCAGTGACATATTATGCAAGTAAAAAGCATTATACTACCCTCAATTTCTTGATTTCCTCATCTGTAAAATGAAAGATTTGCCCTGAATAGGTTATTTTTAAATTTTCTTCTAGTTTACTATTCTGTGGTTCTATGGGAATATACAGTACTGTTATTGTTGTAAATTCAAGATAGTGATGTCATGCAAAAAGTGGATTAGAAGGAGAAGTACAAATCTATTGATTGGAGACCACCACTTAGGGCCCTTCTTGTACTGCTACTTCTAAGCATGACCAGCATAACATCTAGATAGAGTTTAAAATCTGCAGCCAAAAGTTGCAAGCGCAGATGTGTCTAGGGTCTTCAGGCTGGTCATGGAAGTGCATGAAATGGTGGGATTGAAGTCCGAGGGCAGGAGCCATGGTCCATAGAAGAGCACCTGTTCCCTCCTTAAATACATGCAAATTAAGTAATAATAAACCGGTATGGAGGCCCAAACAGACAAATATGTGGCTATATTTGGCTCTCAGAACACTAGTTTCCCATCCTGAAGTTCTAATTCAGCCAATCTCTTCCTTTGTAAGTGAAAATTCTGAGGTCCAGAGAGAAATAGTAATTTTCCAGAGTCACACAGCTGTTTGGTGATGTAGCAGGTCTGAAAAGCCAGCTTTCTAGCTTCCCAAGTCGGTGTTCTTCCACCTCATTATCCCCAGGTGAATCTGCT
The DNA here is from genome assembly GCF_000276665.1 of Chinchilla lanigera. NCBI lineage: Eukaryota > Metazoa > Chordata > Mammalia > Rodentia > Chinchillidae > Chinchilla > Chinchilla lanigera. Next base: position 5,188,807 of record NW_004955406.1, on the reverse strand, counting down.
CCAGCCATACAAGCCAGCGACTGTCCAACCACTGAGGGGGCTGTGGTCCTGCTGGCCTAACCTGAAAATCGCGACAATACTTACTTCATAAAGGTCAACTTGGATGGCTGTGTTTGATTGTGTCTTCCAGAAATCCACACGTGGGGCCGGAGATATAGCTCAGCAGCGCAGCGCCTATCTGGCAAGGGCAAGGTTCTAAGTTCGATTTCCAGTACAAAAACAAAAACAAAAACAAAAACACAGAAATCCACACATTGGAAATTTGATCCCCAGTGCAACGGTGTTGAGAGGTGGGATCTAATGGAAGAGGTTTAGATCAGGAGGGATTTGCCCTCATGCGTGACTGAACGTCCTTAAAGAGGAAGCTTTGGGAAGTGGATTCTTTTCTCTCCATCTCTCCCTCTCTTCCCCTTCTGCCGTCCACCATGTGGGACAGTGTCCCTCGTCTCTGGAGGACATAGCAGCAAGATCCTCACCAGACACCAGCACCTTGATCTTGGGCTTCCCAGACTCCAGAACCGAGAGTAAATTTCTCTCTTTAGAAATTACCCAGCCTCATAGATTATGTTATAGAAATGCAAAATGGACCAAGACAGACATGGAGGTTAAAGTCACTTTCAAGAAGCATTGAATGTTATTAAGCATTATTAAATTGTGAATACAGGAACAGTGCCTCCAACAGCCCTAGAGGTCACTTTCAGTGGTCTAGTAGCTATATTTTTAAAAATAAAATCAATATATCAAAAAATATCATTTCTACTTATAATAAGTATAAAAATCACTGAGTTATTTTTATATATAAATCTTCAAATATGGTGAATATTTTCTGCTTATAGCACATCTTACTTTGGACAGCCGCATTCCAAGTGCTTGATAGCTACCTGTGGCCAGTGGCTACCTTTTTGGACAGTGTAGTTCTAGTTTCTTGTTCCATTCTCACCCTGCTTACAGCCAACCCGGGAAGGGAGAAAGTCCCCAGAGACTTGTCTCTTTCAAGCCTCCTATTGCTGGTTAATTAAATCTCTAAGCAACGGCTGAGTCACTTGCAACTGCGGAAGACAATTTAAGAAAGCTGTCTCAAAGCCAAGAATACAGCTCCCCACGTACAAGAAGGGGTGGCAAGTCCTTTGGGCTAGATGCCTTAAAGGAGAAAAAGACTGCACTGAATCAAGTGCCCTTGTGTGGGAGGGAAGGAGGTAAGTCATTGCCACAGGGATAGAGGGAAGCAGAGGAAAGAAGTATTCCCACTGGTGTCCCTCTTCCCCTCCAGAGCTACTGTGAAATAGGAATCAACAACGCCTTTCCCACCCAGGCCTCACAAGCTCTGCAGCGGGCAGGTCCTGTATCATTTTCACTTTACAGAGAAAGAAACCAAGGCAGAGGAGTCATGAACCTGTATGAGGTCATTCAGTGATCAGCAGAGCCGGTGCTTAACATGCCAGTGTGCTGGACTGTTAACACCTAATTTTTACCTAATAGTATGTATTAGGACATTCTCACACCATCTCCAAATACCCAAGTGTGCACAGACCTTTGCACAAAATGTGCGTGAATGTTTGGGGTTTACATATAGTGTATTATTATCTGCATGACTGAATGGTCTATTTTCAGGCAGATTTGAAGATCTAAAACAGTATCACTGCTTCCCAATAAAGTTTCTTAATTGTTTCTTGGTCTCTCTGTTTGCTACACCTTTTCACCCACCCACTATTTCTGGTGAACTCCTAAGGAAAAAACTATAGGACACTGAGGGAACTGGGAGACTCAGAGAGCAAAAAAAGTCGGAGGTGAATACCAGGAATCAGCACGGTTGGCTATCTACATGGGAGTTGGGGTGTCTGTGACATCTGATTTGGGATCAGAGAGGAGAGAAATGTCCAAAAATATTGTCTGTCTCAAAATATCCTACCAACTTTAGTCTTGATTAGTGAGTTATTCCCACTACGAAATTCATTTTACCAGAGGGAAGAAATTTTGTCCAGTTCAGCAGGGCTCAATCGGAGGCTAGGGGTAGCAGTTCAGGCTGCAATCTCTGGCGCCATATTGGCTGTATGGACACCCCGGCCTGTCACTTTCCAGCTGTGTCGTGTTTGATAGTCACGCTGAAATTTCTCTGCTTTAGACTCTTCATTTTAAAACTGGTTACAAAAGTTATTTTACGTGACAGGGTTTTCAGGAGAATCAAAGACAACAAGGAACATAAAGTGCCCGGAGAGTCGGCACTCACTGGTTCAATGGTGTACAGAGCTTGAAGGCCTAGTTCTGCGGCCCTGTACCAGGGCCTCACTTCAGAATCACTGGGAAAGTTTGTTAAAATACAAGGGTCCAAGCCTTGCGCTCCATGGGAAACCCTGGGGGACAAAACAGACTTATTTTCCCAAGAGGGGGAGGGGTTACAAACAAGTCCCAATTGTCACCCTCCTTAGCTGGCACTGTGTACCGGAATATTAAGTCCTTATCCATTTTGTGCCAAAAGTACTAAGAAGCCAAGAGATGTAGTGGGAAAAACATGGGCTCTGGCGTCAGACAAGCCTGTGAGGATACTCTGGCTCTAGCACTTGCTGTATGACCATGAGAAGGTGCTTCATCTCTCTGAGCCACAGTTTACACATCTGTGCAGAAGAGAGCATTATGATTTTCTCTGAGCTTGGGATGAGGATTAATTGCAGCCCAGCAGTGCCTAGGGTCAACCAATGCGTTCAAGATAGAACCTTCAATCCCAAGGCTCTCTGAGATGGGAAACAGAGTTCCTGAGAGTCCTGGCTGTGGTGGAGCTGCCCAGCCAGGCACCTGGCAGTGGGTGGAAGTGAATTCTGCAGGAGGAACAGCTGCAGGCCATCGGTGGGCAGATCACTGGGGACTGCAGCTGACTCAGAGATTCAACAGAGGAGAAGCTAGGTGAGAGTGGGGAAGGATCCATTGGCTGCTTCTTTACTGAAAAACAAGCTCCTGTTCTTTTCAGATAGCTAAGAGCCACCACGTTAGCCTGAAGGTCATTCCCTCCCTGTCAGAGGGACAAAGATATGGGACCCAGGCTGACCCCCTTAGAAGAGGGAAGTAGAGTTCCTAGAAAGATGACATGAGTAATATGCGCAAATCACGAGGAGCAGTACCTGGCCAGTACTGGGGTGATGCGAGTGGTGGCTGCAGTGTTCCCTCCCACCCTGCAGGGGAAGAGTCTCCGAGATCGCTCTCCATACCCTTCCTGACTTGCAGTCTTGTGACGGAATGCTCTATTTGCCATCTTAAATGCACAGATTTGCACACAGTAGGACACAAAACCAAAACTCACCACTGTGCCAGCCTCATCTACAGAGATGACAGACACAGTGATTCTCCCCAACCTGTTTCTCATGTTCCACCCAGCAGAAGCTCCTGTCTGTCCAGGTGAGGAGGAAGTCCTCAAAGGGGACATCTCCCCCACTGCACTTGGTGTCCCCTCTCTCAAGACATGGCCAGGTGTCACCAGGATCTTTCTAGCCCAGGACATTCTAACTGGCTATCGGGGATGGGAGCAGAGCAGGACGGCTTAGAAGACAAACTTAGCTTTCCTCACAGTTGTCCCTACCTTACATTAAGGCTTCTCCTGTTTTTGAGTTCTCATAGCCTGTATTCGGAACATTGTTGCTTCAATTCCCAGTCAGGGAGCAGCCTCCCCTGGTCAGGAGTGCTAGAGGCAGTTCCTCACCTGGCCTATTTTTCTTTACAGCCCCAGCTCTTAGCGTGGTACCAAAACCAATATGCTCCTCAGCCATGACTGGTGACAGCGTGGAGCGGCTCGTTACAGCCCTGACACTAGACGTGCTTAGAGATGAAGGCCGGCTCTGTGATGGTTCTCTGCAAGCTGGCTCTGTCCATCTCCAGTCTGACTGGACAGAGGGCAAATAAAAGGTGGTCGGGGAAGAAGAATCAACAATTTCCTAGTTCCTCTCTCCAGCCAGGGAAACACCTGGGCCTTGGAACCTAAAACCTGATGTCAAGGGACAGACCTTCCACTTACCAAGTGCACCTACCCGGGGCCATTTACTCGAGCTGCCTGGAGCTCCATTTATTTGTTTGTTTCCTGGAAAACATGGTAAGATCGTGACAGTTAAAGATTTATGAAAATGCTCTTTCAAGAAGTACAAGTATATGAATAACAGCTATTATTTTTCATAAAGTGGTTTTCTGGTGGGTTCTGATGGTTGCGTTTTAAAATGCATAAAGCACCTCCTGTGTGCCAGTGGTTTGAAGAAGTACATGCCACAGATGTGAGTGTTGTTAAGACAGAGCAAAGAAGGGACCCTCGGACAGCCCAGTATGTCCTAAGTGCTTTTCTTTTGCAAACGAAGCCCACAGCCCTTCCGTAGAGTTTGAAACTGTACCATGTGGAATCTCTTTCGGCTACAGGACACCCATTCTGTGAATGGCCTCCTTCTTTGGGAGGCTTCCTTCACACCCTCTAGTGCTGGACACCCATTCTCGGAATCTTGAGAAATAATCAAGTACGATCTCTGTTGGAGCTACACAAGGGTCCCAAAGACTGTGGGCTTAAATATCAGTGTTCACTCGAATAGCTGGTGACGGACAAGCGAGAATAACAGTGTTGGCTAAAACTTGCCCCTGTCAGTAGGGCCCATGCTTTTCCCTAGGGGTCTACATATATTACTCATTTAGCATTTCTAAGAACCCTTCCAGGTAGGTTGTATCACTCTCATTTTTACAGGTGCTGACACTGAGGTACAGGAATTACAAGTTACTTGCTGGTGGCCACTCGTGTTTGAGTCGTGGCGCAAGCATCCGAACCTAGCCAGTCTAACGCCCAAGGAATCCAGCCACGCTGCCAAGGGCAGGGGTAGTGCCCAGATGCCCATGGAGTCTGCCCAGAAGGAAGGGGAGTACTTTCTAAATGACAGTGTGATTGAGCTCGGAGTGGCCTCTCATTGGTCACTTCCTCTTCCTCAATTTGGCCCTCAGAGATACAAGATTCTTAGGGATTACCTAAGAGTTAAGGGAAAGAAAGCTTTTCACGATTCAGTCTTTCATTGTGCTTCTTGTAAAAGGACAACCTTAAAAACTAATAAAGTCATGATTGCCACAGATATAAAATGAGCATGTACTAAGTAAGGATTTTTATTATGAGATGACTTAGGCATGTGTCGTTAGAAGAAAAACTTTAGGCAGATTACACTGAGCAGAGCTTAACTGAACAAAGAAAGAAGAATTGGACAGAAGTATACAGTTCAGAGAACTCTGTCTGTGACGTGGCCAGGCAACATTTTGTGGTCAGAAGCTTGATTGGTTACTGCTCAGCTATGGCTTATTCAAATATGGTCTGAGCAGTTTGTAGCTTGTGATTGGCGGAAACTCAGCTGCTGTGATTGGCTGAGACTCAAGGATTTGTTACAAAGTCTACTCCTGGGGCTAGGGGTATAGCTTGGTGTAGAACACATGCTTAGCATGCACAAAGTCCTGGTTTCAACAAGAAGCACCAAAATATAATAATAATAATAAACTACACTCCTAAATTAGATGTTTAGTTAGTTTGCATACTGAGATGGAGTTCATAAGGACTCAAGTATGGAGGCATCCTTAGGCCAAAATTAGTTTAGCAATGTTGAAGCTGTTTCAAAGGAATCCAAAGGACAGATATCTTTATAGATCAGAAATATTGAAATGAATGCAAAACTGGTTTTTCTAGGGTGGGGAAAGGATGTATGGACAAAACTCATTTGCATCTTTAGACAAGAATTACTTTGCATTGCTATCTGTTCTTGCTCTTTACCTTGCGGCAAAATAGATGGAAGGCAATGAAAATGTAGAATCAGGTAGTTCTAATGGATTTGTGCCATAGTCTTCTACTGAAGATATCCAGTAATTCTTTTAGCTTGCTTAAAATGCATTTACATTCTGCACTGCTAGAATCTTTATGTGTAAGAATACAAGCTCACCGGGCATGGTGGCACATGCCAGTGATCTCAGCACTCAGGAGGCTGAGGCAGGAGAATCACCAAGAGGCCAGCCTGGGCTACAAGTTTAAGGCTAGCCTGAACTACATAGTGAGACTCTGTCACAAGGGAGTAAAAAGAAAAAAAATATATATACACACACACACACACACATACACACAAGCTCAACACTTCCTTCATTTTTACATCTTTTCCTTGCTCCTATGCCCTTTTTTTCCTTCATTTCACCAACACTAAATGTGTTTCATTTATATTCTGGTTGGATCACCCACCAGATGATAGCTGAGGTATTTGTGAGATACTTGTAATCCAATGTTTCTATTTGTTGTATCTCTGGACTCTCACTCATGGTTCTTTGTTTCCCTGTACATTTTGTAATTTTTTTTAACTGTGAGTTTAGAATGTGGAAACCACGAAGAACTCCCAAGCTGACATCAGGATTATTTTAAACTGAACAGCTGGGGAGATAGCTCAGTGGTGCAAGCATCTGCCTGGCAAGCACAAGGTCTGGAGTTCGATCCCCAGTACCAATCAATCAATAAATAAACAAACTGAACAAATGTGAAATCCACAAGATCCACAGATCCAAAACACAGCTTTTTTTTCTTTTCTTTTTTTCTCTATACTGGAAATTGAACCTAGGGCCTTCACACTAACTTATATCCCCAGCCCTTTTGCATGTTTTATTTTGAGGCAGGATGTTGCTAAATCTCTAAATTGCTCAGCCTGGAATTGAACTTGCGATCTTCCTGTCTCAGCCTGACAGAGTGCTGGAATTACAGGTGTACACTACCACACCCAGCTGAAACAAGCTTTCTTATAGTATCCTTTGTCCTACTAAATGCAGCAACTTACTTCTGGAACTCTGCATGCTATAAATTCCTCTTCAAGACAGATCTCCTCCCAGAGGGAGAATCAACCCTGACCCAAACCATTTCTCCAGAGAAATTTATAGCCCTTAGGGAAGTGGTGGAAGTTATCACTATCAAAATAGAGTCACTAATGTCAAACCCTAACAAATGGAGCCAGAAACTGAGCACAGTGGTTCATGTCTGTAATGTCAGCTACTTGGTATGCTGAGGCAGGAGGATTTCCTGTTTGCCAATGGTCTTTCTTTCATAACAGCTCACCCGAACTTCTTTTTGTCTTTAAAATCTTTTCCTTTACCCCACATCCTGGCATATGCCTGTGACCTCAAACCCCATAGCACATATAACCCAGTTACAATCCTGCACTGTTCCCAAATCATCTTGCTTTGATGATTAGTTTCTGTTGCTCATTTTAAGTTGACAAGACAGAAAGGCCACACATAGCTATATAGGTAAATGTTATCCCCAACTTTTTTATCTCTTGTTTATTCTCCTGAAAACACATTTGTCTTTCCCTGGGGTGATTTGTTCTCTGTAAATGCATTTCTCCTCCTCCCCTTCACTGACCAAAAGCATATGTAAGCCCCACATCCGGCCACCCCTTCTGAGTTGCTCATCATGGAAGCCCTACCATGTGGATATATGTTGCATCCGTGAACATACTCTATTGTTTTCTGCTGTTAATCTGGCCTTTGCAGGTTTAAGTTGTTGGCCACAGCTACTGAATAAAAGAGTGTTAGAGGAAAAGGTTTTTCTCCCCTACAGTAGTTGTTAGAAATTTAACAACTAGAATATCTTCAGGCCTGCTCAGGGTGGTTTGCTCACCCAAGGGGATTTACATTTGCCTTTTCTAGGTGCTCAGAATGATATACAGAGTTCACACACACACACACACACACACACA
>NW_004955406.1:5169291-5180931 GCF_000276665.1 Chinchilla lanigera | reverse complement strand
ACCAGAGGTGCTCGAAGTGGTGGCCATTGGCTTCCAGACATTGATTAGTACAGTGAACTGCTGCTCGGGTAACCTTGGTTACCCAATTGATATTGCTGCATATGCATTTTCAATTTTTTTCTCTAAGGGCTGGCAGTATAGTGGATTTTCTGTGATATGCGACAACCTCTGAGGCTCCCATAAAAGCGTAACACCCTCTGTTGAAAAACTATCATACTATTTTCTTCCTGAGGTGTATATACATATTGTGTGTGTGTATGTGTGTGTGTCTGTGTGTCTGTGTGTGTTGTACTTTGTAGGCACAGGTCAGTTTAAGAAAAATCCTTAACTTGAGGTTTTTCAGAATATGCAAGTAGAATGAATTTGGACCCAAACCCGAGTGAGGGTTGGCTTACAGAGACACATACCTCAGAGAGACTTTTTATTTTCCCTCTTAAACTAGAAGCCAAGACAGGCAATTCCTTTGTATGTCCCTTGTGGGGTCCCCATTCCCACTGCCTTTCAGCCGTTAGAAGTCCCAACTCTGGGCCGAGGTCTCAGGTCTTATCCATCAGCTTCTCTGTGCCCTGTGGTCTCTAAAAATTGATAGATTTCTTTGAGGATTCTGCTGTCCTTAGCATTCACTGTCCTCTCTAAGTTTGTGTTACTGCTTTTGGTAGTTTTTTGGTGTGTGTGTGTGTATGTGTGTGTGTGTGTGTGTGTGTGTGTGTGTGAAAACCCACCTCTTCCAACCAAGCCCCACCCCCCAACTGCACAGCCACAGGTCACTTCACTGATTAGTACAGCATCCCCAGGATCCACCTACCCTCCAGAAGCCCCACTTCTGAGTACATGGGTATTTCGGCAGACATTTAGTGTCTAAACCACAACATTCCGCCCATAGACCCCCAAAAACGAATGTGCATTTTTTTTGAAAAATACATTCAGGCCATCTCTAAGAATTTCCAAAGTCTTAACAATTTCAGCATTGCTGAAAAGTGCTAGTCCAAATTTTCCTCTGAGACTCAAGGCAAACCTGTAGCTGTGAGTTCCTGGGAAAATCAAAAAAAAGTTAAGCACTTCTCACATACAATGTCACGGGATGAACATTCACATTCCAAAAGGGAGGAATATTTCGTAGAAAGAAATTGGAGCAAAGCAAGACTGAAACCCAATAGGGCAAACATTAAGTTCCATAGCTCCATGTCGGGCACTCTAGGAGGCTTGTGCTGCCCCAACCCTATGACACCAATGGCTATAGCCCTCATGGCCTCTCTCTTGGGTTGGCTCTGCTCACTGCCAGTGGCTTTCCTCAGATGTTTCTTGCCCCTGGCTTCTCTAATTTCCTGCCTCTGCACTTTCAGCTTCACTCTCACAGCTTCACACACTGACCTCTCAGGGGCACACTGTCTGGCTTCCAGTCCCCACCTTGCAACAGAACGCTCGGGCACAAACTCACCCATGGATGGACCCACTGATGAGGACAGCAGCCCCATGATCCAATCGCCCTCCAAAAGCTCTGCCGCTGAGTGCACGAGAGCTCTGGAGGACGTTCTAGATCCAAAGAGCAACAGCTCATGCACACCAGCTCAACAATCCATCTTAAAAGTTTAAAAAGTGTTTGCAAGTGTTTTTTGCATTTGGTAGTGACAGAACTTTTCAAAAGACCTAGAATTGAAAGTCAAAGTAGTAGTATATTTTTAAAGTAGTAATATAAGGTAATAAACCTAGAGTTTGAGCTAATTCATTCAAAGTGGCTACCAGGTGACAGTGTCTGTACTAGACCAAGGAAAACAGATTCTGTCCTTGCCCTCAGGAAAGAGACCTGGTCCCGTCTCCTTCTGGAAGACAGAACTGAATTGAATTTGCACTCTGCTGCTTATCAGCTGTATTAATACAAATGCATTTCTACTGCAGGGACTGCATGAGGAGTAAACTAAGCCCTGGATGTCGCTTAGGATGATTTCTGATGCAAGCAGCAGAACCCTCAACTTAACATGGTTTAAGCATTAAGAAATCATCATATCACATATTAGCAAAGAGGTAACCCAGTTCCAGGTCTCCTGGCTCTGCCCTCCTCTAGGTGCTAACACTCATTCTCAGGCTAACAAGATGATCACAGTCGTTTCAGAAATCTCATCTAGATACAAATTCCCAGAGAGAAAGGCCGCCCCTTCTTTTGTCTCTTTTGCAGAACCTCTGCCAACCTCCTCCTCCAAGACTTTTCTTCATGCTTCATTGGCCAGAGCTGTGCGCAGAACCTTTTCTAAACTACTCCTTGGCAAGAGGAATGGACATATCATGACTGGCTTAGACTAATCAATCCTTGCTTTTGGAATTGCAGATGGGGTCATCTTTTCCAAGCCTCAAAAAGAAAGAATAGAAGCACAGTATTGGAATTTATGCACAAAACTCCAAGGAAAAAAGGAGAAATAGAAGCCAAGTAGGCCACCAGCAGGTTCCACTATAGTCTGCAAATGCCTGCTACAAGAGATTAGTACCAGGCAGGCATAGGTCCGAGAAATATTGGTCACTGGTTCTCTCAACTGCACTTACCTCTCTGACACCAACTGATTTGAGGGCAACATCTTCATGTGCCTCTTCACTTAGAAATAAAGTCACTTAACAGGAATCATGAAAATATTTTCAAAACCTCCAAATTGACAGTCTCCAGAAGGAGACACTGCCTCTACACAACTTGCTATGTGTCACAGGGCACAGCCCATGGCCAACTGGGTGTTGGGAGACTGGCTACTGTCCCTTTGCTCTGCAGCAACAAGAGCCCACTGGAGGTGTTCTCCTCGTGTTGGTGGATCCTTTGAATGTCTAGAGAGCCTTCTACAACTGACAAAGAAAATCTCCCTGGGACAGAGCCTACAGGTGCCTGGGAAGGGATGACTCCCAGCCCCATCCTTTCATTTCAAAAGAAATATCATAAATAAGAAAGTAAAACATGAGACAGACAAAAAGCAGACTGAGAAAGACAGAATTGGGAAAACAGACTTTCACAAAAACAAAAAGAACAAAAGGAGGCAAACGAAGAAACATCCCTTTGTGACCTGGAATTCTAAGAAATCAATATTTTACAAATTCTTTTAGATGTAAAGATTTCTTACTTTTTCCTCCACTTCCTAGTAGACCATTTTCAGCAGTTTCTTTATTCATCTGAAGGCAGAGGATGAACAAAGGGTCGCCTCCTGAAGAAACACCCCTCCTTCCTCTTCTTCTCCCCCTCCTTAGGAATCCATGACTACAGGAAGCACGTTCAGATAAAACAGTCCCAATTACTGGAAAGCCTTAAGGTTTTCCTCTGTGGGTTTACAACAGTACGGCCTTTGACCTCCCAATAAAACAGATTTACTAAGCGATATAACACCTTTTATGTAATCTTAACATTAGGCAAGTCGCTTCGTCTGTCTCAATTGAGATTTCTCAGCCATACACTGTTGGAGGCTGGAATGAAGCCGCAGTTTTTAAAGTTGTGCATGTGTGTATGCATGTATTCAAGACAGAATATCATTTCGGACAATGACATCTGTGGAGTTCTAACATAAAAAACAATGAAAACAGAGGAGCTTTGACTCAAGGAAGGGTGTGAGGGGTGAGGGAAGGAGGATGCTATGGTTTGAAAGTCCACTTTCAAACTTGTGCTGAAATCCAGTTGCCATGGTAGCAGTATTAAGGGGTGGGGCCTTTAAGAGCTGATCAGGTGTCCTCACGAATGGGTGAATGCTGTTATGGGAGAGGATTTCTATGGAGAAAGTGGGTTTGTTCAGAGTTTGGTCGCCTCTTCTTGCTCTCCCTTTACCCCCTTCTCACACATGCTCACTGGCCCTTCTACCACATTGCCATACAGCAAGAATGTTATCACCAGATGTGGCTCCTGGACCTTGGACTTCCCAGCCTCTAGAACTGCAGATAGAATAAACTTTAGTGTTTATAATATATCCAGTCTGTGCTACTTTGTTATGGCAGCAGCATTTGGACTAAGGGGAGTTTCCAAAGTCCCTACCTTGGCCTCAGCAGCTCCTTGAAGCACTGCCCCAAGCAGTTTCCCAGGACAGCTGGACAACTATGGCCCAGCCAATCTGTAAGATCTCTTTGGCACTAAAACACTAAGATCATGCTCTTTCTCAAAAAGAAAAACTCTCCATGCAATTAGGAATGAAAAGGGTGAAATCACAACGACCCTGCAGAAATCCAGAAGATCATCTATACCTACTTTGAAAATGTGTATTCTAATAAGATGGAAAATGCAGAAGAAATGAACAGATTCCTAAGTAAATATGAATTACCAAAGCTGAATCAAGAAGATATTAAAATCCTAAATAAATCAATATTAATCAATGAAATTAAAGATGCAATTAAAAACCTTCCAATGAAGAAAAGCCCAGACCCTGAAGGATTCACTGCTGAATTCTACAAGAAATTTAGAGAAGACCTAACACCACTACTTCTCAAACTCTTCAATGAAATTGAAAGGGAAGCAATACTCCCAAATTCATGTCTGAAAGCAAGCATTACTCTGATAACAAAACCAGAGAAGGACCCAACTAAGAAAGAGAACTACAGGCGAATCTCTCTAATAAACATAGATGCAAAAATCCTCAGTTAGATACTGGAAAATAGAATGCAGCATATCATCCAGAAGACTATACACCACAACCAAGTGGAATTCATCCCAGGGATGCAGGGATGGTTCAACATATGCAAATCAATAAATGTAATATATCATATTAACAGAGTCAAGGACAAAAATCTTATGATCATCTCAATAGATGTGACAAAAGCTTTTGACAAAGTCCAGCACCCATTCATGATAAAAACCCTAAAGAAAATTGGAGTAGATGGTCTTTATCTCAATCTAATAAAAACCACCTATGACAAACCAACAGCCAGCATCATACTAAATGGACAAAAATTGAAAGCTTTCACTGTAAAAGCAGGAACAAGATAAAGATGTCCACTGTCTCCACTCTTATTCAACATAGTCCCGGAAACTGTAGTCTGAAAAATTAGACAAGAGAAAAAAATAAAATGAATAACAATAAGAAAAGAAGAAGTTAAATTATCATTATCTGCAGATCACATGATACTCTACATAGAAGACCCCAAAAACTCCACTAAAAAACTTCTAAATTTAATAAGCAAGTTCAGTAGTGTAGGTGAATACATCAACACTCAAAAATTAATAACCTTCCTGTACACAAATAGCAAACTCACTGAGAAAAAAATTAGAGAAACAACACTTTTCACAAGAGACTCCACAAAAATGAAATACTTAGGAATCGGTCTAACAAAGGATGTAAATGACCTCTACATTGAAAACTACAGTACTCTGAAAAAGGAAATTGAAGATGATATCAGAAAATGGAAAGATGTCTCTTGGTCTTGGGTAGGAAGAAACAATACAGTGAAAATGGCCACACTGCCAAAATAATTATACACATTTAATGCGATTCCGATAAAAATTCCAACAGCATATCCCACAGAACTACAGAAAACAATCCTAAAGTTTATTTGGAACCAGAAGAGACCTGGCAAAGGCAATTCTGGGCACAAAGGCAAGGGAGGGTGTATCACAATCCCTGACTTAAAATTATAATATAAAGCTACTGTAATAAAAACAGCATGGTACTGACAAAAAAACAGACCCAAAGATCAATGGAACAGATTAGAAGATGCAGAAACAACTCCAGAGACACTCAGCCACCTTATCTTTGACAAAGGTGCCAAACACATTCACTGGAAGAAAAATAGCCTCTTTACTAAATTGTGCTGGAAAAACTGGCTCTGCACATGCCAAAGATTAAAATTGAACCCATGTTTTTCACCATGCACTACCCTAAATTCAAAATGGATCAAAGATCTAAATATTAAAACAAAAACATTAAATCTGCTAGAAGATAGAATAGGTAAAACTCTTGAAGACATTAATATAGGCAGACTTAATAAGTAAAACCCCAATCACACAGGAACTATCACAAAAATCAACAACTGGGATCTCATCTTATTCAAAAGCTTTTTCACAGCAAGATAAACCACCAACAGAGTGAAGAGACCACCCAAAATGTGGGAAAAATGTTTGCCAGCTGTTCCTCAGACAAAGGACTACTATCAAGAACATATAATGAACTCAAAATATCAGACCTCCCAAATTTAAAGATCCAATCCAAAAATGGGCATCTGAGATGAATACATGCTTCTCAGGTGAAGAAATACAAACAACAAATAAATATATGAAGAAATGTTCAACATCACTGGTCATTTGAGAGATGCTAATTAAAACAACACTGGGATTCCATCTCACCCCAGAAAGAATGGCTATTACCAAGAAATCAACCAATAACAAATTATGGAAAGGCTGTGGGGAAAAAAGAATGCTTCTCTACTCTTACTAGAAGTGTGGACTGGTGTAACCACTGTGGAAATCAGTGTGAAAGTTCCTCAAAAAAACTAGGATTGGAGGTCTCATTTGACAAAGCTATTCCCCTTCTGGGTATCTTCCCAGAAGAATGAAAAACATCATACCACGGCAATATATGTGCACCCATGTTTATAGCAGCACAATTTGTCATAGCTAGATCTTGGGAATGACCCAAATGACCATCAACCAAGGAATGGATAAAAAAGATATGGTCTTTTTATACAATGGAGTACTACTCAGCCCTAAAGAAGGATAAACTGGAGACTTTCATAGGTAAATACGTGAAACTCGAGACCATACTCATAAGTGAAATAAACCAGACTCGTATGTGTCAACATTGTATTGTCTCCCTAGTAGGAGAACCTGAAAAAATAAATAAGATCCAAAATGTACAGTAGATATTGTAAAATGGGAAGAAACTGTTCAAAAAGAAAGAGAAACTGGGATTGGGGGAAAGGAAGAAAGAAGGATGGGAAAAATAAACAAACAAATATATATATATATATACACACACAAGATAGTTAAGATAATTATACTACTAATTTCTCTTAGTTCATTGAAAAGAATGGCTGTGCTAATATCGTTTGGACAATTACATGCCTATATCTTGTACTGTGAATAATTAATTTAAAGATAACACTATTCAATATATTAACCATTTTTTATCATCTTATTATCTTGTTTTGAAATTTGGTTTTATTTCTTTTCTCTTTTTTTTTTTTGGTGCCAGGAATCAAACTCAGGACTTTCAGCTTGCCAGGCAGGCACTATGCCACTGAGCTATGTCCCCGGCCTTTCTCTTTAAAATAAAAAAAAAAGAAAGACTCGTTCCTCTCGTCCAGATTCATACAGCAGCCCAGCACACTTTCCACAGACATGAAGTAGAGGGGAAAAAAAATCCATTTTCTAACCTCATTTCTCCTGTCTGGTAATTTTGGAGAAAAAAAATGAATAGAGAACAGTACAGGGAATAACATAACTAACACCTACCACTCATAATCAGGAAACTACAAGTTGACATATTTGTTGCAGATCAGTTTTTAAACAAAAGAAATGAAACCCTGGCCAATGACGTTCTCTTAGTTCATCTTCCCAGCCCTATTTTCCTCCTCTTTTCTCCCCGGATGAACGCTGTCATGACTAAGTAACTCCTTGCCCAAAGATGCCCCTGCCCTGACCCTTGGACCCTGTAACTACATTGCCTCACACGACAAAAGGATTTTGCGTGTGTGATTAAATGAAGGGTTTTGAGATGGGGAGATTATTCTGGATTAGCCAGCTGGACCCAAAGGTCTTAATGAGAGGGTGGCAGGAGCGCCAGGGTGAAGGAGCAGATGTGACAATGTTGCAGAAAGCTGGTGACAGGGAAGCAGAGGCAAGAATGATGCCTCTGTCTGAGTCCATTTTTTTGCAGCTATAACTGAATACCTGAGTCTGGGAACTGTACAAAGAACAGAGATTTATTTCTAACTGTTCTGGTGGATGAGAGGTCCTAAGTCGAGGGGCGAGTGTGGCAAGGGACTTCTCACTGCATCATCTCACTGTGGAGGGCACCACATTGTATGGGGGAGCTCGTTCTGGTGAGGAGTGCTGTCTCACGATAAAGAACCCACTCCTATGATGACAGCATTAATTCACTCGCAAGGGCAGAACACTCCTAACTTAATGGCCTCAGCACAATCGCACTGGGATTAAGTTTCTGGCATTTGATCTTGAAGGGGCACATTCACACCACAGCAGTGGCCAGGAGCAAGAGATGTGGGTGGCCTCTCACAGCAGAAAAAGGCAAAAGGATTCTTCTCTCCTAGAGCCTCCAGAAGGAGCGCAGCTCTGCTGACCCACTGTAGACTTCTGACCTCAAGAATGTGTAAAACGTGTGTTGTTTTGAGCCACTAACTTTGTGCTAATTTGTTACAGCACCAACAGGAAACTAATACAATATGCTGGGTGAGTTTCCCTCTGGTCATTATTTTTATACTTGGGCTCTAAACAGACATCAAGAAAATAATTTTGTCTCATATATTTTGTTTTGTATACTTTCTACACTCACTTGATGTTTTTGAGAGTATCCATCAGATGCATAACTATCTAGTTCATCCAATCTAATGCTTTGTAGAATTGTCATATGATTACAGCACAATTATTTATATAGGTCTCTAAAGCGAGCATTAAGATATTTCCGGTTTGGCAATGAACATCCTTGCACAGATTTCCTTTTATATACATGATCCACCAGATTATATATCTAGAGTTTTCAAAGTCTGGTTTTTCTCCAGCCTCCAGGTTACAGAACGAAATTCCTGTCCTTAGCATATGTGCCCCGACTGCCGGCAAGCAGTGTCTCAGAGGGGGAATAAGACGGAGGGAGGCGAGGGAAGGAAAGCTTTCCTGTTTACCTTAATTCTCTGCTGTTGCTTGAATTTTTTGCAGGCATACTGCCATAATTACAAAACTTTATCCAAACATTCATCTGATGGAGGTCAAAAACCAGCAATCCTGGGGCTGAGTAGAGATATGCTTTGTTTGACCCACACAGTTTTCAAAATATGGAAATATACAATTAAATTAAACAATTAGGAGACTTCATGTAAAAATCCAAAATCCCAGCTTCTCCTGGGAAATTAGAAGGTTGGAAACACTGCACCTGCGTTTTCCGCAGTAACAGCAGGCAGGGGCAAAGTTGAGCTGCTCCCTTTCGGTAGAGCAAGTGTGCTTTTGCCCTGCAGGGCTCCTCACCTCTCTCTCTGGCCTGACACCCGGCCCATATTACTCGTTCATTTTATCTTCTGGTCTCCTGTAGCCATTCGAGTTTGACACTCCCGCTAGAGTTGCCAGATTGAAAAAAACACAAAAAAAAAACCCAAAAAACAAAAACAGGATTTGCAGGGCAGGGGATGTTGCTCAGTGGTAGAGCGTCTGTCTAACATGTGTGAATCCTTGGGTTCAATCCAAGTACCACAAAAAAGAAAAAAAAACCAACGACTTGTGGCTAAGAGGTAGATAATAAGGGTGTGCAGATGTAAGATGATGTATCTGTTTTCTTTCAGAACAAACCACCCCCAAAACTTCTCAAATCAAAATAACTAAGTCATCCGAGGTTGCTATAACAAAATACCACAAGTGCAGTGGCTTAAACATGCTTGCTGTCCACAGTGCCTCAAGCTGAGTGGTCTCCGCTCAAGGTGCCGACAAATTTGGTGTCTGGTGAGGGCTTTCTGCTTTGCCAATGTATCTTCACATGGGGGACAAATGAGCTCCCCTGGCCTGATTTACAGGGACGCTAATCCAATTCA
Source organism: Chinchilla lanigera (assembly GCF_000276665.1). Taxonomy (NCBI): domain Eukaryota; kingdom Metazoa; phylum Chordata; class Mammalia; order Rodentia; family Chinchillidae; genus Chinchilla; species Chinchilla lanigera. Next base: position 5,171,232 of record NW_004955406.1, on the reverse strand, counting down.
TGAGGGCTTCACTCTCATAACTTCCTCTAATCCAATTAACTCCCAAAGACCTCACCTCCTAATACCACCAAATTAGGAGGTAGAGTTTCAACCTATGAATTTTGGAGGGACACAAGCATTCAGTCCATAGCAATCCAAACACTTATTAGAGTCCGTGAGTCTGCGGGTTGGGTGAGTGGTTCTTCTAGTCTGGACTAGTTTGGTGGGTTAGGGTGGCTTCTCTCCTATGTCTGGGGTGGCTTCTCTCCTATGTCTGGGGTGGCTTCTCTCCTATGTCTGGAGGTTTAGGGTGGCTTCTCTCCTATGTCTGGGGCTTCACCCTGAAGCCAGGGCCTTGGGCACAGCTGGAGCCTCTTTGCCTGCAGTACCTCCTACCCTCAAGCTGTGGGGCCATCCTTGCTCCCATGGTGGCAAAAGACTCTTCTCAACCTTATGAACCTGTTTGTGTCACATTTACAGTCTTCCTGTAGGCCAGAGAAGATCATGTACCCAAGCCCAGATTCAGTGGGTAGAAAAATAGGCCCTACTGCTCAGGAAGAGGGACAAAATCACATTGTAAAGGAGCACGGATGCAGGGAGACCAGAACAGATTGGAGGCTGTTCTAACAGTCTAACAGTGATGAGACTCCAGCTGCCAGTGGGCTAAGGCACTGGAAAACTCATCTTCATTCAAGAACAACATACTTATTTTCAACTGTGATCTTCACATGCCAATAAGAGTAGACTCCTATTAGGGCACCAGAGTCCTTCCCCCAGAGACCTTTCCCGTGCAGTTTGCTCTGCCTGGAATGCTCCTCCCACCTCCTCACCTGGCTAATTGTCTCATTTCCTTTAAGCCCCTTCCTAAAGTCACTTCTTTCAGGGAGCTTTTCTGACTCTCCAGACCAGGCCAGGTCTCCTGGGCCACACACTGCATCTGCACGGGGGCTATACTCAGCGCTCCCTGCTGCTGTCCAGAACTACTTTGTTGTGCAATTGTTTGTTTAAGAGCGTCTCTCCTTCTCACTGAAAGAGCTCCAGGGTACCGTCTGAGTCTATGTTGTTCTCTACTGAGATCCCAGCGACTGGCACAGTGCTCAGCATACAGCAGGTGCTCAGTTATGGAGAAAAAAACTAGTGACTGTAGGAATGCACGGCCTCCATGTGTTTAGCACAGAGCAGGCCTGCCTGAGCAGAAGGCATGGGAAACTCACCTTGTGGGGGTGTGGAGATTAGGTGGCAAAAGATGACTTGAGAATAGCCCTGGGCCAAATGGAATGCAATGCCAGATGCTAAACCATAAATGCCGGAGAAGGACCGGGGTTCGCCACACACGGGATCAGCACTTGAGATAGGTCCAGAGGAGGAACAGGATTTGGATGCCATGGAATTGGGGAAGGAGACTAATAGGTCAAAGTCATGGTCTTGACCTTGGGTACCTTTGTCATATTCATGTCCCCATAAGCTCTTGATCCCAAGAGACAACGAGCCGGAGAGCTCGTGGAGATGATTTGGTGAAACCACTCCTACCATCCCCGAAACAGCTAAGAAGATTCCACGTAGAGGAGATTGCAAATTTGAGCAAAACAGCCCAGAGCCTTAACATCTGCTTCTACTCTTCTGGAAACATTGTGGTCTGGAAGTTCTCTCTCTCACACTCGTCACCTCTTTCACTTTTAACTGTTTATTATGAAAACTCCCAAACATACACAGAGAGGAGAGTACAAGGAATCCCATCATCAACTTCAACAAGCATCAATACTTTCCCATATTTGTCTTACTGAGCTCTCCTCAAGATAATCTCTCTCACTTTAATTTTTTATGAAAGCATTTTACAGCAAATCTCAGCTACTAGGCCGTAATGCCCCAAATCCTTCAATACGCATCTCTGAAAGAAATAAGGGCACTTTCTTACATATTCACAATGCCTTTTCTACATCCAGCAAAATAAAGCATAATTCT
>NW_004955406.1:5144331-5168906 GCF_000276665.1 Chinchilla lanigera | reverse complement strand
CAAGATCCACACATGAGTGTCATATCTCTTAAATTTTTATTAATCTGGACCACAGATGTTCTTCTAACTGGGGCGTCTCTTTGCTGACAACTGGCCTCAGCCCTTGTGTCCTTGATCCCCGCCCCTGGACTAGCAGGAACTGAGAAATCAGGACTGAAGTTGATATGGAGAGAGGGTAGGAGGGCTGCGGTGAGTATTGGAGTCCTCAGATCTCATGAAAAGAAATTCCTAATCTGCTTCAGGAGAAACAGATTGGAGTTAAGAGACTCTTTACAACTAGAGTTGACCGGCACGCTCTCCTAACACCTAAGAATGACAAGAATTTCCCAAGATTATAGGAGGCAGATGCCTGTGGCAAAGAGAGGGAGGCCAGAGAAAGAAAATCAAGTGGAATCTGATGGACAACACAAAAACACAGGCAGGACTCGGTATCTCATGTGCAAGTTCAGTGCAAAAGCAAAAGCCCAGAATACTTATTCAAAAATTGTTAGCGAGTTCGATATGGCAAGTGTAATGCATTAGGCCAACCCGGAGTCCTGCAAAGCTCTCCTCCCCAAAGTTGAAAAGTTGGTGGCCTGTGCCAGGCTGTGCATAGGGGGCCTAGTCCAGGAGGCCCCAGCGAGTTGTCCTATGAGGCAGTGCTTGCTGACGTGTGTCACAGTTGCATTTCAGAGCACACAGAGGCAGTGGAATCCTTTCTATATCCGGTAGTCATACCAGCATCTCGGGTGGGGAATGGGTCACAGACAAGTGTACATAGCTCCCTGCCATGGTTAGGGTGGGTCAGAATCCTGTGCTTCTGCACTAGTCTGTATTAACACGGACCCTAAAGCCAGATAAGCCTGGTTTCACTTCTAGCCCTATTATCACTGGTTGCTGTGTAATATCGTCTGCATTTGCTTCCTCAACTATCAAGGAGGGTTGATAAAAGTACCAACCTTAAGGGGTTTTTTGCTGTCATTTGGTTTGGCTTGGTTTTTGCAGTACTGAGGATGGAACTCAGGGCCTTGTGAACACTAAGCAAGTGCTCTACCACTGAGCTACACCCCAGCCCTGCGAAGGGTTATTTGAGAACTAAATTAGTTCATGTTTGCTGGGATGAGTTGAGCATTATAGATTTGTCAAAACAAAACTAACCTAGAAGCCAGGGTTCTGTCTTATAGGTTCTATCTTAACCTGTTTTCTGTTGCTAGAATAGAATACCCGAAACTGGATAATTCATAAGGAAAAGAATTATTTTGGCTCATGGTTTGGGAGGCTGAGAAGACCATGAGTAGGACACCAGCATCTCCTTCTGTGCTTCACAAGGAGGGGCCCAACTTCCATGGTTGTCAACTCATTCCCATGAGAAGGACATGATTTCATCCCGAGACCCTTCCCCCATGACCAAATTCTCCGAACAGGGTCCACGACCAACACCTTCCAGCACTGGGTAAGAAGGGGACACACGGACTTGGGGACATACTCAAACCATAGCAAGTTCGGAGGGATGCCTCATAATGGTAATATCCACAGGGCCATGACCCACTCTGCTCTTCCAGTGGGGAAGGGCTGTGCCTGGCATCCTAATCTTGTCCCCTACAACTTACACAATGGTCATTTACTCTGTAAGTGCTTCTTGAGCACCTACTATATGCCAACCACTCACTGAAGGAAAAGTAAGCTAGGGGTAGTCCCTGTCTTTATTTTGCCAGTCACCTCACACCTACAAAGTCAGTCTTGCCGAGATCTAGGACCAGGCCTGCTCCCAGAAAGGAGGAGTAGACATGCTCAGCCTGCAGCCCACCAGCTCACCAGTGTGGCAGCTTGTCAGCCAGTAAGCATGATTTGACTGCAGAATCCTGCTTGCCTATTACAAATCTGCTTTGTAATACTGTTTGGACCAAACCCCTGCCTTCCCGTCTAAAATCCAACATTATATTTCCTGCTACCAAACACAGATACTTCCAGCCTGCATTCCTACTCTTGCCGTTGAAACCCCCAAGACGCTGTTAGCAGCTTCACCACCCCTACCTCTGAGCTGGAGGCCCGCTCAGGGTGTTGAACTTGGTTCGGGTTATCCTTGGTTAACAGTAGTCAGGTCCCTGGCCTTCCCATGTGTGTCCACCTCTCCAGGGACAGTCCCTGGTCTTGCCCTCATGTCCTGAACACCTGTCACCCCTTGACTCCGCACAGCTGCATGAATTTAGAATCCCATCCCACCAACACTCAAGTTTGGGATCTGAGGGATACAGGCCTGGACGCTCTGGGAACCCTTACCAATGTCAGTCTAACATGAAAACCAACTCTTCCTTCCACTGCCAAAATTCCTGGCACCCCGCCAAGGCCTTTGAGGGGTAGCTTGTAGCAGGGCAGCCATAGGAAGGTAAGGCAGCGTCTTTGAGGTAGAGGGAGAGTGATGGATGAAGACAGCAGCTGCTTTCCTCTTGGCCAGCTCCAACCCCAGGGCCATTTTGAATGCCACTCCACTGGCTGTCTGGGGACATGTCTTGCACTCCACCATCCTGGCTAAAGATATCAATGCACCTGGACTCTTCAGGCAGCTGGTGACAAAAAGAGGCAGATGGGAGGCTGAGGGAATTTTTTACACATCCTTCTTCTTTACCAGTTCTGCATTTTAGAATTTTTGAAATGGTGTCACTGAGGGAAAGAAAAAAATTTTCCAAAGTTGCTTTGCACGAAGCCATGTGTATTCATTTCCCCCTTAGGGCCACCGAGTCATGGTGATTTAGGGAGCTGCTGGTCCTGGTGATGAAATATTATTAGAGCAGCAGCAAGCCAGACCCCACAGGCATTATGCCAAGAAAACCAGAGCGGACTTCAGTGTGTAAACCTGGGGTTGCCTCTGAATCCTTTGGCCCTGGGAAGGGAGAGCAGAGCCCGGCCTGGGAAGACGCCAGGCAGGAGGACAGACAATGGGGATGGTAGCCAGGGCATGATGCCAGACTTTTTATCCTGTTGGGCCATCACGTCCTGGCAACTTCAAATATACAACATCCATCCCTCAGAGACTCTCAGCTCCTGAGCTGGGGACAAGTGGAGTCAGCCTTTAGGCTAAAATTTTTATATAAACTAAGAGATTTAGAAACAATGGATGTTGACATCTTAAAGGATGTGTAATTAATTAATTAATTCACAGTATTTCTTTAAAAACATCAAAGGCCAGTGGAGGAGAAGGATAAAGTAAAAAGTATTGATGTCCTAAAGCACATCATAGTTTAGTAGTACAAAATTTTAAACCCTAGGAGGGAAAAAATTCAGGGAGACAGAAGTGATCATTTACAGGCAGTAGAGGATATGTTGTTCTGAGGTGACTGACATTTTTCCTGTCGAGAGTTGAAGAAGACTTGGAAAAGGCAGAATTTGAGATTGGCCTTGCTGGTCGGAGGATTTAGACTACGGAACTCCGCTGGGCGCCCGAAGAAGTAGCAGCACAAAGATGCACACTTTACAGCTCTGTTGCCAAGGAAGCGCTCGCAATCTAGAATGCTGAGCAGATGTGTGAACGGAGAACAGAGGAGGACCCCGGAAATGGGTGTGATCTTCGTATGACTGAGGAGAAGCAGGAGGCATGGCGTGTATGTGGAGAGAGAGACACACACACAGAGAGAGGGACAGACAGACAGAGTTCTGGAAGGATTCTACTTAGGATGTAATATTTGCACTGAATCTCAAGACCTCAGTTCTCTGTGGACTTGGAGGAAGAACATTCTAGATTGATGGAACAGGAAGTGCCAAGGCTGAAAGACCGGGAGAATTCAGAGATGTCTGTGTGACAGGGACAGAGGATTGCGTGGGTGTGGCAATAGGTAAGTCTGTACCAAGTGGGCAGGATGAAGATCACCAGGGCCTGGTGGGCCAGATGAAGTGTGCGTGTACTTTATCCCACAGAGGACTGAGAGCCGGCCACAATTTAGAAAGCAGGACGAAAATGAGACAATGCTTTCCCTTCAGAAAAGTGACGTGTGGGGAGAAGGGGTCGCATTGCTCAGAGGAGCCAGGGGAAGTGAGAGCAGTTGAGGGTGATTAGTTGGAGATGAGAGCAGAGACTTTTAAGCCAGGAAATCAGAGCAGCCCATAGACACTCACAGGCATGTGGTGTAGTAGAGACAAAAGTACTATTTAGAGGTAGGGAGACCTTTAGCAGAAAATGTCCTGTGAAAGCCGTTTATTTTTAAAAATACTTGTCCATTGCTTTATTCTCCCCTCTCAGAAGCACTTCGCATTTTGGAACTGCTAAAATGGCTGTCATGTCTGTAACCTTCTGAATGTAGGGGAACAATTTCCTTTTCCTCTCGGTCAAAATGGACTTTGCCTCATGGGACTCATCAGAGTTGATGGCAGCTTTCGGTCTTCCTGTCCTCCCAGGCCAGCTGCAGACTGTGTTGTCCCCAGTATCAAGAGGGAAAGTCTGTGATTGTCACAACACTGTGAATTTTCTGTAAATATCTGAGATCAGTTGGCATAATTGTGCTTGTTTAAAAAAAAAATTCAGGAGAGTTGGCTCATTGAGTGTAAGGGGACACTTTGGCCAGCATAACTGTTGATCCTGACCTACTCAGCTCTCCCCTCTAAATGGAGGTTTTATGAAGTAGCTCTGCCTCCTGGAAAAGCTGGGCTTTTCTTACAGAAAAAAGGCCTGAGAGGAAGTGACTTGTGTTCTAATGCCCAATCCCTGGGAGACTGGCACTCGTAATACCTGCATCCTCCTGACATTTTATGTAATTTCTCCAATTCTTACACTTCACACACCAAGACCAAACCACACCTTGACCTGAGATGATTACACAGAGGGTCTGCCGGGCTGGCTGTGTGGCTTAGAATTTGCCATGCTCACAGGCGCCAGGGCAAATGAGGTGAGATCTCACTTGAAATTCCTATGAAGGCCAGTTGGCTGGGCACACCCTGCCCTCTGCTCTCACTGGCCCGGGTCAGAGAGGGAACTGGGTGAGGGAGTATGGACAGCTCCCAGCAGCCCAGCCCCACTCTCTAAAACTATGTTCCTGTGTCAGAAACAGACACTTCAGATGCAATGAGACCTTGATGAAGCAGCCCTCTGGGAAGAAAACACCATTAAACGTTTCAGCTGTGATTTCTCTCCAGCCCTCGTTAGTGAGTTGGAGCAGCAATTGGAGCAGCTTTTATACTAAACAGAAAACATTTTGTCTGCTGCTCAGGTCAAAATTACCTGTCTCGGGCTGGGAGTACAGCTCAGTGGTAGAGAACTTGCCTAGCATGAGTGAGGCTCTGGGTTCAACTCCCTCCCCCGTCAAAGGCTGCCTTATGGCTTCAATTTGCTTCCAAACAATTGCAGGCCCCTAAGATGAGGCCACATTCTCCTTCTCCACTTCCTATTTCAGTGCCCTTTCTTGCATTCTCCATCGCCTCTTTTCCCCTGGCAGCCACGGAAGGACATTTTTCCCCTGGCAAAGTTGGAAAGGTCCTTGCGACAGTTGTTTCAAGGTCCCTATCACCATCGTTTCAAGTAAACATTGCATTTCAAGGCTTTCCGTAGAAGCTGTAAGTGGAGGGTGACAGTTAAGAGTGATGTGTTAGACAGCTTTTTGTCACTATGACAAAATACCTGAGGGAACTGACTTGGAGAAAATGGTTATTGGGACTAGAGTTTCAAAGGGTTCAGTCCATGGTGTATTGGCTCCATTGCCCTGTGCCTGAGGTGAGGCAGAACATCATGGCAGAAGGCAGGACAGAGGAAAGGCACTCATCTTGTGGAGGGCAGAACGCAGACAGAAGAAGGAGAGTCAGAGATAAACGGGGGATAAGATATAGTCCCCTAGAGCACACCCCCATGGTCCATTCCCTTCAACTAGGCCCCACCTCCTTATAATGTCATCAAATTATGATCCATCAGTGGATGAATCTACCAAAGAGGTCACAGCCCTCATGACCTAGTCACTTTCTAAAAGCTCCACCTCTGACACTGCTGAGCTGGGGACCAAGCCTTCCACATGGGAGCCTTTGGGGGACAGGCCAGATCCAAATCCTAACAAACAGGTAGTCCAGAGCCAGATCAAAACACACTGGGATCTGGTTCTGCTAGTTACTAGCTGTGTGCCTTGGGGTAAGCCTCAGTTTCCCTCTCTGTAAAGTTCACATGGAGGGCAGTGTGGCTGTGAGGGGAAATTGCACAGTGGCACTCAGCACCAGTTGGCACATGAGAAATGATGCCTATGATTACTTGTTAGCTAATGGACACACACATATTCTAGTGGTCTTCATGCCATGGCTCAAAGTAGAGCAGATTGTCAGCTTTTTATTCGGTTTTTTTCCAGTACCGGGAATCGAACTCACGACCTTGCTCTTGCCAGGCAGGCACTGTGCCGCTGAGCTAAATCCCCAGCCCCTGTCAGCTTTTTATTATGAAAAATTTCAAACAAGGTGGAAAAGCTGAAAGAATTGGTGACGGGCAAATACAACACCTAGACTGTGGAATTGTTTACATATATGTTTACATAATTGTTTACATAGATGTGGAGTAACTTTAAGGACCACATTGTTCCTGAAATCAGTTGCTTGAATGACTGACTGTCAGACAGAAATGACTCCAGCCCCCACCAAGGCCTACGGGCAAGGCCACACTAATAAACACAGGTCCTGTGATACAGTCGCATCATTTGGCTTGTTAATTAGCTTTGCTACTTAATTACTTGAGGTTAGGGACACTGCTTTTATCTACTTCTCCTGACAGAGCACCTAACACACAGGTGGCCCATACACTGGCCGGAAGGAGAGGCTGCCGAGGGGGAAGGAAGAAGGGAGAGAGGGGAGTGGGAAGCGGGTGGCACGAGCAGAAGCCTGCTCTCACACCTGGCGGGTGCCTGGCCCTGGAAACACTCACCCTCTTTGACTTGGGGAAGGAGGCTGTCTTGGGGGGCCAAGCATGGCTTCTTTCTTCACTCTCCTTCCCCACTCCCCACCTTCCCCGCCTGAGAACTACTGGACCACTCAGACTCAGCTAACTTTGATCTTCTCCCCCTTATTCCAGAGACAAGATTGCCACTTGACATTATTAGAAATGTAAACTAAATGGGGCGTGGTGACACATGCGTGTAATTCCAACACTCTGGGAGGCTGAGGCAGGAAGAGAGCAAATTAGAGACCTGCCTCAGGAACTCAGTGACTTATTGAGGCCATGTCTAAACATTTAAAAGGTGGTGGGGATGTAGCACAATGCAAAGTCCCTGGGTTCAAACCCCAGTCTCTCTCTCTCTCTCTCTCTCTCTCTCTCTCTCACACACACACACACACACACACACAGAGTAATCTATAGCAGATTGTGTTTTCCTCCAAACCCACTCATTTTCACAGTACCTGAGAAAGTAGCCCTCACAAGACTTCTACATTCAGAAATGAAATTCCTAACCACAGAATGGGTCGTGAGGATCGTGTGGTCTCTGTGGAGAGAGCTGGCATGGCATTTACAGGGCACCATCTGCTAAAGGGAGGGGGCACTTGTGGTTTAGTCCCGAAGCCTGGGGAAGCTACCCTTCAAATACAGCCAATCACGATTGGTTCAGGCTTCAGGGTCAAACGCTTGCTTCTGTTCCACGCAGAGAGAACAATAGCTGAATTGGCCGGAACGCAGCTTACACAATGAACTTTCTCTACGCTTCCTCTCTAAGCCATCTCCAACATTTTGAGTTCAACAAAAATGTGACTCACACAATGAGTTAAAAACTTTGAGACGATCTGGAGAATAAATGCAGAACCTCTAGTTTATCTGTGTGGTATGGACCGGCTCATTTTCATTCCAGGCTGGCCTTGCCGATTTGCTTGCTGTCACCTCTCCTTGCTGAGCCCTTGGCTTCTGTTCAAAATACACAAGGCCATTTAATTATTAAGCTGAGCAAAACATTATTCGGGAAGTTGCACTGCTGCGCTCTTATGCGTATGGGCACACGTGGATACTTTCTTGATATCTGGGTGTGTTGCTTTGCTGTTTATTTTTCTGGACTCCTGCTCCTCTCCACTGGAGGAGGTATCCAAAAGGTGATTATTGCCAGTGAATTCCGGAGGCCTTTGGGGCCAGGGCCCCTCCTTGGATGTGTGTGGAAGTGTTTGTCAGCTGTGCAGGGGTCATGCATGCAAGAAGTCCCTGACCTTGGCCGTGGAGTGGAGCCGGTATCCGTGACCAGGAAAATGTCAAGTGTTTGTGTTTCAGGATGGTTTTATGCCCAGATGTCAGCAGAGAACACTTTATAGGACTTCTTGATGGCCCAGGGCTCCAGGAACTATCACAATTATTTAGCCAACAATTTTAATGAGTCCAAATAAACTCATTCTATTTTTATATTAATAACAGGGAGAGGGAAGTTGGGAGATTAAATACAGAGGAGGGTGGGTTTTAGCTTCACTTCCCAGAGCCATGGGGAATTTTTCTGCAGAATTAGGTCCAGCCTATTATTATTCCCTTCCTTGTAAGGCTGTTCTTCTTCCCTTACTCTTCCTCTTTTCTTCCTTTCTCTTTTACTTTCTGGTCTTTCTCTTGCTTTCTTTCTTCCTACCTTCTACCCCCTCCTTTCCTTCCTTTAACATGTATTGCATGCTCATTATGTACTAGGCACAGCCCTAAGTTCTGGGGACACAGAGATGAACACATGGCCTGGGCCCTCCTGGAACTCAACGTAGGATGGGTGGCAGAGGGAGACAGATCATTACAATACAATGGGTAATGACAGAGGTAATCACAGAGTGCAGGTGAGCTGTGGAGGAGGGGCCCCTAATCCAGCTTGGCTTGGGAGAGAAGGTGGGAAGCTTCCAAGAAGGGATAATTGGGTGGCTGACTGGGGTGGAGCTGCAGGATGAGAAAGGCCCAGACCCTTTGCCCAGCCAATCAACCTATTCAAGTGGTATAGAACATTGGACCAAAGGAATGGCATGGAAGCTTGGGGATGGAGTCTTCATAAGCAGATGACCACAGATGTTGATGACACTCTGTCTAGTTAGGGCCATAGGGGCAGAGGAAAATGATGCCTTCTACTCTGGGAAGGTACCAGTGACCTACTCCTGAAATGCTGGGCACCTTCCAAAGTGCCTGTGTAGATGACTGACTACAGGAAATACAGGCTGACATGAAGGAGAGATCACCCTTGATGGCCAATACACAATATGTATGATGATTAACATTGGTGGCCACCTTGATTGGATTGCAGGATGCCTAGAAGTAAAGCACACTCCTGGGAGTGTGTGTTGAGGGTGTTCCAGAGAGGATTGACCTGTGGGTCAGTGGACTGGTTAGGGAAGATGCATCTGAGCATGGGTGAGACTGTCCAAGGGGCTAGGGGTTCGGATGGTACAGAAAAGCAGCAGATGAAGGATGCCCACATGTGCATGCTTGATCCTTCTTGGGCAAGTACATCTTTTGCTGGTCAGCACACCGTGGGTTGCTAGACAGAACATGGATTTGTGCCAGTGACTCTCCAAAGGACTTTCGGGCCTTCAGCCTCAGGCTTAGGCTGTATCATGCATCCCTCTTGTTCTGAGGCTTCCAGCATCTTGGACTGAGCAGTTGCTAGTTTCTCCGGCTCTGCAGCCTGCATATGGCCACTGGTGCTGTTCCTCTGGAGAATCTCGGTACAGTATGTATGTGCCCAGGGGTAAAGAGCTGTTCAAGGAGAAGTGGGCGCTGGGTAACCACCAAAATGTGAATGAAGAGCAGTGCTCACCAGAGTGGGACAATGGTTGGGAGGACTCCTGGACCCTATAAAATGAGGCTTAAAGCGTGCTACAGGTCTTACTGGGAGCTCGAGACTGGAGGAGTTCTTTGGGCCAGCAGACATGCAAGTGGCTGCAAGAGTTCTTATACCCTCTAAGAGCAGAGCCCTGACATTGGCTGCCCCCCAAAGATGACCTTATCATTTCAGGAAGGTGGCAAGAGTCTGTTGAGAGAAGCTTAGACCCTGTTCCTTGGTAGTCTCAACCCTACAGTAGAAAGAGCACCTGTGTGTCAGCAGGACATGAATACCATGTCCAAGAACACTGGCTCCACAGTGTTTTTTTTAAGAGAAAAAAACAATAAAAACAATGATAAAGAGTTTCAAAACAAGATAACAGATTAACAATGGTTAGTATATTGCATATTGTTATCTTCAAAGTTGCTCAGATTACAAGATATAGGCATGAAAGATTAATCAAGCAATATAACCACAAACTGTTCTTTTTAATGAACTAATACAAATTAGTAGTATATCTTAGCTATCTTATATATATATATATATATATATATATATATATATTTTGTTTGTTTGTTTGTTTGTTTGTTTGTTTCTTTTCCCTTCCTTCTTTTCTCCTTTCCCCCATCCCAGTTGTTCATTCCTTTTGGGCAGGTTCTTTGCCTTTCACAATATCTATTGTGGGTCTTATTTACTCTTTCAGTTTTTTACACTAGGGAGACAATACAATGTCTACACATACTGCTCCACAATCTTAATAGTTACCATGTATTCAGTGCCTGCTCCATAACAGGGCTGTTCAGGTATTATTAATTTAACCCTCACAAGACTACATGACAATACATTATGATACTATGTACCATAATTCTCCCATTTTACAGATGGTGAAATCAAAGTTTGGAAATGTCACAGGTCCCTGGGAGGGAGGGGGAGGTGGAGAGGCAGGGACAGAGACAGAGAGATCTCGTCTTTCTACCTCTGTTAAAAGGACACTAATCTTATCACTAGGGCTCTACCTTGGGATCTCATCTAAACCTAGTTACCTGCGGAAAGCCTTCCAAAGAACACAGAGCCACATTTGAGTTCATCCTAACTCTAGGACCCATGATCTTAAGAGCTCTCTTTCCAGTGAATACTCAGTGAAGCTCCTCTTTGACCTGACTTTGGGACCACAGCCCCTCAGAGATGGTAACTTTGAGAGGCCCTACAGAGAGATGAACTGCATTTCTATAGCACTATTAATTATGAAGATGCATAATTAAAATGTTTTCATTCCTGTAAAGTATAAGCTTAGTGCACTCAAACAGTATTAGCCAAGAACATAAAGCCCAGGAGGGGAAACTACAGATTAGGGAACAGATTCTTTGAAGTCTGTTACTTCTGTAGCTGTTATGGGCTGAATAATGTGTGTCCCCAAAATTCCTAAATTCAAGTCCTAATCCCTAACATGGTGTTACTAGCAGGCCTTCCGCAGGTAACTAGGTTTAGATGAGATCCCGAGGTAGAGCCCTGGGGATAGGATTAGTGTCCTTTTAGCAGAGGTAGAGAGACCAGATCTCTCTCTGTCTCTCTGTCTGTCTCTCTGTCTCTCTCTTTCTGTGCGTGGTGTGCACTGACAGCAGGTTGTGTGAAGACCTGGCTGAGTTGCTTTACGATTCTTTAGCAGATGAAAGATCTTCCACGCTGTCTGTGGCCACCCGGTGAATGAGCAGGGGATACAGGCAGCCCTCACAGCTGGGAGGAGAGCACAGATCTGCACCAACCCTTGGCCTGCCCACCCGTTCTATGCATCACACACAGGTCTGAAGCAGGCACAGACGATCTCTAACATGCTGTGTGGTCACCCAGAAATGTGCCACAGGGAACCTGGTGCGTGTTTTCGGGGGGCTGCAGCTGCAATTCCCTTCCGAGTGCTGGAAGCATGTGCTTTCACTGCCCCAGCCCTCAAGGAAGCTGATGCTACAGTCAAGTCCTCTAAGTAGGGAGGATTCTGTGCTCCTCTGTGTAACCCGTATCTCAACAGTCACCCAAGTCAAATAAGCATCCCAGCTGCAGAAAAGGCCATCTTGTGTTTAGCGGCTTTCTTACCTTTTAGGCGTTCTTACTTGGCAGGCCCAAATCCCTTCAGTTTTGAGGCCATTTTTTCAAGTTCTGCTCTTGACGGAGATGAAGATGCAGACAGCCCCCTCCCACACCACTTCCCTCAGTATTTAAAGACTATGAAGGCAGGCCTATTTTGAAAAGCACGCTTATCTCTCTGTTCTGCCTGCGTTATCCAGTTTGTTGAGAGGAGGAAACTACGGGTGCAACGGGGCTGAGGAACTGGGGTACGAGACATGCTGCGCCTGCTCCTCGGTGGACTCTCCTCCCACATACGATGTGCTTCTCTCCTCCTCTCCTCCCAGATGCGATGTGCTCTCCATTCTCTGGATGTGAAGGAACAGCACGAGTTAGGGAAAGCAGGATGTGAAGAGCGAATGAAAGACTGAGATACAGAACTCAATCAGCGTCGCACACGCACACAGGTACGGTGGCCTGGCTTGGGTTTTCTCTTTCCTCCTGGCGTGGGCAGACATGAGATCCCGAGAAGCCCTCGCATGAATGTGAGTCCATGGGTTGTACCGTAAGTACCCAGGCGTCTGTGACGGGTCCCGAGCCAGTTCCACCAATTTTATCCCCCGAACTCTGCTTTCTTTCTGTGCCAGCTCTTCGCACCTTTGTGTGACTTTAAATCAATGTATTTCCTCTCTTGGGGGCACTTGTATTTCCAAACCTTTCTCTCTGTGGACAAGCTAGATGTAGCCTTTGTTACAGAGGCTAACGAGCCTCCTGGTGACCGGTTCTTTTATGTTGTTGGCTGCTAGAAAGGCACAGCGAGGCAGGTGTCACATCACCTGCCACTTCCAGGCTCACAGGTGATACCCTGGGAGGAGGAAGCACAGGAGGCCACCGGGACAGTGTGTGGCCTTGGCAGGGGGCCCAGCCCAGAGGTCTGCTGCTGCCTGGACTCCTCTCCCAGCACAGCCTCCTTTATCACTTCAGAAGGTAAAATGAAGCAGCTGTAGTATGGGACGTGCCGGTGACTTCCGCTGTGTCCCAGCAGTGGTGTGGGGTATGTATGACTCACAGTCTTGGTCATAACTCTGGGCTCAGGATTCACCAGTTTCCAAAATTAGCAGCCAGTGCACCCACAGAGTCGTTGGACACTTCCCATTCAAAACTCTCCACGAGATAAACACACAGAGAAAGGAAAGGTTACAGAGCTGCCTGTTGTTGCAGCTTTTCTAGGAAGTCTGCAATACATCCTCCTCTCTGGGTCCATATTTATGTTTCTCTATAGAGAGCCCTTCCCAGTCCTGGTTGTGCCCAAGAGGTTTACATTTGTAATCCCATGGCAAAGTTATTGGAATTCTAGCAAGTAAATTCTAATCTGCCACTTCCAGTGCAACCCATGGTGAGAATAGACACTAAGGCATACGTGTAGTTATGGGGAGCCAAGGGGTCCTTAATCCACCCACAGTGATGGTTAGCTGGAGCAAAGGCCTCAACCCAGTGCTGAACGTGGATTTTATTAATTCATGAAGAAGGGAGTGGCCTGAGGATGAGTGACTGTGAGAACCGTGGGAAGTAGGTGAGTGCTGTGAGCTGGGCTAGGTAGGAGGGCCGAAATCACTCCTGCCATACGCAGAGAGAAGGATACATAGAAAGAGTAACCTGCATAACACAATTGAGATAGTATCTAATGTTTTGGGGTCGGTGCTTCCGCTCTGAGGTGTAATCTTTTAAGCCCCGGGAAGTCATAAGCCTCTATCTCTAGGCTCAGTTGCTCCTTCTTCAAGGAGAGTCACCCAGGTGGTCGGACCTTCACATTTCTCTTTGGGAGAATGTATCTCTCTTTGTTCCACCATTTAGTGCCTGTGCATTCATCTATTCAAGATTTGGGGGAGGGAAGGTGCTGGGGCTGGAACCAAGGACCTTACATTCAGAGGCAAGTGCTCTACCTCAGCTGCACCCCAGCCAAGAACTTTCACGGGACCCCGTCCTTGTGCCTAATGCTGGGAGAAGCCCGGGAGAAGGCAGTCTCTACTTCCCTGGAGCTTGCCACTGGGCGGAGAGCCCGGGGTCAGTGACTTAGTTTCTTGTTCTGTGATGTCCTCATCCTTGAGATGGAGATAACATTCCCCACTCATTGGATATTGTCTATATGGCGTCTTCAGGGCACCTGACCCTCGGTAGACATTTAATTAAAGTTCACAGTTAGTTTCTCTGGAGAAACAACTAGTGTGGGTCTGAGATTATCGGTGTTCTGATGTGCCTGCTGGTGCCACCCTCACAGCTTGTCCTGTAGGCTTAGAGCCCCACTGATGCCACAGCTGGGAACCTAGGCGCAGTGGGGATGGGACTGGCACTGTTCAGACCTCAGTCACTCAACCTAAAAGGAGTCGGGCCACCACTTAGTGACTGCAGAGGACCATAAAGACCATTCCAAGGTGTAATTCAATTTTATTGCTCTCATTCATTTCCTCTTTGCAGTGGGGAATCACCCAGACAGCCACACAATGACACGAAGCCTGGGAACGTCAAGGTGTGTCACTGGTTGCCGTCCTGACAAAGCCAGACAGCAAAGCCTGCACAGCCTGCCTTTAGTGCAGAGACCATGTCACTGCCCAGGCCTGCGGCTTCCTGCTGCCGTTCCTTGCCGCGGTCTCCTCCTGGCTGAGGTTTCTGGTTCCCCCAAGGCACTGGTAGTTTCCGCGTCAGGTGCTCGTGTGAATCTCTCCGCAGGTGTCTGTTTCCCCGTCTTGTGGCGTTGTCCCTAGCTGCATGTGAGCTCTTGAGAGATCCTATTTATTTCTGTACTCACGGCAACTTTCCAAGAGCTCCTTTGAGTTCAGGAAAGATGAGGCAGACGCTCTGGTCCTCCCGGTGAGGATCTGGGGTGCTCTTGGTGGCAGTAGGAGCCAGGGGACAAGGCCATCTTTAAGTGTCCTTAAAGTGGACAGCAGCCACTGGATTCTCAGAGTTCTTTCCAGGTCTATGATAGTTGGGTCCCGATGACCTGGAGCTGAAGACAGCTTGAAGCTGGGCTGAAAAACTCCCAGACGGAGAGGACAAAAGAAAATTAAATATAGGGTGGCTTAGAAAGTGCGCTAGGAAGGTGCCAGAAGCCTTAACATGTGTCAAATTGACACTTGGCTGTGTTCAGCGTCTTTTTCTCAGCATTATGAGGCTCATCTGTCTAAAAGGCCCTGAGAAATCTGTCACTCTTGGATTTAAAGCAGCTGGCCAGTGTGGCGAGTCGGCGTGACTTGGAAGCAGCAGTGCAGCAGGTGATCAGAGGTTTGACTCCCGAGCCTCTGCCCTCTGCCATGCCTGGTGCTACCTCCAGCAGACTCGATTCGCACAATCGCAACTCTCGTGGTCTTGCTGTTGCCTCCTTTGCCAAGCCCATGGGGCCTTTCCCTGTCATTCTGCAAGGTCTTCTCTCCACACTGGAGTGGAGCGGAGCCAGACAGGCCTGGCGTGAAAGCCACCAGTTGTCAGTTATGCAACTTAAATGTGTTTAACCTCTCTGGGCTTCGACTTTTTTCACCTCTAAAATGGGACCAGGTTCACCCAGCTTGTAGAGTGATTCTGAGAATTAAACACATGCCTGCATCCACAATCCTTTTGGAACTTTAACTGAAAAGCTTTTGAGTGGGGTTATGTGTACAACCACGTGTACCATTAAGTTACGTTGACATCTTGAACAAGTTACTATGCCTCGGTTTCCTCGACTGTAAAATGGAGAGAATATGACTACCTACTTCAAAGTTCTTTTCTGGAATAATGAAATGAGTTAATATGTGTCAGATGCTTGGCATAGCAATCAGCAGGTGGTGTGCGCTCTGTCTTAGCTGTTAATGTTATTACTCAGTAGAATGCCTGGCAGCAAGGAACACTAAAGAAAAAAGAAAATTGAATCCTTGTCCTCTGGCCCCTTGAATTCTAGCTTTGCTGCAAGTCTACCAGACTCTATAGGGGCTCCTTCCTGTCTCTTTGCCCTGTCTTCTAGATCTCTCTCGAGCAAACATGAAACTGGGGTACTGGTAGCTGCTGGCAATCATGCCCAAGTTTGGTGGCCCCAGTAGGTAGAAAGTGTCCAAAAGAGACCAAAGGGGTCAGAAGGACCAACAACATTGGTGAGCTTCATTCTATTATTCGCCTTGGGGCTCTAGGCTCAGGGACATCAAAGAGGGAGCCAGAGTGGGCGACTGGGATCATCTCAGGAAGCAGGCAGGCCTCCTACCTTCCTGGAAGGAGGTGTTCCCCAAACAGAGGGCACCTCTACATTTTGTCAGCTCTGGCACAGGCCAGGGGAGCTCTAGGTTAGCTCCAATGGGGATGTTTTTCTAAGTCTGCCAACCGAAGAAGGTGATAATAACATCCAGCCCCCAGGACTGGGCTGTGTACACAACACTCGCTTGCTGCTGAGGCTGCTGGTGCTTTTCCCTCCAGGGAGAGCGGCTTAGGGAAGCCTGCCAGAAGGAAGTGGAGCCAGGCTGCTGGCCCAGCTGCCCACGGTGCCAGGCCGAACTGGCTGTGCTGGGTGTGCGAGGCAAAGACACTTGTGAGTGTGCAGAATCCGTCACACATGGAGGACTTAGTCTGTGCAAGGCACGGTGGAGATCACGACGGGGTATAAGACACGGCCCCAGCGCCTGAGGGGTTTGCCAGTCTGCTGGAGGAAACAGCAGTGCTCACACAGCAAACTAATAATAGGATCTCTGAGGTCATCAGTGTGTCCTTGCAGATATCATTGACCCGTGAGACTCGGAACTCCTGAGATTGTGGGCGGAACCTACTTACTAGCGCAGGCGTAGCAATACCTCCTGTAGACAAAGCATTCTTCTAAAGGCTTTCACTTATTTCTTTGTCATTTATTTTGCACCTTATTTTGCATCAATATTCTCATTTGCAGATGGGAAGACTTAGGAGCAGGAAGGTGAGGGACAAGCCAAAGATCACATAGGTAAGAAATGATGGAGCCAGATATCGGCTCCAGAAGGCCACTTCTTTGCCCACTAGGGTAAAGTACCTGGGGCAGGGCTCAGGGAGTCGCACTGGAAACGATTCCTTCCTCTCTTACATTTCAGGGAGCCCACAGTGACCTTGGTGGGTAGAGTCTAACCCATGGTATGGCGACCATGCCGGCTCCTGTCCTTGATGGGTGGCATTCGCTGCCCTGGGGGGCCATCTGCTCAGCCTGCCTGTTGCCCTCTAGCACAGGAAATTCTCTTAGGCAATAGGTCTCCTGCCAGACCCTCAGAGGCTTTGGCAGGCTTCCTGTTGGCTGTCTTTCAGAGACAAGAGGATGCCAGTGCAATCAGCTGTGACCGCAGAGGTAGGGGCTGTGTGCAAGAGGAGAATCAAGTGGTTCCCTGCGACCCCGAAGAGCTTCTGAGTCCACAGCCAAGGGGCCTGACATCTTCACCTCCATAATCAGTTGAATCGCTGCTGGTCGCTCACCCGGAAGCCATAAAAAACACACCTGTTTGCATGAAATAGATTTATAAGGTTACCAAATACTACTGGAAAATAAATCTAGCCAACTATCCAGCCATAGAGAATTGGTTCAGTAAATTCAGGTGCACTGGAATATCAGATTACTATACAGCTATTAAAGTCAATGCTATATATATGTACTATACCTTAAAAATGTTTTTAGGTATCTATTTTTTAACATAAAAAGACGTTAAACATGAAGATCAACTTGAAGAATAGAATGGCTAGTATGATAATTTTTATAAGAAAGTATATATGTGTTGTCTTAGTCCGTTTTCTGTTGCTATAACCACATATTTATAAGGAATAAAGGTTTACTTGGCTCATGGTTCTGGAAGTTTAATAGCATGGCAGCAACATCTGCCTGGCATCCGGTTGAGTCATTACATGGTAGGGGGAATCACAAGATGAAACCAAGAAATGAATCATGCTAGCTAGTGTGCATCTCTGTATTCTTTCTTTCTATCTTTCTTTCTTTCTCTTTCTTTTTTTTGTTCTCTTGAGACAGAGTCTCTTTGTGTAGTTTAGGTTGGCCTTGATGGCAATCCTCCTGCCTCAGCTGGAATTATAGGTGTGTGTCACCATGCCTGGCTTCTACCTTTTCTTATAAAGCCACTAACTGCATCATGGGGTCTCCACCCTCATGACCTCATCCAATGCTAATTACTTCCCAGAGACCCCGCCTCCAAATGTAATTAATATCAGACTTTGGCAACTAAGTGTCTAATTCATGAAATTTGAGGGATACATTCAAACTATAGCATGCATATGGAAACATATTTTCATTTATACACAAAATATTAATAGATGTTATCTTTGATAGGAAGGATATTAGGTTCTTGAAATTATTTTCTTTTTGCTTATTTATATTTACATTTTTTCTGCAGAAAATGTACATTTCTTATATAAGAAGTCTGTTTTTTTCCACTCCAGTGACATATGAGAAATAACCTTTATTTTGTAAAATGGACCAGTACATTTTAAATATGAAGAAAAAAATGAGTCTCTTGTTCTTTTCTCCTTTTCCCCCTTGTTTTTTGGTGGAAAGCAAATATCATTCACTGTGCAGAATGATTCTTGGCCAGCAGTTTACCTTGAGTCATCAGAACAGAGCTGGAAGGGATTTCCAAGACTCTTTAGCCTAATTCCGTCAGTAACAGTTGAGGAAACTGAACCCAGAGTGTCAGCTAGTTCTGGGCCTTTGCACTGGCCTCACTAACACCATACAGGACAAGGACCACTCTTTGTGGAGTGTCCACTCAGCACAGGAGAGGTAGGGGGCTTGTCAGTCACTATTCTACAGCTCTGCTGGTTGGGAAACGTGGAGCTGAACTCACTGCAGCCCAGCAGTGAGAGTTCAGACGCTGCAATAGGAGATGGGAGTGATCGCCGTGGTCTCTTCCGGTGACCTGCTACGGGGAAAGCTTGCGTGTGCCTCTCTGCGAAGACAGAGGCCACGGCTTTCTCTCTTCTCTTCCTCAGCTATTGGATCATAGGGGTACTTGGGATGCTTTCATTCTCCCCTCCACTTATCTTTCTGGAAAGCGGAGCTGTGAGCCCTTAACCCTTGCAGACCCAGCTGAGATGCTGCGCTGGTAACACTGCCTGGTCAGCTGTCCTGCAGAACCTTTGGCACAAACAGTGTTAGTCCAGCCTTGCGCTGCACGCGTCAGAAACCCCCCTTGACTTAGTGTCAGCAAAGGAGAGAAATCATTAATTAGTTCATGAAGCCCAGGGGGAAATTAAGTTCAGGAACTAAGCAGAGGCAGGGACTTCAGCTCGCCAAGCTGTGGCTTCTACCCCTTGTCTCTGGTGAGGAGAGACGGAAGAATTCAATGGTAAGTGAGAATTTTTAAGAAGTCAAAATAAAGACCCTGGCCAGAGACATTCTTCTTTCCCACCAATATTTTCCCATCCACTGGGAAAGAACTGCAGTGAATCTCTCCTTGGCTGGGTCCTTAAAGAGTCACCCCTGGGTATTTTAGGACCCAAATCAAGTTTGGAGAACTGTGTTCCCTCTTCCCAGCCCTCTCTTCAGAGAATTAAACCATGGGGGTAAGAATCCTGTAATTTTAACTGTATTTATAAATCCCCGATCCTTTATGTAGTGTTTCTTTTTCCTACTCCGCGCTTAGCCTGATGTTGCTATTTTCACAGAGAAAAGAGGCTATAATTATAGGTCAAACACCAGCTCTGGAAGCAGCAAAAGCAGCAGAAAGTCCAGGCTCCCTGCCCTCTTCCGGGTTACACCCTGGGCACGTTCCCCTCTCCCCCTGAGCCTAGGTCGGCTCTCCACCTCTATCCCTGTATCTATGCTCTTTTGTCCGCCTGTCTAGCATATCACGAGACAAAGAGGGAAAGTTAGAATTGAAAGCCAAGGAGTTAAAACTCAACCTGCCTCTTGGAGATAATTCAAATGGAAAAGAAAAGAAAAAAAAAATTTCAGGTCATTGGCCTTTTTAAACAGACCGCCGGCAATATTTACTCCTCCTGAAATAGCACAGTCACATGAAATCACACCGTGTTCACTAAAGCCTGCAAAACAAAAGGACGATTTAGAGGCTGGTGCACGCTCCAGAGCCCTCTGTTTGGCGGGTGGATCGGGGCCTCTGCGTCTGGGCTCCCTGGCCACCCTCTGCCCAAGGCCGGCAGGAGGCCTTTGGTCAGGTTCAGATTGCCTTGAAGATGCTGCCCGGCTTTTCCCCTGCAAAAACATGGAAAGGTAGCCTGGGAGTGGAGAGGAGGGCTGGGTGAGCTTGCGGCAGATGTGGCATCTTCCGTGGAATCAGTGCTTACGTCACGTCGTGGGTGCTGCGGGGACAGCTGCCAACGGTGTCGCTCACTCTCCAGGATGGCCAGCTCCCATTGTCATTTCTTCTCTCTCGTGTACCTCTATTTCCTTACCATCTGCCCGTCTTTCCTCCCTCTGCTCCCTCTCCGTCTCCCTTTCTCATATCCCCCTTTGCCTTCTCTCCCGACTGCTTGGTTCAGGTAAGGCCTTTCGTGGACCTTTACTGAATAGTCCCACTGTGGCCTGGAAGTCAGCAGCATCTACTAATGCTAGGGTTCAGGAAGGTACCGTCACAGGCCAGTCCCGCTGTCACTGTGAAGTCCCACTGAGACTCGGACTTCCCTGAGGATACAAGGGACATTTCTCAACCTCACTCTTTGAATCTTTTCTTCTCAGTTGTCCATGATTCCTTCTAGAAAATCAAAAGGCATGATGGTGCACACCTGTAGCCCCAGCACTTTCAGAGGCTAAGGCAAAAGGATCGTAAGTTTGAGCAGCTTAGCAACTTCATGACTTAAGGCTGTTTTGAAATAAAGAATAACTGGAGATGCAGCTTAGTGTGAAGGCCTTGGGTTCCATCCCCAGTACTGAAAAAAAAGAAAGAAAGGAAAAAAAACCAAAAGCCATTTAAACATACATTATACTTGTGAGCTCCTTGTGTTTCTCCAAACCCTTTCACATCCACTGAGTCAGAGTTTACCTCTCAACCATCTTGGGAGCTGAGCAGAGCGACTGAAGAAACAGAAAACCAAACAGGGTCAGCAGCATGCCCAAGTCAGCCAGCGAGCTATAAAAAAGAAGAAAATGACACCAAGAGGGATCCTCTAGCGTGCGCAACACCAGCCTGTACGCCTGGCTTATCAAACAGCGAATGCTTTGCTGACGATGGAGTTTGTCACCTGGAACTTTACGGAGCAGATTTCCCTGAGGGTCTGAGTTTCCTTCTTTTACATCAACAATCAAACTGGTACTGGTTTCATTTTCTTTTGTGCATGCCAAGAGGTACAGTCAGTGGAAAACAGCTAGAGGTGTATGTAACGAACTCTATCTTTTTAAAGTGATAACCATAAAGAGAACTACTTAAGATTTCCAGGGAAGTCTGTCTGTCTGTATATGTTTGTCTGTCAGTCTATCACCTCTATGTCTTTCTCTCTTTCTCTCTGATCTATGTCATCAGCAGATACTGAGTCCTTAGCACTTTGTGAGGCCATGTTGGAGGTGATAGGGTGGACGATAGGTTTGTGGGGGAAAGGAGACCCTGAGGAAGACTGTACCAGAAACTTATGCTTTCACTTCTAACAGCCTCATCCCAACGTCTGCGTCAAAGGGCCACTCTGGGCTGCGGGGACCCGCTTCACCTGGGGCCACAGAGAGCAAGGGATCCAGGGGACAGCCTTGACCAGTGGTTGACAGGTGCAGAGGATAAACACTCGCTCTGAGATCTGATTTATGCCGTCACAGCCCTGTGGGATTGAGCTCGAGTTACCCTCTGTGGAATTTCCATTGATGCCACATCCTTTTTTGGATTCTGCTTATTCTCTGTCCTACTTTCCCATTCCCCTACTGGCTTTTCCTGGAAACACATCCTTAAAAAGTCATGTTCACAACAATTCTTGTCTTAGAATATGCCTCTGGGAAACCCAGCCAAAGGCACAGTTTTGTTCTGTCTTAGGGCTAGCCCCCAGCCCAAGTCTTGGGGATCAGAGTAAGTAGGAGACATAAAAAAATGGGGGGCCAGGTTACCTTCAGGTGTCAGAGAGATGACTAAAAGCTGAAGGTGGCCCCTTCCTAAAGACGAGGAACAAGGGCAGTGGTGAGGCCGGGAGAGAGACCACGTCCCCAGGTCTTCATAGAATCCGTCCCTGGTGAAGGCAAGGGAAGACCGATGGGAACTGAACACCATTTGACACTGGGGTTTGCAGTCTGTAGAATCCCAGAGGATGAGATAGAGGCAAGAGAACAATATTGTCTAAGTGGGCAGAGCTAGCAACCTCTTCCAGGTGGCTTTTCAGGAGCAGGTATCCATGGCAGACTCAGTGTCTCAGCCCATGGGAACCACCCTCTGGGACCCCAGAAATAACTGGGAAGGAAAGAAGCACAGCTCCATGCTCCAGCATGGACACACTCTGCCAGCATCATGCTAAGGAAAGAAGCCAGACACTGCAGACCACAGCACCCATGGTTCTGCTTCTGTGAAATGGCCCAGCGCAGGCCAGACCGGGGACAGAAAGCAGGTCAGTGGTTGCCAGGGGCTGCGAGGAGGTGACTGGTGGATATGGATTTTCTTATAGAGATGAAAATGTTCCAAAACTAGACAGTGGTGATGGTTGTATGACTTCATGAATATACCGAAAGTCACTGAATTTACCCTTTAAATTTGTGAAACTTAGAACTAGAAAACCTCGGGATCACAGAAAAAGGACTAAAGTCCTGAGTCACCAGAGGAGCCTGCATTCACGTCACTCCTGAACTGTTGTTGCCAAAATTGCTCCCCTTAGGCTGGTGACGACTGAGCCTCTGGTGCTACGTGAGGCAGAGGGTAACCAGTGCTAAGTCATGCAGCACAGATCTCAGGGCTGAAGAAGAGCCAGGTGTACAGATTACACACGTTACGACCATCACGTGCACATGGCCTGGGTGACTTGTGTGTTTTTTTAACTTCTTCAAACCTTAGGGTCTCCACTGCCCATAGTCAGACATTGGAGACTTTGCTCTGATTGTTTCACCAGTGCCCATCTCATTCCCCTAACCACAATGAAACTTTCTGAGAGTGGAGATCATGTGTTTTTAGGCAAAGGGATCCTTTCTCCTTTCTTGCCCTATTCTGGGCACCCACAGGTGCTCTCCGACACTGTCACCTCCCTACCTGACTCTGCACTGGATGTGGACCAGGACTCTGGCACCTGCGAGGGTCTTGGAGCTTGGGCAGAGTTCTGTCCTATCTGCTTTGAGTCTTTCCAGATTCCTCCCTAACCTCAGGCTTGGTTCCTGGCTCCAGAAGCTTCTCTCATTTCTGTCCTGATACTTCTTAGCATCGTTCGGTCCCCTTCACAAGAAAGTAAGCTTGGTTTCTGGAGATCACTGTGACACCTGATTTTTCCTAGGCACAGCACACTCCAACACGGAGTTGGCTATCTGATAAGAGTTGATATTAAACTCCAGCAAAGCTGAGGCCTGTTCAAAAGCCACTGCAAGCTTTCTCATCTCATGGAAGCTTCTAGCAGAAATATAGGATTCGGCTCCCTCCATCCAGTTCCTCATGCATTTCCTACACTTTAGGGCCAAAAGGAAAATCATTTTCTGATAGCAGTTAGTTCCATTTCCTCTGAAAGCTACGGTCCGGGAGGCAGTGAGTTTCCCAACATTTCTGTGTGTGCTGGGCGGCGGCTCCAGCCCTGGGCTCCTCACCTCCCTGCGGAGTCTGCATTTCATAGGGGGTCCGTTCCTGGCCAGCAGGGCTGTGTTTACGCAGAGGCTGCAGGAACAGGAATGCCACTTCCTGGTTCCAGAGCTGGCGGCCTGCCTGCCCGCTCCTCTGCTGGCTCCACGCCAGAGGTGGCCTGAGGTCTCAACGTTCTCTCTAAACTCGCACGTTCTCAATGTCCCCAAGGCCGGTGGCATCTGGACCCAGTGTGTCTGCCTCCGAGGGACTATGTGTGTTTGTGTGGCTTTCTGTGTGGGTTCGTGGGGTTTGCTTGTGCACACTGGAGGTTGGGGTGTTTGTATATATGTATGGGTGTGTGTATTTTGGCAGCTGAAATGGCTAAGTGTATATAAAAATCTGTATTTATAGTGAAACAGCCAAACAATAAAGAGAAGTATAAGTAAATATTAGTTAAAAAAAAACACCCTATCATCACTGTAGTGAACATTTTCCCCCTAAATCTCTACACAAACATATATAGCTGTAATTTTCCATAAGTGCTACCAATACAGTGGAGAGCTGTTTTGTAAGCTAATAATACTAATATAATAATGCACTGTTATTGAGTGCTTGCTATGTGCCAGGCCCTGCTTTCAACACGGATTGATGTCATTTAATCTTCTGTGGCCACTCTATGAGGCCAGTGCTACCAAGATTCCTATTTTTCAGATGAGGAGACTAAGCCATAGAGATAGCACATAATGTTAGTCTCCTGTGAGTGGCCATGTACTAATAGGGCAGAACCAGGATTTGGACCCAGCCAGCTCCAGGGATTGGTTGTGACCACTGCCTAATAAGAGCTCTCAGGATCACACTGCAGGGATTCTGGAAAGAGATGGGGATGCCCACTGAATGACTGTGGGTGGCACAGCTGGGTGAGGGTCTCAGAGTTCACCCTCATTCATGCATCATCTACTGAGTGCCTGGCACACCTAGGTCATGGGAGAAAATACGAATAATATATGGATTTTCTTGAGACAACAGGTTTTGAGGGAGATAAATATAGAAATAGATAACTACAGTTTAGAGAAGAAGCCATTCATATTACCTGGGAAATTGTGGAGGTACATTTTAAAAGAGAGAAGAGAAGAGAAGAGAGAGAAGGAGAAGGAGAAGGAGAAGG
>NW_004955406.1:5135112-5144092 GCF_000276665.1 Chinchilla lanigera | reverse complement strand
AGAGGGAGGGAGGAGCGGAGAGGAAGGGTTTGCTTCAGCCTATGAAGTCCCTGGGATTACCACTCCCAGTCACAGTGTGGTCTTTTAAAAAAATATTTTTTATTTGTACCTGTTTCCATACCTGATTACATTCATCATGGGGAGCTGGTACATGTACATAATACATCATAATTCTTTTCATTTCTCCTTCCTCTCTTCCCCTCCCTCCTCCCTCCCTTCATCTCCCTTCTCTTTTGCAAAAGATCTTTCGCCTACATCCTGTTATCTATCTCTTATCCTGCTCTATAATTTATGTTTTGGGTTTGTTAGATATGAAAAACCATGCATCATTCAAGCTTATGTGTCTGGCTTATCTCATTTAATCTTATGGTCTCAAAGTGCACCCACTTTCCTAAAATGACTCGTTTATCCTTCCTTATAGCAGAGTAGTATTCCATTGGGCATAATGTAGGCTTCAAAAGCTCCACAGATGATTCTAGTTTACCACCCAGGTTGGGACAGAGTAGCAGTTAAGAACACTGGCTCTTGGCTGTTAGTCACGGGCAAGCAGGGGAGTGTGGTCAGTTTACTTCTTAATCTTTCTAAGCCCTCAGCTTTCTTCTCAGTAAAATGAGGGTGATGATAGCTACCTCACTGGCTAGTGCTTAAATCAGGCAAGGTAAGAGTTTGCTCATAGTCCTGGCCAACAGCAAGCGTTCACCACATAGCAGTCATGGTTCGTGACACTGCGATGATGTGCGAAAGCCATGAGGAGAACTGGAGCTGAGACAAAGGCTGGGAGATGGCAAGGAGAGCACAGGTTAGAGGAGTGAGCAGTCAGCGAGAGGGTGGGTAAGGAGAGGAGAAGAATCGAAGAGCGTTCCTGACATGGGGCTGGTCCAGCTGGAGAGATGTTGGTGATGCTCGCACTGAGTTTGGGGATGTGGAGGACAGAGATAAAGCAGCCGTTGAGCGGAAGGGATAAGGCGACAGTGCAGGGATGGGGAACAGAAGATGTGAGTGTGTGGAGCCCAGGGCGTAGGGCAGACACACCTAGCAGGAAGTTAGCAGAAGGGCATGGTGGTTAAGAGAGCGGTCCGGGCTGCGCACCAGCGGGGCAGTGTGATCACATGCACGAAGTCAGAGCTGTAGAGACAGACACCATTTCTCACGGCAAGTGTGTTGGTGAGCAGGGAGGAGGCTGAGTTCCACATCTGGATGGCAGACACTAGAGCGGAAATGGTGGCAAAATGCCTCGGTCATGCCGCATCTGGCCCCACGCTGGTCCTGCGGGGTGATGGTGTGAGTCATGCCCGGGGGCACAGCTGCAGGCACACACTTTATACCCAGAGGCCCTTGCATGACACTCTGTGACCCAGTGTGAGGAAAGCTGCCACTGCCACCCCTCTTCCCACACTCTCTGTGACTCGGGGAGCCAGCTGACCCCTTTCCCTGTGCAGAGAAGCCGCTCTCCTGCCCACTGTGGCTTCCTGGGCTTACCTCCTGCATCAGGAGGACAAAAGGTTGTCCTCAGAGTAGTTCCTTCCCACTAGGTTGTGACCGGGCCACTCCCCGAGACCTCAGGAGGCGGCAGCCTTGGAAATCTGTACTGTATCAAAGCCACAGGGAACACATTGAAGTTCATGTCTGATGGTAGTGATTGTCAAAGATTGATCCTTGGCCTGGCAGCAGCACTATTAGAAGTGCAAATTCTGGGGCTGGGGATTTAGCTCAGCGGCAAAGCGCCTGCCTGGCAAGCACAAGGTCAAGAGTTCGGTTGCCCGTACCGGAGAAAAACCAAAAAAAAAAAGAAGTGCAAATTCTTAGGGTTCACCCTACACCTAACTGTGGGGGTGAGACTCCGGCATTCTGTGTGTGTAGAAGTCCTCCAGGTGATTGTGAAGTACGTGTTGCGAATCCAGTATGTGGAAAACTCATATAGCTCAGAAGCTCCCCCCACCCCCACCCCCACACATGACTTCTTTGGGAATTTTCCACCAGGAGCAGCAACATATCCATGTACAAAAGTCAGGTCAAAGGTAGGGCAAGGCGAGGCATAGGGCTGCAGTGATGAGGCTATAAATGACAGCACAAGGAAGCAACTGGCCAGCCAGGACACAAGACATTCTACAGCGCAGCTAACCTGCTTTATTGTTTGTTAGTCAACAGCATCGGAGAAAAAGTAGAGGAGAGATGACTCTAGTTTAAAAGGAGTCAAAAGAGGACTGGGGTGCATCTCTGGGAGAGAAGGCTTGCTTAGCCCTGGGGGGCCCGGGCGTCCATTCCCAGCACCCATAAAAGGAAAGAACAAAACCAAACAAAAAAGTTAAAAAAAGAACTCACAGACGTAACTGAATATAATGAATAAGAGTTCTGACTCTGATTAAATCCTTAACTCTAAAACTGATATTTTTTAAAAGATACTTTGGGAAACTTGGAGACTGAGTAATAGTTAATAAGAAGGATTTGATATCGCTTTTACCAGGTGTAAGAATAGCATTGTGGCTATATAAGCAAATGCCTATTTTTTTATGCTGAAGTATTTGGGGATAAAGTGAGTCAATGTCCAGAATTTTCTTTAAGATAATCTAGCCAGAAGAGAGAGAGCAAGCAAGAGTGAGAGAGAGAAAGAATAAATAAAATAGGTATTGTAGCATGTGATGACTCTGTGTGTGTGTGTGTGTGTGTGTGTGTGTGTGTGTGTGTGTGTAGGGCTAGAACCCAGGGCATGTTAGGCAAGGGCTCTATCACTGAGCCACACCCTCAGCCCACTTGATGGCTACTAATGCTGGCTGGTGGTCCATGGATTGTTTTTCATGTAAGTTTGGAAATGTCTGTAATAAAAGGGTTTGGCTTTGCTTGATCTTAATGAGCGCTATAGACACTGAAGGCGGAGGAGTTCACAGAGGTGCTGTAACAAGGACCAGAGCCCCGGGGAAAGGTTTGTACAGGAGATGGAGCTGTGCATTTCCTTCTTCCTCTCCTCCCTCTCCCGCTTCCTGTGTCCTAGCTTCCCCAACATCCCCAACAAACTGCAGAATTAACGGCAGCCAGGCAGAGCTGCAGAGCATTTAGGTGTCTGTGGGGGGCAGGGATGATTGCCTGGGGAAGTGAGCAGGCAGGCTGCAGAGTGGGCACTGCCCAGCTGGGGGCCTGGCTGGACCTCAGACCTCAGGCAGCCGTGAGGCTTCTGTACACACAAGAGTGAGGCAATCCAGGCTGGGAAGGCTGAATATAAATGTACAAGGCAGGAAGGCATAAGCCCCAGAGGTCTGATAAAGGACTCTTACCCTGGTCCAGGCCTGGGGAAGGAATGAGGGCTTGCACTGTACAGGGGTGACGGCTGATGAGTGTGACATTTCAGATGCATCAAGCATCAGTAGAATCCACTGGTGATATCTATGAAGCTAGCAGGACTAGGCTCAGACAGGCATAGGGTAAATGGTGAGAGACTAGAGTGAGGGGTTAGTTTTGAATGTGCAGAATCTGAAGAGAGGACAGAATAACCCTGCTGAGATACTTCGAACAATCCACTGTTCCCCACAATGGCCATTTCACGAGGGAGGTGAGGAGACTCTGAATCAGTGGATCAACTGATGAAATCCTTACTCTGTCCCCTTCCTAAAATACAGGCTGATGAAACTTGAAGACTAAAGTGTAGAAAACAATGTGGGGAAAGTGAGAGGTCAGGCAGAGATGAGGCACGAAGCGACAAATAAGGAGGCAGCCAGGTGTCTCCGCAGGCCCTGAAGAATTCTTGCTTTGAAATCCTGCTCTCCCATGGCTTCTGCTTCCTGTTGTGCTGGGAGACCCTCCCCACATTCCTTGGAGCACTGCAGGAGCGAGCCCCCCGTCCCCCATCTGCCCTGAACTTCCTTTGGTTGCACAACTATATAACCCAGAGGGACAGGAGCATCCAACCGAGCCCCTGCGGGTGTGGACCAGCTCTATTACTTGACGCTCAAGATCAACCCAGTTCTTCCTGGAGATGGCCTCGGTAGGTGCCAATGATTTCACAGGTCCAGAATCCTCAGAACTGGGGACTGTTTTTCTGTCATGACTACTTAATCACCGAGCTAACAAACAAGAGCAAAAACAGTCACATGGGGCAAGATTTCGAGAGCAGAGTTACTTCAGCTGTCTGTGGAAATGACACTACGTTATGCAACAAGACTTTTGGGGGGAAATGGACATTCGATCTTGATCTGATGGTCTGACCCATCTGTAAGACACCCTGGTTTTCCTCCTTTGGAGTTGCAGCTCGATGGAAGACGAGAACCTGCCATTACCACACCCGAACAGACAGAAACCAGACAAAAGCCTGATGCTCTGCGATCCCCTAGAAACCATTCATTGGTTCTTCTTTCGGATCTGTTATTTTTAGAAAATGATACCAACAGGCCAACAAGACATAAGGTGGATTTTTTTTCTCAACTGTCTTCTTCCTGTTAAAAAACCTCTCAAGTTCCGCCCATCCTCACTCTTCATCCCACCCCCACCACAAACCCACTTCCTCCCCGGAGTCCCAGCCCCCCATGAACACCCTATTTCTCCCCTGACCCTTCTCTCCTCCTCCCACGGCCGCCAGTCCAGGGGCCATGGCCAGGCATCTGGACACTGGCCAAGTTTCTTACCTCACTCCCCAGCCCTGCACCGAGCTGACATAGCCATAGTGGGTCACGTTGGGAGAAGGCAGGCAGGAGCGACTGGCATTGCGGCCTGAGAGCACGGCCAAAGGGGACCCTGTCTTGTAATTGCTTTAAATATGGCTTTTTCTTATAACCAGCCCTGATTTTATTAATATATGAAGAACAGCTACCGCTGAGTGAATACCTGCTACCTTGCAAGCACGGGGCTAAGCATATTCCATTGAACTCATCCCATTTTCTCAGTTAATCCTGAGCAAACCTGTGAAATGGGTGTCAGTACCATAGCCTTTTAAACATGAGGAAACACGGTTTAGGGAGGTTAAGCAACCTGCCTGACATGAAACAGTAGCCAAATGAGGGCACAGGGAGGCAGGTTCTGCTCCGCCTGTCCCAGCCCTTGTCTGAACCACCCTCACACACTGCTTGAAAGGCATCGGCTGCTCGTTATCAGCTGCCCACGTGCAGAAGACCGTTTCCCACAAGAAGCCATTTTAGAGGGAAGCTTGTCTCCAGGGATCAGGGGTCAGACTTCCCCAGAGCCACGGGCACCTGTAACGGTCACGTGCAGTGCCCTGTTCTTTCCCAACCCACCTACGGCCAAGCTCCATGGTCACCATGCCTCTGGGCCCACATCCTAGTTGGTTTTGTGGCAATAGGGCGAAGGTCGTGAATCCAATTCCTTCTGCCCAGCATCACAGGCGGCATTCCTAATATTAGCCAGTATTTCCCAAGTGCAGGCCACTGGATGAGAATAAAAATGGTTCAGCGCAGCCCTCTAATTATTATTTGAAAGATAAACAAATAACCCATGAAAGCACATGCCCTACAGATAGACGGTAAAGAAGCATGACCTTCTACAGATTAAGTTTCCATTTGCAATAGCAGAGACAGGGTTTCAGTAAATCCTCATTCCTGAAAGGCCAAATTCCAAATTCACTCCTGCGCCCCCAGAAGGTATACTGGATGATGGTAGATGTGTTCCAATTGAGCGGAGGTATCACATTCTGTTTTCCTGTTCTGAGTTTGTTGCTGTCAAGACAAACCACCTTACCATTAGATGTTTCAGAGGCAGAAGTGAAATCTCAGTGGTTCACAACTCAGCACTGAACAGGGCTCAGAAAACAGTGGAAATGAGCAGCTCTGAGGAAAAGCTGTGAAAACTGGCCCCTTGCAGGGATGGCTGTGGTGAGTAGGGACTGTGAATGAATCCAAAACAGGCTCAGGGAGCGAAGGAGGCAGCCTCCACTCTGCACAGAGCACTGCGGTGGGCTTGGTACGGTTGTGGCCATCTGTGGGGCTTTGACCTGAGCGGAGGAGACAGGGCACACACCCACGCATGCAGAAACGGACACAGAAGCAACAGGTATCCAAAACATGGCACAGATCTATGATAAGGGGGAAGAGCGATGAAGGGAAATAGCCAAGTGTGTTTCAACAGGGAACAGACTTCCGAAAGAGGGACAGCGTGGAGCTCAGAGTTAAACAGCTCAAGTGTAGACGGAGAGAATAATGTGAGCCCGTGTGTAGACAGTGTCCAGCTCCTGCGTGCCTCTGGAGCTCCAGGAAAGCCTGGAGATGAGGCCAGCTGCATTGCATGGTACTATGCTGATGCCATTTGGTTGGTATGGTTCTACCCCCAACCTATGCCTATTTAATGAACTTACCAACATTTATCAAGTGCCTGGCATTGTTCAAGGCAACAGAACTACGAAGGTGGTTAATATACAGTCATATTTTCAAAGAATTTAGGGTCCAATCTAGCTGGGGAGACAGAAAAGCAAAGGGATGATTACAGTATCCTGCAATAAAGGCTATGTACAGATCCGCCTGGAGGGCCTAGATACAACGGGAGGGAGACAAGTTCCAAAGGGTGTCAGAGATGGTGGCACCTGAGTCATCTTAAAGAACGTGGGAGGCGAAAAAAATGGGAGAGGGCATTCAGAGAGAGAGAGAGAATTCAGTCTAGGATGGCATTAAAAGGAGAGAGAACATGGGGAACTCCAAATATTTAGGTGTGGCAGGGGCATTGAGAACAACATTTGAAGATACAGGAAGGGTCTACAGCCATACCACCCTGAATGTGCCTGATCTCGTCTGATCTTGGAAGCTAAGCAGGGTCGGGCTTGGTTAGTACTTGGATGGGAGAAGATACAGGAAGGCTCTGGATTAATTTGAATTTCAAACCAAGGATTTAATGGGAAGCATCCTTGGCATGCAAAGTTCTAAGCAGAGAAATAATATTTTGTGCTTAATCCTGCAGCAGTCGGGATGGACCTAGGGTGAGAAGCTAGGGTAACTTTTATGGAGAGTAACTTCTCAGGGGTTACACTTTCTCCCAATCCCCCCCCACCTACAGTTCCTGCCTTTCCCCTTGCACCTTGAGCTATTCAGTACACCCACCGTGAATGTTGGAGAGGCAGCCTAATCCCATTCCCACCGAGGAACAGCAACAGGCCTGGTGTAGAGCGTAAGTGGCCTTCCCACGAATTTCTACAGTTCATTCCAATCCAAGGTATCCCCAAAAGTTATCCAGGAGACTGAGAAGTGATTTGCTAGGAAGATGCCACCCTAAGTCTTCTAGACATCTCTGACCTACCATTCCAAAACCTCAGGAAAGTCAGGCGCTGGGCTGGGGATGGGGCTCACTCAATGGTAGAACATTTGCTTAGCATTATGTGAGGCCCTGAGCTCCACCCCACCCAGCACCAAAAGAAGAAAAGAAGTCAGGCACTAGGAGTCAGCATATTAGTGATCATTCTCACATTAGCTCTTACCAGCTGAGAATAGGCAGGAAGAATGGACATAAAGACAAACAGCATTCAGTACTAGCTTTAGTTTCGCGGTCAAATCCTACTACCAAAAGCTGTCTTTTTGACAGCTATCTCTCTAAGTTCTGTAAGAACTTCAGCCTATTTGCATCTTTGTTTTTCCTTTAAAATAGTTAAAATGCCCACTTGACTGCCCACACAGTGGGTGTTGGGGAGCACTGACCAGCTGTCTAAAGACTTCTCTCTTTTCAAACGAGAAGTAGCACTGTCCACTATCATTAAAAGTCAGCATCAGAGAACACTTATTGAGTGTCTAATTATGTAAACAGATTTTGGCTTGGGGGCTAGAAATAAAGTTAGAGAGAAGAAGGGTCTAGCTACACCTGGTGGGATGAAAAGGGAACCCAAGTGAGTGGTGGAACCAGGTGGGCCCATCCCCGTGAATGTTGCTCTGTTAGTCCCATGCCCTTGAGCCTGCCGGCCCAGTTCACCAGACTTGCTATGTCCTACTTCCGCAAATCCAGTTAGTGATGCTTTTCCCTGAGGATCACTATGGGTATATCACGCCCAGGGATAAGAGCTTAACTTTAGAACAATAGAATCTTGAGGTGGGAAGGTACCTTTGTGTTTTGGAAACCCAGGTGAGTTGATTCCCAGCCCAAACTCACACTGCGGTTAGTGACAAGACCTGTATCACACCTTTCCTTACTACCATCTTCTTGCCTAGTCACCATAACTTCAGAGCCATAAAAATACAAAACAAAGTTGAACCTTGTGCATTAGTCGTGGTTGAGCAGTAGTTTCGTTCTCTCCATGTTGGGTGTGGTTTTCCTCCCAAACGAGAATGAATTTTGTGGCATTCAACCATTCAATGATTATGGGGTAGGCAGTGTGCTTAGAGATGGCAAATTCTGCACTGACCCAGATAGAGTGCCAAAGACTCCCTGTAGAAAGAAGCATTTCCCAGCATTCTAAATAACTAGGTGCATGGAAGGCTCCCAGGGAAGGAGGAAGGAAGCCCTAGGGATAAGCAATCTGAGATCAGCAAGACAACTGGCTGAGGTCTTGTGTCAGCTTCTAAAACTGAGTGCGGCCAAAAATAGTTGTTGGAAGGAGTATGGGAAAGAAGGAGCTCTGCTTTGAGCTCTAGGACTGTCCTGCAGGTAGGTGTCCCCTTGGCTCTCTGACCTCTGTCCTTAGCCACCACCTCTGCCTGTCTCAGTGTCCGTATCAGCCCTTTCATGTGCATCTCAAGCTTTTACATAAAATTTCCTCTCTTCTGTGACACTTTTTGTTCTTTATAGAGGATACCGGGATCTCCCAAGTCAAATTCCTTTCTTTCCCCTTTGTTTTTCCAAATGTTCCCACTTGCTGGCTAAATTTTTTCTTTTTCTTTTTTTTTTTTGAGCAATTATCACATGTCATTGGAGAATTTACAAATTATAAAGCATTCACCCTACCCAAACAGAGAGATACACACAAAATTCTTCTTTCTTTTCTTTTTCTTTCTTTCTTTCTTTCTTTCTTTCTTTCTTTCTTTCTTTCTTTCTTTCTTTCTTTCTTTCTTTCTTTCTTTCTTTCCTT
>NW_004955406.1:5115872-5135012 GCF_000276665.1 Chinchilla lanigera | reverse complement strand
TTTCTTTCTTTCTTTCTTTCTTTCTTTCTTTCTTTCTTTCTTTCTTTCTTTCTTTCTTTCCTTCTTTCCTTCTTTCCTTCTTTCCTTCTTTCCTTCTTTCTTTCCAAAATTCTATAAACAACAATACAAGCTAGCAGAGGACTAAATGCCATGTACCTGTAATGAGCAGGAAATGTTTCAGCAATTGAGAGGGGAGAGAATGACACTGGCTGGAGTCTATAGTGAGGGCTCACAGACAAATGGGCCTCAGTCCGGATGGTAGGAGGGGAGCTAGAGAGACCCCAGGCAAGGGAAGTTCAGCTAACATGCATCCATGAGAGGAACTGCACAGTGCAGAACAATAAAAAATAGTATTTAACAACGGAAAGTACCGCGTGGTTTACCTCTTCTTTCACACACACGCACTACTGAAGAGTGGCGAGCTGAGCCGGATTACAGAGACGTCCAAACAGCAGCTACCAGATGCAAGATTCCACAGGTGTGCCGTGGACTCCCGCCTCCCACAGGCAATGTTGCATGTGTTATCTCATTTAATTCAAGAAGTGATATTGTGAGGTAGATGTTATCATCATTTTATACCTGAGTTAATTAATGGTTAAGGAACTTCTTAAAATTAAATAATAATAATAATAATAATAGCAATCACACATGGTAATTACTCTTTATTCTTTCCTTTTTTCTTTTTCTTTCTTTCTCCCTCCTTCCCTCCCTTCCTTTCTTCCTCCCTTCTTTCCTTTTCTCCCTTTCTCCCTTCCTTCCTTCCCTCTTTCTTCCTTTTCTCATTTTCTTCTTTTCCTCTTCCTTCTTCCCTTTCTTTCTTTCCTCCAGTAATGGGGATTCAACTCAGGGCCTTTGCACTGTGTTACATCCCCAGTCTTTTTTTTCTTAGTTTGAGACAAGGTCTCACTAAGTCACTTAATTGCCCAGGCTGATCTCAAACTTGCTGGACTCTTTGCTCAGCCTCTCAGAATGCTGGGATTATAGGGATCTACCACCACACCCAGTTTAAAATTCTTAAAACAACGCTATGAGGTAAGAATTATTGTTATCACCATTTTTAGGTGGGAAAAAATTGAAAAATAGGTTTTAAAGCTTGTTCACTATATACAACTAAGAAGTGTCACAGACTAAACCAGTGATGGCGAACCTTTCAGAGCTTTCAGTGATAACAAACAGCCCGCTGGGGCATGTGTGCCGCAGGTTTGTTTCCACTGGACTCGACCCCTGAATTCCCGCCATCCACTTTCAGACCCCAGTCTCTGAAGCCTCTACTCTAGAGCAAAGCTGCCAACAGAAATATAATGTGAGCCATACACATAATTCAATGTTCTATTAAAAAGTAAAAAGTAAAAGTTTACATTAAAAAGTAAAAAGAAACAGGTCAAATTCATTTTTCATAGTACATTTTATTTAGCCAAATATCCCAAGATATTATCATTTCAACATGTAATCAATATCAAAGCTATTAATTGTATATTTTATATTCCTTTTATGTGAAATAGTCTCT
Source organism: Chinchilla lanigera (assembly GCF_000276665.1). NCBI lineage: Eukaryota > Metazoa > Chordata > Mammalia > Rodentia > Chinchillidae > Chinchilla > Chinchilla lanigera. The sequence goes on along the minus strand of NW_004955406.1, from coordinate 5,133,505 downwards.
TCCAAATCCAGTATATATTTTAAGCTAAGCATATTTTAATTCAAATACTAAGTTTGCATCAGAAATGCTTGATCTGTATTTATATTTCACATAACTTATAGTTGAAAAAGTAGATTCACATACCCAGTTTATTCCAAATATACTTAACAGTCTTCCAATAACTGAGTTGAGTAAGAAAAATAATTTTCTTGTCTTAATATTTGCATCCATATTGTCAGATCTAATTATTTTAGAATTGGCTTGACTTCGAAGCCAAACTCTATCAGTTTAAAAATTATATTTAAGTAATTCACTATCTTTTGGATCAAATCAGTATTATTAACATTGAATGCAAGGGGGTGTTCATAAGCTGAAAAGCAACATAAATTCATCAATACTGTATGACTAATGTGTCCTTCCCACATTTTTGCTTTGCAACTAATTTGCATAATGCTCTTGATTGCAGTGAAAATGTGCAAATTAATTTGTGTTTTTAAGATGTGTAAAGTCGGGCCTGGGGATGTAGCTCCATAGTGCAGTGCCTGCCTAGCAAGCGTGAAGCCCTGAGTTCAATTTCTGGTACCAAAAAGAGAAAAAAACAACAAAATATGTAAAATTGTTACCAATTTATATTATTAAAAGTTTCAACTTCAACAAAAATTCTTATATCTGTCAAGTGAGGACACTGACAGGCTTTTCCTTCTCTTAGAGCTTCAAATTTAACTCATTCATATGCAGTGTGAGACTAGTGAGAAAACATAAATCACACTGTTGTCTTTGGTTATTGAATATTTGGCAAATATTCCTTTTGTTTGAAGACAATTTTAAATAAGAATTAATAGTATAACAATTTTTTGTCAAAATCTCTCACCATTTAACCAGTGAACACTGGCAAAGAGCACAAGATCATTATATTAACTTTCTTCTATTTCCTTTAACAGTTCTACAAGAGGATGATTCATAGCATTTGCACGCCTAGAAAACAATGTTAACAACCATATGTATAACACTGTTTAAAAATCTGAATACAAATATCTTCAGTATGAATCATTTAAGAAGATCAAAGCAATAGACAAAAGATCAGTTTTTTGGAGGTTTTTTTTTTTACATTAAAATTACAATAAGCTGGGTGTGGTTGCGCACGCCTATAATCCTAGCACTTGGGAGACTGAGGCAAGAGGATTGTTCTGAGTTTGAGACCAACCTGGGCTACAAAGTGAGTTTAAGGCCAGCCTGAACTGCCTAGCAAGACCCTGTCTCAAAAAAGAAATAAAAAATGATAAAATTACAATAAATCCAAACTTCTAACATAGTTAGAGCACCCTTTCTTATGATGGGAGGTACATTTTTTATGTTTGGCTTAAGATTTTGACTGATGTAAAAAAAAAAATGCTTACACAAATGAATTCAGCTTTTAGTCTGCAAAATGACAACATTTTTTGAGAAAATTCATTTGAAAAACTCTGGTTGGACAAAACACATTCCAAGTATTAATTAAGCAGGAGTTCTTAAACCACATAACTAAGCTGAGAAAAGTCCTTACAAGTTTTCAAACCTTGAATCAATTGAACTTTGATATTGTTAGAAAGATTTTGCATTCAATTGGCAATTGCTCAGTTGTTTAAGTGAAGAGCATTCTATTTTCTCCTTCAGCTTTATTGAGGGATGATTGACAAATACAAATTGTATATATTCAAGTTGTGTGATGTGATGTGATATTGTGAAATGATTAACAAATAAGTAACATATTCATCACCTCACTAACCTGCCCTTGGGGTGTGTGTGTGTGTGTGTGTGCGTGTGTGTGGAAAAAACTTAAGATCTACTAGCAAATTTCAAGTATACAATATATTTTTACATTATAGTCATCAAGCAGTACATCAGATCTCCAGAATTTAATCATCTTATAAATGAAAGTCTGTGTCTTCTCATCACCATCTCTCCATTTCTTTTACCTCATAATCCTTAGTAACCATCATTCTCTTCTGTTCTCTGAGTGTAACTTTTCTAGATACCACATCTAAGTGAGATCATGCAGTATTTGTCTTTGTATGTCTAGCTTCTTTCACTCAGCATAATGTCCTCCAACTTAGCAAATGGCAGGATTTCCTTCTTTTTTTCAGGCTGAAATATATGTATTTGATATGATATATAATCACATTTTCTTTATTCATTCATCCATCAACGGGTGTTAGGCTCTTCCTATATCTTGTCTATTATGAATAATGTTGCACTGAATGGTGTCCAGATAGCTCATCAAGATAGTGTTTCATTTCCTTTGGATATATACCCAGAAGTGAGATTGCTGGACCATATGGTAGTTCTACTTTTAATTTTTTGAGGAACCTCCAAACTGTTTTCCATAATGGCTGTGCCAAGCTTTCACTATTTGTAAAATATCTTTCAATTTTTTTCTTATACTTTTCCAACAAAATTTCCATATCTAAAATAGTAATTTCTTTGACTACTTCTCCATTTTAAAAATGGTTGCCTTTTTTATATAAGAATCCAACTTTTCTTATACACAGTTCACCAACATGATAAGCTCCAATCCTGCTCAAGTTCAAAAAAAAAAGTATTTGTTGGGTAGCTAATTCTCATTTCAGGCAACAAGTACTGATTCTCTTCTAACTACTGAAAGGAAACTTTGTATCAAATTCACTATATACTTGCTGAAAATACCTCCTGTAGTTACCCATTTTGTCACTAAATTTTTTAAAGCTTGCACTTGCCATTTGTCTTAGTCTGTTTGCTGCTGCTATAACAGAATATCACAGACTAGGAAATTTATAAAGAAATTTATTTCTCACAGCTTGGGAGGAAGAGATATCTGAGAGCATGGCATCAACATCTGTTATGATGCAGAGGAAGTGGGAACAAGAAAACATTCACATGGCTAGATGCAGTAATTCTTACCCACCAGTCCTCCTTCTGGTGGGCAGACCAGGACATGATCACTGGAGTTCCCATAATATGTGGTTAACTTCTCTACATAATCAGGAATTGCAATTCCCTAATGACTCCTATCTGATTCTTCTTCCTGGATAAAAAAAAAAAAAAATGAAAAAGAAAAGAAAAAAAGAGAAAGAAAGGAAGTAGCACTTGGAAAGACTGCTTTTGTAACAGAGGCATTCCTGGGATAACTAATCCACTCTCATAGCAAACGTAAAGGTCCTACCTCTCAATACCACCACAGTGGCAATTAAATTTCAATATGAATTTTGAAGGGGACATTCAAACATAGGTCTGTTGGGTTTGTATTTACGATTTGCCTTCTTTTGCTGTCCATTCTTTACTATGCCAATAATGGCATTTGTTACCTTCTGTATCTCTACTCAATTCCTTCATCTTAAGTACCGAAACTTTTCCATACTGATTTTTTAAACCAGGAACAGAACTTTTAAATACTATTTAAAATTAAAATAAGTACTTAAATTATACTACCAATTTTTGACTTACATAGATAATACTAACTTGTATTATTTGAATTCAATACTCAAACAGACACACTAACATGTTACATTGGTAAGATACATCATTCAAGCCAATCAATCCATTAATGCCAACTAGCTCAGAAATGTGTTTATGCATATACTAGAAACCATGCATCCACCCAACACATGTGCACAATAAAACAGTATTTTCCATAATATGTTTAATAGAAATATGATTTTTAGTGTTTTGGATGTTAAATTAAAGTTACATTTAATTAAAATTAAATAGGATTTAAAATTCAGTTATTCGGTCACATTAGCTAGATATTACATGCTCAATAGCTACCTTTGGCTAGTACATCAGATAACAGAGTCCTAGCCTGTGTCTTTGTGGCAGAATCAGCATCATGATTCAAATCTGATTCCAAATCCAGTATGCCTTCCTCAACACTTCACTGCTTCTCAAGCAAGGACCTCTGGCTGCAAGAAGACATGTTTATGGCCTCTCGGATTCAAGGTCTATAAGCTGGGGTTAAGAGAGCCAACATCAGCCTTCAACAACCAGGACACTAGCCAAGAAACAGGCTGAGAGGGCAGATGGGAGTCTACTTGGAAGCAAAGGTAGGCAAATGAGTATAAACCACTTCTAACAGTTGTGGCTGGGAGACACACAGATATCTGGGCTCAGTAAAAGCAAAGATAAGGGCAGAGGACTGATGTGACTTCCTCTTAAGAAAGGCCACCAGGCCAGCAATGAATTGCAGGGTAGGTAGCATAGGGAAAAGGACAGAGCTTTGAGTTCAGTTCTGAGATGTGTGCTGTCCAAAATGCGGTAGGAGCAAAACAGGACAAAAAGAAAAGGGTGAAAACTGCAGGTGCCTCTCCGGGCTCCCTTATCCCCATGAGTTGCTTTTCTTACTCTACAATTTGTCTGCACCTTCCAGTATTTGCTTCCTCCAGATGGGCCACCTCTTACTCTGTATTATCTTTCTGTGTGTGTGTGCCACTGGCTTCGACTTTTCCATATCACAAGTTGTATAGGTCTCTACATTTTGCAGAACGCTCCCTTTCCTTACTGGACTAGTGCCATTCATAAAATCACTCCCTTATTGAGAAAATTCTGAATGCACTTTTTTTGTGTGTGGTGCTGGGGATGAAACCCAGGGTCTTGGCAAGCTGGGTTTCATCAGAGCTACTCTAGGCAAGCGCCCAACCACTGAGTCATGCCCCCAGCCTCCAGAATGCACTTTCTGTCTCAACTGATTTTTACACTATTTAAGGTTGGTTGGATTTCTTCAATTTATGTGGTTATAGTTTTCATCAAGTTTGGAAAATGTCATTATTTCTTCAAGAATTTCTTCTGCTTTCTCTACTGTCCTTTAGGGTTCCAACCAGATTGTGTGAATCTGTCACATTCTTTTGGGTCACTGTGGGCCTGTTAATTCTTTAGGTTCAGTATTCCTTTCTGTAGTCTGCACAGTTTCTGCTGCTGTATTTTCAAGTCCACTGGTCTTTTCTTCTTCATTGTCCTTCAGTGAATCTTTCATTTCAGTTTTTGTACTTTTGAGCTCCAAAAGTTCCATTTGGTTCTTTTTTTTAGAATTTGTATTTAATTCTTCTACTTTTATGGTTTCTGTTACGCTCTTGAGCACATTTATAATAGTATTGTTATGTCTCTGTCACTCAGTAACATACTCTGTAGTATTTCTGCTCTGTTTGTATTGACTGTTTTTGTTTTGTTTATAAACCACATTTTCTTCCTCCTTTGGCTGTCTGATAATTTATGTTTGGATGTTGGACTCTACCATCAGGAAGTGCATGAGGGTCCAGCTGATGCAAAACAGCAGGAAAATCACAGTTTTTGTCTCTGGTAATGGGTGCTTGAACTCTATGGAGGAAAACGATGAAGTTCTGATTGCTAGATTTGGTCCCAAAGATCATGCTGTTGATGACATTCCTGGAGACCATTTTAGGTGTGTTAACATAGACAATGTCTCCCTTTTGGCTCTCTGCAAAGACTGAGATCCTAAATTCTGATGATGAACAGACATTAGTAATAAATTTTCATATAAAAAAGACTCAAAGAGCTGAGAATTTCTTTCTCTGCATGCTTCCCAAATTCCAGCTACCTCAGTCTCCCCAAACTCTGATACTTTCCTCCTCATCTCAGAAAGACCACCATGTCTCCCTCCAGGCAGGCAGCTGGGAATACTGTAGGGATCACTTCATTGTTCTCTCTTCTTTGGGGGCTCTCAATCCTGCACTGTGTGTTATCTAAAGAAAGCAACTGTTTCATATATTTTGCCCAATTTTCTAGTTGTTTACCGGTGAGAGGGCAAGTTCAATTTCAGTGAAAGCTCACGTCTGGAAGTAGAAGTTTCTGCACAGAAATTGCTTTTTTTTTTTTTGTACTGCTAAATTTGTTCTTGCTGAAGTCAATACAAGTACTTTTCTGGACAAGTCAAACAGTCTTCTCTTTTTACTTTCTTCCCTGCTGCCACTCACAGGCAATTACTTCCTCACCCATGCTTCTTTCTCCCCAGGAACCTAAGAAATTGCATTTCCTTTGTTTTAGCAACCCATCTGTTCCTCTAGCTTTTCCTCTGCTGGTGTTACTTCATTGTCACTTTTTCTGTGGTGGGTATCCTCTACGGAGCTCAAGGCTGTTGCTCTTCCGTTATCCAGCTCTTTTCGGGGATCCCTATTTAGTGCTTGGGGGTTGGCAGTCTGTCTGCTGGCTGGATCAAATGCAGGCAGCAAAGGATTCTCCCCATAGCTGGTTTCCCTTTTGGTAAGAGCCCAAATATCTCCTCAAGCTCACCATTTCTAAGATAGAGACCTCTCTTCATTTCAAAATTTAAAAATTCCTAGGTATAGAACTATATTATTTCCTACATACAAACTGTGTAGATGGTAACATAATAAACATCTACCCAGCCAATATCCAACTAAAAAAAATAAAGCATTACAGATAGAGTTGGAGCCCTCAAGGTCTCTCTCCCATCTGTACTTGTCTTTCTATCCTCCTCCTAGCAAGTAACAAGTTTTCTGAATTTGATGTTTTTAATCCCCCTCCGTGTGTGTGTGTGTGTGTGTGTGTGTGTGTGTGTGTGTGTTGTTAAGGGACACAGACATATAAAGTTTTGCATGTATGTGTCTGTACATATATTTATACTCTCCATATAATCCTAAGCAGTAAACAGCATTTTACACATTTTTAGCTCCATCCAGAGTTGTTACTTTTCTGAGCTGCTGTGTCTGGACACAGAGAACAAAACAAAGAGACATTCAGAAGAGTTCTAATTACCAGCCCCAAAGACTCCCAGGACAGAGGTTATCTTAGGGGAGAAGGAGTCACTATAACTGCTTGTCTCGATGAACAGCCTTGGTAGTCTCAGGGGAAGGGTGATGCTGGCTGCAGTAAAGGTTTGCCATTTGGTTTGGCTTCTTGAACTCATGGCTGAATTCCGGAGAGAGTGAAAGGGCCACAAAGAAGGACTCTGATTGTTCCACCACCTCAGACGTTGCCACCCTCACTTAACTGTCTTGTGCCTGTTAGGAGTCAGGTTCTGAGATCGTATAAATCTTTTGCCTTTTATAGGAGTCAGGTTCTGTGATGCTTGTAAAGTATTCTCTCTGATTCCCCACACGATCCTCAAAGTAAGCATTCAAATCCCTGTTTAATAGATGAAGAAACTAAGGCCATAAAGATCTTAACTGTATTTTCTTCCTGAGTACCAGACCCTCATTCCAGGTTTTAACGAGCACCCTCACCTAGAGAGTCCGTAGAAATGTTAAAAGCCGTATGTCTGAAACTTTTCCCGGTCTGTTGCCCCTCCCAGTTAACAGCCGCAGGATTAAAACTCTTAGCACCAGGTCTGATCGAAGACTACCCTGTTCCAAACCCTTCCATAGCTCCCCAGTGCCCAAAGCCTCACTTTGGCACTCAAAGTCCTTCATCAGAGGCCCCAATTTATGTTCCTAGCTTTGTCTCCGACTACTCTCCTACACCCCGGCCAAACTAAACTGTTTTTTTGCTGTTCTCCAAATGGCTACAAGCATTCCTGTCTTGGTGACCTCGTTCTGCTCCTCTCCTGTTTCCTGTAACCACTGAGAGTTTATGCATTCTTCGAAGTCAGCTTTGAATTTCTGGCTCTTCCCTGTGACTTGTTCTTCACTCCCGAAGCAGAATATCATTTTCCTCCTTTGGCCCTATCTGTAACACTGGTGCATACCTTCTGAAATCATTCTGTGATTTTCTATGTGTTTGGCTTTTCCACCCATGAAACTATAAACTCCAAGAGTGCATAAACTGTCTCCTCTCACCTTTGCTTCTTTAGCTCCTCCTAAATCCTGTAAGGAAGTAGTTCTGCATTAGATCATTGAACTGATGTAGTCCTTTCTCTTTAACAAAACCAACACTCACGTAATGCTTGTTGAAATATAGAGTCCAACATGTGCAAGGAGTCAAACTGCATCTTACACAGGCTAAGGTCATTGTCTACTCACGTCCCGTACGCTTGACCCAAGTCAGCTGGGAAAGGCCATCACTGTAACTCAGGGTGCAGGAGTGGGATTAGTTACTGAGACCAAGCTGAGGCCTGAGCTAATGAAGAACCTGGGAGAACTAGAATTTTGCTTCCTCTATAAGAGGATCATTAAAAAATTGTTGGAATGGTGGTTAGGAGTTAGGAACACAAGGCAGGTGAGTGAATGCGTGTGTGTGTGTGTGTGTGTGTGTGTGTGTGTGTGTGTGTGTGAATGTATGTGTTCATTGTATGCATACGGCATATGCATATGGAGAGCTCACTCAGCCTTGGTTGTGCAAAGTAAGGATTGGCTGCCTTGTCCCTGGGCTTTGGCCACTGCCGCGGCAGGTACTAACAGGGGTCTGGGCTCTGGGTTTTCTCCTGTGCAGCCTTACTGACTGCGAGGCATGGCAAAACGCTGAGACTCACGGTGTGCGTGCATTTGCACACATTTCTTTCTGACTTGATTTTTTTCCCTTACAGAGGAAAATGAAGCTCATGTTGTTTGTATAATTTCCTCCTTTGCTCTGGCCTACTCCAGGCTGTCAGCCTAGTCTAGTCTTCTTCTTTCCCCAAATTAATACACAACATGTCATCGCCTCTTTTTAAAAATAAAGATTCGGTGCTGCGGCTCACACGACCTTAAAAGCTCTATGAACTCAACATGTATAACCTGGATTCATCTGTGCTCGCCTTTTTCTTCCTTCCCCTGCCATTCCTGTCCTTCACCTCCCACAAAAGAAAACTGGCTCCACTTTCGGGCTTTTTTGTTCAAGGCTTCCAATTCATTTGAGCACCCAGTTCAAAATCTTGGCATCATTTCTAATTCTTCTCTTTCACTTGCCACCTCCAACCCTGTCTTTAATCGAAACTTCGAGCATTCCTCCTGTCACGTCTCCTCACAGCTATTCCCAAGACCAGGCTTAGTCTAAGTCCCTCCTCACCAAGGAATGGGGGGATCGGGCAGGGTTAGGAATTTTTTTTCCCCCAAAGTACTCATTCTGCCTTTTCCACCTCAAGATTCTTATTTCCCTTAAGGATTTCGGGATGTACAGTGGGAAAAAATCTCCATGGGCAGCTGCGTGTGGTGGCACATGCTTCTCACCCCAGCACTCTGGGAAGCTGACACAGGAAGATCGCAAGTTTGAGCCCTCCTTGACAGACTTAGTGAGAGGCTGTCTCAAAACAAAAAATAAAAAGGGCTGGGGGTGTAGCTCGGTGCGAAGGCTCTGGGCTCAATCCTCAGTACAAAAAAAAAGCTTCATGGGACCTGCTGTGAGGTCCATGCATTTCACACCCTCGACACCTGGACAATGGCATCATCTCCAACGGGCCCCTCTGGTTTCCATTCCCCCCACCAATGTTCTTAGCCCCGACTCTCAACACAACCTCTCTCTATCGCGTACTTGCCAGCATCTCCCCTCTCCTCGGGTCCAGGCACGGACTCGCTGACCCTCTATGATCTTGCATCACCTTCATTTTCTACTGCTTCCACAAACATGGGCACCTGGGGAGTGGGTCTCACTGTCTTTCCTGCTCCTTCTACACACTTGTCCAGGAAAGCACGTCTTCTTGGAGCTCCGTTTATTCTCTGTATCCTGATGACTACCCACTTGCCATCCTCCTTCTGATCTCGTTCCTGCTTGACTGCGTGACCCAACTGCTTCCGCACATCTCTCAAATGTAAAGCGTCCAAATGATTTCATCCACTTCTTCTTCCCTTGTCTAAATGGCACGGCTGTCTACCAGTTACTCAACTGGATACCCTGGAGTCACCCTTTCCCCTGACACCTATGTCGCCCAGTCACTCACCAAGTCATTTTATTTGTCTGTCATAGCTCAGTCTGACCTCTGCACCCCACTCCAGTGACGCTTTCTTCCGGGGCTCATTATGCCTTGCCTGGCCTGTTGGTCCCCGTCCTCTGGCTTCAGCCTCTGTAATCACTTCATCCTCCACACAGACAACAGTGCAAGTGTCCTAGAATGCAAATTGGATCACGCCACTCGGGCTGAAAGCCCTTCCGTGTGGCCCCACTGCCTTGAAGAGAAGTCCCACGGCTGCACACGAGGCCGGCTCACGGCCCTGCCTTCCCCACAGATTCGCCTCCTGCGGTGGAAAGCCCAGACTCACTCCCTTGGGCTACCGTCTGCTCTCAGGGCTCTGTCCCCGGCGCTTGGGGTGATTTCCCTTTCCATTGCCCCTTGGAAAGCTGCTGGTTCTTCTGTGCTCAGATCCAGAGCCTTTCCTGCTCCCCACCGGAGGATGAGGACTCTGTCTCAGCATTTAGTATTTAGTATGCTCTACGGTGGGGTTTTGTCTTTGTTTTTGTTTGCTTCCCCTTACAGACTCTCTAGGGGAGGTAACTACATTTCCCCCTCTTTGTGTACTTAATCCTAGACCAGGAAATAGCCACTAATAAGCACTGTATGTCTGCTGAGTACACGAATGTATCTTTTCCAGCTTTCACTCCCACTGTTTCCTCCAGAAACTACTTTCTGTAGTCAATACTTTTTTGCAGGGTAGGGACAGTACTGGACATTAAACAGGGCCTTCAGATTGAACTACATTCCCTAGCCCCCCTTTTAAAAAATATTTTTATTTTAAGACAGTATCTTGCTAAGTCTCTGAGTTGCCCAAGCTGAGATGAAACTTGCGATCCTCCTGCCTCAGGCTTTCAGAGTGGGCATACCACACTTGGCTCAAAAGACACATCTTCTAACCTTCCTTTTCCACATCCGTACTTTGCATTTCCACACCTTCCCATTTTTTCTCCTTTGTTACCCAGTGGACAGTGATGTAATGAGGCAGGGTGGGGACACGGTAAGCTTAGAGTCTAAGCGATGTGCAGAAAGCGGTTGTCCTCCCTTACCTCTCCGCTTTTCCTCTACCTGTGAAATTGCACTTGGTCCTCCAGGTCCAGTTTAAACCCCGTCTCCTCCTCACACAAGCCCCGCGCAAGGCTCCCTCAGAGTTTATTGTCTTGGTGCTCATCTGTGTTACCCTGTGAGAGAAGTTATCTATTCCTGAACACATGCCATGTCTCTTCCTCTTCAACTTATGTTACATTATGGTGGAGACCACAATGTTTACCTATAGACCCTGCTCATAATAGGCCTTCAATACGTAAGTGGTGGTGTTTACTTTGTTCATAGAATAACCAGTCATCCTGGTTTTCCCAGGACTGAGCAGGCTCCTGGGATATGGGACTTTTAGGGTTATAATTGGGAACATCCCTCGCAAACCAGGACAAGTTGATCACCCAACACTCAAGGATGAGAAGTTCACTTGAGCTGCTTTAGATGTCAGTGTGCAATTGTGTGCTATAACCTCTGGTGCATATTCCCTGCTTTGTTTCCATAGTTGAACTGGTTTTTTTCCCTCTCTGGATTGAACCCAGAGTTCTGTGCATGCTAGGTAAGCAGGCTAACTTGGAGCTACACTCTCAGCTTTTTAAAAAATTTATTTTGAAGCTGGGTGTGGTGGCAAACAGCTATAACCCCAGAACTTTGTGAGGCTGAGGCAGAGAGACTGCAAGTTCAAATGCAGCATGGGGAATTTAATTTTCTGTATGTTTTTGTGCTTTTTATTAGTACATGTTTGTGGTACATAGTACTCACATTCCTTGTGAGGTTGGCGCATGTATAAATGCATCTCAGGTCCTTTGTTCACCCTCTTTCCTTCCCCTCCATCCCTTTGCCTCTGTCTCTTGATTCTCTCCCTTTTTGGAAAGATCTCTCTCTGTACTTCCTATTATCTATGTCTTATTTTGCTCTTTATTTATACTTTGGGTTGCTTATGTAAAAGAAACCATGCAATAGTTAAGCTTATGTGTTTGACTTATTTCACAATGTCATAGTCTCAAGGTGCATTCATTTTCCTACAAATGATTCAAGTTCATCTTTGTTTCTTTATGTCACTCCATGGTGCATAAATATCACATTATCTTTATCCGTTCATCTGCTGATGGACATATAGACCACTTCCAGGAGTTAGCTATTCTGCATTATATTGTTATGTAAACATGGCTATGTATGTATCACTGTAATAGAATGTCTTTAACTCTAACCTGGGTCAAATGAAATTTCTAGTTTCAGTTTTTTGAGGAATCTCCATACTGATTTCCATAGTGGTTGTACTACTTTACACTCCCACCAGCAATGTAGAAGGCTTCCTTTGTCTCCGCAGCCTAACCAGGATTTGTTATTATTTGATTTCTTGATGATAGCCATTCTTTCTGATAAATTTTCTCTGACTTTTTCCTAACCAAAGGAGATCCTTTTCCCCACTGTCATAAGGAATATTTATGATATATGTTTGTTCACTTTTTTATGTTGTCCCTTTCCATAGATAAAAAATAAAGTCTATACTTTTTTTATCTCTTCATTCTTGTGGGTGTCACTTGCCTGATACAAAGAAGGCTCTTCAAAAATGTTTATTGGTTTGAATTAAAGTGTAGGACCTAACACCAACCTCGGGCTTTGTAGTCCCACTCTACACACATACAGGTGTGTGGCTGGAGCTTAGTCTCAAAACTATGCCACAGCTCCTTGTCTACAGAGGATAGGACTGAGTAACAAGAGTTAGTAACAATAATGATTACATCTATTTGAGTGCAGCAAAATACTTCACAGGTCTGGAAAAGGAGTTGGGGGCAATAATCAGAAAGCATAAGTACATCACCACATTTTAGGGGATCAGTGATACCCCTGCTGTGTTGACAGGCTACATTTACTTCATTCTGCAAGTCCTGTGTACTCCTCATTCAAAATAATAAAGCAAATTATCACTGACCTGGTGGGAACTCCTGATGACCCAGCACAGTAGCCTGGAAAATAACGCATAACAATCTCAATCCAGATGATAAACTTAACCAAAAAAAGCTTATAATTAAAAAGAAAAAAATGGCAGCAACTGAAAACCATGACTACTGATCATTCCCTATTAACAAAACACCCTCCCTAAAAACTGCAGAAATTCTGGTTATTTTCTTGTACTCTTGTGCTTGCAAAGTGGCCAGACAGAAAACATGGAATTAGTCCCTGAAAATCTAGCAAAGTACTGAGTTTAGGAAAACCAAATTTCACACAGTATGTTATTAGTCAGGACATCTTGTTGAACATAAAAATGAAAGTCTCCTGTAGGTCGTAATTATTGTTTTAAAGAACTTTCCAATTTGGATTGGTTTAAGGCCTGTGAGAAGGACCTACTTGGATTGCCTGAGGCTTGGTACAAACTTGACTCTGCCTGTGCTGATCAGCCGTTAAGATGGTGTCCAACTTTCATACTTTGTTGATGCATCACATGCAGTTATGACTATTTATTAAGTGAATGAATGAATGAATGAACAAAAGAATGAATGCGAATAAGCCTATATGGGTTGTGAAAAGGTGTAGCAGAGTGTAGAGTAGTGGTTTTCAGATTTCTTCAGGTTAAATACCTATAACTCAGTAATGGAGAACCTTTTAGAGCTGTCAATGATACAAACAGCTCCTTGTGGCAGGCGTGCCATAGGTTCACCACCACTGCTCTAAGTCATGCAGCTTCTTAAAATGTGAATTTTTAAACCCGAATGATTATACATAGGGATCATTAAGAAACTGATACAACTGGTTGGCAGAAAGGTTGGGGTAGAGACTGGATGTTAGGATACAGGAGTGGGAGCAAGATTTTCCTATTACCTTATTACTCCTTTGTAATTCTAAATAATATGAATGTATTTAAATAAAAAAAATGAGGCAGCAAAATTAACATTGTTTATGGTGAATCAGATATTACCTTGATTTATATTTTGGTATAGTAAAGTAGTAGTAAAAACCAAATATTTAAAAAAGAGATGCAAGGGAGAAATGCTGTTTTTGTATATTTTGGAAATGCCTCTATCCGATTGTTTGATTCTGCAGATAGCACCTTGGTTTGGTGTTTGATTAGAGCACAGTTTAGGATTCATGACTTTTTCTGAGTGCTACTGGGGACTGAACCCAGGGCCTACACCCAGAGTTACATCATCAACTCCTTTTTATTTTTTATTTTGTAACAAGATCTCACCAAGTTGCTCAGGCTGGCCTTGAACTTGCAATCCTCCTGCATCAGTCTCTTGAGCAGCTAGGATTACAGGGCTGCCAATGTGCTAGGCAGGAATTCTGGCTCTTAAGTAAAGAGAATGTCGACAGTGAAAACTTTGCTTGGATATACATTAGATAATTTCACAATGATCTGAGTAGCACATTCTCTCCTATATACTCTGTAAAACCGTGAAAGGGGTTGGGTATGCAGCTCAGAATTGTGCTTCCTAGCACGGGGAGGCCCTGGGGTTGATTCCCAGCATTGCAAAACAGTAAAACATTAAAAGGACCATCACTGCAGTATTATGGATACTGTGATTTCATGAATCATTTTCCCTTTGTAAATTTAGCATCATGAATAAAAGAGAGAGATCATGAAGTATGCATATAAATGTTTATAGACTAAGGAGGTCAAGTCATGTGAGGGCTAATCAAGGACTTTTCCAGTGACTTTGTCTTGCCTCTGAACTACAACAAGGATCTATGACAAGGATCTCCACTATGGGCTTGGAATGAAATCCTCTTTCTGCTTCTGAGACACACACAGGTAAGCACTGACCATGAAGTTCTGTATTAGATGGTTCTTGGGACCAGATCTCTAAGATCCAGATGAATAAGGATTTGACATGTATACATATGTACAAAATTGTCATCTGTATAATTTTCACTCTTCAGTATTTTTCTTCACTTACTACATTGAAAGCCTTGTGAAGAAGGCTGCCCCTCAACATAGAAGTGAGGAAAGCAAAGCTGACAGGCTGAGTGATGTGACAGGTCATACTTGCTAAGTACTTCAAAGCCATGCCTTCTGATTCTTGGGCTATTCTTTCCTCCCTAAAACATCTGGTGACTTGAATTTGGAATGTCATTCTTCCTTCGGGTTTTGACTTGCTCTTTCTTTAAAACTTTGCTCACACTTCTTCCCTAGAAGGCCATTTTGGACAAAGCCCTGACAGTTTTTCTGGTACCAAACTTCCCAAGAATTTATTTCCAGTATCTATTTTCATGTGTGTGTGTGTGTGTGTGTGTGTGTGTGTGTGTGTTACTGGGAATCACATTTAGCTACATCCCCAGCCTCTCTTTTAAATTTGACAGAATCTCCCTAAGTTGGCCAGGCAGGACTCAAACTTGCTATCTTCCTGCATCAGCCTCATAGAGTCTTGAGATTATAGGCATGGGCCACCATGCCCAGTTCCAGTATCTATTTTTTTTTTTTTTTTTTTTGGTTTTTCTCCGGTACCGGGAACCGAACTCATGACCTTGTGCTTGCCAGACAGGCGCTTTGCCGCTGAGCTAAATCCCCAACCCCGAAACTATGCTTTCAAACTGCCATATGTGTAAGAATAACCTAGGGAGCTAGGTAAAAATAGATTCATTGCTGCTTTTCCCATAAGTTCGAATTCAACATAGCAGGATGAAGCCCAAGACTTTGCATTTTAATAAGCTCTTGGAGGATTCTGAAGCAGGTGTCCAATAACCACACCTTTGGAAATTTTGCTTTTGAAAGCTGAAAATCAGATTGTCCTATATGAGATATCTATCCTGTGCTCAGCAGGCAATACAGATGTGCTAAATACCTGAGTTCCTGATCTCTTGGTCTTTATAAATTTTTAGGAGAGAGATACTGCCTAAGGGCCCATGGACAGGAGACCTCACTATCTGGCCAGATTATCATGAACAGTTTCATAAAAGATAAACTGAGCTACATTTTGAAGAAAAAATAGAGTTCAACGAGCTAGCGGGGGAGGTTATTTCAAATGTTAGAACTGCAAAGGCAAAGTTCAAGGAAGCTTTGGGGTATCAGGAAGGAAAATGCTGCATCCAAACTGAAAGAAAAAAAAAGAAAAGACCAACGGAAAAAGGAGGGAGGGAGGGAGGGAGGAAGGTCGGAACTATGCAGACACTTGGTAGGATTTATACCTAGAAAGACAAATAGGCCTCAGGTTGAAGAAGCTGTGATTTGGGCTCTATTCTGTAGGCACTGGGTAGTTCTTCAAATGAGCAAGTAGGCCGAAAACATCCTTTGGAAAGGCTGATCTGGCAGTGACTCTGAAAGTCCTGCACCATCTTTGCGGCTTGGCTATGCAAACTGTCGGGAAGGGCTGTTTTTAAAGCTTTGTGAAAGTCGATTCAACAGGATTTGCAGTTTGACTGGATGAGAAAAACAAAGGGTCTACATGCCGCTGAGGTTCAGACCTTCTAAACTGGGATGATACAATCTGGATTACAAGTGTTTTAAGTATTAAGTACGTGTAAGTCTAGGATTCGATCTTGTAGCCAATGCTGGAATCTTCCGCTCATGTGCATCAATTCGCTTTGCTTAAATACAGCATTATTTTTATCGTGTCGAAAAGAAAAGGCCTTGCAGAAGAGGACTACCAACTTGGAACCAGCGCAAAGGCAGACTGTTCAGAGCATTTATGGTTTAAGTCTGGTTACAAGGGAAGCACTGACAAAAAATTTAAGATGAACAGTCCTGGTCCTTAAGAAGTTTAAAATCTACATTTACCCTCCAAGGAAGAGATTCCCAAGAGTAAATGGCAAGCTCTCAAATCCACAAATCCTTGATCACCAAATTACTATTTTGTACTCGTGTTGGAGCCCTTAAAGGCCTTCAGCAGAAGGGGTGAAAATTAGTTGGCTACTAAGCTAGGAATGAGAAACCTGTTTTTGGACGGCATGAACATGCAGGTCTCCAAGTAGTACCCGCTAGTCTGTTCAAGCCCTACGAGAGCTCAGCTCTCAGGGATCGCGGTGCCTAAACTACAAATTTGTCCCCGAACCATCAATCATGCGGTTTAGAGCCTTCGAGGCTCTAAGACCCGCCTGCGAGAGTAGCACCTCGCTCTGATTGGACGAGCTCATTTCCTCACTTAAACCCGAGGGTCCTTCGCCTGTCAATCACACTGCTCCCGGGCCCAACCCTTGCCCCGCCCCCTGTGACGTAACCGGTGGCGCTGGCGTTTTCGCGCTCTACCCCTCAAAGTCCCCACCCGTCGCTTCAGTTCCTCATTGGCCCGCAGAGACGAGGGAAGGGGAAGGACTCTCTATTTTGCTCTTTCAGCTGCCCCCTCTAGTTTTTCACTCTTCTCACAAGCTGTCAGGAGAGCAATTATAGCCCGGAGCTGTGCGCAGGCGTGCAGAAGGACCCGCTGGTGGAGGGGCAATGAATCCTCCCGGGAGAATTCATTACACGGTTGTGACGCAGATAGCACCCGCTCACCGCCTTCACTTGCCATTGGTTGTCGCCGAAGTCCGTCAGTCAAGCAGACACGCCCCCTTCCTCAACCTTCACCTCGCGCCTCGGAACTGCCCTAGAGGCCACACCTCACCCGGCTTCAGCCGCTTGGCCCTGCGATTGGCTGAGGGTGCTGGCATGCTTTTCCACCCCTGCCCCCTCCGGAGCCTTGAGAGGCGGGCGGGACCCCGCGGAAGTTGTCAGTCAAACTCCTCCCGCCCCCCGCCAGGCCTTTCCCGGGGTCGCGCGCCCTGGAGCGCGCGCGCACACGCACCCCCCACCCCCCGCTCCCGTACCAACCACCTTCTCAAGTTGTAGCGGCCGCTCGCCGGGGGCTCTCCGTGGGCGGCCGGCGGGCGCGCGGAGGCGGCGTTCGCACTGCGCGGCGCT
>NW_004955406.1:5036557-5115312 GCF_000276665.1 Chinchilla lanigera | reverse complement strand
CGTCGTCGTCGCCGCCGGCGGCGGGGGCTGCGAGCGCCGCCATCTCGGCCTCGGAGAAAGTGGACGGCTTCACCCGGAAATCGGTGCGCAAGGCGCAGAGGCAGAAGCGCTCGCAGGGCTCGTCGCAGTTCCGCAGCCAGGGCAGCCAGGCGGAGCTGCAGCCCCTGCCCCAGCTCAAAGGTAACGGCGGGGGCGCGGAGCCGTCCCCCACCCCGGCTCTCGGGGCGTGCGCCCGTCCCCTCCCTGCGCGGCGCGGCCCCCGCCCTGGCTCAAACAGGTTCCTGCGGAGTCCTGCTTCTCTCTGCGCCCCGATTCGCCTTAACTCTTCCCGTCTCGGAGGCCAGCAGCCCTTCCCACCTGCGCGCTTGCCTAACGTGCCCTCCCGTCGGGATCCTGCGTCCCGCGAGGCAGAGTTGTGCACTTTCCTCCGGGCCTGGCCCTGTCTCTCTTGCTTTGACATCCTGTGTCGTCCTCAGACACTCGCGTTCCCGAGTCGCACCTCCCGTTTTCCACCACTCTTAGTCCTTCACTTTTTCTGTTAGCAAGCGCTCTGCACCCACCCTCCGCTCAGCTCCCCTTCCCACTGATTGTTCCCAAGAGTCAGACCAGAATCCGAGTGCAGACGACAGGCTGGTCTGTAGATGTGTTTATAATGGGGGAAGAAAAACACCCAGAATTGGGCCAGTGTAGATCTAACTGACTGGATTCGGAAAATACGCTGTCGTCCGAGAGTGTACACACGCGATCAGTTTGGAGGAGTGTGAACGAGTAGAGAGTATTGTTTTGCAGCGGACTGGGAATTTAGCTCACTAGGCGGTGGTTCCGGAGACTTTGTAAGGTTTGTACAGTAATTCAAATTGGTATCCGTGCCTAATGCCTTGCAGGAGTACTTGGCCCTCCTTTTGGCTCACTTACTTTTCCCACTAGGTTTACAGGCTTTGCAGTAAGTTGGTTCTTGGTGTTCTTGCCTGTTCTTCGGGAAATACTGGGTTTTAATTTTTATGATTTTGACATTGTTGCTTTTTATGAGATAGAAATCATTATGGAACAAGATGATTGTGTCCCTAGACATTTACAGAATTCTTGTAACAAAAGAAACCTGATAGAAATCTGGATCATCTGTTTCACAAGGCCAGGAAATTGGAGGTTCATGCTAAAATAGATAAATGTCAAGCAGATTTTTCAGTCCACTTGAAAAAGATCCAGCATCCCTTTCAAGGCCAATCTGGTCCTGATTTGACTTTGGGTTTATGAACCCAACCTCATTTTGGCAAGGAGTCCAAAGAAAGTCCCAGTTCAAGTCACAGTTGACCGACAGTAGTTTTGGAACCCCATTCAGACCCTATATTGCACTGCTTCCTGGGCTGCTTCCAAACCAAGGACAGTCTCACAGCCCGAATCAGACTGGCTTTTGAAAAGAGGTTTTAAGATACATTTAGTCTGTGCTATCACATTTATGATTTGATTGCTCTTTAGCATACCGAAAGTGTTAAAATTCAGGTAGTTTAGTCTATGGTAGACCACGGTGGTAGGCATTGCTAAGACTTTAATTCTTGAGGGATGTTGTCGCTGTAAGACCGTCATCTTATCTGTAAGGATACTGAACTGCTGTTCAGAGGTTTAAAATTTTGCACTTAAGACATCATAGTTACTTTGGTTTTGATTTTTTTCTTGAGCATCAAATTGTTTTTACATTTTTGTTTGGTGCTAGCGGTTTTCTTATAATTTTTAGTAAGATATTCTAGTTCTCAGTATTGTACTTGTTAATATTCACTTTTATTAAATAAAAATAATCAGATATTAAACATGTTTTAACCAGATGTGTCTTTAATATGTCTCACTTTTAAAAGCTTGGCAATAATTGCATAGAATCAGTAGTCATCTAACTTACATGGTGTTTAGTTCAACAAGTGGAAGATGCCATAATGTTTTATTTACATTATCTAGGCACTAGAAAAAAATAAAATTGGAACTTTGGATTAATTCTAGATATTTACATGAAAATATAGTATTCTTCATAAGGAAAATTATTCAAGATAAATTTATTCAGCATAACTTACTTAGATTTAATTAAGGATATAAAACACCCTTACTTGTATTACCCACTAATGGGAAAAACTGCTTCTACTTCACCTGCCAAAAATGCTTGAAAAGTGATTTTTTAAAAAAAATTCAGTTGCTTCATTTAGTACTTGGCAGTGTACTTAATACCACAGTGCTGTGTTTTTCTGTGTGTGTGGTTTTTTTTTCTGTCAGTAGTAGTTTTTTCCATTTGTGGCTTTAACGAAAAGCTGTGGAAAGTCCTTTAGTATGTGTATGGAAGAGGATTTTTCTTCCTGCTCTGAAATACAATCTTACTGTGGAATAATTCAGATATCTCTGGGCATCCAAGATCTTTCAAGTGGTTATACCAACCTGCTTATGTTATACTTTGTCCACATGGGTCGAAACTGGAAAGGTGCCAACTAGTTTTCCTCAAAGCATACTGTGAGTAAGGATTAGCAGAATAATCCACCCTTTTCATCTGTAGGAAGTTTATTTTTGTAAAATCATTTACTAAGTGGATTGCAGGATTTTAATAGTAGAAATGTTGAAGATAAATTGGTTTGTCATAGTTTTAACAAACAAGCTATGTTAAAATTTGTTTTTTTAAAAGAGGAATTTATGGGGGTCCTAAACGTTAAATTATATTAATTTATATTATAAGGCTTAGATTCCCCCCCAAAAAGGGTTGTCTTTTGTTATGTTCATTGTATAAGCTCCTCTGAGCGCTAGATGCTAGAAAATAAAAGTAGGAACATTGTGTCACTAATTTTTTGTATAGAATTTATGTTGAAGTTTTCCACCTTAAACTTTTCATCTGGTAAGCAACAAGTAAGGAAGCTTAACTCTTAAGAAATCTGTTACTCATAATAGGAAGTTTTTAGTCTCTAACCTATTTCAAGTTTTTGGAAGGTTTAATTTGGTAAAGTAGTTGATACCTTAAATTTGTTTAGCAATTTATTGTTTTCAAATTGTTTAACTTTCTCTTTTTATTTTTAATTGTAAAATAATACTGCTTATGACAGATGGACCGAAGACGTGTAACTTTTGATATCTGTACTCTGCTTTTTCATACCTTCTAAGGAATGCTATTGTGTGATAGTCCATATCTCGATATATATTTTAACAATACTAGTGTATTTTATTGGGTCATCCCACCAACTTTGAAGACTAATATTATTCCCATTTTATTGCTGAGAAAGCTGAGGCTCAAACAGTTTTGTTTCAGACTTGTGATTATTTGTTTGGATGATTTGCAACTGACACTGGGACTCAGGTCAGATGATTTCGGTATTTTTGCTGTTAACCTGTTTTACGTAAATTTGAAGCAGTATGATAGAAAAAGTTGGATCACTGGGGTTAGTTCTCGGTCAGAGGTAAATTTTTAATCTTTCTGAGTCATTTTCCTTATCTGTAAAATGGGGATAATACCTCCCAACCCCAGGATTCAGGGGATTAAGTGAAATAATTTAAGTGCTTAAAATAGGCAAAGAATGTTAGCTCCCATTCTGTTTGATATTTGGAAATCCAGATTTAAAGTATTTTAAACAAAGCATTGTTAGTAGGATTACTTACATAGTAAACTTTTGCAGTGTATTTGAAATACGATTTTATTTATAATGTTTTCAGATGTGATTACCTGAGTGAGGCAAAGCTATCTTTTTTCAGCATGAGAAGTAATGAAGGTAGAGTAAAGTCAGACTTTATAATATTAAAAGCTGTAAGAATCTTATTTTTAAACCAAGCAAAGAAACCACATTAACCAGTATAATTGTGTAGATGCACATTTCTTCTAGGATACGGCCAGTAAATAGCAAAGAGCAGGCTGAAGCTGGTTTTGACATCGAAGTCCTCCTTAGATAAGATAAAGAACTTGCCAGGTATCACTCGGATGCTTAGCTGGTCCATGCTTGGAAGCTGGGTACCAGTGCTGCTGACTAAAGTGCCTTGCTTAGCATTAGTGGGGAAAGTGTGAGTGTGTTTTATGGAGGTTTGTGTTCTTCTGAGTTAGGTGTAGAACAAGAGCACTGATAAAATCCGACGTTCCATAACTCTTTTTTTGGGTAGGGCAAAATACTAGTCACTTAGCTTTTAAGGTTTATAAATGTTTACATAACAAAGTTAGTATCATTCCATCTAAACACACAGCCCTTTTGGTATTTTGGATGGGATTAAAGGAGAGTTGAAATTCATCTGAATATGTTAAGAAAAATATTTCCAGCCAGATGTGATTGTGCACACCTATAATCCCAGCACTCTGGGAGGCTGGATCACAAGTTCCAGCCTGGGTGGGCAGTTTAGCGACTTAGACCATCACAGTGGGGTAGAGGTTAGGGATATGCAGTAGCTCAGTGAAGGCCATGGGTTCAGTTCCCATGGGGGAGGGGGTGGGGAAGGATAAAACATTTTAGAACTGTTTTCTTTTAGGACTATTGTCATAACTCTTCTAGGAGACTTGATTCTTTTCTTTTCACTTTTTTAGAATGTACTTAGAGGAATTGCTAAATATGGTGTCTAGTGCTCGTCTTTACATGAAAGAAACTTGTTTTTAAGCTTAACATCTTCAGAATTCCTCGTTTAGGGTCATATCCTCTCTCCCATTTTATTACCTCTTTATTTCTTCGTTTAATTTTAGATTGTTCTATACAGAATCTAACTGAATAAAGTAACAGTCCAGGAGCATATATTTGGCATACTGGTGTGGCTCTTGGGGTAGCACACAACCCTGGTCAATTCATACTAGTGGACTCGCATTGTCTTCTTGCCTGGGTGATGACTCTCAATGGCTTTGGGTAGTCGTTTAACCCCTTTGAACTTGTGGTTAGTCATTTTCACCCGCAAGAAGCATTTTTCCCTTGATAAATCACAAAGATGCATTAGACTCTATAAGTTATAGCCTCTTTGGATTTCAAAGACAGGCTTGTCAACAAAGTAACACTTGAAAAGTAATAGACTTTGGTGGTTTTTTTTCCAATTTAACTTTTTAAATTATAGCATCTGGGCATAGAGACTATGTTTATTTCAACATAGAGACTAGAGTTTAATTTTATGTAGTTAGCATTCTGGTTCTACTTGCTATACGCTTGGGGAACTTCAATCAATTCTTAGGCCCCACTCCAGAAAGATTATAAATTAATATCTTGAAGGTAGAATCCAGGCATATGTATTTTTAAAGGCTCCCAGGGGGGATTCCGATGTTCAATTGAGAATCATTGATTCAGTATTATCTGTCTATTGATTTAATTCACTAATTGAAACTTTGTCCTTTTCTCTCTGATGCTCATGGTTCATTACCCAGCTTATTAACATTTCCTGCCCTTTTCACCTCCTGGTATTTACACCTCACTCTTAACTTTACTGCCCCCTGTGGCTAATCAGTTGCTTTCCTGAAAGGGATAGTGCTTCGAGATTCTTGGAATTTTAGGTATGATGAGATGGTTCAGTCTACTAGATTTTGTTGTATTACTGTAACTAAAGCCCACCTACTATCATAAAGGCCAGGTGGACCTTTTTTCCTCAGATTTTTAGAGATGAAGGAGTAGGCAAGTAAATTTGAAAACATATGGTAGAGGTTTGCCTGGTTTTAATCTCATTATTCAAGATAACAGGTACTGACCACAACCACTTTGGAAAATAAAACTGATTTCTTCTAACTAAATGTATTCTGCTTCTTGAAAATCTAGACCTAATACCACTGTTGGATACCACTGTTGGATATATTGAATAAAAAGTATTGAACCACATAACTATTGAATTTAGTTGTGGTTTTGGCCATACCTTATATTTACTTTGTATCAAGAAATGTTTTCTGCCAGTGTTTTTATGTATTAGTTAATCCTGATTACAGGTTTTTATTAAAGGTAGGGCAGTGAGGACCCAGGGCTACTTTTATTCCAGATTTCTGTTTTGTCTTTGGCCTTTCAGTTAACCAGTTTGAATAATACTTGTATTTGTTGATTTATTGTTTGGAGTAAGTTGCTCAGTTAATACATTGATGTTATAGTGATGTTTTCACTCCAGAAAGAAATGGGAAATTTGTGTGTGTGAAAGCAGATGTCTGGTGGTTTTGGGTTTTTCGTTCGTTTGTTTTTTTCAAAATTCATTATACCATAGTACTAAATATAATACTCTGGGCATAAGCATAATAAATGTGGTCATGTAGACAGAATAACGTTTTGGGGGGCAATACTGGGGATTGAACTCAAGACCTCTGGCTTGCTAGGCAAGGGCTCTTCCACCGAGTTACGTCCCCAGGCTCTGTCCTCAAGCCCTGCTTTTTTTTGGAACAGGTTTGGCTAAACTGCCCAGGCGGACCTGGAACATGCAATCCTTTTTGGCTCAGCCTCCCAAATAACAGAGATTACAGGTGTGCAGTTTAGGCCCGGCTGGAATCTTTTCCTTTTTTTTTTTTTTCTTTTAAAGACAGGATCTCGCTTTCTAATTCAGGCTGGGCTTGAACTCACAGTGTAGTCCAGGCTGGCCTGGAACTTGTGATCTCTTGCCTCAGCCTCCTGAGTGGTGGGATTACAGACAGGTATGCACCATCACCATACCCACCTCTAGAATCACTGATGTGATGAAGTTATGTGGTGGTTAACTTCAAATCAACCGTCACCCCCTCACTGACTGTGCTTTTTGCAGTGATGTTTGATGCTATTAGAGATTGATTCTTTTCTGTTTTATGATGTTTATGCCTAAAGCTGGCTCGAGCTTATTTAAAGTAAATGAATTCTGGGTCCTTAATACTTTGATAGGAAATAGTAAATGTGGATTTAAAACAAAGGATTGTTTGCTCTTGTATTTTTCCAGTGACTAATGTGAGTGATAGTTTACATTATTGGTTTGTTTCTGGGGAATAATTATTGTATAAGGTTTGTGTGGAAAAGTTGTAGTAGGTTGATTCTCAGACATGGACATGTGTATATTTAAAATTGAATAAATAAATAATTACTTTACAGTAACTTCTAAATTTTAGGTGCAGTGTTTATAAGGATGACCTTGAAGGAGATGAAAGGAACAGATTTTAAATATATAATTACTTTTAGTGCATTATTATGTAACAAGGAATCTAATTGCTGAAAGAGTTTGACGTGACAGGCTGAGTTTATGTAAAATAGACTCCACTTGTCTGTGCAGGATAATTTACTAATAAGCAGTTTCAAGACTTTTTTATATGTATCTATTTGAACTCTTCCCTGAAGGAATTTGTTTGTGTGGGCTTTTTGGTGAGTAATGAAAAATTTTAGAAACCCTGTAATTTTGATTCAGATTTCTTAAAGAAACCTACTGGACTTTTTTGTTTGTTTGCTGAGTATGATAGGCTTCCATGAATTTCAGAGAACCTGTTTCTAACTTCTGCTTGCCTTCTACTGAAGCAAGAGATTTCTTGGGAACACACTCCTCCTGCTGGAATGGTGGTGCTTATTGCACCTAGTGTACTGTACTTTGGCTTCCAGTGCTGAATGGGACCTCAGAAATCGTTCTGTGTAGCCTCCTTTGGACATTTGTGTCACTCTGCTGTTCTAAATAAATAATTTGCCTTAAAGTAAGGAGAAGACAAGGTTTTCGGCTCTTAGCTATACTCAAGTTTTGCTTAGCTGTTGAGTAAATGTGGCTGAAGAGGTCAAATACCCAGAGTAAGAGCTTTTTAGTGACTGGCCTTAGAACTTGCAGTGAGGAGTATCAAATCATGATGTAGCTTCAAAAATGATTATTTTGTCTGTTTAGTTTTGTGTTTGTTTCAGTTACTGGTAAAGGATACTTATGTAGTTATTGTCAGAAATCAGATTATCTCAACTCATTGTTAATTCCTGTGCTTCTAAATTTGATAGATGTGAATAAAATGATAGATTTTGTTACAACCCCTGTACAGTATTTTAATTAGCAAAAGTTGGTGGGTTTTTAAAACTTAACTTTTTAGCCAGACTTTTCCAGAGATAAACATCTGTTGAAGTTTTAAGTAAAACAAGATATAATTTCTTAGAAATGTGTATCTGCTTAAAAAAAACAGCTTGCACTCTTGTTCTTTTAAGTCAGTGGAAAAAGTCTGTTTTCCTATTGTGAAATTAGATGCATTCTTTGCTTTGAAAAATGTTAGTTCTTTGGTTTCCTTATTGCTTAAGATGTAGGTGAGCTATTGTGAGATTGAAACTTTGCTCAGTAAACTGAATAAGACAACAGATTTTTTTTCTTTTGAAACTGTATTTAGGAGCTTGTAGTTGGTGAGGAGTACAGATTTGCAAGCAGGCAGTTTCAATTAGTGGATCAGTGTTGTGATAAGATGTAGGAGAGTGTGTGAGAGACACGACCTAGTTTTCCTCTGAAAGGGAAGGAAAGCTTCCTAGAGAAAGTGATAGGTAAACTACGACCTAAACAGCCCACAGGTGTTAGGCCAAAATACGAAGAGGTCTCAGCGTAAACCTGTGAGTGAACGTAGCGTGGTGCCCGAGTTAGAAGTGCCGTAACATTGAGTGCCAGCAGTTTCTAGGGCTGTGATGTAGAATATTGGAGGAGTCTGGCTTGAGAAGAGACTTGGAGCTCTTCATGTTGAAGGATGGGTGGGGCGCATACCGCATTTGTGTGACAGCAGTGTGAAGAATGTGCCGGGAGGTAAGAGTAACACGGAGGTAAGAGTAACACCGGTCAGGATGTGGCCTGGCAGTCCCGACAAGAGGTGAAGGGCCTGCCTAAGAGTGGACGGGTGCTGTCACAGGCAGGACTGGTAAGGGAAGAACTGACTTTAATGCAGTTCTGCATGATGGTTTACCAAAAGGGAAAAAAAGATCAAATTTAGGAAGACAAAATAATGATTCCTTGTGAGACAGTTGAAGTGCATGTGGGAAATTGAACTGAAGCTGCCTTGTAGGAAGTTACATAATTTGGGTCTTGAACTAAGTAGATCTATGCTAGAGATAATAATTTGGGGACTCTTTGGCTTATAAGTGGCATTTGAAGCAATGTAAGTTGAAGTGACTGCTTAGAGAAATTGTATAGCATGACAAGAGACAAGGAATACCAACATTTAGATGATGGTCAGAGAAAAAGACACAACCGAGAGGCAGAGAGAAAGCAGGATGAGAGGCAAGGCCACAAGGGAAGAGAGGAGTTTGAAAACTGGAGGACAGCTGCGAGGAGGAGCAGCACTGAAGTGGACAAGCCAAGTAACTGAAAAGCTCCCCAGGGCTTTGGGAGTCTTGAGTCATCGCTGCTGACTTTCCAGGCGTTTCAGAGGACTGAGAGACTTGACACAGGTTTCTGTAAGGTGCAGAACAAGTGGAAATTGTGTAAGGTGAGTCAGTAAGTATGGGCAGCTCTTTAGGAAGTTTGGCAACCCTAAAAAAATACTTATAGCTGTTGAGGGGAGAATGGATTATAGCAACAAACTTTTAGAAGGAGGACCAGTTAAAAGATTATTTTAATAGGTTAGTTAAGACAACATGTGGCTTCATCTAGGGGGGTAGCAGTAGAGGTGAAGAGAGATTTATTTGAGATATATCTTAGGGCAATATGAATTGTTGGGACAGGAATAGCCGGAAAGGGAAAAACAGCATTAGGGATGATTCCCACATGTGTTTTAGTGCGGACACCTGATAAATAGAGTGTACGTGACTACTGAGACAGGAGTATACTAGAGAAGGAACCAGATCTAGAAAGAAAATACAGATTTTTTTTTTTTTTTGGAAACTTTAAATTTGACATCTCTTTTGGAAATCCAGTTATAAACACCAAATAGACTTTGGATATGTGAATCAGAGTACCCAGTTGGTAATTTCTGTGACTTCTGAACATTAATTGCATTCTTTAATATGACATTCAATGGTCTGCTAAGACTTTAACTTTGTTTATTAAAAGATGTGCATAATTTGGTTGATTGGCCACTTGGTCAGAGCCAGGTTGGAATGATCTATTCCTCCACTCAGCAATATCTTCCATGTACACCCTGTGGCAAGATGTGGTATGTGCGTGAAGCAGATCTTCGTGAAGAAAGAGAAGTGCATGAATAAAGTGTTACTTCATTGCCTACTTTCTGCCTTGAGACTGTAAGTTAAATGCTTTGAGGCCTGACGATCTATGTCTTCCTATACAACATTTAGGACGACAGTGCTGTTTTACTATTTACTGAATGAAATGAAGCAAAGGCTATTAAATTGATTTAAAGAAAATATCATTTTGTATCATGTTGTGCTTTGTTGTTTTTTTTTTTTGGTTTTTCTCCGGTACCGGGAACCGAACTCACGACCTTGCGCTTGCCAGGCAGGCGCTTTTGCTGCTGAGCTAAATCCCCAGCCCCGTATCATGTTGTGCTTAAGCATTTTATAATGATTTATGATTGAGTGATGTTTATATACGCCAGACTTTTTAGCATTTTGTAGGCAAGGAAACCCAAACCTAGCGGGTTATACAGTATTCTTGTGCAGAGCATTTACAGTTTGGTCTTCTCAGTTGGTTATTAATTCCTTCTCTGTAGTGTTAAACTGAAGATGTGTATTAACTGCATTTAAGCAAATTTGAGCACCTTATTTCCTAACAGTGCAAAAGAGAAACATTTAGAACTGAAAGTCTTACCAAAGGGAATAAATACAGTTTCTTTAGGTGCTGGGCAAGAGGGCTGTTACGAACATAGATTTTGTTTTTTCCCCATTTCCCCTAAGGTTTTTCTTTTAAGGACCTTTAAAGCAGAGGATCTTCGTTAAATTCTTCTAATCTTTGTTGATTTTCTTTGTGAACCCCTTTTAACAGTGTCCCTGCCCCCTTTATGTAACCTGTAGTTTTTTCTGAAGATGAGCTGAATTGTTAACGTCATGTAACATTTGTATCACTCGTAAATTTATAATTTGCAGTTACCTCTCATTTAAATTTACAATGATTTGCAGTTAGAAGCTTGGACAAATTATTATAGATCATCAAGAGTTGATTAGACTCTACTTATTTTTACTTTTCTTTTGGAAGTCCTAGTTATAGTTCTCTGTCCTACGTAAGATTTTGAAAAGTTCTCTTATACCTGGTATACATTAGTATAGCACTTTCTTTTTTGATGTTTTTCTCCATTTGAGAAGGAAAATAAGTTGGAGCAAGATAAGAGAGACTTGTATATAAAAGTCTGTTGGGCTTATTTATTACATTGGTATCTCAGTCACAAACTTCATTCTTTCCACAATTCTGGTTGCAAACCAAATTCGACAAGAACCAAGTCAAATTCAGTGGTTAGGTTCAATGCTGACCTTATGGGGAAATTTGGTTTGGTTCTCGTCAAATTTGGCTTGCAACCAGAATTGTGGAAAGAATTAAGTTTGTGAACCGAGGTACCACTGTATTACTTTACTAATTCTGTTCTATTAAAACTTATAGATAATTGAAATTAGACAATTTTATGTCATCTCCTTAAGTAGCTTTCTAAATGCTTCTGGAAAAATGAATGAACCAGCCTAACTGAATCCAAAGTGGGACCAAAGTACCAAGTATAGCAATGAACTAACTGCTTTTAAAGTGTATTTATTTCCTGTAGTCACATTGCCTTTGTGAAATTTCCATCATTCATGTAGAAAAGGCTTTTACCTAAATACCACATTACCTGGGAAATGGTTTTGTACTTCATTTATTTTTGATAATCTGTTTTTAATTTGGATCACCAGGATGATCCTACACGTATTTTGAGAACTACTTGTTTTTAAAGATCTAGAGAAGTAGCATATATGGAATAGGAATGACTATTTTAGGATACAATACTTTCTGTGAGTCATAAGTGAGTCTCAGTTTTCATGGTTTTCTAAAATAAACTCATTTAAAGAAAATATGCAATAAGAAATGTCATTCTTAACTAAAGTTTATTTTATAATGGTTTTATTATTTTTGTAAAAATATATAGATTCTTAAAATAACTCAAAGGAATTATATTACAAAGGTAGAAAATAAAAATTCCCATGAAGGGGAAACCCCTCAGATTTTTGACTGTCTTATGTTTTTCTGTTAGTAGGCTTGAACAGTGTACTGTTTGTTGTTCTGAAGGCCATTATTTTCACTTTATAGAATATTACTAGTGGTACAATTTTTGAAAGAAAAATTAAATCAAAATTGTTTCTAAGGCTAGACATAGTGGCACACACTTGTAATTCCCGCACTTGGGAGGCTGAGGCAGGAAGATCGTTGCAAATTCGAGACCAGCCTGGGCTACAAAGTGAGCTCAAGGCCAGCCTGAACTGCATAGCGAGACCCTGTCTCAAAAAGACCCCAAAAAAGAATAAAAAACCCTGTTTCTGAATAAAGATTTTATTTTTAGATATACTGAATCAACTCATTTGAAATACTGCTTATAAATTTGTTAGAGAAGAAATAACTTCGAAGGATATTGGTATTTAATTAAAGGGAGGTTATATGTAGATTTCTTGGAAAACGCAATTAAAAGAATACATTATCTTCTCAGAAAATACATACAATATTTTGTATAGAATTTCAGAGTTCTTAGATTTCTACCCCCAAGTGCTATCTTAGAGCCCATCTATTGAAAAAAAAGCAGGGTATCTGGAGAGCTTAGGTCTTGCCATAGAGATTTGAACACCTTGTTAAGAAAGTTGTACTTTTTCTTAATGCAATAGTAGCAGACGTTTCTCAGGCATTATAAGGAGCAGTACCTGCCAGATGAAAACCTCATCACAACCATCTAACTGAAAGTAGCTGTAGCTATCCACTGTCTAGAGAGGTCCTTTTAATATTTCTTTTTTTTTTTTTTTTTTTTTTTTTTTTTTTTGGTTTTTCTCCGGTACCAGGAACCGAACTCACGACCTTGCGCTTGCCAGGTAGGCGCTTTTGCCGCTGAGCTAAATCCCCAGCCCCCCTTTTAATATTTCTTGTTCCTGAAAAATCCCCAATGAGAAACAGAGATATTTCAGAACACTTGTTTGATTTAACAAATAACAGGTTTTATATCCAAATAAAATTAAAAAGCGACACAAGCTTTCCATGAACTCTCCTAGAAGACTGTTTTCGGCATTATGCTTCCTAAAGTCCAAGGTTCCACATCCCAAGGAATCTCCATAGCATACCCTCTTAACTCAGCCTCATCCTTGTTTTTTCTGCTTTATCAAAGCAGTTCTTTAAGAGTTAATATAAGTTAATTTTTTGAAATAAGATTTGATCAGTGTGTTTTAACCTTTCTGTGATATAGTAATTGTGAATATACTTAACACTTCAATAATTGATTAAAGCATGGAAATATTTATACTTTTAAAAGTTTTAGATAGTACTGCAGGTGTTTTCTTGAAATAATACACATTTGTGTATTAGAATTATAAAACTGATAGTATATATGTGTTGAAATTTTCTAAAATATGATAGGTACAGTTTTTTCTCACCCTTTTCAATTTTAGTGAAATCTGAGAACCTTCACTAAGTCATATTTAGTCACAGTGCTGTGAGTCATTTGTTAATAAACATTTCCATTATGGCTTTATAATGGCCTGATCTCTAAAGTTTCAAATAAAAGCTGATTTTAGACTCTTAGTTATTAATGTTCTAAGGGTATTGCCAAAAAAAGCTACATGTCCTATATTCTGTGCCAGTTTCTTAAATTAGAATCTTGGATTGCATCCTCAGCGTGTCACTGTAGTGGTATTGCTGGGTTGCTATGATACAGTGCTTGTTCTATAATTTGTAGCATAAATCCTATATGAGATCTTACTTTAGATTTCAAATATATGAGCAACAGTAGTTGGGTTATAATGCCTTTTTCCTTTAAGGAAAATTGTACTCATTACACTATTATTTTTGTTACAAAGGAAGATACTGTTATTTCAAATATTTATCTTCAAATGTAGAGAGTTAACAAATGAGCAGTTTGAATAAAGTGGTATTCCTAGGAAGTTTTCACTTACAACATTGACTAATGAGGATGGCCAAGAAGAGGAAGGCGTTATGATAGTTAATAAAATTTCAGTGTCCTACTTGTTTTTAAAATCTTTAGAGATATAAATATAAATTACATTTTCTGGTAAAATGCATTAAAGATAGTACCAGCAAAACCACATTAGCAGAAAACTCCAAATTTTCCTATTTTACTAAAATTTTTTCATTCAGTGAAGTGTTCTTGAAACGAACCCTACATAGCTATATTAATAATTATTACCTCTTTTTCATTTCACGTGTTGGTTTTGTGCTTCTTATTTACATGTTTCAAAATTTTGTCTAATTTAGTATAAATTATGGGCAGCATAAAGGCAAAATGGGATTTAAATGCATTCTGTACACATTTCTTGTAAACTGAAATTTATGTGGATGTTGGAAGAGGCATTACTACAAATGATGTTTAATTTTATTGTCTTTCAGTAATGTCCTGGGTATTTGATATGAAAGTATTTTAGAAAATAGGACTGGACTACATTTTTAAAAAGTTTTATTGAGATGTAATTCTCATACCTACAGTCCACTCCTTTAAACTATATAATTTAGTAGCTTCTAATATATTTATAGATGTGTGCAACTATTGTAGTCAGTGATATTTTCAGGGCTCATCCATGTTGTAGCATGTCAGTACTTCATTTTTATGGCAGAATATTCTATTGTATACTGCACTTTTTTTTTTTTTTTGGTAAATTCTCTGTATTTATGTCCTGTATCTGATGTAACATTGTTATCATTGTTGTCATACCTTTCTTCTTGAATGGTGGGGTTTTGTTTTTAGTTTGGACATATCTGTAATGACTGCCTTGAAGTCATAGTCTGTTAGATCCAACAGGTCACTCACACAGGCAGTTTTCACTGCACCCCCCTTCCTGACTTACGGGCCTTACTGTACTTTTAAGCTATATACATTCTTGTGCATAGCTTATAAACTAGAAATCTTAGGTAATGCATTTTAGCAGTGTTGGATAATGATCCTACCCTTTGAGGCTTATTTTGGTTGCTTATTTGTTCAGTGACTGGGTGATGTACCTCAGAGGCAAAGCTTTGGTTATGCCCCTGGGATGACAGTGGTTTGGCAGGGTTCTTTGTCTTTTTCTGCCTATACTCTCAACTGTTATGTTCCACTCTTCTCCAGCTGACAGTTGTTTTCAGCAGTGCTCTGGGGCACAACTTGTTCTACTGACTAATCCAATCAAATTTAGGCTTTGAAGGTGTAACTCCTAAGGTCAGTGTTTGATCTTTATTCTGACAGCAGAGGGCTTCTGTAAGCTGCTGCTTTTGCTGCACCTCCATCCAGTTGAGTCTGTATCCTCATTGAATCTAGAAATCTCATTCTCCTTCACCATGATCTTTGCTGGTTTTGAGAACATCTCTAGACTTGAACGTTTTTGTGCTTTGTGACAATAAAGTTCAGTTCCTTTTAGAAAAGATGAGGAACTGTTTATGGGAGATGGGGAAGAAGGATAAGGAATAGCCTGAGGTCTTTTGGACTTTCCAGGGCTGGGGTAGTTGGGACCCCACAATCCTCAATGGTGTTGCCCACATCTGTCCCACATGTGTAAACCTGCCAAAGGAAGGGAAACCTCACCTCTTGATTGCCCTTGCCAAGTACTTTACTGGCCTCAGCAACAGATAGCTGTGGATAGGATGAGAAACACCAGGATCTGCTCCTCCCTTGTAGAAAACTATCAGGGAGATGGAGGAAGAGGGGTCCCTGTGTTCTTGGGAATGCCTCTTAGACATGTAGCCTGCTGAGGGGAAATGAGCTATTTTGCTTCAGATACTGCAGACTCTCACTACTAGATTATCATAGATTCTCTTGGATAGCTGTTTCCTCATTTGTGGTTTGCCCTTGGGACTATTTGAGGCTTTAAATGGTTGCTTTAAACAGTTTCCCTGGGGAGCAAGTCTGTGGAGCTCCTTTCTCTATCATTTCTCTCTCTCTCTCTCTCTTTCTCTCTCTCTCTCTCTTTCTCCCTCTCTCCCTCTCTTCCTCCCTCTGCCCCTCTCTCTTCCCCCTCTCTCCCGCTCCCTCCCTCTCTCTCCTCTCTCTCCCTCCCCACCTCTCCCCCTCTCCATTTCTCTCCTCTCTCCCCCCCTCTTTCCCCTGTCTAGACTACAGTTGTAAATTGTTTTATAGTAATAATTAGTACCATATCATACCTAGAAGTATACAGCTTTCAAATACATGTACTCATGCAAATAAATTCTAAATCTTAGAGGAAATGGGAAAATTCCTTGAAATAAACAGCATTCTAAAACTAACACAATAAGAAACAAAGATTGGAATATTTAATATGTTTATTTGATTAAATCTTAAGTAAAAACCCCAGCAAGGACATTAATAGTAAAGAAAATTACAGGCATATTCTTTATGAAAGTAGAGTTTTAAATCTTATATAAACTGATTTCATTGAATACCCAGATATAGAAATAGGATGATACTGTACATCATGATCATTATGTGATTTATGCCAGGAATGCAAAGCTCTTTTACATTAAAAACAACTCACTACATGGCTAGAATAAAAGAGAAAAATCGTATCAGTTCAGTATAGACAAAAGTGTCCTTTGTGTGCAGTTCTGTTTCCAGGTATTGGGGTGCTGGAGTCTCCTTCTGGAGGTGTCCTGAGTAAAGAATTGGTCAAGACAATGCAAATGATAGCAGAGTTTAATTGAAGGTAGTAAAGGCTCTGCAGAGTAAGTTTGGGCCAAGTAAAAGTAGGAAAAAAAGTACTATACACCCTACAGCATGAAGGCAGCCGCCGTGGGAGAGCGAAAACAGTGGCAGAAACTCAACAGGGACTGCCCTTTTTGTATCACCCCTTCCTCAGGCTGATGTGAAGTCCAGGCCATCCTATCGGACACCTGCTCGAGTTCCTGTGAGAAGTCCATGCACAGGGCTTTGGGCATCATTCTGTGCCTTGTGTCCTGGGATTTGTATAAGTACTTCACACTAGCTTTCACACTAGCCTTCACACTAACTGGAGCACCACTGGAGCTCTAGTGCCCTGGAATTTTGTGATTAACAGGTTACATCCAGTTTTCCTATGCCCTAATCTCCTGTCTCAGTTCCCTTCACTTCAATACTTTTCTTTACAAATCCCAGTTGTCTAAGAATCCCTGACATCTGATTTCTATCGTTTTAGCTCCCTAAGGCTGCTTGGTCTTTGGGGGCTTCTCTTCCCTATGCATTCTCCGTGGAAAGTGCTACTAGATAGATAATAGGGTGTAATTATTGAGCTCACCATTTCTCTTCTTCAGGGATTATGGTCTTGAACTGCCTGTTTCCCACCATTTGAGAATAGTTGATTTCTTACATTTTGTCCAGTTTTTAGTAGTTTGTAGTGGGAAGTCTAGTCCTAGAAGAAGTCTTAGTCAAACTCCTTTATCATTTTTATGTTGTAGATATAAAATATGACATTTTACACATAGACTTATATATACCACTTATATATATATTTACATCTCTCTGCTTACCAGTGTGCTTAAATGTTTTTATATCTTTATTGGTTGTTTGTGTACTGTGAACTTTTTTCCTGTGGATTTCATTTGCTTTTTTTCTTACTGATCTCTAGGTGTTCTTTTGTATATCCTGAATATCAGTCCTTTGTTGGTTATAAAACTAAATGCTATATAGTTTTCCTGTTCACATTTAGTTTTTTCAGTTCTCTTGGAATTAATTTGTGTGTGTGAAGGAAGAATCTAACTTTTTATATGAGTAGGCAGCACAAATTGTTTAAATAAAAAATATTTCCTACTTGTTTTTTTAAATATCTGTTACATAATAGCCTTCTGTATATGTACAGTGGTTTACTTCTAGGTGCCTTATTTCCCCCCTGTGGTCTTTTTTTTTTTTTTCCTGTTCTTGTACACCACCACCTAGTTTTAATTTCTTAATATGATAAGGTGACTCTTTGTTTTTTTAATCTTCTTAAAAGTCATCTGTGCTATTGGCTGTTTTCCCAAGTGAATTTTTAAGAACACCAGGTTGAGAATTAGATCCAGATTTCATTCTTTACGTAGATTGCTTGGGGATGATGTTGAGTCTTCCCATCCATGAATATGGTACATCTCTCTGTTTATGTCTTTATTTCATGAAGGCTTTATAATTTTATTCATAAGTCTTGCCTGTCTTTTGTTGGATCTCTTGGATTTCTTGCCCTTAAAACCCAGTCACCATATTACGAGGAAGGTTAGATCACGTAGAGAGTTCATATAGAGGTTTTGGAACTATCCTCACCACATCCTTGTGTCGAAAACAAGAACCTATAGCCAGATGTAAAACTAGAACCTACAGCCAGATGAACAAATAATTTAGACTTAATAGTAGTGAAATCCCTGGCTTTCTAATTTTTTAGCTGAGGCCTGGACATCATAGAACTGAGATAAGCTCTCCATGCTGTTCCCTGTCTGAATCCTTGACCCAAAGAAAATAAGATAATAAGTATTATTTTAAGCCTGTGAATTTTAAAGGTAATTTGTTATTGAACAATAGAAAATGCATCATTCTTATAATGATTTGACTTCTCCTGTAGGTCCACTTACAGGAACACATAATTAGAATATCTTAATATAATACATGGAGGAATAATACCTAAAATTAATAAGGCAATATTTTCTTATGAGCTTGTCTAATTCATATTTATATATGGTTAAAGCACATATCCAAGTCCACAGGCAGAGGGATAGACTCAGATGCTGAAAATTCAGCATGAACACTAGGAAAAACTGGCTTATCTCTATTGAGGATGAACTAGCATGTGGTTGAGAATGAGTTTTCATTTTCCATGATCTTTCTGTAATGTGCTTGCTTTGACAGCATATATACTAAAAATGATATTTCTGTAGTCAGGTTTAACATGGTATAGAGGATAGGGGAACCAAACTTGTCTTAAAGACCTCTTAGTTTAGTGTTACTCTTATTCATTAGGGTTTATAAACTAACACTAGAAAATGCAATATAAAGTTTCTTGGAAATCTTTTTCTAAAGTTTCTAATTTGCTTAGAATATTCTTAAAAAGTATGCTACTATGATGTGAGTCAGTGTGTAACCAGTGTTACGGCTTGTATGTAGATGTCCCCTCAAAGCCTCATGCACTCATATGTGGGGCTCTTCAGAGCTGGCTGGATCTAGGGCATGAGATACTGGGATTAATGGTGTGTGGAACTAAATTAGTCTATTGGTTGGCATTGGCATAATTCTGAGTGGCATCACCAGGCTGGTAGCCTGGATGGGATAAAGGGAAAAGCAGGCTGGGCTGCTTGCTGCTTGTTGCTTGCTGCTTTGCCTTCTGCCTGCCATGCCATGAACTGTTTCTCCTCTGTGATGCCTCTCTGCTCTGCCACCCTGCCTTGAATCCAGCCAACAGTGGA
The DNA here is from genome assembly GCF_000276665.1 of Chinchilla lanigera. NCBI lineage: Eukaryota > Metazoa > Chordata > Mammalia > Rodentia > Chinchillidae > Chinchilla > Chinchilla lanigera. Next base: position 5,095,998 of record NW_004955406.1, on the reverse strand, counting down.
CTGGAATCTCTACAAACTGTGAGCTAAAATAACCCTTTCCACTTTTAACTGGGTGTCCAATATTTTGCTTCAACAATGAGAAAAGTAACTGAGACGACCAGGCTATGCAGCAGGCCTCCCTTACCCTTGAGGAATATGTTTTAAGACCCCTAGGCAGGTGTCTGAAACTGTGGGTAGTACCAAATCCTATATATATACTATGTTTTTTTGCTATATATACCTATTACAAAGCTTACTTTATCAGTTAGGCACAGTGCTTCCTAATGCAACACACTGTCATCAGTGGGAACACATTTTCTGTTTATATCTTGCAGCCACAAATTTAATGCCTTCTCTGTCTTAAATAAACAATACTGTGGCTATAACTTTTACAGTTTGAGATACAACAGCAAAACTAGCCCAGATTTCTTTCCTTTCACAATTTTATGAGTAGATTTGTTCTTCTTATAGATCTTAGCAATTTCAGAATATGATTTTTTTTTTCTTAAGTTGAGGACTTTCCTATTTTTCCTTAAGGAAGCACTTACTGCATCTCTTTGGTATGTCTGAATTGTCAGCCTCAATACCTCTGTTTGGTGCTGTTATGAAGTATTATTGAAAACAAGCACTACAGTAGCCAAGATGGCTGCTAAGTGATTACAGGTAGCACCCACAGTATAGATACCCAGGATAAAAGGTCAGTTCTCATCTCAACCTGAGATGTCATCACAGTAAGAACAATGAGCAATTTAAAACTTAGAATTGTTTATTTTCTTAATTTTCCACTTAATATTTTTGAACCATAGTGACTGTAGTAAAATCTCAGAAAGCAAAAACAGTGATAAAAGGGAGATTACTGTATACTCAGCTATGTAAGTTGCATTTTTCTGCTATTCTGTGATCTTTGAAGACTTTGGGCCTCTTTGTCTTTCCCTGAGGAGAAGCAACTTGGAAGTCCCGTTCTTCACTTTTATGTCCTAGTCCTGTAAGTCATGTAGGAGTCCAGGGATTGGGAACTCGACTCAGAGAAGTACGGTCTGGAGAATAACTGGGCTAGACTGAAGCAGGAGCAGTCATTCTCTTGTCCTGGATATCTGAATTTTCACAGTGATATGCAAAATTGTCCCTTTGGATCAGTTTTTGTTTATTTTTGTCATTATTATAGGAGTTCCTTGCATGTCTGTTGATGCTTTGTTTTCCATAAATATATAAAAGTGAAGAGAAAATACTTTTTGGAGTTGGAATGACTAGTTTTACTTAGAGTAATTAGGCATGTAACTAAAGCTGGAATATACGAACCTCTCTGTAGGGTTCTTCACCTTGGAAAGAAGCCTGTTTTTTCCCACCTAGAACATCAGTGACTGTTGAGTACAAGCAAACTTCTATTTAATCCATGTATTTCTGCACATGTCTTAATCCCTTCCTCTGTTTCTCTAGATATTGCTTAATCTTAAACTAATCTAGTTAGCCTTTGTCTGTAATCCCCTTTCTATTTATTCTAGCATGTGACTACCTTTGTCTTGGTTGTCTCAGTTACTTATCCTTTGAGTTTTCTAGAAATTTGTTGAAATCTTTTGCCTAAGGGCTTGTTCTGTTCTTTGTCACTATAGGTTTGTGTCTTTGTTTTTCTTCTCTAGAGGGAAAGTGAAGTGATAAACAGAAGGGTCATTCTTAACTAATATGCACTGTGACTAAGTGGATAAGGATTCAGAATGTAGCTTTTCCAGGAACATTTGCTATTTCAAAGATAGTATTCTTACTGTTCTTGCATTTAGATGGTTTGAGTCCAGCTTTATTTCAAATTTGCTTTGTGATTTTAGGCAAACTATCGTATGGGATCTTGTAGTACTGTATTTTTATTTTATTTGTGTTGCTAGGGATAGAACCCAGGGCCTCACACATGCTAGGCAAGAGTTCCACCACTGTACTATAACCCCAGCCCATGTAGTATTTTACATATTGTAGAGCAATGGCTTCCAAACTTTTCTTTTGGCTACAAACTGTAGTATGAAGCACATCTTACTTCATAATTATATGCCTATATACAGTTCAGTGAAATAATACCCATACGTGGTTGGTTTCTTTTAAACTCTAGTTCTTACCCACTGAAACAGTTTTACTACACGCCAGTCATTTGCAACTCACACTTTAAAATACAGAGATATATTTTTTCTTTATTTTTCTTTCCTCCTTTCTCCTTTGTTCTTCCTCCCTCTCCCCTCCCCTCTTCAGTATAGCAGTCATATACTTTGCAGTAACTTTCACTTTCCTGCTTTTAACTAGTTCTGATTTGATTTCAGATTTTTCTGTTTATATTTAATCTCATAAGTACTCTCAAAAATGTTTTTGATTCCAGATTCTGTGAAAATAGACACAATATTCATCCTGTACATGTGAAATAGCAATATCTTTGGCATTTTGCCTGATAGCATTATCTTTTTATATTTTCATCTTGTCTTCTCAAGCTGCCTTTAATCTGTTGAGGATAGGAAGTATCTCTAATTTTCAGAACCTGTTTCAGAGCGTCCTGAGAGTTAACTGAATGAGTACATATAAGTCACCTACAGGATACTGTTACTAGACAAGAGTAAGGGCAGAAGGGGAGAGCAGTGTGAGGAAAGCCAGTGGGGGACTGCTGTGATCACAGTGTTGTATGCGTGCATGAAAATACAAAACAAACACAAGCCAAGCTGACTTTGTCGTGGAGGAATGTTAGTAACAGTGCTGTACTTTATTATACAGCACAGCAGACTGCCCAGTAGCGGTTGTATACTTACTGGTAGCATTAGTTAGGAAAAGGGTTTTCTATTACATGATACCAAAAGCTAACTAGAATTGGAAACTCCTATTTTTACCCAGAGCCAAAGAAGTTGAAATGTGAACTGCTTTCTATAGATTTCTAATGTTTGGGAAAAGCTTATATGTGATCTCTCCAACCTATGAATTAGATAAATGCCAAGATACAGTTCTTAGAGAAAAAACAAAAACAAATTTAAATCTGTAGGCCAAGGGATGGATTACTGAATAAGGAAGGTATGAAAAACATTAATTTATACCTGGAGAAGACCCAAGAGTTACGTGCCCAGGAAAAGAAACATTCTTTTAAATAAAATATGGAACATGATTAAGGAAACTTACAAAAAGCAAGAGTATCTATTTTATGGTTTTTCAAACTAGGTGTCAATATTAAGGCATCTGTTAGTTGAAATCAGCTAGGTGCTGGTATTAGAAGACATTTATAAATTGAAATTAAATGCATGTAACGTTTGACTTTAAGGGTAAAAGCTCCAGAGGACTTAAGAAAAGTTGAAGAACAACCAAGTTAGCAGAGAATGAGCAGATTCTGTTTCAAATGCTGATCATATTGAGATGAGCGAGGGTCGTGAACACATGATTGCTGGTCGTGTATGTGTATCAAGTGGTGCTTTACTCTCACCTCGGACAGAATGAAATCAGTGCCGGGGCAGAGATGGCTGTCATTACTTGGTGTTAAAACACAGCTGCAAATTCAATGGTCTTTTAAAAAAGGATACATCAAAGTATTTCCACTTCAGAATAGTTTCATAGAAGGTGACTCTGAGTCAAAAACTTGTATCACAGTGATAGTCAGAAGTGTCATATACTTTTAATCAATACTACAGGGACTCTTAAGTGCCAGTCTTAGGAGAGTAGACCTCAGCCTTCACGTACAGGGGGCCATTGTGGATTTTGGAAGAGATAATGTTGTACAAGTTTTTTGTAAGTGTAGAACTGTCTTAGAAGTTTTTACTGGCACAGCCACAGATGGGCCGCAGCAAATTCAAAATGTATTTAAAGCCTGTATTTTTACTTCAAAAGTCATAATTCTTTCAAGGAATTATGCATTTCTTTATGATATACCCAGAGTTTTTGTAAAAAAACAAAAACAGGTATGTTTTAAATTATCATGTGGTAAAACTGACCAGTGAAACGATTGCTCTGTATTTGTATTCTGACTTCGTATAACTTCGTGTAGAAAAGCTGATCTCTTTTTTAGCTATCCCTTGTCTAAATCAGCTTGAAGACAACAGCCTGAATACACTTGCACAGTCATCTTACTAGTTTCCTGTCCCAGAGAAATTAAAAAACTATAGATTAGGTATCATCTTTATGAAGGTTTTACCTGTGTCTTTATATAGAGTGGATACTTGTTTTAGAGGAAGAATAGTTTTGCATAGTGTAAGCTTGAAAATGTGTGGTTTAAAAAATTTAATGTCAGTAGTGTAAGAAATTTAGGTAATTAGGCTAGTTGAAGGCCCTTGCTTATAAATTTGAAAGTTCAGATTTAAATTATTATTTTTTGAACGTTGGAGACAAAAAATGTCATATATTTGTTTAAATTAGATTAAAATAATGTGCTCATATTTCTGTAATAAGTAGCAGGTAAAACAATAACATTTATTGAGTGCCTATTATGTACCAGGCATTGTGCTAGACACTACAAAGAGTGAGGAGACAAAGAGAAATAATCTTGGTTCCTGCCTTTAAAGGCCTCAGAGTCCAGGCATGCTAGGTATGTAAAATGTAACTGCCATAAAGGACGATATGATACATGAGATGCACCTAAAATACTTTCCTGTAGAAGCACATTAACCAACCAGTTTAGCTTCAGTGCTGTAAGGAAAGCTTCCTCTAGGCAGAGGAAGCAGTGTATAATCTTCAGGAAATTGGTTACCCAGAGTAAAGAGGCTGCTAGAAAGTGCTGAGAGGTGACTCTTAATAGTATATAGTTGCACTTGGTGTACAATCCAGATCAAACTCAAAATGTATTTAAAGCCTGGATACCACTTATGATATACAAACTAGGAAGAGAAGTATTGAGTAGGATCATATTGATTCTCATTTTAGTAAGATTTTAGCCTTTCAGTAGCTTGGAAGATGAATCAGGATTGATAGTGGTTGAGGCCAGGCAAGAGGAATAGTTAGGTTATAATTATTATAGTCTCGATGAGGGACAATGCGTGTCTGAAAATATGGTGGAAATGATAAGAATACAGATACATTAAACGGAACCAGTAATATTTCATGATTGATTGTAGGTAAAGAGAAGAATCCAGTATAAATCCCTAAGTGATAGGATTAGATGGGGAAATTTACCAGTAGGTTTCTGAGAGGTTTTAGTTTATGTTTATGAGTAACTTGTTCAAAATTAATATAGAAAATTAACCTCTAAGTTTTTCTCTCTTTATTTATAGATGCCACTTCAAATGAACAACAAGAGCTTTTCTGCCAGAAATTGCAGCAGTGTTGTGTACTGTTTGATTTCATGGACTCTGTTTCAGACTTGAAGAGCAAAGAAATTAAAAGAGCAACACTGAATGAACTGGTTGAGTATGTTTCAACTAATCGTGGTGTAATTGTTGAATCAGCGTATTCTGATATAGTAAAAATGGTAAGCCTCTAGACTTACGTTCCTCAGATTTATATAAATTTTAAGTAAGATCTGAGGTGTAATTATGAACTGAGACTGATTTTTGATAAGTGCGCAATAATGAATATACTCCAGAGAATGGCTTTTTAAAAATTCCATTTGAAAGGTTTCCATCCATTTCACTAACAATGTACTGTCCTTGCTTATAGGAATTGAAGAATTTGGTAGCCACAGTGGCTAGGGGCTGCCGTCTAGTATAGTTCTTGAGCCCAGGGGAAAGATACAAGCTCAGCATTGTGCAGACTAAGAATGACGTGGGGTCGGGGCGGGGGCGTCCGTTCTCACTGAGAAAGCGTGTGAAGGGACAGGGGAAGGCCCGTGAAGAACTGGCAGCTCCGTAGTTAAGCAGTGGGTAAGAGAGTTGGGTTTTTTAAAAGTCCCATTTAGAACATGGTAATTACTATGTTTGTAGATGACAACACTTGAATTGAATTTAGGACCTTTAAAAAGGTAATGCTCCTTGTAGACCATCCCTAGCCCAGAAGTTCAAAGTCTGAAATGCAAAACTTTGTGAGCACTGACAGAACTCCATAGGCAGAAAATTTCATACCTGCCCTTACATAACAGGCTGAAGTCAAAACAGGTACACTAAAAATATTGTATAAAATTACCTTCAAACTGTGTATTTAAGGAGTATGTGAAACATAAATGAATTTCATGTTTAAACTTAGGCCCCAGTCTCACGATATCCCATTAGGTATATCAACTGTTCCAAGTCCAGAATACTTCTTGTTCCATGCAGTTGGGATGAGGGGCACTCAACTTGTATAAATAAATACCTAATGTAAAAAACTGGTTACTGCCCACGATTGAAGTAATGTTGCTTAAGATGCTGTTTATTAGTAATTAATCCTCATTCTTCATCAAAGAGAAATTTGTTTAACATTTGTGATTTTTGTATTTTGTTGCATACTAGTAAAATACAGAAATTCAGCTGGAGTCATTTGAGTTGCTGAATATATAGTTTAAACTTATCCCAGAAAATAGAAGCTAATTCTAAGTATAACTTATAGATGCTTTCATTTCTTTCCCCTTCCATAATGTATGTTCTGGGGGAAGAGCAAAATGTATAATAAGAAAGATAAATTTGATGCTAACAAACTAGTTAGGTTTTCTTTCATCACACTAGAAGGTCTGTCCAGAGGATTTAGGAAATTTTGGTTATTTTTTAAAGAAAAACCTTAAAAGTTTTTAAAGACAAGCTATAGACAGAACATTAATCAAAATAAATTTAGCTTCCTGTGCTCCACAAATTATAAAAAAGTGATGAGTTTGAGAATATGAATATTAAATGTTTGATGGATTTCCTATTTTTAAAAAAAATGCGAAGGTACAAAGCAGTGTTTCCTGCTGTTACTGATTTCAAATGGTTTCTGTTCGGGAATTTCGAAAGTGCATGGAGGATACTTTATTTTTAATTTTTATAAAGTTGTCAGTAGGTATTGAAAATACGCCGGTATTTCAGTCATATTACTCTATAGATTAATAAATTCTGAGATTTAGTTTATTTACTCAAGTGTATATGTGTGTTTTTGTTTTATAAACTTTTGGATACTTTATATGTAGTTAAGAGTTTAGCCATCTTAGCCACTTAGACTTTTAAAAGACGCTCTGAATATCTGTTACATACAGACAGTTTTACTCATGGCTACAAGGTTAACTTTTTCTTTTACTACTTCTGAGATACATTTCTTTTTTCAGCTTTTTTCTGTGACTTCTACTGAAATTTGTGTCTATCAGCTGTTGATTGGTTTTGCCCTTAAGTACTGGCTTTGAGTTCTAACTGATGAAATTCTAGATTATGATTTTCTGACCTCAGGGTTGCAGTAACACTATTAGCAGTCGTTTGTCTACCCTTGATGCTACTTCATAAGAGTAGTTGGAATCTTGTTTACACAAATATTGTCTGCCTTATCTCCTGGATACTTTATTTCAAGTGATAAGCCCCTCCACAGTTTACCTTAAATGTTTAGTAAATGATTTGGTAAATCAGTCACTATTAAAAAAATTGTGGTTTGGGACACCGTCTGTTCTTTGCTGGAGAAAAAGAATGTATGATTACCTTGGTACTGAGATAGATGATGCAGAGAATGAAATTATAAATACCACATTTCATAAGAGTCTGCAATGAAGAATGTCAGAGTGCATCCTGATATCAGAGAGATTAATATGTTTTGAAAAGTCTCAGAGTAGACAGACTGCAGTGTAAAAATAGTAAAAGTATTCTATTCCAGCCTCTCCTCGCCCCAAGTTTGATTATGTGTGTATTACAGTGCAGATACTTTACCAAATTGTTTTGTGTTATAACTATAGAATATGGTTGCAGCAGAATATGGGAACAGTTGTGAAAACACAAAAAGAATCAAGTTAGATATAGGTGAAATTAGTACTTTTTCCCTTTCTCTGCCAAAATGCTCTCTTCCCTTCATTCATTTTAAGCAAATGTTGGAAAGAACTTGTAATTTAAAAAAAAGACTGTAGGGCCAGGGATGTAGCCCAGCAGCGCTGCCTAGCAAGTGCGAGGCCCTGGGTTCAATTTCCAGTACCAAAAAAAAAGAAAACAGTAAAGAAAAGAAAAGAAAAAGAAAGGACTGTAGATGTCATCTGTAATCTTTAGTAATGGGGGTTCTAAGAAAGTCAGAGTTACTGGGTAGAACAAAGAGAAAAACCCTGTCTCCATGCCTTAGAAGAGATTTACAGGTTTTGAACCAAATTTACAGCTACAGCTTAACATTTTTCTTTTCTTTTTAAACATTTTTCTCCTTTTTTTCCACTTTTTTATTTTAAAGAAAAAAATTCAAAACAAGGTCATAGAGTAACAATGGTTAATACATTGCATGTTGTTATCTTTAAGTTAGTTACTCAGAGTACAAGATACAGACATTTACTTGTCCAAGCAATATTAGCACAAACCTTTCTTTTCAGTGAACTAAAAGAAATTAGTAGTATAACTATCTCATATATATTTTTTTCCTTTTCCTTCCTTCTTTTCTTTTTTCCCTCATCCAAGTTTGTCTTTCTTTTTGAACAGTTTCTTCCCATTTTACAATATCTATTGTACATTTTGGATCTTATTTACTCTTTCAGCTGCTCACACTAGAGTCACACTAGGGAGTCTTACACACATTAGTCTGGTTTATTTCACTAATGAGTATGGTCTCAGGTTGCATCCATTTACCTGTAAAAGTCTTAAAAGTTTGTCCTCCTTTATGGCTGAGTAGTACTCAGTAGTATAAAAAGACCACATCTTTTTTATCCATTTCTCAGTTGATGAGAATTTGGATTGTTTCCAAGCTCTAGCTATTACAAATTATGCTGCTATAAACATGGGTGCACATATATCACTGTGTTATGTTTTTAATTCTGGGAAGATACCCAGAAGGGGAATAGCTGGGTCAAATTAAACATTTTTCTTAGAGTAATCTTTAAAATATTTTATGTTGTGAAATTCAGGTATACAACAAAGAATATAAATCTAAATTTACTTTTCTTTACAGATCAGTGCTAACATCTTCCGTATTCTTCCTCCAAGTGATAATCCAGATTTTGATCCAGAAGAGGATGAACCCACGCTTGAGGCCTCTTGGCCTCACATACAAGTATGGAACATAATTGTGCACTGACAGTTGCTACATTGCAGTATTCTGAAATTACAGTTCTCTCATTTTAGATTCTGAGTATCATTTTAAAATATTTGATTTTTAATATATTTTCTTCACACTGTTTCCCAAAATACTGTTCTTATGGTAATAAAACACACATAACATTGACTAAACCACTTTAAAATGCATCATTTGTACAATTAAGCACATTCACAGTGCTGCGCAGCCATCGTCACTGTCTGCTTCTGTAGCTTCTCGTCACCCCCAGCGGAAACCCTCTGATCATTAGCAGTCATTCCCCTTCTTTCTCCCCATCTTTCTTGCCCTTGATACCCATTCATTCACGTTCTGTCGTGGTGGATTTGCCTACTCTGTATGTTTTATATAAATATTTCTGTCTTGTTCTCAAGTGTACTTCCAAGATTCAGCCATGTTGTAGTGTGAATTAGAACTTCATTCCTTTTTGTGGCTGCAAATATTCCCATATATGGATTTACTACATTCTTTCATCGGTTTGTCAGTTGTATGATATTTAAGCTAGTTTCACCTTTTGACTGTATTGTTACAAGGGCTGTAATAAACATTCATGTACAAGTTTTTTTAAGATTTCATATGTGATGTATTTTGTATACATTCATCTAAAAATGTATACTAATTTCCCATGTGATTCTTTATTGAGCTGTTAGTTATGTAGGAATATATTTAATTTCTACCTATTTATGACATTCCCAAATTTTCTTATTACTGATTTCTGATTTCATTTTATTGTTTGGAGAATACACTTTGTATGATTTCAATTCTTTTGAGTTTCATGACTTAGCATATAGTCTGTCCTGCAGAACATCTCACCTGTGCTTGAGAAAAGTGTGTTCCGTTGTTGCGTGGGTGATCTCTGGAAGTCTGTTAGGCCCAGTTGGTATACGGCATTGTGCAAATCCTCTGTTAACCTCAGTGGTTTTCTGCCTGTTGACGTCTCCAGCTATTATTGAATTGTCCACTTTCCCCTGCGTTTCTGTAAGTTTTTGCTTGGCATATTTAAAGTCCCAGCTGATAGGTGCGTAGATTTGTAATTGTTACATCTTTCTAGTGTGGAGCCTTTATATAAAAATGTCCTTTGTCTCTAACATCAATTTCTGTGTTAAAGTTTACGTTGTCTGATATTAGTGTTACCACTTCAGCTCTTTTGGTTACTGTTTGCGTAGTTTATCTTTTCCATCCTTTCACTTTTAACCTATTTGTTTCTTTAAATCTGAATTGTGTCTCTTGTAAAACAGCATATACGCATATACATGTATCATTCAGAAAAACAGTTTTGACAATCTCTGCCTTTTTACTAAAATGCTTAATTCATTTACATTTAATTACTGATGAGGTGAGATTTACAGCTGTTACTTTACCCTTTGTTTTCTGCCCTTTTTTTATCCTCTCCTTTCTCATATATGCCTCCTTTTATATTAAATAGGTGTTTTTTAGGGTATCATTTTGAATTCTTTCCTTTTTTTTTTAATTCTTTAGTGGAGTTATTTTCTTGGGGATTGCTCTAGGTATTTCATTTAGAATTTTAAAACTGCCAGGCATGGTGGAACATGCCTATAATCCTAGCACTCAGAAGGCTGAGGCAGGAGGATCTTTTCAAGTTTGAGACCAGCTAGGGCTACAAAGTGAGCTCAAGGTCAGCCTGAATGAACTGTATAGCGAGACCCTGTCTCAAAAAGACCAAAAAAAAAAAGAATTTTAAAACCATCTATTTTGGTTTAGTACTTGATTTCAGTAGTGTATAAATCTTTGGTCCTATATACCTCCATCCCCTCCTATTGTGTACTGTATATTTATCTTTACACACTAGGTACCCTCCCAACACAATCTTGTAATTAGTTGCTTTGTATGTCTTCCTTGTAAATGAGGAAAATAAATAAAAATAAAATTACATCTTTGCTGTCTCTCATATTTCCTTATGTAGTTACCTTTGCACGTGCTCTTTATTTCTCTCTGCGTTTGAGATACTCTATCATATCCCTTGAAGTTTCTTTGTATTTCTTGTATGGCAAATCACTAGTGACATATTCTCTGTTAGTTTCGCTAGGAATGTCTTAACTTCCCCTTCGTTTTTGAAAGGAGAGAGTTGCTAGATATTCTTTGCTAACAGTCTTTTTCTCTGCAACTTTTGTCAATTTGACTGTGATGTGTCTAGATGTGGATCTCCTCGACTTTATTCTACTTGGAGTTAGTTGAGTTCCAACCAGAGTTCATTGTGTAAATTAATATTTTTCATCAACTTTGAGTTGTTTGGGACCCTTTCTTCCCCTTTTTCCTCTTTTCTGGGACTCCATTTGTGATGTTGTGATTGATGGTGTCCTCCAGGTCTCTGGAGTTCTGTTTCATTTTCTTCATTCTTTCTCTTTCCATACCTCAAAGTGTATAATCTCTACTAAGCTGGCTTCCTGTGCAATAGTCTTTCTTTTGTCTGCTCAGAATTGTTTTTGTGGAACATCTCTGAAACACATCTTTGTGGCTGAGACTGATGGTGTCCTGTGTGCCATTGTGTGGAGCATCCCCTGCCCGCTAATCACTGGAAGATTAACAGTAAACCTGGAACCAGTTCTTCCATTCAGCCTCCCCTAACTAATTCTGTCTGGCTCCAGGTACTTCATTCGAACATCCCTCAAGTATGTGGTTTTAATATAATAATATCCAGAGATCACACAGTAGAATCACACTGGTACTGCCTCACTTGGTATGTTTATAGACTCATTAGATAGCATTAAGGTTAGATCTTATACCACTTTCGCTGTTATGAAATTGTTATGAAAAGTCCATTGTAGTTATAAAATATCATAAATATCATACTTGTATGTTTCTTATGCATATATTCTTATAATTGCTGATCTTTGTAACAGTGTACTTTGGATTTTATTTTTGTTTACAAAAATACCTAAAAAAAAACGCTCCAGTAATGGTCAAGCAGTATGTTCAGTTGACAGATACTGTCTTATTTTTACAGTAAGCAAGGCTCTGAGGGAGAAACTAAAGTTTAGCAGCTCAAGAAGACTCTTGAATTATGCTTCAAATATGATGTCTTTTATATTTTTAAGATAATATTAATGACCCGAAATCTACAAGCAAGCACAATGACGTGTTTTTTAGAGAATTATGTACTTGCCTTCATATGACCAGTTAGGTTTATGAGACAGTTGATGGTGTTTATCTAACGAAAGCAGTCACAGTAAATACTCTGTCAAGCACTTACCATGTCCGAGAGATAGTCACTGCTTCACATACATCATGTTATTGAATCCTTTTAGCAACACTATAAATATTACTTATATTTTGCACATAAGCTTAAATGAAAGGATTAAGAAACTTGCCCAAGATTGTACAAATACAATACTAAGTTTTATAATCAGGTTTACAACTTGAGTATTGCCAGAATACTAAGTTGCTGCTTTACTGCCTCTTAGATTCTGTGATGCTATACAGTAACAGTCTATGACCCTAACATGGTTATATATAATTTTTTTTTTTTTTTTTTTTTTTTGGTCTTTTTGAGACAGGGTCTTGCTATGCAGTTCAGGCCGGCCTTGAGCTCACTTTGTAGCCCAGGCTGGTCTCGAACTCGTGACGATTCTCCTGAGTGCTGGGATTACAGGCATGTGCCGCCACGCCAGGCTCATAAATTCTTATGAGATTTAATTACTGACATTTTAGTATCATAAAACATTAGTATACTGTATTAGATTTTCTAAGTAATTTAACCGGCTATCATGTTTTCCTTGTTAGCCCTTGTGATTGAGTTAGATATTTAAGTGTGGAATAACAGTTTGTATACACAAATTCTGACAGTAAGGAAATTATTGCCATTGCAAAGCATGGTAAAAGAAATTATTCTGATAAGCGCTCTGTAGTCAGGTTCTAATTTTGATACTTCTCTGTGTGACATTTGTTCAGCTGCTGAACTTCTCCACCTGCACTCTCCTTTACCACGCTCAGAGAAACGTGTGAGAACTGAATGGGATGATGTAGAAAACTATACTTTTTTTCCTCTCCTTTTTTTTCTCTTCAAATATATTACTTTTGGTATTCGACAAGAAGCCTATTTTCACTCTTATGGCTGCCTTTAAAGTCGGTATATTTACCTGATAACTTCATTTCTTCTTTGGCTACTTATTGGTTCCCTCGTATGAGAACACTGAAGTAGGAAGTAATCTCTTCCCTTCATGTCCTCTCCCCTGCGTGTAATGTAAAGTCACACCCTTGTATTATCCCCGTGAGTATCTTGAGGCTTCTCCTTCTTTCTGTGCAGCCTTCTCCATCCCAGCTCAGTATTTTTGATAGTTATATAAACCTAAATGGTCAGAACATGAAGTGTATACTTTGCTGTCATCTCACCTCCCTCACTGGTGTAGTTGCTCGGGTAATACATTTAGTGTTTATCGGTCCTTATGTTTCCAATCATTTCTTGGTGATTTGGAGCTTATTCTTTAGTAGAAGGGGACACGGGAACATTATTCCCTGAGTCCTTGCGTGTTTAATACCAGTAATTCTTTATTTTTAAAGAACAACTTGTTTCAATGTAGAATCCATAATCGAGCGTCTCTCCTTGAATAAAGGTTTCCCCTCTTCTGGTTTCCATGTGATTTTCTTTCCCTTATCCAAAGACTTAGTCACTTTGCCTGAATACCCAAAGCCTATTTTTCCTTTGATGGCCAGTTGCTGTACTGGAGCGTATGTCAGGGCTAATTTTTCTTGGTCAGTTTCCCCATTGATTAATGTTCTTGCACTCCGAGTTTTGCCTTTACTGTATTTCTGAAAGTTTTCTTCAGTAATAATTTTTCAGGATATCTTTTGTTTAACTCGTTTGCTTTTCTTGCTTGGGGGTGCATGCCATTCTTGTACACTGCCTCATCATTGCCTCTGTATGTTTTACTTGGTCCTAAATCCTTTTTAAAAAAATTTCTTCACTCTTTGGCATGGTTTTAACTTTTTTTTCCTTGCATCTGTTTTTCTCCTTACTGTAGTAGTTACAAGGCGGGCTGAAAGAGTGAACGGTTAGTGTTGGCTGTGTCAGGACGGAGTCGGCTGGGAAGGGAAGCTGCCGTGTTTGGTGAGCTGGGCCAGCAGTGGCTGCACGGGCTAGGACTGTTGCAGGGAAGAGTGTCTTATGTAAATTGTTACATTTTTAGTAACAGGTTAGATAACCAGCAGATTCAGTGACTTCCTCTGTAGTCCCTGGAAGGTAAAGAGGAGCTTTGCTGAAGGTGTTGTAGTGCTAAGCATTCTTTTGATCATGGGGGTGAGGGAGGACTAATATTTTTTAGTGACCATTGTATTTTCTTTTATTTTTGAAGACAAAGAGAATTACAGTCTGTACTACTTAGGACAGTTTAGGCAGTAGCTACCTCATTATTTATTAATTTATTCTTTTTGTCTAACGTCTATACATCCATGTAAGATGGAAGAGAAGGCTAGGACTAGTGAAAGCTGATACTTTTAAGATGTATCATCCTTACAGAACTTACAGAATTAAAGAGTCTGAAGTGATAAATTACTTTTCATGGAACTATACGTAAGTTCACTGGAAGTTTCTTGCCATAGTTGGCTTAAAATTAGTGATAATGTATTTAATAATGCAAAGGGTTTAAAAGCAAGGAGTTCTCATTACCTGATAATATTTTTTTTCATCAAATAGATGTAGGTAGATAGTCTGCAAAAGACTTCCGAGTACTCAAATGTTGTTGTTGTCTTTGAGATAGGGTTTTCCTATTTGATTCAGGCTAGTGTGGAACTTAAAGTGATCCTTCTGCCTCAGCCTCCCAAGTGCTGGGATTATAGGCAGGCACTAACATATACGGCTCTTGAATTTTTAAAAGTACAGTTTTTCTGCTAGGATAGTTTTATATGCTCATGTCATAGAATTTTTTTTTTTTTTAAAGTACTGAGGCCTTCACGCTCAACTATATTTCAAGCCTCTTTTTTTTTAAATTTTCTGTTTTGAGAGAAGGTCTCACTAAGTTGCTAAATGGCCTAGCCTGGGCTCAAACTTGTGATTCTCCTTCCTCTGCCTCCTAGAGTGTTGGGATTACAGGCATGGGCCGCTGCGCCCAGCTGCTCATGGAAATTAGCAGTGGAAGTCATCCAGATAAATGATCTCCTTTCCATTTTTCACTGGTACAATTTGAGGTTTCGTTTAAATTCCCTGAAACAAATGGTTCTACTGTTTTAGGAGGTTGGTAAATTGCTTTCAATGCACAATTTTTAAAAGATGAATTCTTACCTAAGACACATTCACAGGGACAGACATAAATTTTCATTCAGCCAAGGTTCCTTGATTAAAAGGCTTTGACCTAGATATATATGCTTGTAGTTAAAAAATCTTTCTAGTTACTAAAATAGGACATATAATTTTTAAAATTGGAAATTAAATGGTATAGAGACATCAGAAAGAACTAAACACTGAGCTGGCTTACAGAATTTGTCAGTATACTGTGGCTACATACTTACTAAGTAAGTTTTTTATAATGAAATTTTAAAGCTGACCTGATAAGACTGATTTTATAGTTACCCGATTGAAGAAATTTACCTCCCCTATTAAAATGTGCTTGAATCAGTTTGCCTGGATTTTTTTTATTTTTGTACTAAAAGTTTACATTTTCTATTTAGCTTATCAAATTCCTATGCTAAAAATTAATTTGGTATGTCAGAAAAATAAACATTAAGTTTAGCTGTTAATGAGGGGAAATAATCACAAGGAATCTCAGAACTTTCCAAACCGTTATTTCTTTGATCCTTCTCATGAATTTTCTAAAAATGCTAGTTTCTTCTTTTACATCTTTTCATACTATACTAGATATACTAATGAGCAGTGGAATGAAGACAGAAAGGGAACAAAAAAAGATTTTTGCACTATCAGGGGGTAGGTTATATCTTTTAATTTACTGAATGTAGTACTACTCGGTAATTATTAATGTACAACAGTTTTAAATTATTATCTTTTCTTCTGTAAGCATTATTATTGTTTTCTGTTTGCTGACCAAAAATATAGTAATTTTCTTACACTTATTTTTAGGTAATTAGGAGGGTTTCAGCTTAAATACAGATTCCAGACTGCATAGGCTTTTCACTTCCTCTTATTAATGACTTTAGCGGCACAGATAATTAAGATTTAACTTTGTGAAACCAGGTGCAGTCGTATGTACTTCTAGTCCCCGTTACCCAGAGGCCGGTGGTGCTAGGACAGGATCGCACTGCACCGCCCGTGCTGATCTCAGTTCACGCTCAAGCATACTAGCCAGTCTGGGCAGTGCAGCAGACTCACCCCGCAGAAACGTAGTTATGTGGTGCACCGACACGGACCTTGAATTACACCTTTTTATAAATAATCTGTCCTTCAGGGAACAGAAGGCTCTTCTCTGTGTTCCCTACAGTGAAAATTTAGACTAGTAACGTACATATTTTACAGTATACAACTTCACATTTGAACAGCTCTTGGCCAGATACTATATTTTTAAATATTTGCATATGCTGAGAAAGTGATAGGGATCATAGCCTGATGACTAACATTGGCACTTAAATAAAAAGGTTATTTTTTTATATAAAGTTGAGAAACATTTTTATTACTTTGACTTTTACATTGTGAATATTTATTATTAGCTGTCTTTTTAGTTCTTTGTGTATGTGTGTTTGTTTTTGTTGTATATTTGAGACAGGGTCTCTAGGTTGTCTAGGCTGGTCTTTTAAGTCCTTGGCTCACACTGTCCTCCTGCCTTAGCCTCCCGAGTAACTGGATTATATATGTATGCCACCACGTCTGGCATCTTAAGAACTAAAAAGATAGAACAGAGCAGAAAAAAACCTGGGCTGACCATATTTATACTATTCATGATTCATGTAGAATCTGTTCTATTTTTACAAGTAATACAGAGAAAAAAAGCAGATCTTAGAGAAGTAATACTTTGATAGGTGTCCCAGACAATTATGTGCATACTTAATGTATCTCACATAATTCTGTGTAGGTTAATTCTTACATGAATTTTTTCATATATTAAATCAATTTTTAAAATTCCTTTACACAGCCAGCTATGGTGGTCCACTCCTGTAATCCAGACTCTGAGTGACAGAAGCAGGAGGGTTGCAAGTTCAAACCTAGCCTCAAAATGAAAAGGGTTAGGAAAGGGTTAGGGATGCACCTCAGTGTGAAGGCCCTGGGTTCAACCTCCAGTAACCTCTACTCAAAAAAAAAACAAAACTCCTTTATTACTTTCTTCCTAATATCTTCATAGCGGTTGATAAACACATGGTCACCATGCTCCTTGAAAATGGTCTTTTGTATACTTGTAGATAATTAAAACTGCTTCTAAGTTTTTTTCTTGTGTAGGTCAAACATTTTCTGTTTGCTTTAGTTTTTTGTATAGGTCTTGTCTTAGATACTTTTCTCTCATTGCTGAGACAAAATACCTGACACCCAGAATTAAGGAAGAAAAGGTTTGTTTAGCTCATAGTTTGTGGAGGTTTTTTTTTTTTTTTTTTTTTTCTGGTACCGGGGATTGAACTCACGACCTTGCGCTTGCCAGGCAGGCACTGTGCCACTGAGCTAAATCCTCAGCCCCTATGGAGGTTTCAGTCCATACTCAGCTGGCTCCAAGGCAGAGTGGCACATGGCAGAGGGCAACCATTTATGGTGGCAGAAAACAGCAAAAGCAACAAGAACAAAGGGGGGAAGAGCAGAGAGAGAGAGACTACTCTTTCTGTCCCGTACACTGCATGCAAACTACCCGCCCCAGGATGGGTGTAGCACTCACATCCCTAATCCCAGTATTGGACCATGGATCAATCAAACTCTAGAAACCCATCCCATGTCTGCATAAAGCTTTTTGGGGACATCCAGACACAAACCTTAACAAGTCTTATTTCAAATACTGAAAATAGACACATGCTGTTTTCTATTTTACCTTCTCTAAGGTCTTTATCATGATGAAGAGCAGAATTGCACGTTTTTATTTTGACTGCTTTAGGAAAGTTACGGTCAATTCTGAGTAACACAGTAAGGTTACCTTCCATTCCCTGAGATATTTAGCTAGCTATCCTCTCCAGGGTCTGTTACTGGGGAAGTGATTCCATTGCTGAAGTGTCTGTTATTCTTTGCAACACTATTTTTTAGATTTTTGGAGCAAAGTATTTCTTTATGTAGAAGAGT
Organism: Chinchilla lanigera; assembly: GCF_000276665.1. Classification (NCBI taxonomy): domain Eukaryota; kingdom Metazoa; phylum Chordata; class Mammalia; order Rodentia; family Chinchillidae; genus Chinchilla; species Chinchilla lanigera. The sequence goes on along the minus strand of NW_004955406.1, from coordinate 5,077,778 downwards.
GTAGAGGAACTTCAGTAACTACACAGAATGAGTTTATTTTCATTTATTCAGTAAATATTTATTCAGCATCTATTCTGTGCCAGGCCTTCTAATCACTGAGGGTAAAGTACTGGACTAAGCAAAACCCTTTACATCCTAGTAAAGCATTGCATACTTTACAGTGTACACTTTTGTAGTAATAAATAAGTAAGTACATCCTAAGTCGGAGTGTAACAGTAACAGCAGTAAGGAACAGTAATGCAGGAGAAGGGTTTAAGAGAGGGGGACACTGGGGGCAGAGTTCTGTTCTATAGAAACACAGTCTCGTGCCATTTTCAGACTCAGCTCTGTAGGTCACTAGTGTCTCTTCCACCTCTGTTTGGCGTGACCATTCAGCACGTACTTCAGTAGTGGCACGGAGCTGGCTACCTGGCAGCATTTTGCTGACAATCTTACTAGACGCTTAATGCTCACTCTGCCAGGTAAAGATGTAGATGAAAACTATTAAGAAATCCTATGTGGTGTTTGTGGGTGACACAGCCTTTCCACTGTGTATGTGGTCTGATTTGGAACTTGATGTCATGTTAGGTCCCCCAAAGGATGAAACTGTTAAATCTCGTGCCCTGTATTTCTGATGCCGCTCTTCTGAGCATAGGCTAAAGCACGCCACACTTGGCAGAGAATCTTAACCTGACCGCACCTTACCATGGAATCTTACCTCCCTCTGAATCGAGATACTGAGCACCAAGCTGTGCCTTGCACCATCTTCGTCTCAAGACCTACGTCTCCTTCTCCAGAAGGCCGTCCTCTTCTTGGCTTGTCCAGAACTGAACTGAAGGCGGGGCACGAGTGGCAGGGCTAACTCCAAGCTTTTCTTGTTGGCTTACTGCGCAGGGATGTAGCCCTTTGCTTAGTGTCTCCTGCATGCATAGTCTGTGCCGCATAGTTTTTGTGTGTACATTTTGTGTCTTTAGTTCTGCCTAACCTCCCTGACTAGTAAATGGGAGGAGTAGTAAGTTCGAGCAGTGCAGTGTTCTGTGTGTATCCCAGTACTGGACCTGAAAGTAGGCACTGAATAACTGGTGCTGTTAGAAAAGCTACACTGCAGTCCGTGTAAGGCTGCCAGCTCCTCAGGGCATGCCGGGCTAGGTTTTTTAGACCCTTTTGCATATTTGTGTCCCAGAGCAAAATCATCCATATTGTTGGTCAATATGAAAATTATCCACAATTGAAAAACATAATTGACATTTACTTTGTTATATTTTTAATGTACAACAAACATAGGTAATAATAGGCCAGCTCACCGTTGTTCCCTTTGCATAGCTAGGCAAAAGTGTATCAAACAAAACTATATTTACAGAAATATAGCCACAGAATATTTATTAGCCACAGAATATTATTAATTCATCGTAATATAACTTTGTTGTTTTGTGGTAAATGGTGGAGCTCGGGGCTGTAATCCTTTGTATGCTATGAGGTCTGAATGTAATGTATTTTTTTTCTTTGTCTTTTCTTCCCTTCTCTGGCCTGACTCCCTAAAGTGTTTCTTCAGTGACTGTTTTTACTTTGGGGGTCTAGTCTTCCTTTTTTATCTTTAGGATGCTAAGCTGACATGCTGTTCAGTAACTAATAAAAGAAGATGTATTTTGGGCTAATCTGCCTTTCGTAGCTATTAGGGTACATTTAAAAAGAAAAGAAACTACTTTTTCTTGAAAGTAACTGTGATGGTGGCAGAGTACCGAACATCGCTTTTAACTCTGATTTGCGGTGGCAGGCGTTCACTCTGCAGTCACTTTTAGGTTGCTTGGCACTTGTTAAGCAGAAGGGCTGCTCACACTCCAGCTCATCTCCTGTCGTGCAAAACATCACTGCCTCAGCCCTCTGCTTATATAATTTGGCTTATTTCCAAGTGTGGATAGGGTATGCTGCTTTCAGGTTAAATTCTTTCCACTGTAGTTCTATTGAAAGACTTGACATTTTTCTTTTCTTTTTAAATTGTTGTTGACACGCTGCCCCTTCTTACTCCTTATCTTGTGTTTAAGGGGCCCTAAAGATTACACCGAGGTAATACCCCATCGGGGAAGGAACATGTTGTTGACTAGTATGGACTGCAAAATCTTTTTAAGTTATATACTCTGTAGGCATTGTCAGTATTTTCTAGATCCTGTAATTCAACATCTTCCAGTGAGTAGTACAAAGCAGTAAATAAATCTCAAAGTTAGTGGCTTAGGAGACCAAACTGTGAATATGTAGTTTTTTATTGTATTTTTAAAAACTATTGCCAACTCCCAATATATTTTGTAGTGAAATCAGAATTCTTCCTACTAATTTGGTATGGGAGGTGAGTTTTTTACATAAAGTATAATTTAGGGTAGAATTTTATAGGTATCATCTTAGCTTTTATTTGACTTTCTCTCATAGTTGGTGTATGATTTCTTCTTGAGATTTTTGGAGAGTCCTGATTTCCAGCCTAGTATTGCAAAGCGATACATTGATCAGAAATTTGTACAACAGGTAAGGAACTCTTATGTCTTAAATTTTCTTAAATTCATCTTATCAATGAGTTATTAACTTGTGATTAAAATAATCTTTCAAAACTTAAATGGTTTATGTCCTCATGGTACCATTTCATATTCCTGCTGGACAAGTAGTATGAAAGTGCGAAATAGCTTTGAGAATACAAAATTATTTTCATCGAGGGTAAACTTCTACTGAAGTAAATTGAATTATCTTACTGAATGCTAAATTCCCATAAAGACCAGAATAGCTAGTCTTTCTGCATTATCTTAACTGAGAAAACTTAGTATAACCATGCAATCTGAGGACAAGGCTTGTTTTAAATTTTTAAATAATCGAACTTGAATTTGACAGGTATTTCAGATATTAGAATATGAACTGACAGAGTGGGGTAAAAAAAAAGAAATTAAGTCAGTTGCAAGACTGTGGACTTCAGGCTCCTTTCCTGTCATAAGCATCCGTTACCTTTCCCTGTTCCTTTGCCCTGTCACCTTCGGTGGCCTGACCACCTACGTTCCTAGCCCACCTGTAAAATAGGGTCATTAAGAAGAAAAAGAGGCGGAGATAAAACATGCAGTACCTTCTTTCTTTTCATAAACTGGTTATTAGCTCTTATTTTCAGAACCTACGTACAAAATTTTTCAGCAATTTAAAGCCCTTTTTAAATATTTGGAATTGTCTGGCACTAAACAAAATTGTGAAGCGGACTAAACCCTTCTAAATCCCTTTTTCTCTTTTGATGTGCTTATTGGTCTGTAAGACGCATTAAGAATTGGTTGCTGAAGCCAGTATTAAAATCATTTCAAGGACCTTTTCCACCTTTCAGACCACCTTCGTGTGCTTGCTGTGGTAAGATTCCACAAACAGGAGTTTGACATGTTCAGAGCTCATTTTTGGTCATGTGTGACTATCACTGACCTTGTGATTAGTTGCTGTGGAGTACTGATAAATGAAAAATACCCTTAGTTTTACAGAAATATTAGCTGTACATTAGCAGTAGAATGTACATTTCCATCAAAAGTAAAAATCGGAGTAAATGGAGATGTGTTGTTTAGGCAATTGCAAATGAATGCCCATTTCCTTCTGTAGTTCTTGTGTGGGATATATCAAGGAACTCCAGTGGTGCCATATTAAATTGTATTTCAGATAATAGCAGGTTGACTGGGATCTTCAGTGTTTCTCAGTCTGGAGCTTGAGTGCTTAGATTACTGGATTTTTCTGTGGATTTGAAGGAAGCAAAAAAGCTAGGAGAGCTGGATTAATTTTCTACCTTCTGTTTCAAATTCCTGAATTTTCTGTGATGCTAAGGCCCAATAACTTGCTTTTGGCAATTGATATGACTGTGCTTTCATAGGTTACTTCTCTGAGGTCTTCTTAGGGTATTCTTCTAGTAGCTTATGTATGAGAATCCTCAGTGTATTACCATTATATTTTAAAATGACTTGGTAGGTTGTAAGTTTTAAAACTTAGAACAGGAGAAAACCTAGTTCAGGCTGGCCTTGGACTCATTGTATAGCCCAGGCTGGCCTGGAATTCACAACGATCCTCCTGCCTCAGCTTCCCGAGTGTTGGAATTACAGGTGTGCACCACTATACCTGGCCTAGTGTAACTCTCAGTACCAAAGTTCAGACCATAAAATTCTATGACAGTTCTAGTAAACTATGTATATTTACACATACATGTTTGTAAGACTTCATTTATTTCATAACTTGCAATCTAAAAGCTAAGATTTTAACGGTCAAAAAGCATTAAACAGCTCTTACATTTTAACACTCTAAAAACTGTAAGCTATGGTTAGTCTCAAAAGTTGGATGAAATTCTAAAATCAGTGGGAAGGCAAAGAAAAAAAAATCCTGTTTTTGACATGTTTGTACTATTATTTATTGTCATTTTAAAAGAAACTGAAGTTACTGAAAAGAAATACTCCCCAGGCTGTCTGACTTCATTTATGTAGATAAGGCCAAACCCGTCAGCAGATTTTTAAAGATTTCATGGATAGTCTTCATATCAAAGTTAAAATAAAGTGAAGTTTTAGCTCGATTATTTTTTAAAAGTAATTTCTCAGATTTTTTTTAAAGCTCCTGGAGCTTTTTGATAGTGAAGATCCCAGAGAACGTGACTTCCTGAAGACCGTTCTACACCGAATTTATGGGAAATTCCTTGGATTAAGAGCATTCATCAGAAAACAAATTAACAACATTTTCCTCAGGTAAATTAATCATATATTCACTTGTAGCATTTTTCTTTTTTCCGCCCCTAAATATCTTTTCTTTACTGCATTGCCTTCTAGGTTAATTTTAAATATCTGAAATCCACAAATGTGTGTCACTTATAGCCAATATTGTGGATACTGATTACAAACTTAGACAGTTGTAACCAACTTCGTATGTAAGTGGACACTATGAATGAGGACAATTTGTGATCATAATGCCATTGTTACTCATAGTTAAGTTGTAATGAGAGAGTAATTTATCAAGTTTTCTGTTTGAACTTTATGTTTACAACTGTTTACATAAATATTACTTAAACTAGTAGCTCTTGGGAGTACTTTTGATTTTCTGACAAGGCTAATTAAATTCATTGGGGCTGATCATTTTATTACCTTATAAATGCTAATTTTTTCAATATTTGATTGAAGTCAGATTTCACATTAATACCTGTATTTTAATTTTGTCTGAATTAACTGAAGCCCTGGCGAAACTAGGCTGGCATTTCTACATTGCAGCCGTGAGAGGGGAGCACTGGCTGCCTCTTTCTGTAGTTCTCTGCTGTCTTCTCCTCAGCCTGCCTCAGCCATGTGGGCCACCAGCCTTGTCCTGTTGTTAAAGAGGGTCCTAGTGTTGGAGAGCTGGGCAGCCTAAGTTGTGAGGTTTAGAGCAGTTCTGAGCAAAGGCGGCTGAGATGATCCATGGGTTCTCCTGTCAGAAAAGGTTTGCTACTTTGAAAAGCATTTATTTGATAAATTATATATATATATACACACACATATATATATGTAATAGTTATATATAACTCTTATATATGGATATATATTATGAATATAGATATATAGATATCTCCATCCCTGGGAAAAATGAGAGTGTTAAATTCACACATGGCAAATTTTAGCAAAGATGGCATATGTGATTATGTAGGAAATACATATTTTTGTTAAGATTCCTATGAATTAACTGATTTAGGACAAAGTAACTGAAAAAACCTGAAACGAGCCTATGTATTTTCTACTGCTGCCTTTGGGTTGATTTCTTCATCTTCCTGTCTGTTTCTTAGTTTTCTTATGTTTGATTTTATTATACCTACCTTTATTTTAAATTCAGGTTTATATATGAAACAGAACATTTCAATGGTGTTGCTGAACTCCTTGAAATTCTAGGAAGGTAAGTCAGATTTCTGGTCTTTTTAAAGATTAACTTTGAATGTTTCTTATGTACTAAAATGTTAGAGCAGATTGAAGAAATTATTTCCTCTTTTAGAATTTTAAGTATAAAAATAATGTAAGAGGCCCTGGGCTCAGTCCTCTACACACAATAAACAAATAAATTAGAACACAGGCCTGGGGTCCCAAATGAGTTCCTATTATAGGTTTTTGGGAGTCGGCATATCAGTGTCTCGCCAACCCGGATCTCTGTCAGAGCAGGCCTCCTGCTTTGGAGCTGTGTCGTGTATTACGCCTGACCTCTCTAGAGTGCCACAGGAACTTGTAGGTTCTGACTCAGAAGAGATGAAATAAGCTAGTGAGTCCTTGCTGCAGTTACAGGGATCCACGTTCAGATGCTGACAGACCATTCCTAACCCATCAGTTCTTTCTAGAAGAATCTCCACTTTGTTTTAGTTTGCTTTTCTTACTCACTGCATAGCAGCGTTAACTTCAGAGAATTTCAGACCCTCTGTTACTGCCCAGAGAATTATTTTAATCTACTTTATTAATATTTAGAAAATTATTGTGGTAAGAACTACTTCTTAATTTCAGATTATCCAGCAGAGTAAGAGAAATAACCCATTTACTTCAGAAAATAATGAAAATCCTGTCAGTCTGGTGACTTTGACTGTCCTGTAGCTTTAGGAAGAAAAATAAAGGCAGCAGTGCACAGTCTTTCTAGAAAATACAACAAATTATGTTCCTTGGCATTAGTTGGCAGTCCTAACTGTCTCCTGAGAGCACTGAATGATTTACAGGAACTAGTGGTGTATAGTAATAGTCTCTCTAACGTAGTCTGAAGATCAACGGTCATGCATCCCAGGACTGACTGATGCGGAGCAGTGTTCCTTATGTACTGGTGGATAAATATTAGGGTTTAGAAACAAAGCGGTAACCACTTAACCCTTCCCCCTGCCTTTTTTTTCCTCCAGTATTATCAATGGCTTTGCATTGCCACTGAAAGCAGAACATAAACAGTTTCTAATGAAGGTTCTTATTCCTATGCATACTGCGAAAGGATTAGCTTTGTTTCATGCTCAGGTAAGTGTCACAAAAATGTCAAAGGAACTGAACAATATAAAGGCAGAGAAATCGAAAAATATTGAGATGACAATATTATGATTAAGTAGTTTGCTTTCTGAGTTGCCCAAAACAAATTTTATGTGGAGGTGTAAATATTAATGATATTTACCTATTAAGTAAGACCAAGGCACTTTAAATGTAGATACAGAAAAGATAATACCAAGTTTAAACAAACTTGATCCAGGCCCTGACTAATCTGCTATGTGACTTTGAATAAATCTCCTACATCTGCAGAGTATTACTTCTATCCATGAACATCCTAATTGGAAAGTTTCTGATCACCTCTATTAGTATTTAGAGAACAATAGATCAACACAGGCATACATGTAGAAACATGCTAACGACTTTACAGTCTGAGATACTACCACACTTGTAAAGCCAGCACTCTGGGAGGTGGAGCCAGGAGAATTGCAAGTTCAAGCCCAGCCTAGGCAACGTAGCAACTCGGTGAGGGCCCTTGTCAAAATTAACAAAGGGCTAGGGATGTAGCTCAGTGTGCAGGCCCTGGAATCAATCCCCAGCACCACCCCCTGAAAGACTAAACAAAGAACAATTTTTTAAAATTAGAAGTTACCTTCAGGATTAACAAATTACACAGTTGTGAGTTTACTCATTTTATAGACTGAACTAAACTAAAATTTGTCAGCATAGTCTTTTTGTTGGTTAAATATTTAAAAAGCCTTGCATCTTTAAGTCTTTATTTCACTCAATAATATTTAGTATTTATAAACTTTTCCTTACCTTTTAGCTAGCGTACTGTGTTGTACAGTTCCTGGAGAAAGATACAACACTGACAGAACCAGTAAGTATTCTGTTAATATTCACACTGTGTGTCTGGATTAGTAACACACTAGTAGCATTTCTCGGCAGCTTTCTGTATAATCTTACAGAGTTACCAAACAGTAGTAATAGCATGGCTTTGTGAGGTTAATCCACATTCAAAGAACAGAGCTGGGAGGGAAGAAGTCTCACGAGTCTGGGTATGTCGTGAATAACCTACGTAAAGAATAGTAGTAGATAGTGGTTGAGAAGGGTGACGATTGGATCTAATGACCGCGTGAAGTTCTGTGCGCATGTTCACTGGCAGCCTTTTTCTTTTTCATTCACCTTTTAGAATTAAAGTGTACTGTGAGCGTCCCGGACTTACTCCCGTAAGCTTTTGTTTCACTCTCAGAAATAGCACTTCAACTCTTACTAATGATAAACCACGATAGGGCTAAAAACATTGCCTTGCCTCTTGGGATTAAGACAGTCTTATAATAAAGGCTGTCTGCTTTATGAGTCAGCATAGCAGTTTAGACTTTGAATTCTGTTGCTTATTATTTGCCCATGAAATGAAAATTTAAGAGAGTAAAACTACAATTTAGTGACTGTAAAAATCAATGATTGAAGAAAAGGTGAGGAAGACTATCCCTAGGGATGCTTCAGAAGATGATATACTTAGTATTTCCTTTTCATGTGAGCTTTTTATAAAGGAACAAAGATATTTTCCCACTTCCTAAAGTTTTGGTGTTTTTTTTTTTTTTAACTTTTAGAGTCATAGTTCTTTCTGAAAACAGTTTTTAAAGTTAAATTAGGAAAAACAGAAGCTCAGTATCTACACATGAAAATATATAAACCCTCTAGAGGAGGTTAACACTTAATAAAAGTCCATGATAGTGCCTCTTAGACTTGAGAAAATCACATTGTAACATGCCATGGTTCGTGTCTGCTAAGTAGTAACAAATATAGTTGAAGAAGACGGGTTTCAGTTCACAGAGATGTGAACAGATTTTGCAATTTCTGCCTTGAAGTATTCCATCACCATATGACCTTATTACGTGGGTTTGAGCCTTGATACAGACCGTCCCTGACTTGGGCAGTACGACTTACTGATTTCCCGACTTTACATTAGGGGTAAAAGCAGTGTGGATCGGGTAGAAACCACACATCATATTTTGAATTGTGGTCCTTTTTCAAAGCCGGCTGCGTGCAGTGCAGCACTCTGCAGTGGACAGTGATCCGCACCCATCAGGCGCATGAGCACAAGCACAAGGCAGATGCCCACTGCTCAGTGCCCTGGGCTAAGCCGGGATGTGCAGCGGGTTAAGTGTATTCCATGCTTTTTTTTTTTTTCTTTTTTGGTACCAGAAATCGAACTCACAACCTTGCGTTTGCCAGGCAGGCACTTGTGCCCCTGAGCTATATCCCCAGCCCCTATTCCATGCATTCTTGGCTTAATACATTTCCAACTTAAAAATGGGCTTGCTGGGACACAACCCCATCATAAGTTGAGAAGCAAAGCCTCTGACATTACAAGTAAGTTAGAGCTTTTGTTGTTTTATTATGTTCCTCTGTATCTAAATCTTGTATTAAAATGACTGTTTTTTCTAAAAATAAAAATGACTTTGCTATTTCTATTTGTAAAAGCAGTTGTGTGTTAAGTTGGTTCATACATTACAAAAAGATAAAGCACAATGTGAAAGTTCTCAGAAATCTTGCCTTCTAGAGCTAAACACATAAGTTAATGAATATACTCCTAGAAATTTTTTCACACATATATTTATATATAAACACTTAAGACACAGAGTGCAAAGAAAATACAGAGAGTGGAAAAAATTTTAGGAGTATATTCATTAACTTAACTCCCTAGTCCATCAGACAAAGGACTTCTATCTAGAACATATAAAGAATTGAAAAAAACCAGGCCCTCCAGATTCAAAGACCCAATTCAAAAATGGGCATCTGAGGTGAATACACACTTCTCAGATAAAGAAATACAAATGGCAAATAAATATATGCAAAAATGTTCAACATCATTGGTCATTTGAGAAATGCAAATTAAAATAGTGCTAAGATTCTACCTCACCCCAGAAAGAATGGCTGTCATCAAAAAATCAACCAATAACAAATGCTGGCAGGGCTATAGGGAAAAAGGAACCCTTCTCTGCTGTTGGTGGGAGTGTAGACTGGTGCAACCACTGTGGAAATCAGTGTGGAGATTCTTCAAAAAACTAGGATTAGAAGTCACATTCAACCCAGCTATTCCCCTCCTGGGTATTTTTCCAGAAGAATTGAAAATATCATACCACAGCAATATATGTGCACCCATGTTTATAGCAGCACAATTTGTCATAGCTAAATCCTGGAAATAATCCAAATGCCCATCAACTGAGGAATGGATAAAAAAGATGTGGTATTTTTATATAATGGAGTACTACACTGCTATAAAGAAGGATAAACTAGAGGCTTTTATAGGTAAATGGATGCAATCATGCTCATAAGTGAAATAAATCAAACTTGCATGTATAAACATCATATTATCTCCCTAGTGTAAGAAACTGAAAAAATAAATAAGATCCAAAATCTACAATTATAAAAGGAAAAGAAACTGCTCAAAAGGAAAGAACAGTAGGGATGGATGAAAGGAGAAAAGAATATACATACAAAAAATAAGATATACTACTGATTTCTTTTAGTTCATTGAAAAAAGTGTGTACTTATATTGTTTGATCACTTATACATGCCTGCATCTTGTAATCTCAGCAACTACTTTGAAGATAAAAATATGCAATATATTAACCATAGTTAATCTCCTATTACCTTGTTTTGAAATTCTCTATCATTGTCTTTATGGTTTTTTTCTCTTTAAAATAAAAATAAACAGTAAGACAGTATTTTTCACCTCAGTATAATGTAGACATCTTTCCATATTAATCTATTTCACTTCCCACTGGCAGCGTAAAATTCCATTATATGGGTTACCATTTATTAACCCCTTCTTGGCAGACACTGAGTTATAGGACTTTTTTACTGTTACAAATAGGTTGCTGAGTGAAAAAATGTTTTGTGGTGTTAAGAACTGTTCCATCTCCTGTGGTGTTGGGAACAATAAAAACCACTAAGCATGTTCAGAAGCCGTCAGAAGTACACACCTAGAAAGGAAAGGGGTTAGTGTGTGAACATCCAAAAACTAAAAAGTAAAAGCTGTGTTGCTAAGTACATGTGATTTTAACAAATTCCAACTTGCATTCCAGAAAGGCTATATAATTAATATTTGCAAATTAATATTTTACTCCAGAATGTAAAGTACCTGTTTTTTCTAGCCAATCAGTGCTGAATGTTAAGTTTTCAACTCTTAACTAGGTGTGATGGCGCATGCCTGTATCCCAGAACTCTGAGAGCCTGAGGCAGGGGGCTCACAAATTAGAGTCCAAGCCTGGGCCACCTATTGACTGAACAAGGGCTGCTCTCAAAATTGAAAACAAACAAAAACAACTAAGTTTAAAAAATGTTTGTTTAGTCTCATACCTGTGAAATAGTATAAGGATTGAGCCATCTTTTTAGTATATTTCATTGCTCATTTATATTTCCGGCTTTTACTTTTAACCCTTTTTCTGTTGTGTTTCGCAAAAAATTTTCTCTGTTCAGTTGGAGTTTATCTTTTAATTCTGAATATACTGTTTTTAATCTGTGCTTTAAAGAGCTATATAAAATTTTACATCCTAAGTCTTTCTTGATGTCCTGCTAAGGAAAATCTTTCTACCTCTTGAAATTAAAAAAATATTCTCCAGTATATACAGTTTTCTAAAATATACACTCCAGTTATTTTTCTAGTTACATTTTCTCACTGTTTTCTAGTTCTATATTCTAGGCTTACCTTCTGCTTTCACGTCTTTAGCTGTTGTTTCTTGAGGACTGCCGTAGGGAATTAACACAAACCTAGTGGGTTAAATCAGCACAAATGTATTCTCTCTCAGCTCCGGAGGCCAGAAAATCAAAATCAAGGTGTTAGCAGAATCCTTTGGGACATACTCAGTTCCATCCACTTTTGTCGTGTATTACAATCCATATACACACAGATCTTTTCTGTCAGTTTCTGTGCTAACACCATCTTGTTTTAATTGCTAATAACAATAGTGCAGGTTTTATTCCATTAATCACCCCCATAAACTCTTGACTATTGTTTGTATTTATGAACTGTAGAATGAATGTTTCTAGTTCCAAAGATAATTCAATTGGCATTTGATTGAAATTATATTAAATGTATAGGGCCAGGTGTGGTGGCACACACCTGTAATCCCAGCACTCTGGAGGCTGAGGCAGGAGGATTGCAGCAAGTTCAAGGCCTACCTGGGCTACAGAGTGAGTTCAAGACCAGCCCAAACTGCAGAGTGAGATCCTGTCTCAAAAAACAAATACGTGTGTCTCTGTGTGTTTGTGTATAAAATAATGTACAGATTAAGTACAGCAGAAATAATAATTGTATAACTGTTACGAAAAGTATCTTTTTTCACTTCATTATTACTGATAATAAAGGTATTGACATTTTATCTGGTCATATATTGAATTTTCTTATTTTAGTAATCTTTAGGTTTTTAAATTTTAGGACATGTATAAATATTATATAACTAGCAAGTAAGTGTGATTTTGATATTCCTTGCCAGTATTATTCACCACATTTTTCTGTTTCTATGGCTCCAAAACAGTGTTCTTCCAAGCTTTCATTTGAATGAGGGCTCCTCACTACTGGGCCGGGCCCACTGTTGAGTAACCAGAGAAGCTGGCAAAGCTCTCCTCCCGCAGCACCAGCGCACCAAGATGGTTTTATAGCTCATTTCTAAGAAACCATTACGTAAAAGGGTTGTGGATGGTTTCTAATAAATTCTCTGTTTTACCTACTAAATTTTTATCAGAAACACCAAATAACTATTCAAACTTATTTTTTAAAAGTATGGAGTTTTGCGTATCCTTTTAACCTATAGAGCTGAACCATCCTGGTATTCTAGAATAAATTATACTATAATTAGCCTTGTTCTGTATACTTGTTCAGTATACTCTTGGGGCTCAGTTTATTTTTTTGCATCTGTATTCACTGAAATACATGGTCCCTTGTGTTTTATTTCAGTTATCTAGATTGTGCTTAGCCATGAAATTGGCTGCTTTTCTTTGCACAAGGAACTGAACTCAGGGCTTTGGCACTGAGGCACATCCCCATCCCTTGTTTATCTTGAGGTCTTGCTAAATTGCCCGTGCTGGGCTCTCCACCCTGCAATCCCTCTGCCCCAGCCTCGCAGAGCACTGGGATTACAGGCATGTACACCATGCCCAGCTGCTTCATAGTGGCTTACGTAACGGGAATTATCTGTTTGTAAAGTTACTCCCTAAAAAACCTCCCTCACTGACCCCAGCAAGTTCTCAGCTTTCCTTGTTTTCTTAGTAACACTTACTACTATTAAATCATTTCATTACATAATCCATCACGTACGCTGGCCTCCTTTCATTAGAACACAAGCGCCACCAAATCATAGACTCTCTCCTCATGTCAGCAGCATCTGGTGGTCACTAGGCGCTCAGTAAGTATCTTAAATTGTTAGATGCTAATGCTGATCTACTCAGAATGAACAGTGACTCACAACTACCAAAGCTGCCCTGGGGTTAGTCTCCGTGTTTCACTCGTTTTCCTTTCTTGCAGGTGATCAGAGGACTGCTGAAATTCTGGCCAAAAACATGCAGTCAGAAGGAGGTGGGTTTTGTGACTACAGCAGCGCACAGTTCAGCACGCCTCAGCCGGGGTCTGCAGACCCCGGGGTTGTTCCCTGCTGCCGCAGAGTGGGGGACACCATAGGAGACCCGATAGAACAGCCGTGCTGGTTACAGCCAACTGTAAACCAGCCAGACCTTCTTTTTCTACTCAACTTTGGAGTTATATATTCACCTCATTTGTATGGTTTCTATATTAAATAATGCAATGTGTCACATTATTTTTTAAAAGAAAAACTTTTTTATCCTAGGTGATGTTTTTAGGAGAAATTGAAGAAATTTTAGATGTCATTGAGCCGACACAGTTCAAAAAAATTGAAGAACCACTTTTTAAGCAGATATCCAGATGTGTCTCCAGCTCTCATTTTCAGGTAGGGTGTTTTTAACAACATCATCCTTATTGTATAATTTCTTTTCACTTTGAATTTTGACATTCCTGAATGTCTTTTAGGTTGCAGAAAGAGCATTGTACTTCTGGAATAACGAGTATATTCTTAGTTTGATCGAGGAGAACATTGATAAAATACTGCCAATAATGTTTGCCAGTTTGTACAAAATTTCCAAAGAACACTGGAACCAGTAAGTATTATAATGTTGTTCATGTTTTTCCTGTATTCTTTTTAACCCTTTTGTCATTTGATTTCCTTATATAAAACCTATACAGATTTGGAACTTCTACCAAAGGTTAACATCACAGACTTCGTTCTGTATCATATATATACACAGCTTTAAAGTTGTGCATGTATGTATGATCTTAAATTCGTTGAATATTGGAGACCTCCCTGAAGGGAGGTGACTTGGCATAACCTTACGCACCTGGGGTGGTCAGGCCCTGCTGCCCACAGCCAGGACCAGCTGCGGAAGGTGCCGGCCCACGCCCAGGGCACAGTCTCACCTCTGTAGGTGGCGGTGTCCCGCTAAGAAGAGTGTTTACTGTCCATGGTGCTATGTAGAATAAAGATTCTCTCTATAGAACATCTTGTCTTACTTTCTACTTTTCTTCTCTCAAGTAATGATAGTTGGATAATTTTTATCTTTTTTTAATGTTAGGGTTTCAGATACGAGACTCTAGCACAGAGATGGAGATACCACATTTTTAGCTAGAATTTAATCTGAGCATAATCCGAGGATGTAAACTCTGGAATCAGACCATCTCTGTCACTACTGGCTACATGCCTCTGAGCACATTACAAACCTTTTAAACATCAGTTTTATCTCTAAAATGAATTAAATGAGTAGTCAGCATGTAACACATCTTGTAGACAACAGTGTAACATTTCCACTCTACTGGCGTCTGTAACCCAGGACTGGCTCATTTTCGTTTCAGGACCATTGTAGCACTGGTGTACAATGTGCTGAAGACCCTCATGGAAATGAATGGCAAGCTGTTTGATGACCTTACTAGCTCCTACAAGGCTGAGAGACAAAGGTATCTGATAGTGTAAATTACAGATATCGGACATTTTTGGTTAGTTGAATGTGATTCAGTTTAGAAAGGTACCTTCTCTGAGTTACCATGTTTAGGCATAGCTTGAAAGTCGCTAAACACTTAAGTCATTTCCAGGTAAGCTAGCCGGAGTGTTTTTATTGAGCAGAAAAAGCAGTAACATGTATTAAAGTTATTACATAATTTACCTCTCCTAATGGTTAGATAACGATTTTAATGCAATCATATGTCCTGTTCATCTCATCCTGAGCCTTACATTTCAACCGTCTGGTAGCATCTGCATCATGAAATGGTTTGTGTTGAATTGTGTTTATACAGTTTGTGTTGAATTTGTGTTTATACAGTTTGATTTCTTATATTACTAGCATCACTTACCCACAAGATGCTTCACCTGTTCCGACCTAACGCCACAGTTACCAGAAAGTGGTATTTTAAGGTCGGCACAATTCTCCTTTGGGAACAGAAATTGATGTGCTCTGGTTCAGGTGCTAGCGATAACGTAGTTCCTCACGTAGTACACATTTTAAGGTAAATGATAGTCCACATCAACTTTTAGGAACATGGCTGTGATTACCGCTTTGAGAAGTTCATAGATTACTATAAAATAATCTTCTAAAAACCTTTTCCTTCTCATATATTTATATTTCCTTCTCATATATTTATTTAAAACGTAAGATGGGCAGTAACCACTGGTCCTGAATCCATCTACTATTTAAAGATAACTAACATGTACTTTAATAAGAGTATTACTGTTCTGTTTAGAAAAGCTGGTCTATTTTTTACTATTAGTCCCTACTCATAATTTTCTTGTGTCATAGAGAGAAAGGAGCTGGCCTTTCTTCAAGGTCATCCTAGCCCATCAATAACTGACTCCCTGCCTTATTTCTCATAAGTAGCAGGCAGGAATAGAAACTAGGCACTGAGTTTTAGGAAGCAACAAGAAGAAAGATTAGGATCATATGAAACTTATATCTGAGGGGCCAGGGATCTAGCTCAGTGGCACAAGCGCCTGCCTGGCAAGCACAAGGTCCTGAGTTTGATTCCCAGAAAAAAAAAAAAAAAAAAAAAAGAAACTTACATCTGAAAATGTGTCTTTCATATAACCATTATGTCATGTTATCTGTGTATATCAGCAAATCCTTTAACAAGATTTATTGTTTTAAACTGTAACCACACAAGTATAAGCCCATGTTTTATATGTTCATTAGCCTTGGGAATAGTCTGGTCTGAGTTACTCAGAAATGTTTTCCATAGAATTGAAATTAAGTAGTTGATGCGACATACAAAATGTTTTGATTTTCATTTGGTGTACCTAAGAGACAGGAGGAGAGAAGAAGATGTAAACAGGGCAGTGGCTGGAGGGATGGGCAGGAGGCGAATCCTGCGGCGGGGGTGGCTCTGGCTTCCCCAGGGGCCAGCACTCTGGCCTTCCTGACTGTACCGCGGTCAGGCCACTGCAGGAAGCTGATGTGAGAAATTAACACAAAGTCCCTTGTCCACAACAAAGCACAGCTGTGAGGTCCTTGGGGAAGGAACAGGAGGTCACGTTCATCGGGTACAAAGGACACTGACTGCATTTAGGACCGTGACGGAAACACCGCAGCTGCTCCAGTGCTGCGGAGGGATTTATGTGAAGAGGGTCATTGGTGTATTCCGTGCTGATTGCCAGACAGCACCTTTCCTTTGCTTCTGAAATAATTTCTTTAATAATTTCTAATGAGGGGCTGGGGATTTAGCTCAGCGGCAAAAAGCGCCTGCCTGGCAAGCGCAAGGTCGTGAGTTCGATCCCTGGTACTGCAAAAATAGTAATAATGATAGTTTGTAATGACAAAATTTTGGTTTTCTACAGAGAGAAAAAGAAGGAATTGGAACGTGAAGAATTGTGGAAAAAATTAGAGGAGCTAAAGCTAAAGAAAGCCCTAGAAAAGCAGAACAGTGCTTACAACATGCGCAGCCTCCTCAGCAGCGCCAGCGCCGAGTAGAAGCGGGCCTGCACCTCTGCAGGGCGGCACTGTTTTGTACATGTTTTAAATACAGAAAAACTGCAAAGCAAACCTCATCAGTATAATATAATTAAAAGGCCAATCTTTTCTGGCAACTGTAAATGAAAACATATATGGACTAAACAGCCCTGTGCTATATCATGGCCACAGTATATTGTAACCTTTTGTCTAATCATTGATGTATTGTGTCACTTCTGAAGTTTCACAGAAATGAATTTTATCATCTACGAGTGAGATAATTATGGGAGTGGTAAGAATTAAGACTTGAATTCTTTTTTGATTGTGTTGCACACAGATCAAGTAGTCTGCTCTGTATACTTTTCCTTCTATAATGTGCTTTTCACATTGCTGCAGACCTTAGTTACATCCTAGGACAAAGAGTGTTTCCTAAAATAAACTAAGGTACCATCCTCCCCTTCCCTTCGTCTCTCCCAGAAACACGTTGGTGGGATTCCTGCCGAGCCCGCCCTATCAGAAGGTATCACTGTCTTCTGGAATTTGAGTAAAACCTTCACTGCCCAGGCTTTTAAAGCACAAAATACGAATAAAAGCTGGGAAAGTAAACCAAAACTCCGAGTGGTCCTCACCAACACCCCTTCCCCTGCAGTGCCCCAGGGCGACGGCTGCCCCTCGTCCATTCCTCTCCTCCCAGAGGCTGGAGGCAGGGCCTTTCCAGCCCCTGGCAGCGCCGCCCGCCCCTCCGCACCCGGGGTGGAGGCCTCGAGTCCCACGAGTGCTGCTGCACAGTGCTGGCTGTCACTGCCTGGCTCTATTTACAGGAAACGCATAGGCTTCCACCGTAGAGCACTGGAACTTGACTCCATAGAGGTCTTGTATGTTCGTACCTGGTCAGGTGTTTCTCACGTCTTTTCTTATCAGAGTACCATTCCAATCTCTTTAACTTGCAGTTGTGTGGAAACTGTTTTGTAATGGAAGATCTTCACTGGGGGATTGAGCAGCGTTTAATAAAGTCTATGTTTGTACTTCGCCTTACGTCATCTTTGCTTTTCTCAGCTCTAAGGGTACACGTCCAGAAGCCGGCTCCCCCTCCTCACACGTGCACAGAGGATTTATAGCAAACTAAGACAAATGGTGGGATGCATTCTAACCAAAGATGGGAATGTTCTGTGTATGGGTTAGTATTCCAGCCACTTAACAAAGAATGTTTTACAGAATATTTTCATAGAATTCCCAAGTTCCAGGATGTCCTTCCATCTCCCTTCGCGTCTCTCAGGGTCACTTTTGTGACAGGCAGGGGTGAGGTATTAATGTAACGTTTTCAGCCGCTGCTTTTCCACAGTGAAAGCGCCATCGAGGGCCTGCGCCACACCCGGGCGTTGTGAAAGCAGCCCCTCTGCTCTCTGTGGCCCCAGAAGACACACACGGCTTTTACCTACACTCAGCTAGCAGGTGCAGCGGAGCCACCTTCTGGCCACACGTGGCTTCTTTCCAGGCCCCCACATCGCGCCGGCAGCCAGCCCTGTGGACAGTGGCTGCACTACGGGAGAACGCCATAGGCCCCAGGGCGTGCATGGGCCTTCGTAGGTTAGGTTAGGAGTTGGTAGACAGTGAGGGCGACTCTACAGGAGAGCAGCCAGAATGGATTTTGACAAGTAGCAGCTAGTAACTGTTAAATGTTTTTTCTCTGAATAGATAAAAATACCCCCTTCTTAATTATCACTCATACCTAAGGTACAATTTGTCTCTCATTTTCCACAACAGTACTTTTATCAAAGCAAATCATGTTACAGCAGTATTTAACAGTAATGTGATTTGGGAGGTTTAGGACAGGTATTTTTGTGCTGGGGCTCAAAGCCAGGGCCTCACACCTATCATGCATGCACTGTGCCACTGAACACCACCCCTAGCCCCAAAAGATGCTTTAAAAACAGTATGTCTTTCCGGTGTTAATGGGAACACTGGGATTGAATCCAGAGCCTTCTCACTGAGCTACATCCCCAGCTCTTTCTGTTCCGCGATTTAAGTTTTGATACAGGGTCTCACTAAATTGCCCAAGATTTCGATCCTCCTGCCTCAGCCTCCCAGAGTGCTGGGGTTACCCGTATGTAATACACCCAGCCTAATGTACACTTTCATGTTTGGCTTTGCATTTTCCCTACAGTCAGGTTTTACAAAGAGACCAGGCTAAAATCTGCTTGTGCTTCTCTGGAGAGAAAAGTAGCAGGTAATACTTCTTCCTACATGTTCACTTTTAGTAATTCAGCCAAAAAAAAAAAAAAAAAAACCCCTATGTACCCACTGATTTAAAACTCCAGCAGTTTACATAGCCCTCCAGCAGCCGACATGCACAATACTTAGTTTATAACACTGCCGAAGGCAGACGACAGCTCTGAGGGTCACGGGTCACCAGGTGGCCCTTTCTGACAGTGTTGCAGGACACGGTGCCATACAACCAGATTAGTGATGGGGTGTGGCCTGTCCCTCTTCCTGGCCACCTGCCATTTGTCACCATGCCCAACCCCCCTTCCCTGGGAGGGGCTGCCAAAGCGCAGCGCAGGGTCGTGAGTGCAGGCGTCCGGGTTCCTGCTGTGCGTGTGTGGAGCTCCCAGTGAAAGCACTGCTGCCTGCCGACAGCAGGTCCTCATCTCTGCACACTGGTTCCTTTTGTACTGACCCAGCCTTTATTGATCCGTTAATGAAATCATCAAGATACACTGGCTGAGCACCTACGGTCTACATCTCTCCTAGTGCTTTTGACTATTTATCACTAAACTCACCTGTGCCAACACAGATTCCAGCTGGAGAAACAGGAGGCTAGTTAGTCCGTAAGAAATGTAATCCCTGGTTCCTAGTAGTTTGAAAGTCTCGTTAGCAAATGAGAAAGGCTGTCAGTGCCTGGACAGCAGATGGCAAATTCAGTCACAGGTTTGCCCTCCTTTGTGTATGGTGCAAGGTTCCAAAGCAGGCCCCACACATCTTGCTGATCTTTTGAGAAAAAAAAATCACACTGCCTTCACTTGAAAAACCATTAAAAGAAAAAAAAAAAAAAAAAACCTAAGAAAAGGAAAAAGCCTTAATTATCCTGCTGGAGCTTAACTACACAGTGAACCAAACAGGAAGAAAAGCATCTTCCACAAACCTAGACAAGGCAAGGCAACTCTATAAAATGTTCGTCAATAATTTAAATACTTAAATAGCTTCCAGGTTATGCATGGGGTCTCTCCCCTTTCCGGGCCAGGTTGGAAGTTCCAGTTCGCCAGGCTGCTCCTCCCTGCGAGGCCCCTGGCTTCAAGTGAGTACAGGATTGCTGGTCGCTGTGGGTTGCAGTGGAAGTGGTGAGGACTTCCGCGGATGTGGGCAGGTCTGTGAAGGACGCAGGCTTCAGCTTATGTGGTTTGTTGCCTGACCTCTTCTTTTAAGGTATCGCTTCCTTATTTTGATCATCCACTTCACACTCAGCTTGGCAAACTCCGATGCTTTAAATAATGCCAGGAAGGCCCCACAAAGCAGAGCGATTGTGTTCCAAGGGTTGGCTGTGATGATCTGTGAAAGAGAAAGACTAGGTGACTGGCTTGCTTCAGTCCTAAGTCACACACGTGACTGCAAGAAAAACACCGGGGCTTCGAACCTCGTAACTATTCAGTCTACGCCTTGCATGTCCACACCTAGACCGAGGACAGAGATACAAACCCTTCCCTATAAAAGTGATTCTGAAAGAGAAAAAAATTTTTTTTAAATCTCTGCAAAAATACATTCATTACTGAGCTGTTTTTTGTTTTTGCCTGACCCAAATATAAGCAACTCTGCTTTGAGGGAAACTTCCCCGAAACTGTACCGAGCCCGTGAGGTGAGTTCCTCATTTCCCTCCCATCTCAGCACTGCCTCCATTTCCCGCCGCCTCCTTCCCCTGCCCACGGCGCCTCCCTCCTCCCTTTGCTCCTGCCCAGACTGATGCACGCTTCACTCGCAAGCTCCGCGCTCGCTCCAAGCGCCAGGCCGAGACCCTGCCTGGGGGCAGCAGGGCTCTTTACCCCGCGCACTCCTTCCAGCGAGGTACTGTCTGGCATTAGTAACCTTAAGCAAGACTTCTGCCTCAGATGTACTCCTGAAGGCAGAGGGATTGTGTTGCGTTTGTGACTCCACCACTTGTAAGTCCAGTTGGGCAGAAGGACCCGAGACAGCAGGAGTGCAGTGCTGGCATACGCGGTGGCCAAGCGGCAGCCTTCGGTGCGGGGCTACTGGCCCGCTGCAGCCCCCTCACGCTAACGGCTGTGCGTTAAAACCCTGGAGCACACATTCCGCAGGTGAGGCTGAAGACCAGCATCCTTCCACCCGTTCCCCTCGGCTGGCTGTACCTTCACAGTGCTAAGGGGCGGCGATGCGACGTGCTCACCTCAAAGGAGCCCGCGGTGGGTCTGAAGCTTACCTGTCTAGGCTCTGGGCTGGTCCTGAAGCCATGACTGTCAAGACACCGTGATAACAGGAATGCCAGTTACTAGGGACTGGCCCAGTGGGTCCTGCGCCAGTAATGTTCCTTTAGCAAAGCTTTCCAACTCTCTGCCCTTCAAGGTTGTGCGTCTGAGAACATGGCACTGATGGATGCTTTAATTACCTGTACCGTTCTGCTCTGGCTTACCACACATAACACCTATCCTACAGAGAACCATGAAGAAAGAATGACTTCTAATAGTAATCTAGATGGTAATGCTTTCTACTTAGTTTAGCAGCCCTAGTAAGCAGCTACTCTGTGCTAAGCACTCTGCTAGATACCAGGTAAATGACGGTGGGCAAGATGACGTTTCCTCCTTCACAGAGACAAGTCTAGCAATGCAGACAAGCTCAGCTACACACAAATTACATGGGACATCAGAGTAAGAAGCTACAAGCTGTTTCATGCTCTGAAAAGACGAGGACAGCAAGCAGACGACCTGCAGGAGTAACACACAGGCAAGTGGCCCTCGTTATCGCCAACAACACTCACATCTTGCACTTTCTGGATGAAAGGGTCTTTCCATTCGAAGACCACGAAGAACAGCTGGGCGCTCCTCTCGGTGGCCGGCCTCCGGTCGTTGTAGTTAACCACGCTGGTCTAGACACAGAGGAGAGAGTCACATCTGGGGCCCTCCCCTGCCTGGCCCGGAAGGGAGAAGCAGGAAGAGGATCCCAGACTGTGGCTCCTGACACCGTCTTTGGAGTGGGCCTGCACCGGAAATCCTCATTTACACAAGATCCTGAGCTGGTACCAAAGCCAACACTTGCCCATGGTTTCGACGGTTCTCTGGGAAATACTTGGATCTGGGATGTGCAGGAGGTGTGTGGACTGTTACTGCAACCTGTTATCAGGCACCCATACTCACTGCTACGCCACACATGAGAGTCATGAGTAAGAGCAATAAAAATGCCAAATCTTAAAGTAGGTGATCTTTAGGACCTGGTACTTCCACCCTTCAAAGCTCAACCCGGAGACCCACACAGCTAAACATCCCTAGCCAGCAAGCACTCAGCAGGCGCACCGTGCGCTCTGGCTTCAAGTTCTGAAGCGGCCATGCGGCCGACAGGACAGATCTGGCCAGCCCAGAGCACAGGGCCACCGTGTGGCCTGCGCCTCAGCGCTGCCACCTGTGAAACGGGAGGCACTGTCTGCCTCGTGTGGCACACGGAGGGCTAAGGGACAATCCCAAACTCTGAAGCACAGATAAGAACACTCAAATTTTGTTCAAAAGAGCTCACAACTTCCAGCTCGGACAGTGCTGAAAGGCATGAATAGGGTTGCTGGCGTTTTCAGCCTTTCGTTCACAGCACAGGTAGAGCCACGAGACCCAGGCTAGGCGGGCGGCACCTGGCTCCAAGGCAAATGCATCAACGCCTCTTTCCCCAGAGCCTTCGTGGGGCCAGGTGAGAAGGTCTCATGTGAGTGCTTGGAGCTGTGTGTGGGGCAAAAACCCAGGTGACGATCCCCACCTCCATCCCTGCCCCCACACACCCTCCCCACGCCCCCCTCCCCGGTGTCACGGATCCAGCAAGAGACCCCAGGAGACTCCTGGCTCCTAGCCAGTGGGCTGCAAGCTTTCTGATCTGACTTCCTGTTACTAAACAAGTCCGAGCATGCAGCCACACATACACATTTATAACCGCACAAGTGATAGAGCACTTCGTGCTATTACTGTACTTATTTTGCATACATTTGAAGACATTCAACAACAGAGCAATGCAAGAAGCAAGCCAGTATTCGCCACCTGCATCTAGTGCCTCACCATACACCCAGCCCCGCACGGCACTGCTGCCCCGGTCCTTTCCCTGTAGATAATCACCTGCCGCGCTGCGGGCAGCGAGGACGGCAGCCAGGCATCAGACACAGCGAGTCAAGTGACTGGCCTTCCCACAGTGCGTGGCGATTGCTGCTCCTCGCCCAGGTGGCCATCAGGGAAGGCACAGACTCCCAGGGTCCCCTCTACTCGCCGTGTAGACCCTGCTCCCAGGGCCCTTCTATGCAAAGCTTCCCCAACCCGGCTTGAGCAGTTCTGAGCAAAGCCAGAGCCACCTACCTCTTGCCTGAACTCCACTGCCTCCCGCCCATCCTCCTCCTTGGTCTTCACCAGCGACATCTTGACCCAGGTGCGGAAGCCCCCCGAGAACTTCCAGCTGGAGTAGGCGCTCTCGCAGGCCTGCATGAAGCCCGGCTTGTCCGGGCTTGGGGGCAGAGGGGAGAAGGGGCCGCATGAGCAGGCCTGATGGCAGCAGCTGGTAACAGATGCTGCCGTTCCCTCTCCAGACCCGCTGCCTCAACAGGACTGTTTGTCCACCCCCAGCGAAAGCAGCAAGCTCCATTCCCTTCTCTCCCTGTGGCTGTCTCAGGCAGGAGTGTGGGCCCCAAGCCCCGGGTGGGAGAACCCTACACTTGCGCACCACGTCCCCTTGCTGTGTCAGCGTGTGTGCGCAAAGCTCTCAGGGGCTGCACAGAGAGCTACGCGGGAGCAGCGCCACGGCAGCCCCCACTGGCCTCTCACAGGAGGTTCCCAGGGACCCTGCCAAGGGGACACCCACGAGTGGGCCTCAGTGCGAAGTGCAGAGCCGGGGAGCTCGGGAGGGAACAGGGCAGACGGGCTTCAAGCAGGGCAGGGAAGGGGCCGTGGGCGGCACAGAGGGTGAAGAGGACAGCGGCTCGGGTTTCAGGGCGGAAGGACAAGGAGCGCCGGGCGTGGGGGCGGCAGGGAGCGGCCTCCCTGCTGCCTGGGCACAGAGCCTGGGCTCGGCAGCGCCTAGCAGGCAGAGCAGAAGATGCTCCTGCTGCAACGAGCACCACCAGAGACGCACACCGTGTCCCCAGGGCAGCGTCTGAGAGCACGGCGCCAAGAGCACGGGGAGCAGCCGCCGCTCCACCCGACTGGCCGGACTCTGCATCTGAGACTCCCACGCGGCCGAGCTCAGGCTGTCTGTCCCTGGGCCAGGGGGACCTCTGCAGGACAGGTCCCCTGCCACCCCCTGCACTCCCAGCATGCAAATGTGCAAGGCGGCAGTAAGAAAAAGCAAACAGCAAGGCCACCGTCCACTGTGACAGGCACCTT
This sequence comes from Chinchilla lanigera, assembly GCF_000276665.1. Classification (NCBI taxonomy): domain Eukaryota; kingdom Metazoa; phylum Chordata; class Mammalia; order Rodentia; family Chinchillidae; genus Chinchilla; species Chinchilla lanigera. The sequence goes on along the minus strand of NW_004955406.1, from coordinate 5,053,282 downwards.
TGCAGGAACTCCTGGAAGGAGGAGAAGAGGAGGTAGTCGATGGCGCTGAAGTCCTCGCTGCTCCCGTTCAGGCGGAACTGGAGGAAGACCAGCTCGCGCTTCTTCACTTCCCGGGGCCCCTGAACCACCAGGGCCGATTTCTGCAGGGAGACAAAGGCCAGAGTTCCCTCGCAGGGAGCGCTGTGCAGCACCTCGCCCCAGGCAGCCCAGGGCCGCTGCCCCCGCAGCCTCGACCCCAGCCGGACCCTGCTGCTGGAGCATGCCATGCCCTAGGGTGTGGTGGGCACAGCACGGAGTCCACGCACGCAGCCTCTGCCCGCTCGCTTGCTGCCTGCACTAGGGACGCTCGGCTTTATTTAGTGAGGACGTTCACACGTCTGGTGTACATGCAAATGTTTTCTTCCAATGTGCCATACTTCTTTTAACTTTGTCTCTAATGTCGCTTGCTATATGGAAGCTTTAAATTTAATACAGCAAAATCTGTAAGTCTTTTTCTTTATGACTTCTGGGCTCTGCTTGCTAAAGCAAGGCAAAATTAGATCAATACTGTATACAGTGTGAGGCAGCAATCTGACTCCTACCCGCACAACACACAGACACAGCTTTCGCAGCCGCCGTGCCTCACTCCTTTCTCCTCAGCAACACCGAGCTGCAGGTGCGCTGCTCTGCCTGCCCAGCCCTCACGCGTGCACCTGTCCCAGCGCCGACACGCACCAGTGACGCCTGTGCTTACTGTCCGCAGTGTGACACTACTAGGCAGCTCCCCTCCCTGGGGCTCCTGCCACCCCCAGATGTGCCCAGGTCATTTCTGTACATGAGCTCTTATAAACGCACCTTAGCTTGTTGAGTTCCACAAAAAGATCTACTAGGACTTTTAATCGTGACGAAGCTAAACCAATGGATTACTGTAAGAAAACCATTTTTTTACATCAACTGTTATAAATGCTCTAAGATCACTGGAAAAGCAGTTCTCACAGTTTTATACACCTCTGTACCACACACACACACACACACACACACACACACACACACGCATGCGGAGGCTACTGTACGTGGTGTTAAATTCTCACGCTTACTACTGAAGATCTGAGGAGGGGCAGGGCACTAAGGCCACACCACGGTGACGGCGCTGCTTGTTTCTAACAGGTTTATGTTTGCCTAAAATCCGTAACAGCCTCAGCTCTGTGCACACCGTGACTCAAGCCTCAGTGGACGGGCCGGGGCCTCCCGGCAACATGAGCCAGACAAACGAGCCCTCTGCTCCGGGGCCCCACCGGGGCTGCATCGAGGTCACCGCCCACCCTTCAGGCTGTTCTTGCATTTGTCCACTTATTTCCAATCTCTCCATGATACTCTGCTTTAGTGTGCAACAGGGAAGGCGAAAGGTCCTGTTCCCATCATCCGCTCCTTCCACTGGCTCAAGCCTGGCTTTCCCGGCCATGGCAGCAAGCCCTCGGTCCCGACTGCGGGGAAAGTGACTCACGTGGCCTGGGCCTTTTCCTTGGCAGGGAGCCATTGGCCCTGCACCTCTCACCTCCCGGGAGAGGGTGTGCCAGCGCTGCGCACACGGAGCGGGACTCACCCAGGGTTCGGCAGGGACACAGGGAAGCCGCTGCTGGACCCTCCTGAGCAGCGCCCCGCCCACGGCACCACCCTGCCCTGTGCCCAGGCTGGTCCGAGACCTGAGAAGCCTCTCTCCTGGGAGCCACCGTGTCCGGGGCACTGTCTGTACAGGAACGCGGCCTACCTTAGACTCTGACCAACACAACTTGAGCGTGCCATGGTAGCAAAAAACCTAGAAGTGAGCCATCGCCTCCCACGGGGCGGCAGGGAAACAGTGCATTAGGGTACGGGGACAGATACAGGCCCGGCAGGCTGGAGAGGCAGGGGCCGTCCCTGGGCCCGGGAACAAGGGCTAAACCGGGAGCAGAGGAAGACCAGAGAGCAACGAGAACCACTGCAGTGTCACGGAGTTTGACCAGCGAGACGCCCAATGCGGCCGCTCGGTCTGTGCGTTTCTGCAAAGCTCCTGGCAGGGCCGCGGGAGGAGGGAGACGGGGTAACAAGCCACCTCCCAGTCTGTGACTTCAGTCCAAAGTCGCTCTGCAAATGACACAAGCAGGAGCGGACTGAGCGGGATTCCTTGTCACCACAGAAATGATGACCTGGGATCAAGACAAGGCCAAGCTCCCTGTGCAGGGCTATCTGCTGCCGTAGAGGAGAAACTTCCCTTCCCCAGTCTGGAAAGCCCTCATGCAGCCGTCTCAATCCCTCCCGGAGGACGGGACAACGCACTCAAATGTAAATGTGAAGCCCTCTGTGTCGCGGGGCCCGGTGCGGGTGCTGCTCACCCAGGTAACCCAGAGCCTCATCCTGCCGTCGTCCCGGCCCGGCTTCCCTGCAAGCGACAGCGAGGCCAAGAGTCCTCGCCCCCCACCAATGCACCTCTTTACACTGGTGAACCGGCTCAGAATGTGGGGTCCTGGGCCCCAGGCTCAGCAGTGACGGTTCAGCTGGACTCTCACCTGGACATCTAGGGTTCCAAAAGGTGTCTGTGATTCTGCCGAGTGCCCAGGCAGGGGACGCGCATCACTGCATCACAATGGCGTCTGAGGTTCATCCCACTGCCAGGGACCCCGGTCACTCACACGGAACCAGGCCCAGCCTCGTGTCTCCCAGCTCCCGTGCACGCAGGAGTGAGGTGGCCCCTCAGAAGGAGAACTGGGGCCCTCAGGGAAAGCGGGGAGGTGGTGAAGTTACCATGGTCTGATTGGAGAAGGGGTGCGTGTAGTTGATCCTCTGGGTGGTGCAGTCCATGTCACCAGGCTGGCCAGGGCTTGTCAGAGGCGGGATGACCTCGTAGTAATGCTTACAGCTGAGCAGCTGGGCCTGCCCAGGGTACAGGGCAATACCTGGGCACATACAGGGAAAGGTGAACGTCTGAGGCCACAGTGCCTGGCCACATCCCTGAAAGCGTCTCACACCCACCAGTAACTTTGTTAGGATGCCTGGGTGATGCCCAAGAAGCACAAAGGGAAGGGCTTTAGAGTGGGAACCATGCCCGTACCCTCTGACTCTGGAGGAGGATGCAGGCCCCCCTCAGCACTGTCACCAGCTGCGATCCAGCCTCCTGCTGCCCACACCCACTCCTCCACAGGGCTCTGTGATGGAGCCCAGCCGTGCCTGCCCCCGGCCTGTCATCCACCTGCGGATGGCCTGGCCTCCTCTGGGGTGGGGGTCCCCCCAGAACTGCCTCTGTCTCTTCTCTGCTTGGAGCCCTGCCCCAGCTCAGCCAGGCACCCGCCCCAGCTGCCTGAGCCCCGGCTCCCTGAGTCCTGACACCCTGAGCCCCGGCTCCGAGTCCTGGCTCCCTGAGCCCCGGCTCCCTGAGTCCCGACTCCCCAACCACAGCTGCTCACGACTGGAAGCAGGGATGCAGAGCCACGCCCACAGCAGAGGGAGTGGCACTCACAGGAACAAGAGGCCCATGGCCAGGGGACTCCCTGAGCAACCAAAGTAGACATGTGGAGAGGCGGCTCAGACCAGGACGGAAGGCCAGGCTGTCAGGGAGCCTCGGCAATGGAGTCCCCAGCTCTGGCTCTGCCCTGTGCAGGGGTATCTGGGCAGGTCGGGGGCACACCCCAGCAGATAGGGCCTGAGTTGCAAAGCTCAGGCTGCCTGTTTACCCTATAACTCCAGAGCACCAGAGCCAACCCCACAGCTCCGGAGCATGGTCCATTCTGGGGCTGGGATGACGCCGTCGGGGACCGACATCCATCGGGGGCAGGAGACATGCTCACTGCGGCCTGCAGCCCCTCTCCAGGCAGGGTTCCAACACCCTCCCCACTGGAACCTGCCTCACCCCGGCCACTCACATCCCCACTCAGCTCCTCCTCCTCCTCCCACAAACCCCGCTGTCCCCACTCACACATGCTCTTCAAGCACAGCTCCGATCAACTTCCCTGCAAAGCTCCCCATCCGCCCCCACTCCACCCTGCCCTGTCCTCAGCACCCACGCTCTGTGGGCCTGGACGCAGCCCTCAGGTAAGCAGAGCACCCAGCACCGGGCAGGGGGACGCTGCCAGCTTAGAGAGAGCCCGGCCCACAGCACTACCTGGCGCATCATAGCGGTCCACCTCCTTATACGACACGGACATGACGGGGTGCTTGAGCTTCTCACGGAAGTCCGTGATGGTCTGGTAGACCAGAAAGACGGCCACGGCCATGAGCAGCAGGTAGATGAAGATGAGCAGGACCGAAAAGACGTTCTTCAGGCAAGCCTTGCTGAAGCGCAGGCTGTTGGATGCTGACTCGCTGTCCAGGCCTGAAACGACAAAACCCAGGTGTCTGACCTAGAGGCTGGGAACAGGGGTGCTGAGGGGAGGTCGCCCCACCGCGAGGTCGTAGTACAGGGTCCCCAGAAACCACACTGCATCCTCCCTGCCAGGCAGGACACCGAGGCCCAGGCTCCTGTCTCCAGAGTCACGCACCACAGGGACAAGCGGTGAGAACCCGCGAGTGAGGGCCCAGCCTACCCGGGCGCTCTCAGCCTTCGCTCCAGCTCCAGGTCCCCAGCTCCACTTCCTGAGTTCCTGTCCTTCCAGCACACCCCACTCAACCCTGAGCTGCTCCTGCCCACCGCGCCCTCTGCCCGCAGCGGCCTCCTGCTCTCCCTCTGCATTTTGCTTTAGGAAAGTATTTTCCCGGGAGTCCTCCCTGACCTGCTCGTTTTTTGTGGGTGCCCCTTCCTCAGTGTCCCCAGGGCACCTGTAAGTCCCCTACTTCATCACACAGCAATGTCTCTAAGTTATTATTCCACAGGCTACCAGCTCCGTGCGGGCGGGCACAAAGCCAGGCTTGTCCATAACTGAATCCCCAGGGCTTCACGCTGTTCCCAGACCTTGGACCCTTGGCCTCACATGGTAGCTGATTAAATGTGCCCTTGTGTCATCCGTGAAGCGCGGCTCTACCTCCCTACCTGCGCCTGCACCACCCTGAGCTGAGACGGCTCCACAGTGGACTAAACTGTGCCTTACCCTGAATTCCCACAGTGAAGCCCCAGTGTGACAAGGCCTGTAAGGAGCTAAAGTTAAATGAGGCCGTAAGGGTGGGGCCCTGATCCCCATAAAAGGAAGGGACCCCAGAATGTGTGCACACAGGAAAGGCCACGTGAGGACACAGCAAGGCGCCACCTGCAAGTCAGGGAGCCCTCACTCGAAGCCAGCGCTGCCGGCACCTGGACCCTGGACATCATCCTCCTGCACATGTCCGCTGTGTGAGCCACCCGGCAGCCTGAGGTGACCTAGCCACGGCTCGCTGAGGACAACCCTCTCCTCCACAGCACAGCTGATCCAAGACCAGGGCAACTGAGGAGTCTGAACACAAGCCCAAAAGGCCTCTGTCCTCCAACACTAACAGCTGGACCACCCTGCCATAGACAGCAATGATAAAATCTCAACAACTATTTGAAATTATTTGAAGGGATTAAAGAACAACCAAAAGCAGGGGGAAACTGGAGGATTATCCACCTTTAGAAGAGAAGTATGGGCTAAGATCTGTAAATCTGTAACCTTTTGCCTGAGGACTCATGCCAACCCCTCAAAGACAGGGTTCAGGATGACAGAGTCCAGGCTGTAAGAGCAGTCACAAGGCTGAAGAAAAGTCCTAAAAGGGAGGGAGCTAAAGATGAGGCAAATTCCCAAATAATTAACATGCTCAAGTCATTTGTGGGGTGGGGATGGAAGTGAGGTCAAAAGAAAAAAAAAAAAAAACAGCAGCTGAAAATTGCAAGAGAAATGAGTGGTTTCAGCTGCTGCTAATACAGACAGGAGTTTGCCCTTGAGTCTTGCCATACTAATTACCTACCAGGACAAAAATTCTTCACAAGAGTGTAACAGAATCCAGAATCTCTATAGTAGATACTCCACAATGCCCAATGTTCAATAAAAAATTACTAGACATACAAAGAAATGGGACAACGTGACCCATTGTCAAGGAAGAAACAACCACTACCAAGGTAACCAGAGGTAGCAATTAGCAGACAGGAACTTCACACTAAAGGACTTGAAAGAAATACATAGATCTAAGAAATAAACAGAGAGAAAGTAGAAGAGCAGACACTGAAAAGGAACCAAGTATATAGCTTCCATTTTGCAAGATGAAGAGTTCTGGTGGTGATAGTGATAGTGGGGGTGACAGTTGCCCAGCAATGGGAACATATTTATAGCACTGAACTGTACACATAAGAAGAGTTAAGATGGTGACTCTTGTTTCGCCCTGCTTGGGAGGTACTTCCTGCTTCCATGGTTCAAACCAGGATGCTGAAAGCACATTCGACGTCACGAGTTCCTCCTACCCGTTGACCAGTGCCAGGGCGCTATATTTTCCTAGGTTTGGCAAGATGAGCACAAGATAAAACTGAAGGAACTCTTGATGTGGTATGTAACTCCGTCCGCAGCCATCCAGATCCCACAGCCGTAACTGGCATAGACAGATGAGAGTCCCAGAGTCCTGAGGCCTGGCCCAAGGCCCTTTCCCTACACAACATATGCACACTTGTTTTACAACTGTCATCACTAATGATGATAAAAAGATCTGAAAGGCTGTAACTTTCCACAGATACAGAAGTCTGAGACACTGTGAAGGTGACTTACGTATCACATCAACAATGTAATGAAGAATATAATGAAGATGAACGAACGGCGTCGTGAGCAAGTGCCCATCCTGCAATGAGCCAAAAAAACATGACTTGAAATGTCTTTGGTTAGGGGCTGGGGATTTAGCTCAGCGGCACAGCGCCTGCCTGGCAAGCTCAAGGTCGTGAGTTCGATTCCTGGTACCAGGGGGAAAAAAAAAAAAAGAAATGTCTTTGGTTAGGGAAGAAGATAAAATTCTTCTACGTGCTCTTGAAGACTCTAGAAGCACCAAGCCAGGGTGTGAACAAAACGTCACTTAATGATGACTGCACTCCAGAGGCACTTGGACAGATTACTTCTGCGGGAACGCTAAGCACCTACCTCCTCTACTGCACTCAAAGAAGCCAAGTTTCATTTCCTCACGGGTCTTCTCTCATTCCACAAATAGGCATGTGATATACACAAAAGCTGTCCAACCATTTACTTATCAGCCACACTTGCTGTAACACTGCAGTTCTGAAACTAGACACCACTACATTTTATCTTTTAAAAAAAGAGTTGCTAGCTATTTGACAAAATGTCCCACATCCTCTGCAGAGAGGCAACTGAAGAGTAGCTTTTGTGTGACGAGCTGGATGAATGCGGTTTAGAAGTATACATTCTTTTATCTACGCAAATGCACAAAAGACAAAAGTAATGCATAAGAAAGAAGTCTTAAGAAACTTAAGTGTCTGAAAAATATGGTAGATATTTAAACTTTTTAAAATATTACAGTAAAAGACACATTGTCATTAATTCTCCTGAAAATACTACCCTGCCCTTCGAGCACACATCCCATTGTTCTTGCCATTTCTGAAGCAGTTCTGGGCCTCCTCGTCTGTGAGTTTCTTTATTTGCGCTGTCACAGTTGCCTGGATGTCCTGATATGATTCAAAATACTTGCCTTTTGTAATTACTTGACTCCGGGGAAGAGCCAAAAGTTGCACGGTGCCAGACACAGTGAATGAAGTGGACGGGGACACACCGTAATGTCTGTATCAGCCTGCCTTTTCACGGGATGGCAGCTGGCAGCAGCACTCACCCTATTTTATCAGACCCTATGAAGACTCTCAGGAAAGAGCACTTCCAGAACTGCTTCAGGAAACAGCAAGAATGACGGGATAAGTGTGTCTGAAGTGACAGGAAGTATTCTGAGAAGAATTAATGGCAATGCCTTTAATAAATTTTACCATTCACCGTGTATTTTGATCACACCTTCTAATTTGCGTGTTTTGTAGCACCCCTGACAGAACTGTGTCATGAGCCCAAACCTGTCCCACGCTGTCAGTCAGGCCATGAGGGGGCCTTCGGTGGGCAACTCCGTCTCTGAAAGCACCATGGGACCTATACTCAGAGGAAGGGACCTGGCTGTCTGCCATAACCATGTGAAACTGTACCATGCAGAGAACACCGGGTTAAGACGTATTCTGAAGGCTTCACCTACATGTTTGGCTTGTTTTTAGAGATGGGGTGGGTTGGGGTTTGGTTTAAGTTGTAATTTACACAGCACAAAATTTATCTTTTTGAAAGTAAACAGATAGTCACAGTATATTCACAGAGCGTGCAACCATCACCACTACCTAATGACAGAACAATTTTACTATCCCAAAAGACTGGCCGTTAGTGGTCACTCCTTCCCCTCGTGTCTGCAACCACTAACCCACTTCCTGTCTCTTCAGGCTGCCTGTTCTGGACAGTTCACAGGCACAAAATCACACGCGCAGCCTTTGCTCTGACTTCTTTCACGTAACACCGCATGTTTTCAGGAGTCATGCAGGCTGGGAGCAAGTACCAGGGTCTTCATCCCTTTGCACTGCTCAACAGTATTCCATTGTGTGGATACACTAATTTATCTAGCCGACCATCAGCGGATGGGATTCGGGTTATTCCCACCTTTGGCTTTACGAATGATGCTGCTCTGCATGTTCATGTGTACGTCTGAGTGTGGACACAGCTTCTCTTGAACAGACTTTGGAGCAGCATCGCTGGGGCCTTAATCTAAACGTGCCCCAAGGTCAGTGTATTAAAGCCCTGTACCCCTGGGTGGCGCTGTTGGGAGGGTGGAAACTTTAAGCTGGAGGCCCAGGTGCGGAGGCTGAGACCCCAACCCCTTTTCCTCTCTTCTGCTTTCCCTCTACCATGCGCCCCACCCTGCGCTCCCTCACCACAGGCCCCAAAGCAACAGGGCCGCTGGTCATGGGCTGAAATCTCCAAAAGCATCGGCCAAAATAAACCGCTTCTCTTCATAACCCAGTTTATCTCCAGTGTCCGCTGCAGTAATGCACCGGGCTGTGTTAGGGGGCGGCCAGCCTCTTCCGGGCCGGCAGCTGCACCACGTTCCGCTCCGCCGCAGTGTATGGGTCCTTGCTCCCGCACCTCCCCACACCTGCGGTCGCCCATCTTCAGCATCTCTGATTGTCAGCAGTGCTAAGTGCCACAAAGGAAAAAGGCCCTCATCAGAGAGGCCAGGGAAGGCACTAGAGGAGGAGGGACAGGTTCTCTGGTCGCCTGCCTTCTCTCCCCAGTATCTTGACTTCCCACAGGTATGCCCCTAGGGGGCGCCACCATGCATAAGCTTAGAGCAAGTTACTTAACCTCCGTGCTTTAGAATCCATCCCAGTGCAGTGGCAGCAAACCTAGGTCATGTATGCCATAAAATGGGGGGAGGGAAGGGAGGAGAGGAGAGACCACCTTGGGTGATCCAGGGGATGGGGTAGAATGGCTCACAGTGATGGCACACAAGGAAGATGGCTGAGGACAGAGGAAGGGGCCACAAACAAGGGATGTAAGAAAGCCCTAGCAAGCTGACAGGACAACAGACTGTCCCCGCAGAGCTCCAGAAACAAACTCAGGCCCATGGACATTCAGTTTTAGCCCACTGACCCCCATTTCAGACCTGTGACCTGCAGAACTAGAAGGTGATAAAATGTCATTGTAAGCCAGTGGGTTTGTGGTAATTTGCTACGGAAATAAAAGGAAAAGAATGCAAGGAGATATTCTCCCAGAAGCCTCAGATACTGGGGTAGTCACACCACCACCCTTTGCACACAGGCTCCCATCAGAGGATGCTTACGGTGCGGACCCTCCTCCGCAGACAGCCAAAGTACACACACACGGCTGCACACAGGTGCGTGACCATGGGCAACCCTGGAGTCAACTGGACACAGACTGGAATTTTCTGCAGCTCAGAGACCTGGGACAAAAGCAGAGAAGAAAAACAAGCCTCTGCCACTCAGCTCCACAGCCTAGGAGGGACCCTCCCTCTACAGCCAAGAAGGAAAGAATCCACCCACAGTGGCCAGTGCAGGTGCTGGCCAGCTGGTATGCAGGACATTTCCAATCCTCATAGGCTGCAGCCCACTTAGATAAGAAAGCTACAATCTGCACAGCACCTCCCTTTGGAAAAGGACCCCACACCATCTCCCAGAGGACCCCCAGGATGCTGAGCCACCAGCCCTCTTGGGAATGCAGCTACTGGCTGAATTTGGGCTGTGCTCGGAGTCAGAACCCTGCATGTTCCTATCTCTGGGGCCCCAGACAACCCATTGCCCTGCCTGGGCAGGTAGCTGCCTGCGAGAACCCAATTGGGTCCTGCAGACCGACTGACCCAGCCGGCCCACCAGACCGCCTCACAGCAGGGGACAGGCAATGCAACACAGGCATGGAGGGTGCCACCCTTGAGTCCAGGTAGGCTGGGAGCTTGCCCTCTGAGACTGGCCGTGTGAGGATGCATGCCAATGCAAAGCCAAGACAGGTGCCCACGAGGCTCCCACCAGCCTCCCCTTCACCCTGTGCTCAGGACAAGCAGGGAACGGAAGAAGGGCACTGCCACCAAAGCAGAAGAGACACACCATGCTTCCCATGGCCACCCTGCCACTGCGCCCTGCGGGAGAACACACTCCTTCACGACTAGGTGCTGTGGTTCCTGCCACTGCCTCTCCCTGCAGTGTCTGCGCCTGCACTATAGACCGTGAAGGACTGAAATGAAATCTCAAGAACAGTCTTATGAAGTACAACTGGAAATTTATCAGCAAATCCGTCTGGAAGGGTTCCAAGCTACAAGATCACTGTCAAATCAATGAAGAAGGCTAATGGGAGGCTGAGGGAGATCAGTAAAGAACTTCCTGGGCCGAAACAGGGGAACAGACCCTGACCCAGCCTCATGGAATTCGTAAGAGCAGGCGGTCCTCGACCAGAGATTTATTCCCGGACAACTTAATGGCTCCTACCTCACACCCCCGGCCTTCAAATGAAAGTACACAGAAGCACAAGACCAGCACGGATCAACAGTGGCAGGAAGGCAGATGTAGAGGATTAAACCGACCTGCGGCTGAATGTGTATCTGAACTCCTGACAACTAGGGTCCAAAACTAAGTCACGGTCTATTCTCGAACCTGCAGACATTTTAAAGAAAACAATATGCAATCTAAAAAGGAAAATTTTATTTATTGGACTGTTTACATAACATTTTTATTGTTCCCCATTAATTATATGCCATGAAAACTTTCTTCAAGGAAAATATTCTTGTACCATATATGTCGATGAAAACTCCTACAATAGTTTATACTGTTTTCTGGCAGATCTTGTAAGCAAAAGCAAGTATTACTGAGTTTGTCACTTCAAGCTGCATAAATGCCAGCTGTATTAGAAGCACCTAAACAACTATGCTGTCATTAAAACTTTAGTAGAGTTAAATATTAGTTTGGCAATGCCTTAGAAAAGAGAAATGAGTGCTTCCATCAAAAAGAAAGATCTCAAATAAATAATATAATGATGCACCTTGAGATCTTAGAAAAACAAGAACCCAACTCAAAATCAGCAGAAGGGAAGACACAGTAATGATCAAAGCAGACATAAAGGAAGTAGGGACTGAGAGATGCATATCCGGAATATATAAAGAACTCAAACAACTTTACACAAACAACAAGTAATACAATCAAAATATGGGCACATGTTCTAAGTATACACCTCTCAAAAGAAGTGCAAACAGCCAACGGATACATGAAAAAAATGGTTAAGAGCTTTGGTCGTCTGAGACCAACTCCCTGTGACAAATGTAAGCATTACATACGGCAGACATATACTAACAAAATAAATATAAATTTTTAAAAAAACTTTACATATCTGTAGTCATCAGAATCAAAACCATATTGGGACTCCATCTCACCAGTCAGAACGGCTGTTATTCACACACACACACACACACACACACACACATGGTGAGGTTGTGGTTGTGGGAAAATGAACCCTTGTACACTGTTGGTGGGAATGTAAGTAAGTACAGCCACTATGGAAAATAGTACGGAGATTCCCAAAAAACTAAAAATAGAACTATCGTACGATCCAGCTGTCCCATTCCTGGCTGTACACCCAAAGAAAATGCAATCTGCACACCACACAAAATGCAGTCCGCACACCATGTTCACTGCGACACTACTAACAGGAAAATGTGGGATCAGCTTAGGAGGCGCCAACAGATGCACAGATAAAGTAAAGACGGTATCTGTGCACAAGGGAGGGTTCGTCAGATGTAAGGAACAATGAAATCGTGTATTTTACAGGAAAACGGGTGGAACCAGAGGACACCGTGAAACAAGCCAAAAAGAAATGAAGCATGTCATGTTTTCTCTCATATATGGAAACTAAAAAAGATGAGGCGGGGGCAAGAAAGTAGAAGAGGGACTTCCTGAGAAAGGGAAAGGAATCAGGGCACAACGAGGACAGGCCAAGACCAGGCAGAAGGGAAGGAGGGCAACACAATGCGGCAGTGGGCATGACAGAGCCGGGCACAGCAGACAGAATCAGGAAACATTACTGCCTTTCTAGCTTCCTTCCTTCTAAGCAGCAGGCAGAATGACAGAATTTCACGTCTTACTCTTCTCCCTGACAAACACAGGAAGCGAAAGGACCAGAACCTGACCTTCCCCAATCCACCCAACAGGCGGAAGCCTGGCTGGGTCTCCATCCATCCATCCATCCATCCATCCATTCATTCATTCATTCTCTCACTCAATGAGCCTTCACTGAGTAGCCAGGGCAGTGTCAGGAAGCAGCGTCTGCCCTCTTGGAGCCTCACTGCAGCAGAAAAGGTGCCCATCAGTCAGCCACTCACTCACAAACAAATACACTCTCAAGTAGCAACTGCTGCAAAGGAGAGGTGCGCAGAGATCGTGCTGGAGGACGGGAAGTGAAGCGTGGCATGGAAGTCACAGCAGGCTTTGTAGAAAAAATAACCAGCAGAGAGCTAAAAGATGATGAGGCATTCACTGGTGAAGCAGGAAAGAAAATCCAGGCAGAAAAATAAAACAACAGAGAGGCTCGATGGCGGGAAAGGATCCAGAGCCATGGTCTGGGCAGCTGAACACGCAGGACACGGAGTCTGGCATTTCCGTATAACGTGAGAATCCAGGGGGACACACGGGGACTGAAGCAGCGGGACGGACCTAGGTGAGGTCACTGACGGAGAGACCTGGGGCCCGAAGCACACATTCCACACCCAGGGCTGGAGGTGGCTGCAGTGGGGCCTGACGAAGTGGCCTAGAAAGTCGCTTCCCGGCAACTAGGAGAGTACACAGCACGCCGGGCCAGACGGGCGCAGTGCGGCTGGGGTGCCTTGAGGACCCCACTGACAACAGGACCCTGCCCACCCCGCTGGGCAGCAGAGCTGAGCACTGCGGCCTGGGAGATCTCCTGAAGGCCCTGGGGGTACCTGGGACAACAGAGGCTCACACACCTGCAGCTTCCGAGGGAAGAAGCATGTGCCACCATGTCCCATGACCTGGCCTCAGAACTGGCTGAAACAAGAGGATCAGCTTAGGAGAAGATATCAGCCTAGCCGGTCATGGTGGCACATACCTGTAATCCCAGTACTTGGGAGGCTGAGGCAGGAGGATGTTTTGAGTTTGGGGTCAGCCTGGGCTACAAAGTGAGTTCAAGACCAGTCTGAATGGCATAGCGAGACCCTGTCTCAAAAAGACAAAAACAACAACAAAAACGAAGACATCAGCCTAGGCATAACCACCTCCTCTGTCTTGGGCCAGTTAAATATGTATGGCTTTAGAACTAGGGCAATACTTGAGACCCGACACCAGGGCAGCGGGGAGAGGGGCTCCTGCACTCCCAGGACTGGCAAGGCATCTGGACTAGGGCCTCCGGCTGCAGCCACGGCACACACACCCCAGGCACGGAACCCGCTTACCTGGTCCGGCACCCAGACCCTGGACCTCGATGGACTCCTTGTCCAGCTCGTCTGCCTGATGGGGGTTCTCAACCACCTGGTCCAACTCCTCACTCAGCTACAGGAAGAAGCAAAGCGGGTGAATAGGCTGGCTGCATTGTCCTCGCTTTTCTAGACTAAAATAAGAAAGCAGAAGCTGTTACTCATGTAACTGTCTCACACACACTCACACAAACACACACATGGTGTGGGGTGTTCTGGGCCAATTCTGCGGATCAGGACAACGAAGCTCCGAAAACTCAAGGAACTTCCTGCCTGTTCATTTCTTAGCACTGCTGAAACAACATACCACAAAGTGAGCAGCTACAAACACCAGGACTCTTGTGTTTCTAGGGGCTGAAGTCTGAGATCAACGTGCAGGCAGAGCTGGTTCCTTCTGAGAGCTAAGGAAGAACACACTCCATTGTCTCTCTGAGTTTCTGGTGATGGCAGCAGCAGTCCTTGACATTCCTTGGCTGACAGCCGCACGTGATTGCCAGTCTCTGCCTCCATCTCTACAAGATGCTCTCCCAGTGCCTGTGTCCCTCCAGAGTCACCTTCTTTAAGGGTGCTGGTCATACTGGATTAAGAGCCCCACCCTACTTCAGCATGACCTTGTCTTAACTGCACCTGAAATGACTTTATTTCTTTTCCTTTTTTTTTTTTTAACGGTATCAGGGATCGAACTCAGGACCTTGCACTTGCCAGGCAGGCGCTTATGCCACTGAGCTATATCCCCAGCCCCCATGAAATGACCTTATTTCTAAACACAGTCACACACGGTGCTTGCCTGACAAGTGTGAGGTCCTGAGTTCAATTCCTGGTACCAAAAGATAAATAAATAAATAAACACAGTCACAGCCTAAGGTACTGGAGGTTAGGACTTTTGGGGAGCAGTGCATAGGGGAGGGAGGTTCCATTCACTACTCGGCCCATGGCCACAGAGCCCAGGAAAGAGCTAGAAAACAAGTCCAAGTTAGTCTAGCTCCAAAGCCCATGACCTTAACCACTTCCCAAAGCCAGAGGAAACGTGGTTGAGTCTGCTGAGAGAGGGGAAAAAAGTGAAGCTGGTTTCAGAGCTCTCCAGAAGGCTGGTTAAACATCAACTCGGGCCGCAAGTGACAGACAAAGCGGGCAGTGCAGGTGACAGTGCTAATAAGCAGCCTGGTAATCTCGCTGCATCAGTGTCCTCACCTGGCCCGTGGGCAACTATGCCACTGAGGAAGGCAGAAGGCAAACAAAGATAATCAACAGTCTCTAGGCTAGGAAGGAGAACACCGAGGGAGGAGATGCCGCTGCGCTGGCAGAGGGAGAAGAGATAAGGTTCCCAAGATTTTCTCAGGCTCACGGTGTCTTCATTTCAGGTCTTCATTTCAATTAAAGATTCAACTCTGGGAGACTACAGTATAAAACAGTTGTCGTGCATCTCTTTTCTCTACATATCCCTCTCCATACCTCCACCTTTGCCCCTTAAAATCAGGTGAGAGCTTCAGTTTAAGGCCCTCCAAGCATAAAGAAAACACGTGTGCGAGAAGGCCGAGAGGAGGGGAAAGGCCCCATGGGGCACAGGCCACAGCGGGAGCACACACCACAGCACCCCGAAGCCTTGCCAGCCGAAGGAAGAGAAAGATGTCAGTCCTAGGAGGGCAGCGTTCTCTGATCCCCACCTCACCTAGGCTCCCACGCGATCCCCCACCGCCTTGCTGCAGCCAGGTCAGGTCCACCAACTTGCCTGCCCCCGGCCAAATCCTCAGTACCCGCCATGCCCCAAAGCAGAATCTCCCTCGGTAAAGACACCTAACTCGGAAGTAGGTCCACACTCAGAATGATCCCGCAAGAAAGATGCAGGGCATTCCCTGGGCTGTCTTGGGACTGAACAAGGCAAAGGCGGGGGGAGGGGGGTCCAAGCGCCCTACACCAGGGGAGACACCCCTGTGGGCATCCGGCCCCACCAGAGGCCTCGCCCCTGCAGGCAGCATCCCTGCCTATAAACCTGAGCCCTGCTGGGCGGAGACACTGCGGCCCGCGGTGGACAAGACAGGATCCTGACAGGTGGGGATCCAAAGCTCCCTGGAAGTTGGCGCTGCCCACACGCTGAGGGGCTGCTACCTCGTTGCCAGGCACTTGCTGGCACTTTCCACATCCCAGCTCTTTTTTGAACAGTGAGCTTCCAGTGTGGGCAAAGCCCCGGGGGATGAGGAGATGCCAAGGTAACGGGAGATAAGGTGCTGAGCCGTGCAGCTCCGAACCCACTGGGAAGTCTGACTGCTCTGGGTAGACCAAGGGCAGCAGCAGCAGGTCTGTGAACAGAAACTGCTCCGGGGTCGGGGACAGGGCCTCCAAGCAAATCTGAACGGTGCAGGGAAAAACTTCAGGGAGAGCTGGCAACACAGCATCACAGTCCGTGGTCACAGCCGACACAGGGGAACAAAGTGCGGGCGACTAAGCCGGAGGAACAGCCTGGCTTGGCAAACCAGCGGGAGCTCACAGGAGGGGACCCAGTCTGCGGTGGGAAGGAGGAAGAGGAGCGCAGTGTCACCAGGGGCTGGAGGGCTCCGGAGGCCGAGCTGCTGGCCAGGAAACGCAGGAGCCCGCAGCACCCGGCAGACAAGAGACAAAGGACGGGAAAGTGCGCGGCCGGTCCGGGCAGGAGACGAGACCGGCGCGAGGGACCGCGGGCGGCGAGCAGCAGCTCGGACGGCGGAGGCACTGTGTCGAGGTGCGTGGCCACCGAAACAAGAGGTCCCGGTGCCCGTCCTTCGCCAGCCAGGGGCCAGCGCGGCCTGGCGCTTGCGGGGTCGGCCGCCGGCGCGCATCGGCTCTCCGGGGAGCGGG
>NW_004955406.1:5030843-5036449 GCF_000276665.1 Chinchilla lanigera | reverse complement strand
TCGCCGCCCCCGCCCTGCCTCCCCCGCGAGCCGCCCCTCCACCGCGCCCCCCGCCCCACGGGAGCTTTCCTCCCGCGCCCCACGCTCCTACCTCCTGGTAGGATGTGGAACGTTCCTGCCGGATCATGGCACTGAGCGGGGCAAGGCGCACCTGAGCCCGCCGCGGCCAGCGAGGCGCAGGGAGGAGACACCGCCGCGGCAGCGCGAACACCTCCCGGCTGCGCGTGGCTATTGCGGTTCCCAGTGCAGTGTAGGAGACCCGGCGGGGCTGCGCTCGGCGCATGCGCAGCGCCCCTGCCGCCGCCGGGCCGCGCGGGTGTAGCCGGGAAATGTAGTTCCGGGTGGGGCGCGAAACCCGGCCAGAGACTCACGTGCCTGCCCCTGCTCACTTCCTCTCTTTGTTGCTGGGGTACGGATGCAGAAAATGAACGTGGAGTGGAACGAGCAGGCCTAGCCAGATGAGAAGGAGCGCCTAATCTATAACTACAAGAGGAAGCTTGCTTGGCCTGGCATTTTATAACCGTGATCCGTGTCTGGAGAGAATTTTCTATGTCTCATGAACAGGATGCCCTTGACCCTGCAAGGAAACGTTCCCCACCCCCTTGTAAAAGGGGGAGCATTTCTCTCATGGTTGTATAGATGCAGAAACTGCGGCACCTTGTTTCATAAAGGATGGAAGGAGAGCAGTGATCAAAGTGAATATTATTTGGTCCAGGAATATTATTATTCTGTCTACACAGAGGGTCCAACTTCTTTCCATTAGTGTTCAGGCTGTGCTGCTCACCCGCAGGTGTTGCAATGCTTGGAGCCCTGCTAACCTCTGCCTGCTTCACAGGGCCTTAGGGCTCATGCACCGAACCCCAAAACGGCTCATGCAGTGAACCCCAAAAGCACTGCTCAACCCCAGCAGAAGCCTAGAGCCCTAAAGGCGGTGGAAACGTGGGTGTTGGGCCCATAGCAGGGTGGGGCCCAAGGACCACACCTTCCTTTCCTCCCACTGCCTGAACAGTTTGTCCGGGTGGTGCTCTGGGCAAGTTAGTGGTGAGGCCGATAAGAGGCTGCTTATTATGCCTGGTGAATGCTGCTTTGTGCCCAGGCAGCTGCAGCTCTGCAACTTCCTCCACTCGGCCACTGGCCTCTTCCCTCCTTAGTCTAAGCTTGAGAGCATGGGCCACATCAGAGCACCAGACCTCCTGGAGTCAGCAGTGGGAGGTCTGTCACATCTCCGCCCAGCCCCACTGCCCTGACATCCATTAAATGGGACAGTGTGTAACACATCATAGGCGCTCCACATGTTTGGTAAGTTTATGAATGGAACACTTATTCCAGCCGAGTTTTTGCCAAAACAAAAATACAGCAAGCAGCAAATTAAATGTCTTACTGTACTAGTGCAAGGGTGGTTGATAGCATTTTCCACATGATCACAGACCTTTAGAAATGGAAGGAACCTACTCCAACCCTATCATTTCTCTCTCTTCCTTGTGGCTGTGGCCAAACTGGAAAATGATGGGCCCCCACCAGCAAAGGAAATTTTGGCTAATACAACATTCAACTTAGTTTAACAAACATTATGTTCCAGGCACTGGAGTAGAGAAATGAATGAGCTGCCCCAACACCTTGTTCCTGTGGCTCTTCCTTCCATGCTGGTGTGCAGAGGCAGCCATAAACAGGGAAACTGTTTCCAGTTGTCTTATTCCCTCATGAGCACGCACCCGTCAGGCTTCAACCCTCTCCACTGGAGCAGGGCCGGCCAAGGTCACAGCAACCTTCCTGCTGTCAAATCAGATGGCCATCTCCCTACGTTGCTTTTCCTTGACTTAGCTGCAGCTTTGGACTGGGGCCAGCTCCCCTCTATGGGATAAACTTTTGTCCTCTGGCCTCTGGGACGCTACTCCTTCCCACGCTCCTCCTACCTCACTTGCTGCTCCTTCTCACTCTCCTGTGCTGATTTCTCCTCAGCTCAGCTCTACAGAGCGGCCTCTCCAAAGCTAGGTCTTCCATCTCCTTTCCACTTTCTGCCAAGCAGCCAGTCTCAGGGCTTCAGCTGTCATCTATACCCTAGAGCCCTGCTATGGGTCTAATGATGCCCCCGCAAAACATGTTGATATCCTAGCTTCAGTTCCTCAGAATATGACCTTACTTGGAAACAGGGTCATTACAGATGTAAATTGTTGAGATGAGGTCATACTGGAGTGAGGTGGTCCCTTAATCTGAGTCCTTATGAAAAGATGGAAGATGATGTAAAGATAGACGCATAGGGAGATTTTCCGTGCAATGACAAAGCAGAGAATGAAGTGATACAAGTGTAAGCAAGATGCCTTCAATCACTTGCTTGCTCCTTACAGGTGGCAGTTCCAGGGACCACGTGCCATCCCTCAGCCAAGTAAGAGGCACTGTCCCAAAGATTGCCAGTCACCGTAAGCAGCTACCGAGTGGCAAGGAAGGAGTCTAGCCAGAGTCTCCTAGGGTTTATGGCCCTATGACACCTTGATGTCACACGTACAGCCTCAAGCATTTTGAGAGACACAGTTTCTGCTGTTTTAAGCCATGCAGTTTGCGGTCCTTTGGTAGAGCAGCCCCGAGAAACTAACACAATTCCCAAGAGTAAACAAACTCATTCTTTCTGGCCTCCAATTTGCCCCTGAGACCCAGGCTCCCATGCCCAGCTGCTCCGGTCACTTCACCCCAGAATGTCCTCCTGGAAGCTGCTGAGTGCAGCTACTGATGCAAAAACCCCCAGCCAGGCTGCCTGGTCCACAGTCCTGGCTCTGCCACTTACAGACTCTGTGATCTTGGAGAATTTATTTAATCTCCCTATGCCTCAGTTATCGTATATATAATATGGGAACACTGCTATCTATTCTCAGAGCTCTGCAAGGATTAAATGAGTTATCAGATATAAAGCTTAGAAAATCATCCAGCAGGTGTAAGCAGTAGGATAGCGTTTGTGGTTATCATCAGGTTCAGAGTGGAACCTGGGCCCTTCCCACCCCAAATCTGCACCCCTCACAGCCCCTCTCGATGTATTAAACTCCATCCTCTCCTGGGCTCTGGTCCAAACCCTTAGAGTCATCTCAGTTCTTCCCTTTTTCTTATATTCTACATCTAAGTCAGCAAATTCTCTTGTCTGTACTGTACAAATGTATTCCGAATCTAGGGTAGGCCACCAGAATTTCTCTTCGATTCTTTCCATAGCCTCCAAGCTGGCCTGTCTGTTTTACTCTCGCCACCCTGTAGGCTTTTCCTGCCACAGCAGCCAGGGAGAGCTTATTCAGTAGTCAGATCACGGCATTCTTCTATTCTGGTCCCACCAAAGCCCACGTCCCCACAGTGGCCTACCATTGATCCCTATAGGATCTGCCCCCCAGAAACCGCCTTTCTACTCCAATGTGCCCCCTCTCTCTGCCCCAAGATGCTGGACACATACTGGTCTAAGCACCTTTGCGTTGGCTGTTACCTATGCCTGGAACACTCTCCCTGGACATCCATGTGACTCACTTCTCCCCTTTCCATCAGATCTTTTTCCAAATGTCAGCTTAGCACTGGTGCCTTTAATAGTCAGTTTTCCTGTTGCTGAGACAAAATACCCAACACCCACAATCTAAAGAAGGAGAGGTTTATTTTTAGCTCACAGTTTCAGGGGGTTAGTCCGTGGTCAGCAGGTGCCAGGGCGGAAATGGCATGGTAGAAGAGCATGGCAGAGGAAAGCTGCTCCCAGCATGGCATCCAGAAGCGGAGGGAAAAAGGAGGAGCCAGAGACCTCCAGCGATCTGCCTTTTATGACCAGACCCCACCTCTAAACAGCACGGTCAGCTATGAACCCATCAGTGGATGAGTACAGCACCCCCGTTATCTCATCACCTTCCAGAATCCCCACCTCTGAACATGAGACTTTGGGGCAACACTTTAGATCTAAACCATAACACGCCTCCTCTGGACACCCTCTCAAGGCAGCAAACTCCATCTGCGGTACAGCCCTCTGCTCCATTTTCCTCCTTGACACACACCATCTTCTGACCAGTTTCTCTTCCATCTCCCCTCACTAGAACAGGCACTCCATGAAGACAGGTCTTAGGCGCTGTGTTCACTGCTGCCTCCCAGCGCCTCTGGTATTGTTTCACCTTACTAGCGGTTCCAATTGTTGTGGACTAAATAAACCAACAGAACAGCTTCACATGACAACAAGAACACAAAAGAAAATAAACAGGTATGTGACAGGGATTGCTAGAGCAGCTATAAGCAAGATGTGTTAATTTATCTGAGGAACATCAAGAGGAGGGGCCTCGAGGGGGAGAGAGAGGAAGGAGAAGGGGAAGGGGAGGAAGAGAAGGGGGAGGGGGAGGGGCGGGAGGAAGAGGGGGAGAAGCCTCACGATGGTGGTTACTTTTGAGTGGGATCTAAATGACAAGGGGCCAGGACATGCTGCCTATCCCCCTGCAGAGGGTCTGGGCACAATGCAAAGGCCCCAGGCTGGAGCACAAGCTGAAGGCAGGGTGGACGATTAGCACAGTCAGGGAGGCTCAGGGGACCACAACAAGGAGGGTGGGCCCTGCTGCTCCTGGGCCTGTTTGCTCCCAGATCCAGCCTTCCCTTCGCCTGTTCAGCGCGGGGTTGCAGGAACTGGCCCGATGGGCTGGGCTCAGCACTTCAGGAGGAGACGCTGCCCAGGGTCACAAACTGCCCAAGGTCAAGGCTGTTCCTGAGCCCTCCTCCTCTCCTGCCTTAGAATGCAGCTGCTAACCCTGTGCTCCGCCATCCCTCACACAAAGGCTCCATCCACTGGCAGCGTGGTGGTGGCCTCCTCTGGTCGCTGTCCTCCGGGCTGCCTCGGGTTGCGCCCTCAGCCTCTTCCATCACCTGGGAGGTCACCAACCTGTGTCGCAGCCATTCTGCTTTACTCCGTAGTTTGTCTTTCTAGCAGGTGACTGACCGATTCCAAGTGCTCTGAGTAAGAGTGCGGGATCAAGTGAACACCGGCACCGGCACCCCTCCAGGGCGGGGCCTGGAGAATCGAAGCGCATGGGAACGAGTTCTTCACCTGCAGACTCATCCTCCGCATGAGCAGGGGGAGCTGGAGGTGAGCGGTGGGAACGACAGACAATCTTTTGGTTTAAAGAGGGTCCTGCCAAACAGAACTGCAGAGAGAGAAAGCGCTCAATTAGAAGGGCCGCACGCTAAGCGGCAGGGAACAAGAGGCCTCAGGAAGGCCGCGATATTCTACTCCGGGGTCCAGAAGGGCGCCTTCCAACCCAGAGGTCCCGTGACACAGCCACCTAGAAGAATACTTTCTGAATGAATGAATGAGTTTAGACTTGCAGAAATGTTAGGCATTATTATGTGGGGGCATATTCTTGTGTGTTGCCCTACCCTTTGTTAAACTCCCCTCGGGAATTGGAAATGGGGGAGGCCGAGAGCGAGGAGGGAGGGGGAAAGAGGAGGGGATATCTTAGATTATAAACAAACTTTCCAGCGGCTAAATGCGGTGCGGGCTCATGCACGGACTTCCTGCAGGCACGGACTCCATGCAGCGCGCCCCTGCCCTTGATGTCCCGGGCTGAGCAATGACTTTCACCCCGCAGCCCGGGCCAGGAGGCGGGGTTTCGGGC
>NW_004955406.1:4860485-5030487 GCF_000276665.1 Chinchilla lanigera | reverse complement strand
CGCGGCCTGGCCTCCTCTCTGCAGGGACGACGGTGGCGAGGGTGGAGCGTGCTGCCCTGCGCCTCCCACCGCCGCCCCGGCCGCGATTTCGCTGGAGAGCGTGCGGTCTTTCAAGGAGGCTCCTCGGGTGGGCCACTCCGCGCCCCCTGGCCCGGGGAGGAACCAGGCCTTTCCAGCACCTCCTTTTCCTGCTCCTCCATCCCAGGCCTCCGCAGACCACACGTAGCGTCTGTCTCCGGGGCTGATCCCGAGGATGGTTGTCTAGTGTGGGAACAGGACCCCGCCCTGAGGAGCGCAGGGGGCTGGGGGTGTTAGATGGGGATCAGCTCTGGCTCGGAGAGGAGGTACTTCCTGCGCCATGGCACTTCCGAGCAGGCGGCAGCCAGTCTCCTGCTCTTAGAGGTGGGGAACTGAGCGCCACACTGCTAGTGGGAGAGCAGGAAGGGACCGGTTGTTGTCTCCCCCAAACCTCTGGCCCCTGACTTAACAGCTTCAGTCGAGGAGGCCCACAGGGGGCAGGGGAACCAAAGGAAAAGCAGAATGGAAACAGACAAAATACCGTGGCTAAATGATAACTGTAACTTATTTTTTAAATTGCTGTAAATGCATATGAATAGCCCGCTCCATAAGCAATCACAGGGGAGGACCAGCTGATCACACCGGAGGGGAGCAGTAAATCCTCACAAAGACAACTGCAGCTGCTGGCTTGTAACCCATGCTGGGGAGGTGAAGCCAGCCCCGGTGAGGTCAGTGAGGTTGTGGGGACTGTTGTGGGAGCCAGTTAGGGAAAAATAAGCCCCCTTGCTG
Organism: Chinchilla lanigera; assembly: GCF_000276665.1. Classification (NCBI taxonomy): domain Eukaryota; kingdom Metazoa; phylum Chordata; class Mammalia; order Rodentia; family Chinchillidae; genus Chinchilla; species Chinchilla lanigera. Next base: position 5,029,680 of record NW_004955406.1, on the reverse strand, counting down.
TGCGGGCCAGGTGCTGCATCCTTCCCTCAGCACTGCTGCAGGGTAGGTAGGTGGTACCTAGTGACACTCAGGGAAACTGAGGCCTTGGAGGTGATGTGCCCGGGAGAGACGGGGCCTTGAGTTAGTTGCTTAACTTCTCTGGCCTCTGTTCCTCCGTTAGATGTGGCCATGAGAACACTTGGCCATAAGCTGAGGGCAGATTCCTGGAGACCCAGCAGCGACTGCCGTGCACACCTGGCCTGGGAGCCTCCTGGCTGGGTCCCTGCATCCTGATGGGGCCGAGATGGGAGACCAGGTCCCAGCCTGAGCTCACCCGATACAGTTAGAAAACCTGCTTTTGCCCTTTCCCTCCCTGTCTTCATTTCTTCATTCATTCTCTCTCTGTCTCTCTCTGTCTCTCTCTCTCTCAATGGTAGTGGTCGGGTTTCTAAGTTACATTTTATGGCTGCTAATATCACAAACATAAAGTATAAAACTCATTCTTAATAGATCTGTGGGCAAACAGCATTGCTTACATTTTTCTAGCACTGTACATAGTTTAATATCGTTGAAGGACAAACTGACAATACTAAGCGGTCACCTTGCATATATAATCTTTGACCCAGGAATACCATGTATGGAACGAGGCCTCAAGGAAGTCACTCACCAGACTAGACAGTAATTTGTAGGAAGATATTCATAATGCAGCCACTTATAATTCCGAGGACTTGGAATCACCCTAACATCCAAAATAGAAGAGCAGCTACCAAAACAGGTACACAGAGTCACTCGTGAGAGAGGTCCCATGTGGCCATTAGAGTGACAACCATGTCCAGCACACGTGAGGTAATGCTACCTCCAAGAAGCGAAGCGCAAAGTAGATCGTCCACACTGATGGCATCTGTGCGTGTCCACCGGTGATGTGGAAATGTGTGCTGATTTAAACCTCTCACCGTTTAATATTCTTTTGAATTTTTATATACATAAATTGCTTCAGTTCCTGGTCTTTTTAAAAGAGAGATTATCGGGTTCTTGCCGTGATGTGTTGTGACTTTTCCAGGGCTTTGCCCAGGTAGGTAGTGAGCTCACCAAGGACCAGATCGGGAACTTTAGCCATCGCTCTCTGCACGGTCCCTGACCAGAAAAGGTTTTCCTAAGCCTGCTGTGAAGCTGGGCCCTCAGAGGTGTCTTCATAGTTTCTCCCCTGCTTTCTAGGAAGATCAGCCCATCTACTTGGCGGTGAAGGGAGTGGTGTTTGATGTCTCTTCCGGAAAGGGTAAGTGGCTTGGCATCTGCAATCCTAATTTCTGGGGAGCTTAGAAGCCAGTGCGGGCACTGGGAGCTGTGAGGAAGGGTAGGGAAGGCTGGGCAGGTCCTTTTCCTTTCGTCTGAAGTGCCCAGATTGAGTTTGTCTTTGTTACTAGTTTATTTCTCTCACCTCCCCTGACCTCATTAACTCCAGGCTGCTGCTCAGAAGTCTTCCATGGCTCCCCGCTGCAGCCAAGTTCAGCTTTACTCTAGTGGAGCACTGAGAAAAGTGCTGTTCAGCAAAGAGCTGGCACAGGAAGACATTCTGGAACATTTTAATGCCATTTAGCAGTTTTCCAAACTGTAACTACAAAGGAAGTAGTTTGGTAATAGTTGGTATTTTTTTATTCTATTACTGAATGGAAGTAGACTTGGCTTCCACCAACATTTAAGAAGACTGGATTTTTTTTCTTTTCTTTTCGTTTTTTAGGTATCAGGAATCAAACTCAGGACTTCGTGCTTGCCAGGCAGGCACTTGTGCTGCTGAGCTATATCCCCAACCCCTGGAGGTTGTTCTTGTTTGCATTTTTAATTTTTTATTTGACCTTCTCTAAGAATCACCTCTCAGCCCCCACTGTGACTTAGTCCATATTTTGAGTTCATGGAACCCAGCCTGCTGGGTGGGGTGGGCTGCTGGGCTTGACATTGCCATTTCTTCATCTGTCCCCAGGCCTGGAGCCTTTCTCAGTGTTGAGCGGGACCTTGGAGTCCCCATACTTGCACACCCACACTGCTTGCTTCCTCCCACTCCAGAGTTTTACGGGCGAGGAGCCCCCTACAACGCCCTGACCGGGAAGGACTCCACCAGAGGGGTGGCCAAGATGTCGCTGGACCCTGCAGACCTCACCCATGACACTGTGAGCCCTGTGATGAGCTGCTGTCACGATGCCCCCTACCCTCAGCCGTGGCCATCTTTTTAATGTTTGTGCAATAGTGAAGCTTCTTAGTTAGCCTATTTCTCTCTGGTCCACTTAGGGTGCTGGCTCACCCTGTTCTTGAATTAGATTATCTTGTGTAGAATGCTTAGTAGGAAACCTTCCATGGCTCCCCTTTACGAGAGTCAAGTTCAAACTCTTGTGAACCTGCCGTCCTCACAGTTTGGCCCCAACCTGCCTTGGTGGCCCAGTTGTTCTTACAGCCTCATCCTGGTGGGGCTCCCCCAGCCCCTGTCAGGCTTTCTCATGAGACCTATGCTGGGGCCACTTTTAATAGCTGAATGGATGAACTGAGTTGAGAAGCAAGGTCTCCCCCATGCCTGTATTTCTCTGGAAGAGAAAATAGCATTAAAAAAAAAAAGTAATCCCCGCAGTAAGGCTAAGATTCATCCCAGTGAGGCTTAACATTAAATTGATATGGAGATAAAATAGAAATGAGTCAAACTCTTAAACCACAACATTACAGAAACAAATTATGAAAGGGGAAGTGTGTTAGTCAGCTTTCCATTACTGTAACAAAATAACTAATATCATGAACTCAGAAAAGGTTTATTTTGGCTTACAGTTGTAGAGGTTTCAGTCCATGACCAATTGAACCCATTACTTTTAGGCCTGTGGCAAGACGACACTTACCTCATGGCCTGGAAGCCAAAAAGAGGAGGGGGCTCTTGTCCCGCAGTCCTTCTTGAGGTCATAACACACACACCACCATGACCACCCCACCCTGCCCCAGTGACCCGACTTCCACCCGCCAGGCCCTCCTTGTTAAAGTTCCACTGGCTTTCAACAGCACCCCCTGGAGTCCAAGCCTTTAACACATGCACCCTAAGTACAAAGATCTCCTAGGTCCTAACTACAGCAGGAAATGTACATAACTTATACTAGGAACATGGAGTGTGGTAAGATTAATCATAAGGAGTGCCCAGAGACCACCCCACCCAGGACGAGTGTTCTCTAGAGTTTTTAATTCCTGTATCAGTTAAGCAACAAAAAATGACAACATTGCTCTCCCACACCATAGCCATCTGCACTGTTAAAAAGTCCATTGTCCACTATTCGTTGTTGAGATGTTTTTTCTCTTGCACGCGGGTATGGGGAGGGCAAGGCGGGGATGAGGAAGGGTGAGTGCCGCACACAACTCACTCTTCCATCCCTGTGTTTCCTGGACCGTTTCCCCCCAAGACGGGGCTCACGGCCAAGGAGCTGGAGTCCCTGGAAGATGTCTTCACCAAGGTGTACAAAGCCAAGTACCCCATCGTCGGCTACACGGCCCGGAGGATCCTCAACGAGGATGGCAGCCCCAACCTGGACTTCAAGCCCGAAGACCAGCCCCACTTTGACATCAAGGATGAATTCTAATTCTCACTGCAGGGGCGGCTTCTTGTGTGGGTGAGGCGGTGGGAACAGGAGCTAAATCTCCTGCAAAGCAGTCTGCCTGGAGCCTCCGAGTCACCCGGATCAGAATAAATCAGCCTTTAACCCAGAATAGCAGGTGCCTTCATAGTCCTTGGTCAGGAGCGCCGCTCACCCCGGTGTTCCTGCCTGCACACTGGCGGGGTCCGCATCATAGCCCCAGTCAGAAGCTGCCTGAATGTCAGCATCGGCCATCTGCGCACTGGATTCTGGGTGACCTTTGTGTCTTCTTTATACTTTTCTGTACCTGGCAAATTTTCTATGGTGATCCCATTTATAATAAGAAAAAATAAACTTCCTGTTGTTAAAAAAAGGAGACTTCTTCTACATGAGCTGCCTCCTTGGGGACCTGTCGCACCCCCTGCAGGTTTGTCTGCCTGTCCGTCATCCTGCTTTGTGTCCCTCTGCCTGTGCAGGGACCAGGCACTGGGGCCCACACAAGCAGGATGGCAGGAGTGGGCAGGGATTTGCTGGGAGGGCGTGAGCCATCTGCAGCCCCATGTGGCTGGGAAGAGGTATGGAAGCCAAGTCCAGCGGGGCAGAGCCTGGCCAGGGTCATTCGGAGAATGGTGACAGGCACGCTGGACTACGATCAGGTTACAGGAGGACACTAGGCACGATCTGGGGACATTTTCCTTTTTGGTTGTCATGACTGCAGGAGCTACCAGCATCTAAGGGCCAGGGATGCCGCTGAGTGAGTGGTAATTCACGGGACCCTCAGCCCCCATCACATGCCTGTCGTGGTGAGGCTGAGACACCCCGCATTAGGCTGATCCTAGAAATTTCACAGCAGAGATGACATTCTTGGATACAGTACCTTGTTTATAAAATGAACTGCAACTGCCTTACCCCAAAGAGAATTTTCACGTTAAGCAGAAGAAAGTCCATAATGCTGATCCCCAGACCTTACCCCTAGGGCGTCCAGTTCAGTATATCTAAAACGTGTCCTGGGAACTGCATTTTTAATGAGCAGCCCAGGAAAGTGTGGGACTCACTGTGACAGATGCCCGATGAGAGATGCCCGCAGGTCCCCTCAGGGAGCACCGGCCCAGCTCCTTCCTGAGCACCAGCTTGGCCTTTGCTTTTTCCTTAGCGTGATCCGTGGCTGGGGAGTCTCGAGGCAGATACCTGGGTCACACTCAAGAAGCTGGGGACTTCATGGGCATCCAAGAGGGACAGCTCCAAAAGTACCAGATAGAACCCTGGTCTGGAGTTCTGAAAGTCGCTCATACAGCCCTGTCAGTCTGTAGCAGGACAATTTGCCCTTACTCAGGTGATCAATGAATGAGCGTCTGAGCACCTAGGACCACTGGAGAGATGACCTCTTCCACGCAGGCCTTCACCGTTTCCCGTCACCACGTTGTAGGGGCCTAGAGCTCCCTCCTTAGACCCTGTCTCTGCAGCAGGGTGAGGTCCCCAAATTCAGGCTTAGAGAACCACTGCTCTTCCTACCCCCTCTCCCACCCTTGGCCCCACCATCACAGTTCCCCGCCGGCCCTGGACAAGCCCGAAGGACTGACCTGCACCAGCTGCTGGGTGAGGGAAGGGGCGGGCTAGGCCACCCTAGGAGAAGGAGCAGCCTGGGTCATTTTCGGGGAGAGGGGTGCAGAGAAGGCTGAGGGGGGGCAGTGGGACTGTGGAGGGGCTGGATACTTTACCTGTCCTCACGCAAGTCCAAGTTCAGCATCTCTGATGGATGCTGATGCTTGTCTCCAGTCAGGAGCGTTGCCGATACCGGTGTAGTTTGTGAAGTTCTTCCTGCTGAGTTGCAGCCTCTCTGTATCTGCTTGGGGGAAGCTCATTCCTCTGCACCCCAGAAAGCCAGTCAGTAGCCTCGCCTGGCTGTGCTCTGAGGCCTGCCGCACCCACAGTCCTGCCCATGCAAAGAATCAGAGGCAGCAACTTGCTCAGCCGGGGAAAGGAGGAAAAAAAAAAAAAAAAAATCCACTAAAAAAAAGGCCTTGAGCATGGAACCATTGCAAAACCATAAAAGAAGACCCCTAATTACTGATAAGGCAGCTGACTGCACCCAGGGCCCTTGAGGCCCAGGGCCATGCAGAGCTACCAGGCCAGGTCCCAGCCTTTCCTGGCAGAAGCCCTCCAGATTTATGGCTTCACCTTGCACCTGCTTCTGGCTCATGCTCCTGGGCTATCCTCACCACCTCCACGGCTGCCAGGAGGAGGAAAACCGAGTGCCTGGACGGAGCCAGCCCACCCTGTGTGGGCTTCCCTGGGCTTCTTAAACCCCATCTCCAAAAGCATGGCCTGCGGTGCCCTGGCCACCTGAGGGACTTCCTCAAGGGCTGCACCTGAAATCCGAGCTCAGAGCCCAGTCCTTGGAGGCGGTGAGTGCCCTGGCTCTGGCCTGTGAGGCTGGAGATGTCTGATGACTGGCAGCTTCCTGTGCACCTGGGTCTTGCCCTCACAGGTCCAGTACCGCAGGCAGAGGCCGTCCCCACAGTCCCACTCAGGACACCCGATGTCCGTTTAATGCCCCCTCTCTGGGCCGTCTTCACAGCCTGACGTGCACAAGTGCAGCCTCTCAGTGCCTGATTCTGCTTTTCCCCTGGCTCCCTGGAGCAGCCAGGCAGAGCTGCTCAAGCCACCTAGGCCTTCAGCAAGCAGACAGGTGCCAGGCACTGACATCCCTGGGGCCCCTCCCAGCTGAAGGGGACCTGGGTGAGCAGACCCTCCCATGGCCCCAGGGCTCATTCTTTGTGCCTCCTCAGAAGGCCTTGGGTGATACCAGCGCCTGTGTTCATCAGCTTTCTGTCACTGTGGCAGCATGCATAGCAGTCAATTTAAAAGGAGGAAAGGTTAATTTTCGCTTGTGGTTTCAGAGCGTTCAGGCCACGGTCAGTTGGCTCCATTGCCTCTGGGGACCAAGCGATCAACACACCAGCCTTGGGTGGGAGCACCCCGCACCCCAGCTACAGAAGCCCAATGGCGCACAGCGGCGTCTGTGCAACACGCTTCTGGGTCGGCCAGTTCCCCTTCCCAGTTCCGTTCTTCCGTTCCCTGGCGCTGGGTCGCACGGATCACTTCCCAGATGCGCGTGCCGACACCCAGCCCCATCCGGTCCTCCGCTCTGGGGGAGAACTCAGACTAATACACAGGTTTATGTCCTCAGACACCAACACGACACCAGGATGCCAGACTCACGTGCACTCTAGCTCCCTAGCTTCACTTGCTCATAGCAAACTTGTTTCGGAGGCCACAGCTGGGCCACAGGTCATTGGCTCCCACTCACTTTGCTGTAAGATGACGCTGTGCCCAGGTTACTTTGCAGAAGCCAGAAGTCCACTTTGGCGAAAACCTTGGCTTCACTGGGGCCGCAGGTGTCTGAGGGTGACTGGAAACAAGACGAGAAGCTTCTGTGCCTGTCCTCATGCTGCGTCCTTCCTTCGCTGTCTCAGCTCTTGATCTGATTCTGCTTAACGGGGCACAAAGCCGTGTCGACTGTTTCAGAAAGTTTTCCCACCTGGGTGTGGCGGCTCGTGCCTGTAAATCCCAACACCGCTGGAGGCCAAGACAGGAGGATCCCAAGTTTTGAGTCCGGCTTGGGTGATTTAACAAAACTCCATCCCAAAATTTAAAAAATGTAAAAAGGGAAGGGATGTAGTTCAGTGTGAAGGTCCTGGTTCAACTCTCAGTTCAAAAAAGAAAGAAGTTCCATTCAAACTGTGGTGAACACAGGGTGAGCTTGGCTTTTCGCTCGTTGGGGCTGGTGTGTATTTTCTTTTTGTTTTTCTCTTCCTCTCTTCTGCCCTACGCCTGTGCTTTTTCAGCAGCCACAACACCTGACACAGGGCCAGGGCTTTTTATGCCAGTCAGCAGTACCAGCTACATCCATGCCCCTGGCCAACGGAAACGGCCAGACTTTAGCCCATACCAGCAGATCCTATTCTCCAAGCAGCTTGGTCCCAGTCTCAACAGTGCGGACCCCTTTCAGCCAAGGCCCCGCCCCAGTAGACTCTGCCTGTGCAAGTGGGCTTCCCATCGGGTTTGGCCAGGCCTCCTTCCCACCGTCTCTGGGTCAGAGAGTCCTTCGTCGTGATTCCCTCCTGCAGCCTCAGTGTCCCAAGTTCCCAGAGTCCCTCGAGCAGCTTGTCCTTCCCCCAGAGCCCCCACAGTTTGGGCCTCTCTGTGCCCAGGGCTCCAGATGGCTCTGTGTCCCTGGGCCTTTGCACTTGCCGCCCTCTCTGTCTGGATGGTCTGCCCCTGGCCACACTGCAAACATGCCCAAATCCTCCCTTGGTTTCCAGTCCATTCACCAAGGACGTTTCCTCAGACCCCTCCTGCCAGGATGGGTACAGGGCACCCAGCACACCCCTGCTCTCAGCTGCTGCCGAGCTACGAGTGTGTTTTACTCTGCCCTACCCCAGCCGGGGCGCATCGCCTGCTTGCAGCTGTGCCCCCACCTCTGAGGTCTGATAACCTGAGGAGAGAGACAAATGCTGCACAGAAAAGGCATGATGTCCTGGCCGCACCCCTTTCTTCTGGCCCTCTCCCCCGTGAGCGCCTACATCGGGGAGCTGAACGCCTCCTGGGGCGCCAGCCAGCTCCTTGGCCCCTGCCCAGGGCTCTGCAGCTCCCGCCTGGGCACTGCGTGCAGGATCCCTGCTGGGTCAGCCGGGCCGAGCGCTTCCACAGCCTCATCATCTGGAGAACGAGCGTGTAAACATAGTAAGTGGTTCCCCTGGCAACCAGCACAGCAAAGGGTAACCACTAGGGTGGCCATGGATGCCTCAAGCCAGGCGCAAGACAGACGCTGTCCTCACCAGCCACTGCCCAGCCCCGGTGGCCTGGGTACCATTGGACCTGCCTCTCCCAGCTTGGGGGCTCCTTGGGGACCCCTGCTTGGAGCCCAATGGGGCTCTGCTCTTTCCACCTCCCGTGCTGAGCCCTGCTCCGCCCTAGGTCCAGCACAGCCCGAGAGCAGCAGGGCTCGGGCTCTGGGTGTGTCCTCCTCTGTTTGGTTCCGAGAGGACAAAGTGAGCTGCAGGAAGAATGAGTGAGAAGCCAGGGGACCCTCTGCAACCCGAGGTGCAGGAGCGGGGTTCCTCGCACAGCCCCCTTCCACCCGGACAGTCCACTCTGCCTCACTGCAGAGGAAGCCGGGTCTTCTGGGGGCCCCATCCCAGGGTGGTGGCCGGAGGATGCAGCCTGCCGGGCTGGTGGCAGAAGCGCAGAAATCCTGAGCAGGAAGGTATCCTGAGGTCCTTTCCAGAGAGACTCTGTTTCTCTTTCCACATAGTTTCTTCTAGCCCCAAGGGCTTGAACCCAGGCCCTTTGCACTGAGCTACATCCCCAGCCTTTTTTATGCCTTTATTTTGAGATGGGAGGGGTCTCGCTAAGTTGCCCTGGCTGGGGTCAAATTTGTGATCTTCCTGTCTCAGCACGCTGGGATTTTGGGTGTGCACCACCACATGTGGATTAGTTTACTTTTTTGTTGATCAAGTATTTATTGTGCTGTAGTGTTCTCAGGATTCTGTGTGAACAGGACAGTGTCCCTGGGGAGACCCCTGGGACTAAGGACGCAGGGTACGGACTCAGACATCACCCAGAGGGGGGCAGTAGGAACCGGGCCCACCAAGGGCACTAAGCGCCCGACGGTGGCAGCTGCCAGGCACCCAGAGCCCTCTTGCTTTCCCTATCCCCACTTAGCTGAGTTCCCCCGAGCTGCCAGCCCTACCCTCTTAGCAGGCCTTCAGGACAGGCGTTTCCCTTGCTCAATAAAACATGTGGGTACTGCTGACAAACTGAGTCCTGGTCAGCCAGAATGGAGTCATTCGTGCTAACTACCAAACCCAAGCGGTTAACATGTGAGATCTGCTCAGAACTGCCCCTCCAGAAAATCAAGAGCCCCATGGTAGCCAGATCCCAGGAGGCCAAGGGGCGCCCAGAGGGTGCCTGTCTGCTCGCCCCCTTGTTGTTCAGCCTTTTCTGACTGGGCAGCCCAGCCTCCACCCAGGCCGTGGGCTCTGTTTTGGACACCGGATGCCACCTGGTTCACAAACTGCTAATGAAAGCTAACTAGGTCTGTAAGATCCAGTTTGTTAAAATTTTATTCTTTGATACTTTCTACAGTTTATGAGTTACAGCTGACTTCACATATTCATTAATTAAACAGCCAGATGCATCTTTCTCGTGCCGACTGAGTATCCAGTGTAGGGCTGGGTCCTGCTGGGAGTGGGCCCGAGTAGCGGGGTGGGGGTGGGGGGGGGAGGGGAAATCAAGAAAACAAAGGCAGGAATCTGATCCGTTTTGAACCTAGGGCCTTTGCGGTGAGCCACATCCCCAGCCCTTGTTTTTATTTTTATTTTGAGATCGGGTCACACTAGTTGCTAAGTTGCCTAGGCTGAGCTCTATTTTGGCTCCTCCTGCCTCAGCCTCCAGAGTCCTGGCATTACAGGTGTGCACCACCATTCCCAGCTCCCATCCTGCTTTTAAGGGTTCCTAAAGAGGATAATAGTGAACTGAGTTGCAAAGCCGTTTCCCTGGGACTGGAACCGGGACTAGAATCGGGACCGGGACCAGGACCAGGAGCTGGTTATCCCTGGAGTCCCTGTAGGACAACCTGGGGCAGGAGGCTGCTGTTGGTGTCAGAATCCTGAGACCAGCTGCACAGGAGGACAGCATCCCCTGGTGGAGGGTGTGTGGAACTCTCCAGCAGTTGTTCTGCAAAGCCCAGAGGATTAAATTGCCCTCAGGAGCTGCTATTTTTGGTCCCCACTATTTCCATAATGAAAAACGAACAGGAGCGGCCACATGGCTGCCAGGGAAGCCGAGCGTGCTCCCTGGCTCTCTGTCCCCTGGGGTCACTCCTGCTCTTGTTCGCGAGTCAAATCTCGGTGGTTCAAGGATCCTGGAGCAGCTGGCCAGGCCTGGCGGAGCAGGGAGGCTGCTGGTCATCACAGTGACGTGTTGGAAAGAACGCCGCATCAGGGTCAGGAGCCTAGATGGCATCTACGTCCGTGGCTGAGATAATAATTACAATCATAGCCACAATTACCCAGTGCCACCCTGGGTCAGGCCTCGGCCTGGAGCTTTACCTGTGTGGCTGACTCGGATCCCCACCAGGAGCCCAGGAGGGCGGTGGAACCAAGGCACAGAGAGCGCAGGCCTCCGCCCCAGGATCAACACAGCACACAGTCAGGACGGGAGCGCGTGGCTCTGGGGACCCCATGAACTAGAAGTGGGAAACTGGTCGCACTTTCACAGGATCCCCAGGCCAAGGCAGTGCGGCACCACCTTGTGAATCTAAGGGGCCCCTGTTCTAACACCCAGTGAGCACAGTGTCTTCCCACAGGAGGGGACACCAGGGTCAGGGCCCTGCTCCCCAAGGGTTTTTACGGCTGCAGCATTCTTCAGTGTTTGGAATGCCACCTACATCTACTTCCTAGATCCATCATCTCCCAGTTCATTCCCCTCCTTCCTCCTTTCCCTCCCTCTTCCTCCCTCTTTTCCCTGGGAGTAGAACCTCGGGTCGCCTGCATGCTGGGCAGGCTCTCTATCACTGAACTGCACCCCCAACACCACTTTGTATTTTTTTTAAACAGATTTGTAGCTGAGAAGATTCACACACCTGTAATCCCAGCAGTCAGGAGGCTGAGGCAGAGGGACCGCCACAAATTTGGGGCCAGTGCTACATAGTGATTTCAAGGACAGCCTGAACTACACAGGGAGACCCTGTCTCAAAAGACAAAAACGAAATAAAACAGGTTCCGGGCTGGTGATTCCGAGTCAGGCAGGCCCTGGGCCCTCCTGTAGCTAGAGGCAGCTGGGAGGTTGGAGGGAGCGTCCTGCTCACCCGTGTCCTGCCTGCACTGCAGTGGGGGACCCTGACCCTCCCACAGCAGCAGCGGAAGATGACTTACAGGATTCCCACACCGGAAGAGCCAAATAGCTAGTGGGCATCCCACTCCCCGTCCCTCGGAGGTCCCGCTAATTCTTTCAAGTTTCTCTCCCAGCAGCTTGGTGGCTGCCGTATCTGGAGGAAGAAGGTCAGAGCAGAGAACAAGGCAAGGGGCAGTCGTCTCTAGCGCACAGCTCCACGCCTGCTCCCTTGCGGTCTGTCCCGGCCTGTCCTTGCCAGCTGTCCCCAGGAGGAAGGCCATGGCCTCCCTGGCCTCGTTGAGGGTAAGCAGAGCTGGGCAGACAGAGGAGAGAGACTTGTGTTGGAGAGGCCGGGCCTGGAGAGAGCTCATTTCCTGCTCATGCTTCCCCACAGGTTAAACCTCTTTTCCCGGAGGTGCTGAGAGTCTGCTCTCGCAAGGCGGACCCAAGAAAGCGAAGAAAAGACAAGGGACCCAGCACTGACCGTCAACAGCCTGCGGCAGGATGCAGCTGGGACCCCGCGGGTCCTGCGCCCCTCGATGCCAACTTAGCTGCTCCCAGGTACTTGCAGGGTGGGAGCAGGTGGCCCCAGGCAGGTTTGGGGCCTTGCTGTCCTTGGTCTTCCTTTTGGATAGAGGAACAATCCCATTTCATTCTGATTTCCATTTAAATGGTTTTTTATAGCTTTTTCGAGGCACACAAAGGGTCGCACACATTTTCTGTGTACACCTTGGTGAGTTTGGACACGCACTTGTAACACCATTTCCACAATCGAGGGACTGAACTTATGGGTCCCTTCCAAGAATTTCCCCACACATGCATGTGTGTGTGTGAGCATGCGTGCATCCATGCATGTTTTCATGTAAGAATGCAGCAGATTTTAACCCTTTTTGAAAGGGCACAGCCCCCGTGGTCACCGGCAGGCACCGTGCTATGTGGTGAGCGCTGGAATCTGTTTACCTTGCAGAGCAAAATCTTTGCACCCTCTGAGCAAATTTCTGCCTCTTCTCTACCTCACTCCTGGCAACTGCTGTGCCGGTCTCTGCTTCCCTGAGATCGACCACCAGGTGCCTGAGTAAGTGGCGTCATGCAGTGAGCGTGCCCTGCGTTGGGCTCGTGTCCCTGAGCGTAACGTCCTGCAGGGTTTCTGCACCGTTGCTGTTGGCAGGATCCTTTCCTCTTTTTCAAGGGAACAATGCCCCATTGTGCATAGGCACCCACTGTCTTTATCCATTCAGCTGCTGATCGACATTTGGATCACTTCCACATCTTGCTTACTTGTGAATATGGAAAAATACAGTTACTCTACCCAAAGCAAACAGACACATTGTGCATGTGGTGTTCTGTAGACAGAAGGAACAGTGGGAGGGTAAACACCGCCCTGAGCGCATGTGTGGCTCCAGGAGGAGCTGCCCCGCCTGGGGACCCCCTTCCACCTGGTCCAACCTCACGGGTGTGTGTGTGTGTGTGTGCGTGTGCGTGTGTGTGTCCTGTCCCAGCCTTGGAACCACCTGGTTCTGCTTCATAGTGGGTTCTGCTCTGCTGGGACTGAAAATGACCTCGGTCTGCTTCTTTCTGCACCACCTCAAAACCCTTTGGTGGCTGCCAGCTTAGTAGTTTCAAACATCTGAGACCTCATGTCACCCTAACAAGTCAGACGTAAAGATGGTCACACATGCACACCAGCAGTTGTCCTGCGACTTTGCACCCACCCTGGCTCTGAGCAGGGCCCCTTTGGCCTGGCGTGAGGAAGTGTCCTACTGGCCTTGGGAGTGAGCACCTTCCTCACTTCCTGTAAGTCTGAGGCGACATCTACAGCAGCTGCCTCCAGTGCCTCTGAAGCCCGAGAAGGTGCCACTCCAGGGACTGGGGAGGGACGCTGCCCGTGACCGAGCATAGCACGTGGCCCCTTCCTTCCGCTCTCTGTCCTGGGCCGCATGGCAGTTCCGGTGCAGTGTGGCCCATACTCCCTGGGTCTCACCAAGACTCCTGGGCTGGTGGCCTTCACTGTCACCTCCCGCCAGGCACAAGCTGCCAGCGCCAGGAGAGAAGAGGCTGAGCTTGTGACCAGCACCGAGCGCCCTCTGCCCGGGTCCTCCTGCCACTCCTTGAACCAAGGCTGCCTGCCGGTCCTCTTGGGCTGAGTCCCTTTTCAAGACACCACAGTCCCTGTCCTGGTGGACACCAACCCACAGGAATTCAAAGCAACGTGCACTGTGGGTCTGACTGGGGGCCTTCGGGGGCTGACATCTGACTTATCTCTCCAGCTCCAATTTATTTAGTAAAGTTATTCAGTTAAAGAAAAAAAGAGGCGAATAAAGGGGAAAATGCTCACTGCTGATGATTTTATCTCTTCTCTTCCTCCTCCACGGACAGGACTCACCCAGCTGAGTGGATCACTCTCCACCTCTTCCCGCTCAGCCATCTGACGTTTGCCACAAAGCAGGGGTTGAGGACAGTGCCTGATCGAGGGTCTCCACCAACTGTCGTGGAGCCATAGGGCCAGGATGCCACAGGCCCCGGGCAGGGTTTCCAGAAGTGGGGGAGAATCAGAGGACCCCCCAACTCCTCCACCCCGTGCCTTGCCTCCATTCTAGCCTCACTGGTGACCTAGATGGGAAGGGAGTGTCAGCGGGGACCTTGGGGGTGCTTGTCACACTAGGGAAGTGAGTGGCCTTGGGTGCCCTTGCAGGTTACTCTAGACCCTGCTGGGAGCATCCGCAGGTGGGCGCAGCAGGCAGGACCCAGCCCCACACCCTTGTCAGGCAAAGTGGCTGCTCCTGGCTGCAGGCCGCGGTGCGCAGGGGCAGCTCAGGGCCGTAAGTACTCATGAGAGCCATCTGGGCAGGGCGGGAACAGACAGAACCCTGGGGCTGCCCCAGCCGCCTCTCCAGGGCGCTGGGATCCAGGCTGCCACCTCCTCACAAGCCCCACACTCTGAAGGGACAGCCCTCGCCCCAGGGTCGAGAGGCCTGCATTCTGGTCTGGCTCCTGCTCACTGCCAGGGGACACAGGGATCCCAGGTCGGGGGCTCAGGTTCATCACCGGCACATGGAGGGGGCGCTACCTGTCCTTCCTCACGGAGCTGCCCTGTGAAGCTGTCGAGGGCTCTGAAAACTGTCAGGTGCTGTCCACACACAAAGTGCTGGCCTTCCCCAGCCAGGACAAGGGCCAGGGCAGCTCGGGGGTTTGGGGCTGCTCCTGCCTGCTTGTTTGTGTTTGTTTGTTCCTTTGTTTGTTCACAGTACTGAAGATTGATCCCGGGTCTTCACACTGAGCTACATCTCCAGCCCTTGTTTAAATTTTGAGAGTCTTGCCAAGTTGTCCAGGCTGGGGTCAAATTCATGACCATCCTGCTACTGCCTTCCAGAATGCTAAGATTACAGAGATCACCACTCCTGGCCTCCTGGCCTTGTTCTTTTGAGCTGAAGTTTCAAGGAACGGGACAGCCACCAGCTCAGTCACGGACAGGTCACCAGGGAGGTCATGGCCAGACCCCATCCTTGCATGGGGCTTCCAGGGTTGTGTCCAGGGGGACAGGGGCAGGGGTGCTGGATGTCCTGGAACAGGTAGCTTTGGGGGGTTGGGGACACTTTTCCAGGGCCAGCCCAGGACACGCTCTGGTTATTTCTACCCTGCTTCCATTGAGCTGACCTGCCTGTCCTGCCCCAGGAGAGGTGGACACTAGGCTTCCTCCCAGCAAACAGCACAGTGTAACCCAACCAGCAGGACCCAGCTGAGCAAGAGGTCCGGAAAACAGGAGCCTTTGACCCAGATAAGTGTCCACTAGTGGTAGGCTGGAAAATGTCCCCTAAGAGATGGAAAAGCAGAGGTGGCAGATTAGCAGGCGGCCAGCCAGAGGAATGCAGAAGAACCGGTTTTCAGGACTGGCAGTTCCTTCCTGAGCTGTCCCCTGCCTGTCTTCCCCAGGGTCTGTTGAAGTCACCAAGATCCAGGGACCACCAAGAAAAAATCCCTGGAATACATGAGTCCTATGGGCTTGGGATGGCAGGAAAGTCTCGTGCAAGCAAGGGGCAGCAAGCAAGAGGCAGCGCTCCTCTCCCCTCAGGGCCTCAGGCCCAGTGAAAGGTTCCTAATCTGGGAAAGCGGAGGAAGCAAGGTCCCTGGGATCAACCTGTGGGTGTGTCTGTGACACTTCTAGTGACAGTCCCCAACTCTAACTCCGTGCACACAGCATGCAGGACCAGGACAGCCTGGAAGACCGGGACACTCAGGCGATCTGATCCCAGGGCTGTTTATTTTTGAGGGTGGGGCTGGAGTGGGGCTCAGGAGCATGAGACGATGGGAAGACAGAAGGCCCCGCTGGCTGTCCTCACTTGTCCCACCCAACACACAACCTCTGCCTTTGCATTACGAAGAACCTGTTTGGGGCCAGTCCTGCAGCAGCTCCATGACCTCGTGGAAGACGCCAGGGCCGTCCCGCCGGCTCCCAGCCCACTTCCCTCCTGCCCCTCACCCCAAGGCCCCCTGAAGCCACCAGCAGGCTGCTGTCTCTTCCTACTTCAGCAGGTCAACGCCATGGCCGAGGAGGGTGAGGTTGACGCCTGTGTCCTGACTCCCCCTGGCCGGCTGTGGTGCAGAGGCTGAATCAGTCCTTGGGCAGCTTCTCCTACAACCTCGGCACCTGCCACCTCTTGGAACCAACCGACCGAGTCCTGCTGTTAAGTCAAGCTGTAGCAACGCAAGCCATGGGCGGTGGGGGAGTGGGACTCAGAAAAGAGGACCACCGTCCCTGACGGGGACGAGCGCACAGGTGTCTTCGTAAAGATCATCGACTCCGCAGACAGTCCAGAGTTGCCTCTTATTAACTCTGTGACTCTGGGAAACGGATTCAGTTTTCTCACTTTTGTTTCTTTAAAATAGGGACACAAATACCTTCCTTGCCTTGTTACTCTGAGGATCAAATCAAATAATACACAAGGGGTTATCAAAATGTCTGGTGAATGTTTATATTAAAAATTTATTACCGTAAAAGATATAAGCATGAGTCACCCTCAAGATGCTCTTCCTTGCTTTGAACACACTCATCCCACTGCTCTCGCCACTTTCTGAAGCAGTTCTGGGGGTCCTTCTTCATGAGGGCCTTTATGAGTTGTGATCAACAGTATAGATAACACTGCTGCCAAGCGCCATCCAGTGGAAAGGTAGGCAGGTGGAAACGTCGGTGTGTCCTCATCCACCTATTCACCAGACCTGGCACTGTGTGACTTGTGGCTCTTCCCCAAAGCCAAAATGATCACAAAACGTAAATGTTTTGAACAGATTCAGGATGCTGAGACAGCCACAGTAGTACAGCTAAGGACACTCATGAAAGAGGACTTCAGAGCTGCTTCAGAAAGGGACCAGAAGGATGGGCTAAGTGTATTCAGAGTGAAGCGCAGTATCTTGAGGAGGATTAATGTGTCTTTTACTGCAGTACTTTTTTATTTTAATTTCAGCATTCACAGTAGTTTTTATCATACCCTGTATGGGTAGGCGAAAGGCAGAGTGGGATTGTACGGCGAATGAAAACCCAGCCCCTGGAACCCAAGGACTTGAGGTGGAATCCTTTTCCCTGCTGTGTGTACTTGAGCAAGTTAATTTACATTTCTGAGCAGAATTTTCTTATCTGCAAATGGGCTTCCGGACCATCTTGTGGGGTTGCTGGGAGTCAAGGACTGTCCTGAGGACCGCGTGTGCTCACTAACCACTGTTAGACTCTGTCTGGAAGGTGGTGTGACGTAAGAGTCCCAGCTCCTGGTCTGCAGAGGCCTCCACCGCATTCTGCCCAACCCCAGGCCTAGTTTCTTTCCCCACTTCTCCCAATCAGGACCGTCTGCCCTTCCTACCTTCTGGCCCCAGCTGGCCTCTTAGACATCGCTCTGCCCTGCGTGGAGGCCCCCACCCCTGGAGCAGGGCTGGTGGGCTCTCGGGTCTGCCCCACGTCTGAGAAGGCCCTCTCCTCGCTGGGGAAGAGCATCCCCAAGGAGCCTGCGCTTTAGCAAGCCAGGCTGTCCCTGATGAGTCAGCTCCCAGTCTGAGAGGTTACCCCTACTGGCAGCGAGGCCCTGCGTGCCGCCCCTGTGTGCAGCGTCTCTTTCCATCCCATGAGTCAGAAAACACCAGTCACTCCACATGTGACCCAGCACCTTCTGCCAAGAGCTGCGAGCGAAGTGCCGGAAAACCCTCGAAGGACCAGAGAGCAGCTGCGAGAGAGAATGGAGCGAATGGAAGTCGGGACTCCTGAGGTCATCGGCAGAAAAAGTGCAGGGCGGAGGTGGGGGTGTTCGCCTGTCACGAGTGGCCAACCGCAACACGCCTGGAAAACTAATGTGACTGTTTTATCTGATTATAAATATAAGCCTTGTTTATGCAACACTCTTGGTCAATATAGAAAACTGAAAAGAATGGGCATCTAGCCAGCGTGTAGCCACCGTGCCCGTAATCTGCTGGCACGTTTCCACTTGCTATCAGGGTGACGCCTGCTGGGTTCAGGTTCATTGAGCTACCAGTCACTGCCCAGGCCCGGTCCTGCTCCTGCCTGGGTCCTGGGACTCTGACTCCTAGCAGGAGCGGGGATGGGCCATTCTGGTTCCCAGATCTGAGTGGTCTCAGAGACACCTTGGCTTTGTCAGGTCTTTGGAGCCAATGGGTCCCCTCCAGGGGACAACTTTGCCTTGGTTCCTCTAGGAGTAGAGTGGTAGACTGAAATTTTCCTTGTATCTCTTTGAGTAAAACGGGAATGTTGTAAAACTACCATATATAAGCTTTGTATAGCCAGATGGGGAAAACTTTGAGATATGTGGCTTTTTAACTTTTTGGACCAGATCCATAGTAAGATATAGATTTTGTATAGTAAGGGAGTATGTATACACACAACCGGAGAGAAGTTGTCAGAAAATTTCCCAACCATTCTTGACCTCACTACATGAAATACACCTGACATTTTGTATTTTATTCCATTTAAGTCAAATGAAGTGTGCTTTGAGGCGTACTAAATTGTTTTCATGACCCACTGGTGTGTGATAACTCAGCTTAAAGAGCATGAGTTTCGCTGACTGTGATTCCATGGCTGGAACACAGTCCCCAGTGCCCACAAGTTAAGGGAGAGATTAGGTTCATGGTTCAGGGGATTCCGTCCAGGGTCAGCCGGCTCCAAGGCAGGAACATCGTGGTGGAAGGATGTGACAGAGCAAAGGTGCTTAGTTTATGGCAGCTGAAAGCAGAGCCAGGGAGCAGGCTAATGAGGAAGTGGCAGGGACCAGACACAGACCGCAAGGCCATACCTCCATGACCCACCCCGATGCACCCAGAAGTGTCCTCTACCAATCCCGCGGGTGACTCCCAAAGCAATCGAGTTGCCATAAACAAGTTCAAGAGTTGTAATACTGATAGCTAGAAGGAGAAAAAGTGGTACAGACCGAGGAGCCAGCCTGCCTCAGGCAGAATCCACCATTCCAGGCTTCAGCATCTTCATCTGTAAAGTGGGAAGAGAACAGAGGTTCTCAGGGCTGTGACCTAATCAATAAAGCAGCTCTGTGGATGCCCAGCAAGAAGGAAGGCCACCTTGGCCTCATTCTTCTGCTTGTCTCAGGCGGTGTAGACTGGTGGACGGAAGTTCTTCATATTTCTTTGAGGAAAACAGGAAACTTGTGAAACTACCAATGCTTGGGTGGTAGACGAGGGACGCTGAGTGTTAAATCCCTGCGCTGCTCTCCATGGAGATGAGTGAGGGTGCCTGAACCTCAGACAGCAAAGGTGGGATTCAAAATTCCCACCTAAAGTCATGGAGGTCTTCAGGCTGCATAATGCTCAAGAAATGAATATTAAGGCCCATCATCGCCGGGCACGGTGGCTCATGGCTGTAATCTTAGCTGTAATCTGGCAGGCTGAAGCAGGAGGATCACAAGTTCAAGCCCAGCCTGGACAATGGGGAGACCTTATCTCAAAAGAGGGAGAGGGGGCTGGGAATGGAGCTCAAGGCAAAGGCCTGGGGTTCAATCCCAGCATCACAGACCTCTCCTGGGCTGTGGCAGACCTCTCTGAATTACTGTCAGGCTTTGGGGTCCACTCTGCATGCTGGTGTGTGGAGCCTGGCTGCAGCTGCACAGCTCCAAAGCCCAGAGCTCTCCTCCCCTCCCACCACTGCCAGTGGCCTCACCACTTCCCCCACCGGCAGCCCAGTCCTCTGGATTCGTCGCTGCACCCTGTCACCGAGCAATTTTAATAAAGCACACACTACACCATCTGCTCCTTGTCCGAGCTCTTCCCGGACTCCCACACGCTCTGAGCGGCCATCCCAGGCCTGGCCACTGGAGGGCAGTGGCGCGCAGGGGAGCGCCAGGCCGCGGTGACCACGGATGCCACCCAGAAGTCATGCCTGTCCCCACCAGCGCACAACCCCACCGTGGGCCTCTTGGGCTCGCCACTCCCTCTTCGCTCCTTTATGCCGAGCTGGCCCAGCCATCTTCCGGAACCGTTATCTGCACGATCTTTCTTCCCGGCTGGCCCACACTTCCTCGGGAACATTCAGAGGCTCCTTATTTCCCAGGAACCGCACACTTCCCCTTCTGTTTCCTCATTAAGCGGTGCTGGACTTCAGCTGCTGCTCCAAGGCGCGGCAGAGTCTGGAGCTGCTGGGAATAGGATGGGCTGAATAGGCAGCTCTGAGAAGTGTGGTGGAGCGCCCTTCCTTCCTGTTGACATTTGTGCAGCCAGAATGCTAGCCTGACAGAGAAAATGCCTGCGGTTTCAAAATAGAGCAAAGCAGAAAAACTCCAACTTGCATCTGTAGGTCACAAATGAGCGCCCGTGCTCCTCCTCTGAGGCTGATGTTGGTCTCCGCTCCCCCCGCCCCAACTCCCTGAAGTGGCCTCCTCTAGCTTGTGGATCCCTCAGCTGCCGAGCCCCTCCTCTGCCTGAGGTGTCCCCACAGCCCAGCTCCTCTGTCACCCCAGAGGTCCCACCACCCTCAGGACCCCGGAGCTCTGGGAGGTGTGTGCCGGTTTCCTGCTGTACGGGGTTGCCAAACATAGGGGCTCAAAACACCCTTGGTCTATCCTCTCACATTTTCCAAGTGTGTAACCAAGGCGTGCAGGGCTGCATTTTCCACAGAAGCTCTAGGAGGGAGTGAGCTCCTTCCTCTTCCAGCTTCAGAGGTGGTAGTGTCCTTGGCTTGTGGCTCGCTCCCTGTAGTCCGGGCTTCTGTCTGCACTGGCTTTCTAGGTGTCTGTCTGCAAGTCTCCATCCCCCTCACCCTTGCAAAGATTCTCATCCTGCGATTATGGGCCATTTGGCTGATCCATGTCCATTTCCTCACTTCAAGACCCTTAACTTATTACATCAACAAAAATCTTTTTTTTTTTTTTTTCCCCAAAAGATACAATAATTTAGGGTTCTGAGGACCAGGATGTGCACATATCTGTCTGCAGGTCACCGTGGAACTACAAGTTCCATTATGAGGCCGCTTGGAGCTGGCTCTCAGAGCTCACATGGACCAATGGGGTTTCCCAAACCTGCTAGGGCATCAAAATTCCCAGTGTGTGAGAGGACTTGGGGAATCACCTCAGCGGGGCCCCCATGGAGATCCAGGTGCAGGAGGTTTGGGATAGCGCTGAGCACCAGCCAGGAGCCCATGGGTTATGCAGTAACAAACAGGCCCACCATCTCAATGGCCTAACAGCGCTAGTTATGGTCACTGTGGCTTGGTCTGAGGCTCTCCTCTGCACTGTCCTCATTTTCGAACCTGGGTGACGGATCATCCGCCTTCCGGATGTGTCACTGGTCCCTGTTCGCGCCAGCTCCCTCAGCCGGGACCCTCGCGGCTTCCGCCCACATTCTTTGGCTGCAGCACTTACTATGGTGGGAGGTGCAATCCAAGTCTGTGTCGCAGGAGGAAGGACCTGGTATTTTTCAGAAAGCAGCATAAGTGCAGGACACATGGGAGCAGAGGGCTCTCTGTGGAGAGTACCAGAACAAGGCAGCTGGGGCAGGAACTCGCAAACAAGATCATTCAGAAGAGGCTCTGCAGATCACCAGTTACTTCCGGCAAGGGTTAAAGCAGGGGGTACTCCTTGTCATGCCAGCTCAGTTTGATGGGGCCCTTTCAGACTGACTGCTGTGGCTCTTCTGTTTTTAGGAAAACCTGGTCTGTATGGGGGATTTTCCTCCTTTCTTATAATTT
The DNA here is from genome assembly GCF_000276665.1 of Chinchilla lanigera. Classification (NCBI taxonomy): domain Eukaryota; kingdom Metazoa; phylum Chordata; class Mammalia; order Rodentia; family Chinchillidae; genus Chinchilla; species Chinchilla lanigera. The sequence continues at coordinate 5,008,023 of NW_004955406.1, read as the reverse complement.
CAGTTTGATCGGATGATGCTTAGCACAAGTGGTCCAGTGCAGTGGGGTCCTTCAGACCTAGTGGGAAAGTGCAGGCCAAGACAAGAGCCACTTCTGAGTTTTGTGCAAGAGCAGCGCGGGTGGAGGGCAGTGAGTTTGGGGGTGGGGCGCCGCCATCCTGCAGCTGGGGCCTGTGAGTTTGCTCTTGCTGCAAACGGCTGGCTCTCTGTCTGGCTCAGTCAAGCTAAGAGTGGACCCATGGGAAAGGACACTGATGCTCTGCAGCATGCATGCGCATCGGGCAGAGCAGGCTCAGAAACATGGGTTAGGGTCCACACTGGTGCTGCTACCAGTTGCCACCAATTACTAGACTCATGGGCCTGTGTCGAGTTCGAGTCCCCTCTCCTGCTGTCCGAGAGTCACAGCAGGAGGGCCCGGCAGGATCAACTGCTTCCCGCCAAGACTGCAGCTCCTGGGTGCCCCCAGGGGAGGGGCCTGGGTGTGAGCAGCTGAAGACCAGCGGAGGGACGTCTCTGTTAAGGTGCCCCTGCTTCTCCTCCTAATGAGCGCATTCTGATGGACAGGGGAATTCACTTTTCGTTCACGGAGCCCTTTGCTGCTTTGTTGGCGTGGTGGGGGGTGCAGAGGGAGGTGTGGCACTTCTTCCATCATCTCCAGCCCTGCTCCCACCAAGGCCACCAGGGTCCCCCAACAGAACCATGATGGATGCTTGACATGGTCGCTTCTCACACACCCCCAAGGCGCAGAGCCTCCTAGTAGGCTCTTGCGGGACAGGCAGCCGTGGGTTTCAGGAGAACGGGGCAAAGGATGAATGTCTGGCCTGAGCTGGGGTCTGAGCGAACTCTGGGTATTGAAGTGCAGAGCCCCTCGTCGGTGTCCCTAGAGAGCTGGAAAATGGATCGGCATGAAACCCCCACACATTTGGCATCAGTGTCCTGTGAGTGGGGAAACCCCCGTTCCCTTCTTTCATAGTTTTATTTGCTTAACCCTGGCAACCTTCCTAGAGTGTGATGCTTTCATGTGGGGCTACAGCCAGATTTTCTTGGACTCAAACTTTTCACTGTTGAAAGAAGGAAAGTTTGGGGAAGTGCTAGCTTGCTTTTTCTTTCCCCTTCTCGTGCCACCCTGAGAAACCCATCTGTAAGGAGTGCTTGATTGATTCTTTCACCCCATGCCTATTTGACAGAGCCCCATGTGGCCCAAGGGGTTGCAGAAAATGGGAAAAAATGAGGCAAACAAAGCCAAGTGCCTGCCCTCCAAGGGGTCTCTGTCCATTTATCAAGGTGGGAGGTGCAGGAAGGGAGGGGACCACACTGGATCTTGGCTGAGCTGTAGAGAGTGGTTCGCTGTCAGCGCTGCTAACCAGAAACTGACCTTGATGCTCTGGTTTCAACAGATCACTGGTCAAAGCTGATGCAAGGGTGCATCCCGGTTCTCTGGGACTCTCTTTTCCTTTCCCTCACATGTTCATAAGGTCTCCCTTCATACTGGTGAGTAGGAAAGCAGCTACTTTCTGCTAGGTCCTTGGAAAGGTAAGTGAGGCAGGAGAACCGCTAGTTCAAGCCCAGCCTGGGAAACTAAACAATTTAGCAAGACCTTGTCTCCTAATAAAAAAATATTGTAAAAAAAGGTTGGGGATGTGGCTCATAATGAAGTCTGCTGGGTTCAGTCCCCAGTACTACGGAAGGAAAACAGCCAGCCATTTCCCTGGGACTCGGGATTTAGCAGGACGATCCAGGCCAAGGTCGCTCACTGGGGTCTGGAAGCCACCTGCCCAGCCCTGGCCAGTGATAGGATCCTGGCAGAGAGAGACCAAGAGATTCTGAAGGCAGAGAAGTGTGCAAAGGGCAAAGCGCGCTCTGCTTTATGACCCGCCAAGTAAACAGCTCAGCCCTCGGGAGAAATGAGTAACCCGGGAGGAGCCAGGCCATGCAGGGCGGGGGTGTGTTTTGTTGCCCCAGGAAAAAGCAAGACAAATTGAGATTTCCCTGTTACCTGGATCCTGATCATTGTCCCCCCTCCATTATTTTAATCATTGGAGGAATTGTGTCCTTACCAGAAGGGTCTCTCTCCTGAGAACCGGGCGGGCTTTCAGGGAGCTCGGTGGTCCTTCCACGCCTGGGTGTGGATGGGGCCATCAGACGAGGGCTGGGAGAGGGATGTGGGGCACGGCCACCTGCACCAGGACACTCAGGCTTGCAGCCAGGTCATGCTGGCGCAGGAAGTGTCCAGCATGGGGCCACATGGGCCTTGCCACGAGGTTAGGGATGGTCTCGTGGGCGCCTGGAGCAGCAGCCCGAGTCCAGGGACTAGTGAGCCAACCACAAGCGTGTGGAAAACAAGAACCTTGTTTTCTCCTGCGCCTACGGGGCTCAGAAATAGAACTCTGCCCTTTGTCCTTGAGGAGCTGAGGCAACTGCCCCGCGTGGGTGTCAGTGACCGCAGGTCCTTTGTTCCTCTCTCCCACACGCTGTCCCCCTCCTTCCTCTCGCCTTTGACCTTCAGCCCACATCCCTTGCAGTCACGGGCTGTCTGGTGTCGTGCAGGGGATCCAGTGGCTACCAGGAGCAGTTCCACGACACAGACGTGGACACGGACATGGTCATGGCCATGGCCATAGTCACATGAGCTCCCTGCTGCACCAGCTGCCCCAACCTTCCTCAGCCCAGCCCGCCCTGCCTGTGCAGTCACAGGGTCTGGTGTTTCCCTGGCAGGAACTTCGGGGTCAGACACAGGCCTCCAGGGTACGGTTTTAGAAACGTCATCAGCTGAGGCTCAGAGTAAACACCTGCGTGCCTCTGCTCTTGCATCCTGTGCACACACTCTACACCAGCGGTTTTCCACCTGAGGACTTGTCTGGAGTTCTCTTCCCCAAGTATCTTCAACTGAGCTATTGTGGCTGCCTCAGTGTCCTGAACTGATCTGAAGTGTTTGCCTTTCATAGTCATTCTGATTTTGGGGAAGAGCCAGAAGTCACTCGGTGCCCGCTCTGGTGAGCAGGGTAGATGAGGACACCCCGTCACGTTCTGACAAGCCTGCCTTTCCTTCGGCTGGCACTAGGCAGCAGCATTCACTGTGTTTTTTACCATAACTTGTGAAGACACTCATGAAAGAGGACTTCCAGAACTGCTTCAGAAAGTGGCAAAAATAGTGGGATAGGTGTGTTCAAAGTGAAAGGGAGGATGGGGGGGCCTCGTGGCAAGATGTCTTACTGTAATAAATTTTTTAAAGACTTAAACATTGTATATTTTGATTATCATATATAGAGACATACAAAAGACTCGTGATATAATACCCTCACTCCCCGTGAGACACCCTCACATCAGTTCTTCTACTCTGTTCAGTGTTTTAAAAACATGCCTCTCAGTCACTACCAATTCCAAGACCATTCTGGTCTTGCTCTGTGTGTAGAAAGTGCTGCTTCAGCACAAGCCTAGAGGAGTGGCTCCTGGTGCCCACAATGGCTGCAGACAGGGTGCCTTCTGTGGGTCCCCTGGGGGAAGGCTGGACTCCCCAGGGGTCCCACAGTGGTCATTCCTTTTTGTGATCATCCCTTTCCTGGGGCTAGTTTTTCACTACAGGACTAGAAATGGTCAGAAGCCTCTGAGGTTGTGGGTGGATCACACCACACCCTGAGTGTAAACAGCAGCGAGCTGGGTGTTATGGTTTGTGTCTGGATGTCCCCCCAAAGTCTCATGCAGGCATGGGGGATGGGCTTTTCTGAATCTAGAGTCTGACTGGTTCATTGTCTAGTCCTGGGATTGTCGGTATGAGTGCTACCCCTGCCCTAGGGCAGGTAGCCTGGATACAATATAGGGGAGGAAAAGAGGCTTGCTTCTCCCTTTCCCCCTTTTGCTCCTTTGACTTTGGCATCTACTGCTGCTATGAATTGTTGCCCCTCTGCCATGCTGCCCTGGCTTGGAGCCAGCTGATTACAGGCTGAAAGTTCTACAAACTATGAGCTAAATAAACCTTTCCTCCCTTAATTTTGGGCATCAGGTATTTTGTCTCAGCAATGAGAAGAAAGTAACTAAGACATTGGTTTAGCCCCTCACCTGAGCACCTGGCTGGTTGCATGGGCTGTGCCCACCCATCTGCACCCTCTCTCTAAGGAATTCAACCCAGAAAGCCAGGCTGTCACCAGAAGGTGCCCGGTTGGCACAACCCTGCAGTGAAGCTCAGAGGCACCTGCCACACACCTGGGTGTCCTACATGCCTCTCCAGGGTCCTGTCAAAGGGCCTCACTGCCTCTCCTCGTCCCTTCCACCCTGGCTCACTGCCAGATCTCTCATCCGGTTCCCTTCTGGGTCTGAGCATAAAAACCTTCAAGGTCAAGTTTGCAGAGGAGGGAGGGGGCCACCATGGTTTGAGTTCATGTGTTGGAAACTTAATCCCCAAACCCATAGATTTACATGTTTGGAGGCGGGGCTTCTGGGAGATGATTATAGTGGGTGCCATCAGGAGAGGAAGGAGCACACAGTGCATTAATGGCTTTGTAAGAAGAGGAAGACAGAGCTGCCACGTTGTAGTGCAGTAGGAAGGCCCTCACCAGGCACCGGGGAGATGCTAGTGCTGTGCTTATGGACACTCCAGCTTCCAGAATGTCTAACAGGAGCTCCCTCTGCATCCAGTGCCAAGGCCTTTGCCCAGAGTCTGGCTAATCAGCCACGACTACAGTGGGGATCTATTGAGTGCTTTGCACAGTGCTAGTGTCTTGGTTACATTCTAGTATCTAACACCCACAATTTGAAGGAGGAGAGGTTTATTCTGGCTCACGTTTGTAGAGGTTTTGGTCTATGGTCAGCTGGTTGCAAGGCAGGGTGGCTTGGCAGAGGGGCCTGGTAGGGGAATCAGTCCTCACATTCAGGTATCCAGGAAGCAGAGGGTGCTGCAAAAGGGGCTGGAAAGGGAGATAGAACACAGGGATCCACCTCTTCCAGGCAGCCCTCCACCTCCAACAGCAAGTCAGCTATAAGACCTGTGATACAACCAACTTGCAAATGCCTTGCCCGTGTGCCCTTGTGGACATCTAGATATAAACCATGGCAACTAGGTACGATGTAAACACTCTACTGGTGCTTTCTCTTTTCTTTCCCATGACAGTTTGATGAGACAGGGCTATTTCCCCTTTGTTGTACACGAGGAGACAGAAGCTTAGAGAGCTGAAGTCACTTGGCCCTCATAGAGCAACCATCTATGAAATATAAGTGATCAAAATATATGATGAGTATTTAAATTTCAAACATTTATTACAGGGCAAGACATAGTGCCATTAACTTCCTTTGAATACACTTATCCCATTGTTCTTGCCACTTTCTGAAGCAGTTCCAGAAGTCCTCTTTCATGCATGCCTTTATGAGGTATGATCAAATATATGGCACAAGCTGCTGATGCGGGCCCTCCAACAGAAAGGCAGGCTCATGAAAACATTAGGGCGTGTCCTCATCCAACTTATTCACTGGGTCTGGCACCATGCAAAGTCTCTCTTCCCCAAGGTCAAAAAGACCACGAAAGGTAACTGTTTTGAGTGGATTCAGGACATTGAGGCCGTTTCGGAGGTGTAACTAAGGACACTCAGGAAAGTGGTCTCGTCAGTGACCATCAGCTGCCACTCCCTGAGGCAGGACAGCATCTCCTGGGTGACCTCCCTGTCCACCTGCTGGCTGCTGGTGGTGCTCAGGCCAGGGCATCTGTTACCTGGACTTGCTGAAAGACGCAGATGGGGACCAACCTCTTGCCCACATGGGGTGGCTTCTGTGAGCCTCAGACCACATGAAAGTGACTCCGTGGACTCACCAGACCACGGCAGGGTGACTCAGCTGCCCATTGACACAAGAACTCAGTCCTCACAATGCGGTCCTTCCTTTTTTTCCCCTCTGGAACAAAAACAAATCCTGGCTCTGTGACTCGATTGTCATAGCAACTAGAAAACACTTGCTGACATGAGTCTGTAGGACAGGTGGGCTGAGCAGGTCTGGATGAAAACAGCCTTTTCTTGCCCCTTCACCCTGAACCCTGCACGTCTCATCTATGTGGAGCACATTAGCCACCAGGAGCCACGTTGCCACTGGAATTGTCTGACCTCTCAACCAGGGAGTCTGGGTAGTTACAAGTCTGCACCGGTGGTACCCAGCCCAAATCCCCACTGCAAAGAAACCTGGAAACACTGAGCATGTGTCCACCTCGAGCCTCCACGGATCCTGTCCCACATACATGGGAATTAGGAAGAAGCAGCCACTGGTTCCCATGCCCAGAAAGCTCTGGGGAGGCCAGGTACACACAGGCTCCACCCAATTCAACAAGGGACACGGTCAGAGAGGGGCTGTGGATATGGACTCTGGGAGAGGACAGGGCTTGGTGTTCAGCAGAGCAGCTTGACATCCACGATCCCCTCCCCTCAGATTAAACAGGTGTGATCCCAACCCAGCCCTCCCCCACATGCTCCAAATGTCCCCTCTTCCCTGCTGGGCCCAATCCCACTGGGACGAGGCCCCTCCTCACCTCGGCTGACCCCTCCAATTGCATCCGAACCCACTCCCCGCAAGGCCCTGACCCCCCACCAGCTGGCCGTCCGTGCCCCAGGGAATTCGGGGAATTCCCTCATGTATTTGTGACACCTCCAGTTCAAAGGCAGAGAGGGTTATTTTGGCTCACGTTTGTAGAGGTCTCAGTCCATAGTCGCTGGCTCTAAGGCAGGGTGGCTCTGCAGAGGGGTCTGGTAGGGAAATCGCTGCTCACGTCAAGGTATCCAGGAAGCAGAGGGTGTTGAGGAAGGGGCCAGGAAGGGGGGTAGAACCTTTGCAGGGTGCACACACTGGGACCCCAAAACTGTCCAGCCTTGTATGGCACCCTGACCGGTTACACAGAAATTTACCGTCTCACAAGAAGAAAACACACAGATTCCCATGACCCAAAGATTTGTAGTGACAATAATTAATATGTTTGAGCACTAACTCTGTGCTAGGTGCTTTGGTAAGTGACTCAGTTGTGATTTTTCATTTAATTCTTGTGGACTGGGTGAGGGCCATGTAGCTGTTGTTTCCAATTTGCAGATAAAGTATTAACAACAACAACAACAACAAATTTTAGACAAAGTAAACCTAACAGAGTTGATCTGAGTGAAGAATGATGCAGGAATCAGGCAGCACCCAGAATCAGAAGAGGTCCAGGGCTGGGCTATAGTAGCCAAGCAAGGGAGTGGAGGAGGAAATCCCTGCACAGGCTTCCGATGGAAACGGCTTCGTTTGGGTCTGATCTGCGAACAGTCCCTGGGTAGAAGTCACCGAGTGGTTTTGGACTGGTTCCACCTCTGGTTTTATTGTTTACATTCAGGCGCTGTCTGATTCTGCAGGAGCTGAAAGGCTCAGGCCGTCTTAGCTTCATGGCCTTCCCACTAAAAACAATTTTTTAAGCTGGGCAGGGTAACCCACAGCTGTAATCCGAGGACTGGGGAGGCTGAGGCAGGAGGAGTGCCATGAATTCAAGATCAGCTGGAATCCTGTGAAAACAAAACAAACGAAACAATTTGTTTTAACAATAACAAAAAAATGAAGGCGCAGAGAACTCTGATTTCTCCACCCAGCCCTGTCCCTGGTTTGCAACATTTGCCAATTTCCAGGTGGAAGTTTCCCCTCATTGTCTGAGCCTCTCCAGTGTGGGCGCTCAGAACACAAAGCCTCTGGCCCCTTGAGTGACTCCGGGAGCTGCCCAGAGCTGGGGATTAGAGCAGAAGCCCTCAGGGTTCTCCGACCCCACTGGAGAGCGACAGGTAGCAACGTGGGCGCAGCGGGGAGCCGCACACGATCTGGGTTCTCTGCAGGTGAGTCTGCGGTTCTGCTTGAGGTTCTCCTGTGCAGGCGGGAGGTGGGTCCACTTCCCTCCGCTGTGCATGGAGACATAGGCAGGCAGGTGTTAGATGTCAGCAGGCCTGAGGGAGCAGGCAGGGCTAAGAGTGAGGTCCAAAATAGATTGTGCTGCCAGTTAGTGAGAAACAGAGGCTTTCCTTAAAGACCTCCTGCCTGGGGCCGGGCCCTGTGTAAAGGGAGAACTTAGCTTCCTTGACTATCTTTCCTAGGGTCCTGACCTGATCAAGGAAGCACTGACCATCTAACGCGACAGGAAGACATTCTGCAAGGCCTTAATAGCTTCTAAGTACAATGCTGATAAACATCACAATTACTCTAGTTTCCTGAGCCCCAGGAATAGCTCTTCAGTGCATAAAAACAAGCCCAAGCTGCCCGCCTTCTCAGCTGAAGGCGTAGCTCTCCGTATCTTCTTTACAATAAATTCAACCTGTACCTCTGCACAGCCATCTGTGTGTCTTGACTGAATTTCATCAAGGGCAGGAAGAAGGGCGGGGCCTGTCCCTCACTGTGTCAGGACCTGGCTTCCCTAGTGACAAAGGGCACCAGGAGGGGTGGGTGAGGGAGGCAACTGAGCCATCAGCTCTGGGTCCCTGGGAGGGCACCCTGCCGGCCTTGGTCTCCTCTTGCAGGCCGGACACAAAGGGAGCTACGGGAGGAAGCCGAGAGTGCACACAGGCCTGGGACTCAGTAGTGGATCCAGAGAGCTTCGGAACCTGAGATCTGTCCTAAGACAGCAGGGTCTTGGTCCAGCAGAGCTGAGACAGTCCCAAGGCCTAGCCCACCCAGCTCCCAGGAGGAAGTGCTTGTGTCTGGTTGCCTTGGCAATGTCTCCCACCCCAGTGCAGGTTGACAGTTAACCAAGACAAACAAATTAAGAGCCAAGCATTGAAGATGATGCAACTTCCTGCAGGCTCCAGGAGGCCGCGAAATACCTGGGCAATCAGTGAGGGCAGGTGATGTCATCCAGAGAAATGCTGGCTCACTGGGATGATGGAGGTCACATGACCTCTGGTCACGTGGGTGGGGCGGTTTCCCCTCTGAGCTCAGTGTTTCTGCCCAGAGAACCCAAACACAAACAGAAACTGTCCTGTCACCATGAAATCTGCGATTCATGCGACAGCTTTTCTCCTTAACGTTTTGGTCTCAGGAAAGATCTGGAGCAAGCTCACCGAGCAGACCCAGGCCTCCCGGGATGCTGCCAGCTTGGTGCTCCAGTAGGAAAGTTGCTGGCTGGTGTGTGACCTCAGGCAACTTGTTCACATGCTCTGAGCCTCCATCAACACATTTGTAAAACGGAGACAAAAATCTCCAACTCACAGGGCCGTTGTGGAAGTGAAATCAGAGTTGCAAAACAGCCCTGCACGTGGTAGGTTACTTCAGAAATCCTGACAGTCCCCTGAGTTCCTTTTTGGGCTGCTAATCATTTCTATCTGGTTCAGCGCCTCAGAGCAGAGAGAGGTGATAAGGGTCCAGAGAGGGGCAGGGGATTCACACTGAAATCCTGCTGGTGAGGAAAGAGCTAGGGGGAGAAAGATTCAAAACCAAATTGGGCAGAGCAGCAGTTGCCCTATGTCTTGCCCTGGGAGTCCATCTTGGGTACAAGTGCAAGGCAGAATGACTCGATGTCTTGTTTATATGAGCAAACAACCACAAAGCACAGACTATCAATGACTTATTTGTGCTAATAACAAAAAAATCACCAAGGTGGGTGTGGTGGTGCAAGCCTATGATCCCAGCATGGAGGGTGGCTGATGCAGGAGGATTTCAAGTTCAAATCCTGCCTGGGAAACTTATCAAGACCCTGTCTCAGAAGTTAAAGAAAGGGTGGTGGAGGTGGGGCTGTAACTCAGCGGTAGAGCTACTAGGTTTGATCCCTAGGAAAGGAAAAAAAAATTACCACCTGTGAGTTTGCGGCCATGACAAGGCTACCAAAGCGGGTGTGACGGTGCTGGCGCCTCACAGGTCTCTCCTTTTTGTGTCTGGGATGAGGCAGCTGAGGCCTTGGCTGGGCCCAATTTCTCTAGGCTCACAGGGGTGCCTGCTTTATCAGCAGCAATCAGTCTCTTACTAACTCACGCCTCGTGGTTGTGCTGGGCGGATGCAGAGACCTCGTACCTTAGCATTGGTACCCAAGCTGGGGTCCCTCAGGACAAGATGTAGCCTGGACACTGCCACCCTAAACAAAGCACCTGGGACCACACGGCTGGAGAGCAGCAGCCCCTCATCTCCAATGGCCTCCAGGGCCACTGTCACCGGCTAGGACATCAGAGGGGATGATGTTCAACAGCTGCGGAGCCCCAGGGAGGAGCACAGAGCATTTAAGAAACATGTTTACCCAAAACAGCTGCATAAAGTGTGTCCGGGTGGGGAACGTTTAGGTGTCCAAAAGATCCCCACGCCACAGTTTCCGATGGACTCGCTGTGCTTCCTACTTACGTGTCAGAGCGTTAGAGCCACGCCGAGCATGCAGGATCCATCCTGCGTGTGGGAGCAGGGGCGGCTGTTCCCCACTTCCAGCCATCCTGAGCATTATCTGATCGAGGTCAAGGGTGAACCCCATCTTCTCTTTGAGGTGAAACAATTGAGTGTCCCTTCTGTCGTCCAGATTTTACTGAACGACGCCCTCACCGACCAGACAAAAATGACAGCAATAATAATGAAATCAGAGGGTACCCTGATCTCCAGGCATGCCCTCACAGGTAGGATTGATGATCTGGGGGCTCAGGTGTGGAAGGTGGGAGTCAGAGAGGGTAGGGCCTTTCCTTAGGTCAGCCAGCTCCTAAGGGGCTGAGATACATTTGACCAGGCGGCTCTGCATGCAGTCCCAGCTCCTGTCAGAGGGGGCGCTGTCCACAGTGGCTGCCAGGCCCCGGCTCTGGGAACCCTGAGGCCTCCAAGTTTGTGTGAAGCCTGAGATACTTGGGGATCCACCTCCTCCCTGACCCATCCACCCCTTGCCTTGTCCACCCAGAATACCCAACAAAAGGTTTTCAACCCTAAAAGATATCCTTTTGGTTTTCTGGTTAGTTTTGATTTGTTTATGGGGGGGGTGTGTCTAACACATTAAATCCTTTTGGGAATAAACCATAAGTTAAGAAGGGGTGTCTATGTCTCTAAACCCTCACCTGGAGCAGATGTGAAAGGCCTGTGGCCCTGAAAGTGGAAAATACCCACTGACTTGCTGTTTGTAGTCAAGGGTTACAAAGGAAACAGTATAGGACACATAACTTTGTGTTTGTTTTTTTTTTCTTTTTGGTCTTTTTGAGACAGGGTCTCGCTATGCAGTTCAGGCTGGCCTTGAGCTTACTTTGTAGCCCAAGCTGGTCTTGAACTTGCAACAGTCCTCCTGCCTCAGCCTCCCAAATGCTAGGATTACAGGTGTGTGCCACCATGCCTGGCAGGACACATAATTTATAGAATTATTTTGTAATAGTCTCCCAAAGAGTCAAATTCAAGAGTGTGGGAAATCTGTCCACACATTGGATACCCAAAGAATCCAGCTGAGGGCCTGGATCCCACAGTAATGTCCTGCATGAGCCCAGCTGAAGACCTAGAGCCTATAACAGTGCCCCCCACAAGTCCAACTGGAGGCCTAGAGCCCATGACAATGTCTCATGCAGGCCCGTTTCTCGGATCTGTGCTGGGAGGGTCCAAAGATCAGTGATAGAAGCTAGAAAGTCTGTGCCAGTGGGATGAAGGATCTGTGCCAGCAGGCTGAGGGATCTGCACTGGAGCCAGGAAGTGACCCTCAAAGTAAGAATGAGAGCTCTCCCGAAAGGTACCGCAGCCGTCCTCAGTGATAGCGAGGTCCCGAGCTCCTTCAATGATGAGAACAGCCAAGTCTATATCAGGAAAGCCATCTGTCGTCCAGTGCGACAAGCTTCTCCAGGAGACTGAACAGCGCACCATCAGGACCAGAGCTCCCCCAAAGTGAACCGTAGCCATTCTCAGCGACAAGGTCCCGAGCTGCTGCGATGATAAGAACAGCCAAGTTCAAATCAGGAAAGCCAGCGTGACAAGCTCCTCCAGGAGAACCGGCAGCTTCTCTTCTTCCTCTCTAGTTCTCCTTTTTATTTTGTTGGCAACAACCCTCAGGTGGGCCTCCCACACCCGGCACCACGCTGGGTGTTACAAGTTGACCACCAGTTGTCCGTGCACCACACCCACCCTTTGCAGAAAGCGAGTGTGCGCCCCTGACAAAGGCCCCCTCTGGGAAGGTCCACAGGCCCTGGAAACCACCACCGAGGCTGGCTCTGGGGAGCGAGACTGCTGACCACGTCACCTTTGTGCTGTTTGAGTGCTCAGCCTAGTTTAATCTTGTTTTGAAATTTAAAAAGAGAAAAACTGAAGCAGGGTGACCCACACCCTCCCACACCCTCCAATACCCTGGGAGGGTGAGGCAGGAGGACCACAAGTTTGAACCCAGCCCAGCAGCTTAGTGAGGCCCTGTTTCAAAATTTTAAATAAATAAATAAATAAATAAATAAATAAATAAATAAATAAATAAGGCTGGGGATGCAGTTCAGTGCAAAACCCTGGATTCTGTCCTTAGTACTTAGTATGGGGGGAGCCAGTGTACATAGAAGACATATATCAGGCATATGCAAGTACGAGGCCACTTTCTATAAACAAGGGAGTTGAGCTTCCTCAGATATCAGCAAATGACGGTGTTTGAATGAACCAACAAACAAACAGATAAAGGAGAAGAGACGGTTCTTCCTTCCCGGAGAATCCCTGTTATCCGGTGCTAGAAGGCATGAGGGACACACACACTTGGCAAACAGTAGTGCTGGTTCTCCTGGAGCACAGCCCTGGAGACACGCGGCAGGAGGGACAGGGAGAGGGGGTCTGGTAATATCGCGGTGCTCCCTGGAAGATGCTCAGTTCCAAGGGGATGCGTGACCTCACAGTGGCAGACACCAGCTTTGCCAGGTGGCCAGTGACCGTGACCGGCGATGAGCACAGCGATCTCAGAGAAAGGCACAACTCAGACCTCGGGACCATCCTTCACAAAATGCTCAGGGCCAGAAACGCCAGCCAATCCCAGGTGGAAGGACACTGCGAGATCACTGCCTTGTCCTCCGCCAGGACACGAGGGTGATGGGAGATAAAGGGGACAGTGCGGCCACCTCTCTGTGCAACCCCAGATGGCTGTTGGACCAGAATAAGGCCTTCATGGAAAATCAGTGAATTTGTACACGGCTTATACTTCGTACTAATTTCCTGGTTTTGACAACTGTACTCACTGATCCGTAAGATGTTCTACCGGGGGAGAAGGTCCATGGAATGGTTTGTACTGTTTCTGTGGCGTTGGGGTCAGTGCGAAAATATTTTGAAAAAACAAAACAGAAAGTGTCCCCTTTCACTGGCTTCCCAGTCTGTCCCGCTGCTGTACAGCAGCTGCCTGGATCAGTGTGTGGCTCTGGCTCTGAGTTCTAGGAGGAGAACACAGTCTCTTTAATCTCTGTTCTGGCCTCATCTTGGAAAACGATTTTCACAGTTGCTCAGACCCAAAACCCCTGGTCTCAGCCCATGGCGAGGCCTCTCTGTCTGTTTCCTATCACTGTGACAGATCGCTTGAGGGTGGGTAGTTTATAAGGAAAAGAGGTTACTGGGTGCCTCGTTCTAAGGCTGGTGGGACCCCGAGGTGCCACAGGACATTGCTGGGTGAAACAGGTGCACAAGGCAGAGCTACTGCAGCCTGTACAGTCCCCTGCTGTTTCCTTCATCCAAGTCACCTTACCCCATCTGAACTTGGGTGTCGCCTTCCTGCTGGACCCAGCTGAGCTCTCCCCACCCTCCCTTGGGCCTGGATGTGCCTCCAGGCCTCCCTCTCTCTGGCAGAGAGGCCAGGCTTGCTGCCCACTCTGGGCCTGGGTCCCTGTAGCTCCCCGCAGACCACCTCCTTGCCCGTGTCTAGCACTTAGCTGGGGCTCCCTCCTCAGACAGACCTAGCCTGATCTCTTAGCTAAAGCAACTCTGTTTTTCCCCAGCATTCCTGTCCTCGTGGGAGTTTGCTAATGCTGCCCTAACAAAGCGCCGCAGAATGAGTTGCTCAAAAACAACAGAAATCTGACGCTGGCCATTGTAGTGCACTCCTGTAACCTCAGCACTTGGAAGGAGGCTGAGGCAGGAGGATTGCTGCAACTGCCAGCTTCAACTACACAGCAAGACCCTGTCTCAAAAAAGACTCCCAGCATCTCAAAGCCCGAAGTGCTGGAGGCCACGGGTGGCTTGGACTCTGCCCTTCAGTCACTGCAGTGAGGCCGTTGCTTGGCATTCCCCCTCAAGTGGTGAGGTGTGTGGCTTCTCCTCTCTCTGCCCCAGTGTCTCCACTGTAAAATGGGGGCCATAATAAAAGTTCCTCCCGCATCACAGAGGTGTGGCATGAAGTGAGATGGCAAATGAATACAGAGTTACTGCTCCGTGGGAAATGCCCTGTGCCTGGGGTCGGGGGCAGCTCCTGGTGACCAAGGAATTCTGAGGCCAGGGAGGCCAACAGAGATGCAGGGGCTCCAGCCCTCAGCTCAAGATCCCCCTTCCAAGTCTGCATTGAGAGAGAACATGGAAATCGTCACCATGAAAGCTTTGGTCAGGCACTGGGCTGGGGGGCCTTGGGGTACCGTGGGTGCGTCTCACCACTCAGATGCATGCGGAGCCTAAGGCCAGGGCTGCAGTTTCCAGTGCCTCTGCAGGGCCGGTTTCCCTGGGATCTGTCACCGTGGCTGGAAACCTCTGTGTCACAGGAGCTCACTCAGCCACCCCCGCAGAGAGCGACCCCACGCGCCACACTTACTTCCTGATTTCGTGCCTATGTTTGGGCACACTGACGGTGTCATCTGTGGCTGAGGCCCAGAATAGCCCTCCCCACGCCTCCGAGCCTTTCCTGGTGGCTTCCGTGCTCTAACTGGACATCTCAGGAGCCTGGAAATTGCTGTCAGGTTGCAGCAAAGGCTGGCCGTGGGTGGCAGGGGACAGTGGACAGGCCCTGTGCTGGGAGGGTGAGGGGACCAGGCCTTAGCAGCCCTTGAGGAGGCAGCTAGGCTCAAGGGTCCAGCGTCTTCCCGCTGGTTCCTCTTGATGTGGGAAGCCTGAATGCTTATTGAGCACCTACTATGTGCCGAGTTAAAGTCTCTACTCTCAGGAAACTCATGTTCCAATTAGAGGAACTGGAAATAAAGTAAATAGCATGTTGGACAGTGAGATGTGTCATAGAGGAAAAGAAAGTAAAAGCTGGGCACGGTGCTGCTCATCTGCCATGCCAGCTGGTCGGAAGACAGAGGCAGGAGGATGCCAAGTTCAAGGCTAACCTAGAAAACATAACAAAATGAAAAGGGGCCGAGTGTTTGCCTAGCAAGCTCAAGCCCTTGCGTTTCATGCCCACCACACAGCTCCTGTTGTTGTCAGATTTTGCAGGGGAATAGATTTAATACAGGACATAATTCATAGGGTTATTTATAGGGGGATTCCTGCAACTGCCAACCTGAACTGTAATATATATCCTAAGCGTCAAATGCAAAACAGTGCAGGAAATTTGTCCAGGCGTTAGAGACCCAAAGATTCCACCCGAGGGCCTAGAGCCCACGGCAGCGTCTCACTTGAGTCTGTATCAAGGATTTGTACTGGGAAGGCCCAAAGGTCAGTGGTGGGAGCTAGAAAGTCTGCACCAGCGAGATGAAGGGTCTGTGCCAGCAGGCTGAGGGATCTGCACTGGAGCCAGGAAGTGATGCTCAAGGCAATGACCGAGCTCTCCTGAAGAGAACCGCAGCCCGTTCCCAGCACAGTGAGGACCTGAGCCCCTCTGACCACAGGAACAGCTGAGGCCCTATCAGGAAAACCGGCCTCTGCAAGCTCCTCCAGGAGGACCAACAGCACCCGATCTTCCCCTCCAGTTCTCTTTTTATGCTGCTGGCAGCAATCCTCAGCGGGCCCTCCACACCCAGCACCACGCTGATTCAGTTCAGCTGGGAGTTCCACGTTGCCCATTAGTAAATCCAGCACAGCTCCCCACCCCAAAAGGAAAATAAAAGAAAGAGAAAGAAAGTAAAAAGGATGGGAAATAGGGATACAATTTAATACAACTTAAGAAGTAAAGGAACGACCTCTCTGTCTCACAAGTGTCCCAAGCAGAGGGGACACCAGCACCCAGAGCTGGAGGTGTGACACGCCTGGCCTCACTGAGGCCAGTGGCTAGAGTGGAATAAGCAGGTGGTGACAGGGGCAGCCGCCGTGACAGCAGCCCTGCCTGGGAACTGGGTGGGTACGCCGCTGGGGAGGGACCCACTGAGCCGCCACTCCCGGGCAGCACGACCTCCAGCTGGGTCCCTCAGCGGGGCCAGAGGAGCACATGCAGACCCGGCGCAGGGTGAGGGCTCTGCTGGCGGATGGGAGCAGGTCAGGGGGAGCAAGCCAACCCGACTCCCAAGATTTGGGGCTGAGCAATGGCGCAGAGGGAGGAGGCTGGGAAGGGACAGAGAGGGCTTGGCTGGGGCTCCCCACGAGGACCCAGAATGCAGCTGTGCCTGGGCCCAGCACGAAATCCTTTCCTGGCCTTTCCCCAGGGTTCGGGCCCCCGGGCTGTTCCAGGAGCTGCTCCCTGGGCTGGCGGCACCTCGATGGCCTGAGCAGCTGGTCACAGCGGTGGGGGAGTAGGGAGGCCCTGGTGGGGGCAGAGGGCTGGCTTGTTGCTGCGGGGTCTCCTCTGTGGGCAGAGAAGCCTCTAGTTTTTCCCATCACTGGAACCAAAAGGAGAATTAACCTTTTCAAAAAGCAGGCATGTGGTCTGTAAGGGGCACTGTGTCCTCTTCCCCACTGCTGAAGAGCTGGGGAAGCGCTGCTGCGCTGTCCACGGGCTCCAGGCTCCGGTCTTCTCGTACCCTCACCAACGTGAGACCCCAGGACCCTACACAAGCTCTGACTGCGAATCACACTACTGTTTCCTTTTGCAGCCGAGGAACCTTGGCTGATTTATGTACCCCGAGTCACAGGGAAAGCCGAAGTTTGTGCTCAGTGTCCCGCCTCGGCAGCCTGTGGGCGTCAGGCGGTGGTCACAGGGCTCCCTTGTCCTTAGAAGTCACTTCACTTGACGCTGGAGAAACTGAGGCCCAGACCGAAGTGCCCCGCTGCAGAGGCTCCTACCGAGTTGAGACTGCCCGCCTCTCCTTTATCCTGGGCGTGAGCTATGGGCATGACGGGCGCACAGCGGGGAGGCTCTTCCAGGGCAGGCTCCCAGCCTGGTGTCCCTGCTGCACAGTGGCCTGTGACGCTCGCTGTGGGCCAGGACGGTGTCCTGAACCAGGAACTGGTCTGGAGAGGTGTGGAGAAGCGGACAGGAGCCCTGCCTTCAAGGGTTACCTGATCCACCTTCCAGCCGCAAAGCAGCACCAACCTCCTTCCCACGCCGCCTGCTGGGACCGTCTGGGTGGGGCTCCCTGTCCCTCCTCTGCAAGCCTCCCACTCTCTGCAGCCCCCAGAGCTGCTTCTGAGCGCATTCTGAAGGCTTTCCTCGATTCCTGGGTCCTTTGCTATGCTTATGTCTGTCTCTCACGCAAGCCATCAGAAAGCTGCTCAAGGGCCAGGACCACCTCCTACCGGCTCCGGGAGTCTCTCCCCAGCATCCGGCCTTAGAATTATGGGACAGAGCTGCGTCACCACGCAAGAATTACAGGAATTCGGATGGGCAAAGGTTACAGCACGGGAGGGTTGCATCCGGCTGTGCTTTGCCACAGAGGGAGCGATTACACGTATGGAAACAGAAGAGGCAGCATCAGGAAGAGGATGCTGCTCGAACAAAGGCCTGGAGACCAAGTTCCAAGGAAGCAGAAACTGGAGGGGCCTGGAGAAGTCGGCACCCGTCCTCCCAGCGTGAACTGGGAGGCGAACGCTGAGCTCAGAGCTGATTGTGGAAGATGTGCTCTATCGGAACAAGATCACGGTTCTGAGGACTGCCATGGGGTGGCCTCACGGACGGGAGCAGGGGACCCTGTCTGGTGCTTTGCAGTCTACAATGGATGCCTTGTTTGCAGTTCGCACCCTTCTTGCTGTCCCTCTTGATGGCGTCCTCCAGCAGGGGTCCCTTTCTCAGGGTCTGGTGGGAATGTAAGGAGCTAAACCTGTTTCCCTTTGCGCCTGGCTCATAGCGCCCTCGGTGCTGGTGTCGGCTGAGGTCCAGCCTGTGGAACCACAAGTAAGAGGGAGGCGGCCACCCACAGGCCTGGCGACACCAGAGAGAGCTTACCGTGGGTAAGTTCTTTGCTTTTCCTCTTGCTGTTGTGCCATGAAAATGTCATCTCGTAGAGTGACTTGGAAGCTCCGTATGAAGAAGGGACTCTCTCAGTCTGGCTCCTGAATGACAGGGTTCCCTCTCCCCACCAGGAACATCTGTCCTGATCCCTGAACTAAAAAGACTTATGCACCTTATACCCCTGGGGTTTGAAGGCCTGAGCACTCTATCTCTCTAACAGAGTATGGAGAAGCTTTTTAAGAACTATGAGATATTGGGGGGACTATCATGTATTTTATCCTTTTCGTGTTCTAAACCCCCACATTTTCCAGTCTGAGAAGGACCATTCAGAAGGGCCACATTCAGAACGGTGGTTCGGAGTTGCACTGGGACTGAGGATAGTTGTCCCCAAAGTGACATCTACTGGCAGTGTGGAATCAGCCCTCTCCCTCTTAACAGCCTGGGACTCACAGTGCTGAACCACTGGCCCGGGAACCGCTCAGAATGGGCCCTTTCCTCATCATCCAGATGAGGTCCACACTAAGAGAGGGAGAGCAGTGTAGGGGCGCACAGGCCCTGCCCTGGGGCCAAGGCCATTGGCAGTGCTGGCCATCATGGCGGACGAATGGCTGTGGTAGATTCTAATGCAAGGGCTCCCAGCAACGCACCTTCCTGTGCCCACAGTCCTGTGTGGTCCCCACCCACGCTGGGTCTGGGTTGACCCTGTGACTGGCTTTGGACACTAGAACATCAGCAAATGTGTGCTGTCTGGGGAGTCCAGGCTAACCCACAGGAAAATGAGAGAGACTACGGGAGCAGAGTTCCCTGGGGCCCAGATGTCCTCAGCTGAAGGATGGGCTTGTCCCTAGGAACATTCGGCACTGCCTGGATTCAGTTTTTGTTGTGCTTCTGGCATCTAGGGGGTAGAGAAAGGCCAGGGATGCCGCTAAGCATCTCACAAAGCTCAGGACTGTCCTCTCTATGGGAAAGGGGCAGAGCCTAAGATAGAGTCAGTTGGAGTCAAAGAAAATAGCACATACATGAAGTTAAGAACCAATTCAAGCCATGCAGCCAGTTAGCTTAAAAATATAAAAGTAAACACAGGAGAAAGGATAAAAAGTTAGGATAAGGATGGGCAGATAAGGAGCCTTCCTCCCAGAAAGAAGCTTCTTAGGCACAGTGGGCTAAGTTAGTTGACAGCTCCGTTCTCCCACGGGGCTAGACTCAGAGGAACTTAGAAATGCAAGGTGACTGGCTTCCCTTGAACTTACACCGGATGAGTCACCGATTTTTGTTAGACTCTGCATTACAAAGCCTAAACCCCAACTGGTTATTCTAAACTCATAGAGCCACCTGTTTAAAACAAGTTTCTGCACTCTGCTTATTGATATGAAAGCCAAATAGCAAGCGCCTCAGAAGGAAAGGAGTCCCCTCCTCAAGCCAGGTATTTTTTCCTTCTTCTTATTTCTAATAAACATCTCTTCACTCCCTCCTTTGTCTGTGATTTCGTTCTTCGACTTCATGAGACAGTGAGAACAAGTTTACACGGTTCATATGGGGTCAGTTGTTTCACCCACAGCAAAGAACAATCAACCCCAAGTGTCACCCGTGCTGAAGGTGAGAACCCCACCTCTGACCAAGCACTCCCAGCTGACCTCCCTGCTGACAGCAGCCCCACGAGAGGACCCTGGTGACACCAACCGAGAAAGCACCCAGCTGGTCCCCGCCTGAGAGTGACAAGCAAGAGCATAGTTAGGCATTTGAGGGTGCCCTTGACCCAGCAAACTCTAACTCAGGTCACTGGCTGTTGGCGGCCTGGGGTGCACACGCGCCCCTCGGTGACGGGAAGTGGTGGCTGGTCTCACGCAGGGACGCACCATCCTGAAAATACTTACCCACTTGGTGCTGTTTATTATCCTCCTGCACAACGCACCCGCCATCACCAGTTGCTGCTCTGCATACTTCAAGGCATTCAGTGCATTCCCATGATGACTATGAGCTACTGCTCCCACTTTACAAACGAGAAACTGAGGCTCAGCAAGACTCACTTGCCCAGGGTCATGTGGTTACTACACAGGGCCAGAACTGTGGCATCTGGCCCACAGCCCGAGCCCTTGGCGGCTGAGCTATGCTCCGCTGCCAGAGACTCTTGGCTTCCCTAAGCAGTCCGTCCTCTCTTGGCCCAGCAGCCCCGCCCTGCCCCACTGCCCCAACCGCTTGGTCATAGCCGCAGCTCCCGGGTGGCCCTGCATGTGGCTCTCCTGTGACACGTGTGCCTTGAAACAGGGCTCTCCAGGAGGCTCCTGGGGTCACAATCCAAGCGGGAGGCCCAGCGCCAAGACTTATTTGTTGTGGGACCCGGCATCTGTTGCTTAACTCTCTGAGTCTGCTTTTCTTTCCTGGCAAAATGGGCCAGATCACTGATGTCTTCCAACCAGTGAGACACGGGACAAAGTCCTGGGTGCTGGAGATAAGAGGTAGAGAAGGGTCTCAAGAGAAGGTTCTCTCCTGCTGTCTCGGAACTTAGAGTATGACATTCGGGGAAGGGAAACACGAAACAAACAGCAGAAGGCCAAGTGTCAGCTTGGATCTGACCTGCAGTCTGTGAGAATGATGCCGATGTGGACTGTGAAAGCATTTGCACGGCGCACTTAGTAGAGATCTGAGCTGGACGTCCTCATCCCAGCTGCTGTGGTCCGCCCGTCAGTCTCTGGGTGACTTGGTTCTGTTCTTGGGGAGCTAGGCAGCCAGCAGAGAGACGCGAGCCAATAAGGTAACTGGGAATTTGAAGACCTCCCAAAATAAAAGTTGGCTTTCCAGTTGGGTGTGGTGGTGCATGCCTGTAATCCCGGCATGCTGGGGAGGCTGGAGCAGGAGGATTGCAAGTTCAAGCCCAGCCTGGACAATTCAGCAACTTAGTGAGGCTCTGCTTCAAAAAATAAAAAGAAGTTTGAGAATATAGGTCAGGGCGAAGATCCTGGGTTGAAGCCCCAGTAACACAACACACACATACACGCATATAGCTCTCTCACGGTCCTGATCATGGCTGTGCTATGGCCCTGACCATGTAGTGCTTGGATTTAAGTTCCAGCTATAGCCTTTCTTGACAGGTGCCTAACTTCTCTGCACTCCAGTTTCTCGTGCGTCACACGGGGGCAATCTGGGTCACACGAGGGCCAGGGGAGCTGACGGACAGACTCCCGCATGGTGTTCAGTGTCGGTGCTGCTGAGGCTCTCACTGATTTTTATTACTCTGCCCTGCCTGCTTGCTCCCTGCTCTGGACTCTCCGAATCATAAGAGTTCTGGCTGGTGGGCAGGTGACAACCTCCCCGCTGCCACTCTGGTGCCCTGGACATTTCCCTCCCTCCTTACCCGCACTCCGCGGGATCCTGCCACAGGGATTGCTGTTGTTGATCCAGCTCACAGAGGGAGCCTGTGGTCACTGCACGCAACTGGAGCCCTACAGGAGGGATGGAGATTGGCCTGGTCCACCAGCCGGAGGGAGATGTGCCTAACTTCCTAACTTTTTAGAGCATGTGTCTCTCTGGATTTTCTCTCATGTGATAGATCTGCTTAAATAACTATATACAAGGTGTGATTGAAAAATAGGTGAATGTCCACATTCAAGAATTTATTATAGTAAAAGACACATTGCCCTTAATCCCCTCAAAATACTTTCCCTCGCTTCAAACACACTTATCCCATCCTGCTTGCTACCTTCTGCAGCAGTTCTGGAAGTCCCCTTTCCTGAGTGTTGCCCTGCCATGTCCCTGATGGAGTCAAAGCATTCGTCCTTCATGATCATTTTGACTGCAGCGAGGAGCCAGAAGCCACACAGGGCCAGGTGCTGGGAGTGGGTTGGATGAGGACACAGCGGCGTGTTTTTATGAGCCGGCCTTTGTCGGATGGCACCCAGCAGCAGCATTCACCGTACTTTTTTTTTACTCACACCTCATAAATAGTTATTTAAATAGATGTGTCGTCTTTTCAACAAAGAGGGCTTCCAGAACTGCTTCGGAAAGTGGCAAGAAAGATGGGCTACGTGTGTTTGAAGTGAGGGGGAGATTTTGAGAGGGATTCACGGCAATGTGTCTTTGACTGCAACACATCTTTTAATTCAAGCCTTCACAGTGTATTCTGTCCACCTCGGTATGTTCTTCAGGCTGGGAGGCCAAATTCTCAGCCTCCTCCCTAGAGGAGCCACCCTTGGGTGGGGGGAAGATCAGCCTTGGGCGCCCTGAGCCCAGGATGCAAGCGGAGGGGAACCTCTGTGCCAGACTCCCCTCCTCCCCCAGCCCTGGCTGGGCCCAGCGCGCCCCTCCCAGCTCCTAGCCGCATCTTGGAGTGGCTCACAATCTCTCCCAGGGAGGCAGCTTGCGGTGGCAGAGAGAAAAGCAGCAGGCTTGTGCTTGAGGATGAATGAGGCCCTTATGTGAGAAGCCGCTGCGCTGTGCTGCACCCCCTTCTGCAAACCCACTCTGAAAGCCACCAGTGCCCTCACTGATAACGCAGATGCTGCGGGGAGGGGAGGGGAGGAGCTGCAGAACACCTGCAGGCCAACAGCAGCTGGAGGGCTCCCTGGCAAATGCGGAGGGGGGCTTTTCCCCTCATGTTTTAAAACGAGTGCATGCTGGCTGTACAGATTAATGGGTTTAATTTTGGCAAATTTGTTCAGCACATAACATGCTTTTATCATTTCTCCCACTTTCCCTGCCCAGCTCCACCCCTAGTTTCACATTTTTGGGAGGCGCAATGTGGATAATTATTTTGATCATAGTCAAAATTCCTCCAACGCCTCTCTTCGCCCCCCTCCCGCCCCCTTGTCCAATAATAGTCTCCCTTCTACTTTCCTGTCATCTGTTTTGGATTCTACATGTTAGGGAAAACGTGATTTCCTAAGTCTGGCCTATTTCATGCAACACAGTGGCCTTCGGGTCCACCCATTTTCCTGCACATGAAAAAATGCCGTTCCTTTTTATGGCTGAATAATATTCCACTGTGTATTTATCCACATTTCCCTTAAAAGGTGCCTTCTAACCAGGCTTTTCCTCTCTCTTTCTTTTTTTTTTGGTTTTTTTTTTTGTTTTGTTTTTTCTCCGGTACCGGGAACCGAACTCACAACCTTGCGCTTTCAAGGCAGGCGCTTTTGCCGCTGAGCTAAATCCCCAGCCCCTCCTCTCTCTTTCTTGTTTTCAATCAGGCTTTTGTGACTCGTCCTTACTCTAGGACAGTGGAGTCTGCTTTGGTTCTTTACCACAGAATTCTTCCAACTTTATTTTAAAACCGTAGTAGCTGTAGTTTATTAAGCACACATCCCACAACACCCCTTTACAGAGAAATTATGTTCAGTCCTCATCTTAGAGGAGCCAAGTAGATAAGGAAATGGTGGCCCAGCAAGTCAGTGGCCTGGAGCAGACTTGACACCAAACCCAGGCTCGCTAACCCTGGAGCCTGGGCTCCACTTTTGGATAAAAATTCATGTCTGTCTTAGTAAAATGACACATGCCCCTTGCTAAAAACTCCAAAGGGCTGCTGCGGGGTGCAGCTCAATGCTAGCGTGTGTGCTGTGCCTGCTTAGCATGAGTTAGGCCCTGAGTTCCACCCTCCAGCACTGGGGAGAAAGAGTAAAATAGGCTCCAAAGCGCGGCAAAACCCAGCAGCCAGCCGCCCCCACCCATCCCTCTGCCGGCTCCTCCCCAGCGGCCACTGCAGCTCAGCAGCTGCTTTCTGCTCTTTCTGGGTTGCGTCTAAATGCCGCATCTCAGTTTCCCCCTAAAATAAGGACTCCCCGCCTCCTTCTTAGCTGTTAGTTTCCTCTACTTGTTACTGCAGATGCTCCCAGTCCCTTTACTGGATCTAGCAAAGGTCCGGCAATGTCTGTCCCTAGTCACACAAGCCCCTGGGTCTGTGGGGTCCTCCTGCTGCGTCACGTGACCCTTCCGTTCCGGGGCTCAGTCCCCTTCCGGCCGGGCTGGCTCCTCTCTGGTCTGCTCTGAGACTCCCTCTGCCTTGTTCTGCTTCCAGCCTTGCTGTTCCAGGCTGTGGCTTCTTCTTTCATGACTTTGAGTCTTGAACATGTTTTTATTGTCCCTTCACATTTGATTGACCGTTCCGTATAAACTCATTTGCCTGCAGGATCCCAAGGGCGTTTCCCTGTCTCCTCGGGGTTCTGTTCAGCGTTCCTGGTGAGAACTTCGATACCCAGTTTCCATTCCTCTGCTGAGTGTCTCTTCCTGGAGCTTTCTAGACGTTTTCTTTACCCTTTGGTTCCATCATTGGATACTAATGTGCTATGGTGCAAATCTTTTTTTCTAACCTATTTTGCTGGGCAGCTTCCATTGACTTTTTGCTTTCATTGTCATATTTTAGGTTTTCAAGAGCTTTCTTTTCTATTGTTCCTTTTTCTTGGTAATCTATTTTTGTGTCACATTTTCCCACAGTTACTAATTTATATCTTCTCCTCCTTCTTCTGAATGTTTTTCTGCTTGAGAGTGAAGCAGGCTTGCAGTTTGGTAGGTGCGTGGTTGGGTGACCAGAAAGCTGTTGGACTGAGCATCCTCTAATAACCTTTTGGGGAGCCTTTTCCTCAGAGTGGGGAATGGAGGTGAGCTCAGTCTGCTCAGCGAGGACCCTTCCAGTGACTACCTAGCCTCACGGGTAGAACACCTGGCTGCTGGGGTTTGGGGCAGCCGGGGAATCGGAAGGACTATACTTAGAGCTTTTAATTAATCTCCCAGCTTCCAGACTCCTGCCTTCCTGTCACCCAAAGGATGTTGGCTCATCTGCAGAAGCACATGCTCTGTCTATGTGTGTCCCCACGTTACGTCACAGCCCCCAGGATGATCGGGCCAGGGCCACTGTGACAAACACCACCATGTGGGTCCACGCCCACCAGCGCTACAGCGGGAGCCAGGCCACACGGGAACAGCCACTGTGTCTGTTCTCAAGCCCTCCTCTGCCCTCTCAAGCATGATCTCCACACCTCGAGTGCTAAATCTGGGTCCCCTGGGTGTGCTGCTGGGGCTCAGAGCCACCTGGTAGAGAATAAGAGCCACCAGGGGTGCGTGTGCATTTTCCCAACTCACAACCTTCATCAGGGTCTAAGAGAGGTCACTGCCCCCACCTGTGTGTGCTGCTTGGGTCGCTTGCTGTCTGAATCACGATTAAGTCATCAGGATCTGAGAAACAGCCAGGCAGGCTCTCCCGTTCGGGTGGAGGGTGAGTGTCACAGAAAGTGACGCTGTGTAGACTCCATGTTTACTGCTCAGTGGCTGCTTTTGCGACATGGCTAGCTTTGAGTTGTTTGCAAACTGCAGCTGCCTGTATCAGTAGTCCCCAGGGAAGGGGACTGGCTTCCGCGTGGCCACTCTGTGGGCCTCATGCCCATCTCTCAGGAAGCCTGTGTGCGTAGCCCGTCCTAACCACTGGGCCTGGGTATATCAAAGGGGTATTAGGCAGCAACCCCTCCCCCAACAACCCCCACCTCAGGGGTTATTGGTAACTCATTTTGAAGTATCACAAATTTCCCCGTAGTAGACATGTCGTTGAACCACCCCAACAACTTGGGAGGTAAAACCCTCTGCTTACGAAGCATCTCCTGTCCCCGCCGAGGGCCACCACATTTGTGTTATTACATCTGCCTGGAGCTGCTGTGATGGTGGCTACTTCACATTTGTGGAGTGGACTCCCAGGGAGGTCACAGGAAGAGGATTACTGCCTCAGTCGCTCTACCAGCTGGGACAGATCCTGCTTTCGGGCCACACAGCAGAGGGGTGGGAGCCAGCCCTTGGTGGTAGAGAGCTGGGTTCAAATCCTGACTCTGCCATCTCAGAACTGGGCAGCCAGGCAGGCTTTTCCTATCCTGCCCTTCCTTCCTGTCTGTGAAATGGCCTGGCTGCTGCTCTTGTGGCTGGATGACCACCTCCCCACGGTTCCTGTGTCCAATTCTACCTTCTTGTCGTTTCTTTCAGCTACAGATGGGCTGTGATTCCAGCCATGTTACCTTATTATATCTCAACTAGCATCCAAGGGGTGTCATTTTATCCCTAGTCGGGGCAGAAACTGAGGCCGAGCAAATCTGGGTGACTTCTCCACAGCCGCCACTGGGGGCAGGAGAGAGCCAGGACCCGAGGCTAGGTCAGATTAAATTCATTCTGCAAATCGTTGGCTCCCAGGGGTAGCCCCTGATCACTAACAGGCTGCCACCGGGGACACTGTGTACGAATGTAACCAAGTATCTCTGTCACTGCCTTCTCCCCAGGCAGCTCACTCCCGGTTTCCTGGCCCAGGAGGTGAGCAGAGGAAGGAGGAGGAGGAGGAGGAAGAGGAGGAGGAAGACTTCCTTTGGAGGACACAGGCCAGGCAATGAGGCAACAAGGCAACAAAGCCACCGCTGACTGCCAAGCTACCCCGTATGCCCGTGTCCTGGAGCTGGAGGGTGCTGCCACTAACCTCAGTGCTAACCCAGGGTGCTGGGCTGCTGAAAGCTGAGGGGATCCTGTTGTCAACCAGGGAGACCAACAGGGCTATCAGGGTGCTGCAGGCCAGCAGTTGACGTCTGCCGCGAGCCATCCCAGGCCTGCATCCCATGAGCGATTTCAGAGCTGCTAGTGGGCTTCTGTCCAGTACCACTGCCTCTGCCGTCACTGATCCCGAGATGGCACGGGAAGAGGGGGCACGGGACGGTGGGAACCATCTGGCTGGGAGGCACAAAGTCTAGGCTGGAAGCCCCTTGATCCCCAGGGCCACCTTGGAAATAACGCATCTGTGGGTGGTTCCCTCACAGGTCTGAGGTCTGTGGAATGGAGGTGATGTGCCCTGTCAAGGAGGAAGGAGCCTAGAGCAGGAGTGCTCTCCTCTCAGTCCTGAGAACCACTGAGCACTGGGCCTGGCCAGGTCCGGTCCCCGGGGTCCCTCACAATTCACCCCCTCTTCCCTGCCCGCCCCGCACCCTGAAAGAGGCTGGCTTCCCTGTGGAGCCATCCCTGACGTGGGAAAGGAAGGAATTAGCATAATCGACAATTACAGTCTCTCCTCAGCTTCCCTGTGAAAGTAATTTACGGGTGCCCAGAGGCCGGTTCCTCTCCACCGTGGAGGCTGGGGACCTCAGGGTGCAGGGAGTTGTGGAATCATCAGGCTAATTAGGTGGAAGCCACGCTCTCTCAGGGACCTGGCTGGATTCCTATGGCTGGGGACGCAGGCACTGAACTGGGGGGTGGCGGTCTGTCTCCAGAAAATGGAGAGGGGCGGGAGGCATGCTGAGACAGATGGTGAAAGGCTAGAGAGTGTGGTGGAGGTGAGTTAAAGGCTAAGGCAGCTCCAAGTGTTCAGCTCGAGGGGGAAAGGCAGCGGGGGAGGCCACTTCATCCTCTCTGCCTGTACTGCAGAGCAGACACCTCCCGCCTCCTTCTGTCCTCTTCAGGCCTGAGTGCGGTCTCCTTCATCTCTATCTCACCCATCTCTGTGTTCAGTGAACTTTGCATCTCATTTTGACTTTCACTGAGCGCCTCCTCTGTGCCAGACGCTGTGTCCACATCTGGAGGTGGAAAGATGGGGTCTCCGCTTTGTAGATCAAGTGGGAGGAAAGGGTCCTTCACTCCAAATGCCATACTCCAGGGCCACAGGGTTCCAGGTCCTCTGCAGTGCACCTGAGGCGGGAGGGGCTGGGGCTCACAGCAGAATAGCCACCCAGCTCCGCCTGGGGAGCTCTGTCCCTGAGGTGATGCCTAGGCGGCGTCCCCAAGGGTGAACCAGTGAGCCTGGGGAGCATGGTGGGAAAGGCTTCTCCAACCCTGGAAGTAAAGCAGTGTGCAAGGCAAGGACCCATGGCTGGGTGTTAGTGGAGGAAAAAGTCGAGATGCCTGAGACACAGGTGGGCAGGTCCAGGGCCCCAGGCATGGGGTGGGAGCCTGAGCAGGTCAGCGCTTCCAGTGTGCAGAAAAGCACAAGGGACAGGTGGTGTTCATCACGGTTCCAAGCAACACAAAAGCAGCACTTCCCAGTCCAGAGAATCAAGGAAAACCAGTGGATCTCAATGAAATAGACATCTGACAATGTCTGGAGATATGCCGGGCTGTCTTAATTTAGGGTGCCATTGGTATCTCATGAGCAGAAGTCAGGGGTGCTTCTCATCATCCCACAGTGCACGGGACAGAGCCCCGAGAGGGCCTCTTCCCCTCCTCCACGGCCCATTTGTCTGTACTGTTCAAAGTCTGTGCATTCATTGGTTCCCCCATGGGGTGGTGCAGATCGGAACAGCGGGGCCGAGGGAAGCAGAGGGAAAACCATGGGGAGGAGACATTCGGGCAGGATGGGTGGATGGGGCGCTCCTGCCCCAGGGGTGGGGGTTCCAGGGACCCTTCCGTTCCAGCAGCCCCTACCAGTTATGCTGGGCCTGGGGAATTAGACCTGGCCCCAAGAGCTGCCCAGTCAGTCAGGGCCAGGGACCAGCTCCACGCCAGGCACTGGAGGGTGCTGGAAGAGTGAACCTGTGACCTGGAGGCTGGAAGTTAGGACTGTTTTCCTTGAGAGACAAGTGGCTTCTCCAAACTCCCTCAGGCCTGAGGCAGAACCACTCCCCACCTCACCCTCAGCCAGATGATATGCAGATGTTGGGTACAAGAGGACAAAGCCTGGGTTCACCTGTTGTCATGGTAACCCAGACCCCACTGTTCCTAACACACCTGGATGCAGAGAGATGGTGACTTGAGGTCAGCGAGGCGGGGCCCCGCCATCTCCTCAGAGTGGACTTGGAATAACGCCTTTTTCCTTTTTACCACCCCAGTGGCCTCCTTTGGTTTGGTCAGCGGCAAGCAAACAAACCTGAGCACGTGGACCCAAGTGGCCAGCAGCAAACCCTGCGGCCAGGAACAAACCAGGCGGCCAACTTCTCTGTTGTATTTTTATTCATAGAATTTTAACAAACCTGTTCTTTAGTGTATTTACCTGTCTCCCTCATCCGTGAGGACAAAGCTTTCTATCGTTCACTGCGGGGGAGCCAATACCCGGCACATAGCAGTTCCCACTTGTTGAGGGAATGAATGTCGGAATCCCCGCCTTGTTTTTAGCCTGGAGTGCTGGGGTCCCGGGCTACCACAGCGGTCCCCTCTCCTCTGCACTGTGGCGGAAGGAAAGGCCTAGAGTCTCCTCACCGGGGAGTGTTTTTTCATTATCTAGAGGGATCTTTCCAAATTGCTTTGGGGTAAGATGTGCGGGCCTTAACCCTCACATGCAGAGCCTTCCTCGACAATCTAGGATGATGGACTATCCATTCGCTGAGGGCGGGCGGGGATGCAAAGGTCAGGAGAGCTGGCAGCCCAATGAAATTGTAGCCACTTGACAGGACAATGGCGCAACAAGGGCCTCGCTGCTCCCGGAGCTGTTGCCAAGTGTCGTGACACACGGGTCTAATCACATCTGAGTGCACTGCCACCGCGGAGGAACGGCCCACCGCACCGACCGCGCTTCAGTCACTGCCACCTGGCCTGAGGAGGCCCATCCATCACCGTGCGGGGCCGCCGGGGCACTGCCCGCCTCCCGACAGGGACAGAGGACCAGGCGGAGAGCAAGAGCCTCCCAATCCCCTTGGAGACCATCGCAGGAAGATAAACACTGGGTGGCAGCCCCCGAGGGCTTTTGTTCAGCTTGGGCTCCTGCCTTGGGCTGGGGAAGGGAAGGTGGTTAAGTACCTCAGTTCAAATCTCAGCTCAGCCTCCAAGCTGGGGTTTGCAGACAGCAGAGGTCAAAGACCTAGCGCTGCTCCTGTGGCCAGAAGCGAGTCATGTGTGAAGTGTGCGCTGGGCGGGGGGGGGGAGGAGAGTGTTGTGGTTTACATCTAAAGTGTGCCCAGTTCTCAAAGTGACTGGGTGGTGGGCAGCGCCACGCCCATCGGTGGATTCGCCCATGCATGAGTTCAGTGGCTGACCGTGCTGTGAGGAGCAGGGCCTGGTTCCAGGCTGGTCACTGGGCGCGTGACCAGAAGAGTGTAGTCAAGGCCCCTTGATGGGGAAGTCCGTGGAGCCCCAGGACCACATGGGCCATTTAGGCTGCCTGCATGATTACTTCAGGCAGGTACGTGCCCAGACCATTCACAATCGTAGAGCCTATTTGTACACCTCATTCATATGATTTTACCCCTTCAATATTAGCAAATGCTGGGTATTATCATGCTCATTTTACAGAGTTTAAGTTCACAGAGACTCAGAGCACTTGGGTGAGTTTCCCAAAGCCGCATGGCCAGTTCGCACCAGTGCTAGGGCTCGAGTGCAGTGCTCTGCCTGCAGGTTAGATCGGTGCCTACTCTGCAGACCCAACAGCTCTCTGCTCCATGGTCCCCGGCCGCTTCTCTTTTCGGGTGTTTGATCTGCGGCCTGCTTTTGTAGTTTCTGTTGTTTAACCAAACTTCTCCTGAAAAGGAGGGTTCTCAGTCTAAAGAGGACAACTGGAGTGCAGAATTCTCTCTGGGAAAAGTGGATTTCAGAGATCTGAGCCTGGGTGAGTTGCCTGAGATGCCGGCCCTGAGGCTCTGCGGTCCCAGTGAGGCGGACTTCCCACATTTGTAAGTCACTGGGACGGTGAGCACAGTACTGCAGAGCTTGCTTGTGGATTTTGAACGCTGAGAACAGACCAGAGGGAAGGAAATCTGAGTTTATAATAAAGACTCAAATACTGAGTTTTAAATGACAGTTCACATATTACCAATTCATTTCATATTACTACATGTGGTCCTTACCATCATCCGTGCAGTATTATTATCCCAATTTTAAAGGCAGGGAAACTTTGGTTTACAGGTTCATAGAGGACTTGTCTGGGGTCACAGGCTGACATCCGGCAGACAAAACAAACTCGGATCTTCTGTCTGCAAGCTCAGGACTTCACAGACGGCAACAATTTGTTACTTTCCTTGGTGAGATCTTAACAGTAAATTCAAAGGTGGATTCATGGTAGGGATTGCTAGTGGGAATCCTCTAAATTCCTGTAACACTATTAGTCATCTCTTCTCCAAGAATCAGAAAATCAGGTCAAAGGCATCAAAGGGACGCTTGCCACAAACCTATGAGTCAGCAGGTGTGTGAGGACGGAAGCGGCATGTTAACAGCTTGCTGCCAGGCCCAGGGCTTCGACTTCAGGAGATTCCAGGCTAGCGCATGTCACACAGCAGCACAAGTTTCTTGCCCGGACACCCTGAGGAGTTAAAGATAAGTGCATGTCATAGTCCTCACCGTCAATGGATCTACAGTTTGGTAGGAAGAGAACATCTGTTAGGAAATCTGTGGTAACTGCACAAAACAGAAAGGGATCGAGAGCCCGCCTTCTGATGCCAGGTCTGAGAAGGCTTCCTGGAGGAAGCGGTCTTGAGAACCGGCAGGACTTGAAGGACAGAGGATGAAGGACTGGAGCAGGCAGGGGGCTGGGGCCATCACCGAGCCTGTGTCCTTGGCCAGACTGAAGCCTGGGAAAACGGGGACGTTCATTTTTACAACGGTTTGTTGAATAAACAGAGAGGAAAGATGGAAATCCATACCGAAGGAATCTGCTCAAAGTAATCTCGCTGTAGTTTCACCTAGAGTCACCGGTGCCCTGGGCCGTGAGTTGTTGTGTTGTGCCCGATGAATCTGAGCAGAATGAACAACTTTTCCCGCGTGATGGATGGATGGACGAAGTTCTATTACATTATACTGCAGGCCATCATCACTGCTCGGCTGGTTTTTTCTTTTCCCACTGGGAATTGAACTCAGGACTGTCACACTGAGCTGCAATCCCCAGCCTTTTTGTTTGTTCTTTATTTTGAGACAATCTCACCAAGTTGTCCACATGGGATTCAAATCTGTGATCCTCTTGCCTCGGCCTCCCAGAGCGCTGAACTCACACTCATGCACCACCACGCCCAGCTTCAGCTGGCTCTTGCACACGTTTGTGTCAGCCTTGTTTCCTTCGAGTTGGTGTGCCCAGGCCTGACGTGTGTGCAGGTGCTGGTCCAGGGTAGGGTGCAGAGTGAGCAGGACACTCTGCGAAGGGCTGGAAGGGACAGGGAGGGCGTGGACCCCATGCCAATGACTTGAGATTTCAGCAACACCCCTGCCAGGGGCAGAGGCTGGGAAAGTGAGACAGTGGCCAGAGGAGTGCACAGGAGCCAGACTTCGAAGAGAATCACAGTTTCCTGCGGGCAACAGGACATCATTAGAACCTTTAATCTACGCAGGGTGCGTTGCGAGATTTTTGTTTTGTTTTGCTACTGGTTTTAAGGATTTGCGGAACTTGGGTGGGAGGTGGAGGAGACAGAACACAGGTGGCAGCTGAGAAGCACAGCCGCCTGAGGCTGGGAAGGAGGGACAGGCCGCGGTTGGCAGAGGCGACAAAGCCTGGGATCCTGGCCCCGGGAACTGGGTGGATCCTGACTGAGATGTGAGAACCGGGAGAAAGATGCACTGGGGCTGGGAGGCAAAAAGTAATGAGTTCTTTCCAGGCATTGTTTCACACACAGGTTTTGTTCTGAGTCTTAATTATAGGCTATGCAGATATAGATGGAGATTTCTACAGATATAGTTTTCCAATAAACACAACAGCTATCTTCCTTTGTTATTGTAGACTCTCCATAAATACAGTTTATAATAAGGGACAAGCTGTAAATAAACATGCAAATGGTCAGAGAAATTGAGAGTTGGATGTGTTAGTTTTTGTTTTTTGAGACGGGGCCTCACTTTATAGGCCAGACTGGTCTTGAACCCATGGAGGTCCTCCTGCCTCAGCCTCCAGAGTGCTGGGATTACAGGTGTGAGCCATCCTGCCTGGCACAGATGTTTATTGGAAGGGTTTCCCACACTGGCATGGTGGAGAGCGGGTCACTGGTCATCTGGCCATCCACCTATAACATCTTCCCAAAGGGACTATGCCCAGCATGGCGACAAAGGGTGCACAATTACATGTGGTTGTACCCAGGAGGCCGGGGTGACCCCAGCCCACGCAGGGTGTGGTGACAGGCAGAACCCTGAAAAAGGGCTTCAGGACCCAGGGGGCATCTGAGCTTGGGGTAGGTGAGGACTGGGGTTAGGGATGACAATGCAGAGTGTGAAGAAAACTTTCCCAGCTGTTTGGAAAAAGAAAATGACATTGCCTCTTTGTAAGCATTTTGTACTCAAAAACTGAATACAAATTTAAAGGAGGTTGAAGGGAGGGGAGGAGCTTGAGGGAAAAAGGAAGATCAACGTAGATCACGAGCAGGTACGAATTCCCTATGATGAATGTGAGCAGTATGTATATCTAAAGTATACCAATAAAGTTAATTTTTTATGAAGAAAAAAATAAATAAAGGAACGATCATGGTGAACCACCACAGCAAACCACTGATTTAAAACTGATGGAAGTTTTCCCAGTAGTCATTTACAAAACAACAGGTGTGGGCTAGGCATGGTGACACATGTCTGCAATCCTAGTGTTCTAGGAGGCTGATGCAGGAAGATCTTGAGTGTGAGCCCAGCCTGTCTTGAAATTAAAATATTACTAAGTGGCTCGGGATGTAATTCAGTGGGAAGGGCCTAGGTTCGCCAGTACTGCCAAAATAAATAAACAAACAAACACGAGGGGTGGAAAGGACACCTTCTGCTACCTTAGCCACAGGAATGGGTGGCACCATGCCTGAGACCGGAGTGGGAACCATGGACTCGGCTGGGTAACAAGGAACACAGGATTCCTTTCTGGTTAGGATAAAGTCAGCAATTCCAGGGCAGAAGCTGGCAACCAGAAAGTTCTCACTCTGAGAACCAGGTGTGAGAAGAGGGGCCGTATGTGCGGGGGTCAGCACCGCTCATCCCCGAAAGCTGCCTGGCCTGGGGGACCCCGAGTTGTCATGGCAGCCTTAGGGACCAGCGCTGGATACAGTGGCCTGGGACCAAAGGCGGCAGCGGTCTTGGGACACCAGCAAAGAGCTGCGTGAGCTCCGAAGGAGATGTCACCTCCAGCAGGGAAGATTCCAAACCACCTGGGGCATCACCCTGTCCCAGGGTCCTGGGTGCTCCGCTTATGGGGAACGGGCCGGCCCCGCTTCCTGACCATCCTAGCCTCGCTCTGCTCCCAGTTCCACGCTTAGCTACATGCCAGGCCTCTCAGCTGGGCAGGCCAGAGAAGGCGCCCGGTTGCCAACAGGGCTGGTGCCAGATGCTAGCCCGGGGCCTGGGCAAGCAGTAGGTAGCGAGCCTTGCCTCTCCTCCCCGACCCCGCCTGCGTCCCAGCCTCTGCCTCCACACCACTCCGAGCCTCAGTGCCACTGGGGCAGAGCCGCAAGTGTCCTGCGGGAGCTCACAGAAGCGTCACAGAGCCACCCCCACGGTGGGCAGTGAGTCCCAGGGAGGTCAGGAGAGCGCCTGGCATTGTTACCCCGCTGCTTGGTGGGAGAGATGGTACTGGAGCCTAGCTGGGTACTGGAGCCCGGGTGTCCTGCACCTTCCTCTCCACACGCCTACCCTGCAGATCCCTGGACACACAGCATGCTCTGGCCGAGGTCGGGGTGGCCCAAGACTGTAATGAGGCTTCAGTTTTCCTCGCCTTAACAAACAGTGCTTACGCAGCACACAAACCCCCAGCCCTGTGCTGAGCCGTACTGCTGGTTCCTGGCCCCCAAACGCGCCCACCTGTGACTGCCACGAGCCCTCACTGAGAAAGCACAGGTGGGCCGCTCCCTCCCAACCTCCGTGGCCCTCCCTTGCCTCGCCTGTTTGCAGCCTGGGCCTAGTGTGCTCACACCGCGCCCATTCCAGGTGCCACAGCTCGGCTTGTCCCGGCCATCAGGTGGTCAGGGAGTGTGAGAGCCGAAACAGCCACCAGGTCCACCTGATTCTTGATAAAAGTGCTGTAAACATGGCAGTTAAAGGAGAACATATTTTCTGTGGGTCGATGGGCTGCGGAGAGTCCTGCTGTCCCCACTGCGTGGGGTCCTGGAGAAGTGCCAGGAAGGAGCCAGAAACAGCTGGAGGGCGAGAGGACGAACCCAGGTTCACACAGCGTCACTGCACTGAGCCGAACTGTGAAAGTAATATGTACTCCTTCTAAAAAATCGGAAATTACTAAAATGCTGAAAAATGAAAAAGAAAAAGAAAATATGGAAAGCTTGAGGAAAACACATTCTCTGTTACTATTATCCAGAGATGATACCACTTTTACCATCCTGAGTTTACCTCTAGATTTTCCTTTATGCACATATGTGGGTTAATTCCATATACTTGTTTTATATCCGTGTTTTATCACTTAGTATTTTATTGATGTCATTCTGTCTCAATACTGAGTGTTTTATGAAAAGTCAATGCAAATGGCTACATCGGACATTTGTTCCTAATTATCCCTGGGCAACTGGTTCCAGGACCCTCTGTGGATACTAAAATCCCTTATATAACAGGGAATAATATTTATATATGACTTATGCAAATCCTCCTGTTTATTTTAAATCATCTCTAGATTACTCATAAAACTTATACAATGTAAACACCATGTAGATGGATGTCACACAGTATCATTTAGGGAACCATGGCAAGAAAAGTCTGTGCAGGTGCGTTTCCACCCAATACTTTTGATCTGCAGTTGGCTGAGTGTGTGGAAGCTGAGTCTGTGGATGCGGAGGTAAGTGGTACTCTATTACAGGGGGCAAACCGCATTCCACTCGCTGGGGCAAAAGGGATTCCATTATACTGGGGTGTTCATCAGGTTGCCCTTTGCTGCATACAATACTTGATACTCACAACTTAAAGGAGAGAGTTTTAATTTGGCTCACAGTTTGGAGAGTTCAGTCCATGGTTAGGGGGCTCCAACGTGGAACCTCATGTCGGAAGGGTGTGATGGAGCAATGCCGCTCAGGTCATGGGAAGCAGAGCAGGGGAACAGTGCAGAGAGGGACAGGTGCGGGACCAGCTCTGGGCCCCAAGGCCACACTTCTGTATTCTCTGAAGCCCCGAGAATAAAATGACACCCATGAAAGGTCCCCTGAGACTGTAAAGAAGAAGAGCCAGCATTTACTGTGCTCCTACTTGTGCCTTATGTCAATCATCTGATTTCATCTTCCCTAAAATTTATGGATGCAAAGATGGGGACTGTTATTGCCATAACACAGATGAAGAAACTGAGGCATGGAGAGACTGGCTGCATGCCCAAGCCCAGCCAAGCTCTTAGCCTTTTCTCTGTAGCTGCTCTGTAGAGAAACCAGAAAATCAAAAGAGGGCAGACGGGAGAAAACTGACACATACACCCTCTACTTCATCCTTACAAGAACACTCCAAGGTGCCAGATGCTGGCCTGGGCCCTGGACAAGCAGTAGTCCAGTCTCTGTCTCCTCTCCTTACAGGTGAGGAGACGGGGGATGACCTGGGAATCTTCCTCAGGTCACAGGTGGGAAGTGCTGCTCTAGGCCTGTTGGCCTTGGGCGCCCCAGTGCCTGACTCTTGCACTCTGCTCCCGAGAGTGATTCATTCCAGTGGGAAATAGGGCAGCTTCAGTGCAGGGGGTGTTGGAACCAGAGTCAAGCAAGGGTTCCAGGACAGATGAGAGCAGGCAGCAGACCAGGCTACCAGTCTGTGTGAATAAAGCCTGGGGGCTTGAAAATGCAGGGCCTGTCTGTTAAACAGAGGAATGACACAACCCTCCAATGACACATTCCTTTCATGGGCACTAACCAAGCCATAAAATATCAAGTCTGACCAGTTTGAGATATGAAAATTTTTATGAAATAAAATAAATGTTGAAAACTTCAGACATAAGGCTATATTAGAATTTCTAATGGTGTTTAAAATTATTTTTATTCTCTTTAATGGACTGATCAATCTTGCATTCTTACATCTGGTAATCTGAGCAACTTCGTTGAAGATAACAATATGTAATATATATATATATTTTGTTTTGTTTTGTTTTGTTTTGTTTTGTTTTGTTTTTTTTCAGACAGGGTTTCATTATATAGTTCAGGCTGGCCTTGAACTCACTTGCAGCTGAGGCTGGTCTTGAACTTGCAACGATCCTCCTGCCTCAGCCTCCCGAGTGCTGGAATTACAGGCATGCGCCACCACTCCCGGCAACAATATGTAATAACGACCACTGCTAATTCCTATTATTTTGTTTGGAAACCCTGTATCAGTTTTACTGTTTTTGTGTTGTTCTGTTTTTGTCGATGTTGTTGTTATTTTGTTATTGTTTTTCTCTTTAAAAAAAGACTATATACACTAACACACCACGTCCACATTAGTAGAGACAAATACGTGTGTGTATTATTTATTTGTTTGTTAGACTAGAGAAAAACACATTTTCTCATTAAGTGGATTTTTCTGAACACAAAGCTCATGTGTGATTTTTATTGTCTTATTTTTACTTTGCTGTAATTTCTTTTTTTTGTTGTTTTTTTTTTTTTTTACCGGGAATTGAACTCACGACCTTGTGCTTGCCAGGCAGGCGCTGTGCCGCTGAGCTAAATCCCCAGCCCCACTTCGCTGCAATTTCTGTGGTTGTCAAACGTGATGGTCCTGCCACACTTCTACAGCCGTAAACAGCATGGCATCTGATCCTGATCCTCTCCCCAGGGGAAAGACGACCCTCTCCCTAGCACAGCCTCGCCCTGCTCCTCTCTTGTCTTCCTACCCCACAAAAGGATTTTCCACTACTCTCCATCTGTGAGTCCTTGATGATACACAGCAGACACGGCTTCTTTTGCTCAACTCACACAGAAATCACAAAACCAGAAATTACCAGACAGAGTCTGAAGAAGTCTCCCAGGAAGGAGGTGAAGACCCAGCATTAGAAAGTAGTTTTGTCGGCTTTTGTCATAGAAAAAGGATCCCAGGACATTATTAGTAAGACGCAAGACAGATTTATTATACAGAGTTAGAAGGCATGGGAAAAATAAGGAAGGGGCTTTAGATTGAGGAGCTAAAAGAGCCACAGCTCTGATAACGAGACTGGCCTCTCGTCAAAGAACAGGACTAGCCTTATTTATGGCTCTGCTAGGGTGGGCTCAGGGCTGGTAACTTCCCACTGGGTCAGTTCCTTCCAGTGTAGGGCATGGATCAGGGGCTGTTACAGTGCCCCTGTACCTTACGTTGAGAGTAGGGCTAAGGAGAGGTTGCATTCTATACAGTGGTAGCAAAGGAAGACATAGAAGAGATGCCTCCATCTTTGGTGGATAGCAGGTCATGGTTAAGGCCTGAGAATTCATGTTTCCTGTCCCATGAGGCTATTGCTCCTATAACATTGATGTTCACTTTATTATTCAAAAACAGTTTTGGTATAGGTAGGAGAGATGGCTCAGGAGAATGTGCTTTAAAGACTTCCAGGAAGGCCCTATTTTAACCATGTCTAGAATAGACAGATACATGAAAGCCCTAGAATTCTCAGAGCTTTTCCCACCTCACCAGTTTGGTATGTGGTTTCCCCTGAAATCCTCATCAGATTTCTGAGCACACAACTCTGAGGCTTGTCCTGCTGTCTCTACCCCTACACCTTTCCATCACTGCCTGCGCATAAAGCAAGCCCTTAGACTCACACTGAAGTTTCTAGGATCTTACAAGCTTTTAAAATTCAAGCCAGCCTGGCTCCTAGTGATAGGTAATGATAAGGTTGATGCCCTATGCTTTTCTTTTAGGGATTTCACTCTCATACACTGGCATTTGCACTTGGAGGAACTTACGCAGACCCTGAAGTGTTATTTTTAAAAACTCTGAGCTCAGTGAAAGAAATCACAGGTGAAAAATAACCACCAAAGATTGAAGCCACCACAAAATGCTTTGATTTGAAAATTAGCCCTCGGTTGACTTTAAAAATGAAAATTCAAACATTTTCCAAAGAAAAGTTGCTTTGGTTTAAAAATTCTTGGGTTGACTTTAAAAAAACAGTTCAAGGATTTCTCTCCCCTCCATTTGAAAATGATGTCTCCCCCTCCCCCTCCTATAATTTTTTAAAAGGTCTTGGGTTCCATTTTCAAAACAAGTTCTATATTTTTAAGAGTGACACATATCAAGTAACCAGAAACTGGCCCTGGCTTGGAAAACCTCCCGGTTCTCATAAGCATGCGCTCACTAGTTCCTTTTCGGATGATGAATACTATTGATTGGCTCTGATCGGCCTGTGACCCAGCAGTGGCATTAGACATTGGCTCTAAAACATCTCCTTATGAATTTTTCATTGGCTCGAGTATCTGCAGAGCGGGGCAGCTGCTCAGCGTCCTCCTTGGCCTCCTCCTCCTCCTGCTCTCTGTGTCCCAGTTCTGATGATGTCACTCTGTGGGGCCACATTATTGGATCAGGGCGATTAGCTTTACAGCCTCATCTTCTGAGCAGAATCCAATTTCCTTTTCACGTGCAGAGGGCTTACGAGTAGTCATGTGCTTTTTGTTTTGGGATGGCATCACAGGATTGCTAGAAAATACAGTAAGCTGAAGTCATTTCCCACCAG
This sequence comes from Chinchilla lanigera, assembly GCF_000276665.1. Lineage (NCBI taxonomy): Eukaryota > Metazoa > Chordata > Mammalia > Rodentia > Chinchillidae > Chinchilla > Chinchilla lanigera. Next base: position 4,968,521 of record NW_004955406.1, on the reverse strand, counting down.
GCATTCTCTTCGCCACAGTAAGACAATGTGTCACTGTGTACCTGCAGCGACCCCAGCCTTTTCCAGGAGCTGACAAGGAGGCGAAGGCTGGAGAAGCACCTCGGGGGCGCCTGGCTCACAGTTCTCACGGGAGCCCCCAGGGAGGAGGGCGACGGTCCCCTTCTGCACTGGTGGGAACTGAGGATCTCGGTGGGGCTGCGATACCCAGCGTTCGTATTCATATTCAGATCTCAGACCACATAGTGTGGCACTGTCTAGCTCACACAGAAGTAGGTGGGAAGGTGACTCCCCCGTGCCCTGGACTTGATTTGGTGGCGGAAGCCATCCCAGAGCCACCTCTTATGAGAATGGGGAAAGCTTCCTTCAAAGCAAACCCATCCCTGCTATCTATGGGGCTTTAGGTTCCAGATTTGGACAACAAGAGAAACTCAACTCACGTTGCCATGTCTAGAAATAGGGCTTAATTTCCATAATATTCCTATGTGGTGAAACTGGGTTAAAATAAACTTCAAGCACCAACTGGGGGGAGAACATACGACGAGGTCAGCAGAGTCTGTGGAACAGGGAGGGAAGGCTGGCGGGGCTGGGTGGGGCTGAAGGATTGTGTGTGTCCGAGGCCTTCTCTCCGCTGCTCCTGCTTCCTCTGTCAACAGGGTGAGGCCACAAAAACCCATTAACACCCATTAACAAGAGAGTATTTGGAGTCCCTATACTATGGTTGGCTATTGCTAAATATTTCTCTGTACTCTCAGCGAAGAAATTTTAAAAGTAAAGGAATCAGGAAGCGCCACATTGTAAATAAAAGCAAGACTTCCTCCTGGTTCTGTCCTTGCTAAGGGAATCTAGACTGTTCCTGGGAACAGCGGTCAATTCTCACAAAGTGCGTCACTGGTGAACAGGGTGAACAGGAACCTGAGGACCTGAGCCCTGGGCGAACGATGCCTAGAAGAAAACATTCTTTGTGCTCATCTCCAGGGTGCTCATCGCCGGAGCCCAGCTATGCGGTCTGTCCTGGAGTCTTTGCTCAATTGTTTGGAAATTTTGAGGAAGGGAAACAAGTGTACATCTAATTAGTGCCCACTTCAGAGACCAGCTTGTCGAGGTGCCTAAGACCAAGTCGTTTTTGCTTCTCCATGTTAGGCTTTTCCTACATCTGCCCTTTGCTTTTATGGACTAAAACTTCTAAGTGATAGCAGAGAACTTCTAAAAGTTAGTCACTGAGCCAGAGGGAACAGAAATGTTACACGTTCTTTCCTCTAACTCATGAGCCCACCCCTTCACTGGAATGGTCACTGCAGGCAACAGCTGCCTTAGCATATTCCTTTCCCGGATATTACAGCTATCCATGGATGGCATCCTTGGATGCCAGCATCTTTGCCGGTCTTTGGGGCCCATCAGCCCCATTCCACTGCTTCCAAGTCCTCAGGGCCTTCCTGCAAACTTGTGTTAATAAGTTTTTAATCAGTGACCATGTACGAAATGCTGCATTTAAAAAATGCCGCATTAAACCCAAGGGCAGTCACTCTGGAACATCATAGGTGACGGGCATCTCCTTGGTCCTCTAAATATCTGCCTCAACGTGTGATCTCCAGATTCTGTGGACATCTTCCCTGTGCTTCTCGCCGTTTTATTCCAAGGAAATAGCAGCTCTTTGTAGAACATTAGGAAGTCACTTCCCTGTAACCATGCTCTCCCCAAGCAATGGAAGGCCCATTTCTCCTGTATTGTAGGCTTTCTGTAGTGGAGGAAACAAGCTGCCAGTGTCTCCCATCCTGAGAGTCTGCTAGCCAAGCCCACAGCCTTGGAAGGATCTTTAACTTGGTTGGTGTCTTACAGATCACTTAATCTAAGTCCAATATTAAAATTAAAGTGGCTCATAAAACAAGGGTCTTTAAACAAGGGGTATTAAGGAAGAGAAGGTTCAGCTAGATTCTTCAAAGCTGCCATTGGAACAGATCTTGAGTCACATGTGTCTTTGAGAGACAGTCTCCCTGGTCTCATGACAAGGATGACACAGGATGACAAGGCATCTGGGAAGGCTGCTTATCTCTGCCTTATGTCTGTGGGTGACACAGTGGGTTAATTCTGATGACTCTGGTGCACTTTTCCTCCCCCCTAGTCTGAAAGGTGAGGGCCAGCCATTACCTGGCTTTGAGAAGTCCCCTCCCATGAGAATCACAGACTGTGAGGGTTTCTTTCTTTTGTTCTTATTTTGGTGGTAACTTTTTTCCTAACCAATGGTGTGATCATGACACAGAAATATATTTCTATTCTGAGCTCAGAGAAATAGTGTAGAAGAAACAGGAAAACTCCAAACCTCTAAGGAGGGGTAGCTACCTCCATGAGTGAGGTCAGTGGTGGCTTTGGGATCACTTCTATAACCTCCTTTGTCTTTAGGCCCTACATGGTCACTGCCATTGGGAAGATTTCACTGGCTCTCAGGAAGGCAGTTCTTACACATGGGTCGGCCTTAGTATGCCACAGCTCAAAGGGGCCTTTGGCTCCCCAATTTGACTCATTCAACTCAACCTTCAAACTCAGCTCAGGGCTCTCCCAGTCCCTCACTATTCCAGCCAAAGGCCCATCTGTAGACTGCCCCCAGGCAGAGGCCTGTTCACCCTGTCTCCTCCCCTTTTCCAGATCCCAGTGCCTGGGATAGAGCAATAAGCAGTGAAGATCCAAAACTGACCTGATTACTTCCGGCTCTGCTCTTTCTGTGGTTCTTTGCTATTTTATATGTAGTTTCTCCCAAACTGCTATTTCTTGCGTTCCCCTACATTGACATTTCTTCCACAGCACCCAGTCTGTGCTGCTGCTCCAGGGTCATCGGAAACTGCTTGTTGACAAGCCACTGGGACAAATGTGTCACGGGAAGATCTGTGACATGTGACCCTAAGAGGACTGGTGAGCAGCATAAGTTATTTCCCTTAATGGTGGGTGTCGATAAAGAAGTCAAACATCTCTTCTGCCCCCCTCACTGCCAGATGTCACCGCTTGTCTTGGGTTTTATTCTCACTGATCTTCCTAATGAGACGCATGCAGCTGTTAGCTACCTTCTTCCTAGAAAACCTTCTTCCCTTGTGAAGTGATTAGAACACCAAGTGGCTCCCAACTCTAACTCACTTCATCCCCTTGGGTGAATCATCTTGCATCATGCTTAAAACACAGGTGTGTCCCAAGATCTGTCTTCAGCCCAGTTCCTCTGCATTATCTGTCCCTCCTTTCCACTGATCTCAAGGGCTCCTACCGACCAATTAACAACTATGCATGTTCCTCCCAGATCTTTATTCCTCGACCAACTTAGCTACAGAGTTTGTTTCCTGTTTTCAACTGTCTACTGAATTGCTTCACCTGCACAATCCTCCCCATCTTTCAAATACAACAAGTTAAGAATGAACAAATAATCTTTTCTCCCCAACAACTCTTCTTCATAACTTTCCTATGAATATTTGTAAAAGACAACATACCACTAACATTGAGATAAGGCCTAAGCCTGAGTCATCTTTCATTCCTGTCTTTCTCTCTCTGTCAATCCTGTAGCTCACAAGTCAGCAAGCTATTACTAAGCATTCACTAAACGTCTTCTCTATGCCAGACTCTGGGGATGTAGTGCAAAAAGTAAAGGTGATGGGAACCAGAGGGACAGGGAGAGAGAGAGGGGCAAACGCTTCGCCCTGGTGAGCTTATCCTCTGGAAAGCAGTTGAATGTGTACAACACGGGTATCCAACATGTTGACTTGCTTGGGCCACATTGAGTACAGGGGAATTATACTGCACCGTGTACAAGATATATAATACAGTTGATGCATATAAGTATAAACACTTCTTTTGTTTTAAAAAAGAATTTATTACGACACAGGTGTGTTCAAACTGCAGGCTGCATGTTGGACATGTCTATGGGAGAAAGAAACACTCAGCAAACAATTTACAAGTTAGTTTGAAATCACAAGTGTGAAGAGTACTGGAAAGAATGCTACACGCTACCCTGAGAGCTTAGGGGGAGAACAGATCAACTATTCATTCATTCATTTATTTATTTATTCAATTACTTATTCATTTATTCTGAAATATACTCAGAATATTTACTGATGACCCACCAAAGGCTAGGCACTATTCTGGGGTTTAAACCCGTCCGATTCCACCTGTGTGTGCCTTGAGTTTGGACAGCACAGTTCAGACCCCCACTGCCCATCTCTCCAAGGTTTCCTGAGAGACCCTCTGCCCTCCTTGTCCACTTGGCACATATGCTGCTCTCCCATAGAATAGGGCTCTCTGGATACAGTCTTATTTAGAAACGTTTGACGGCGATGTGATAACATTGATAGAAAACAACTCCGCAGTTAGGGATTTGGGATCCCATTGTGAGACCTGACCTCCAACGTTTCCTCCTGGTCTTCCCTCCCGTTCCTTTTCATGTCTTCCTGTCCCAGAATCATGCTGAGTCCACCCACTGCTCCATACACAGATGGCAAAGTGACCATCTCATTACAGAGGCTCATAGATAAGTATTAAATAAATGTTGTCAGAAATGATTTTCCTGTAGTTTTCACATGCATTCATTATTTCTTTCAAATAGGATTACACTTTAAGAGCCAGGACAATATTTTTTCTTCTCCCTTTGTTTTCTCCATTGTGCTTAGTACAGAACTATACAGAGAGGAAGAGTACAAATGTTAACAGAGTGGACAAATTAAAAAATTATGCTTTTTAATAGGAAAACATAACATTGAATTAAAATTCATAGCCTTATTCTTCAATTTAAGACTAACGCTACGTTTTGACACCAGGAAAGGAAAGAAGTGTAGTTGGAATATTAAGTTTCATGAAATTGTTCAGCTACTTTTTTTCCTTTTATGTTTCCTAAGTAACTCTTGCTGCTCTCTAATAAATGTATCATATTTTATGTGCTTATTAACTCTATTTTATTTAATGTCTTATTAGCCCTTAAAAAAACTTGAGTTCTCCTCATAGATAATCATTAGCTGTGGAGATAATTTTCTCGCTGCTTTAAAATAGTTATATCATTTCTTTAGTTTTCTTATCTTATTGCACTGGTTAGAACTTCAAGGTAAATATATATTTTTAAAAATAGGAAGAAAGGCCTCTTGCTTTTAATTTTTTTTGTTATTAGTATTTAATATGTTAGTTACTGGTTTAAAATATATACTTTTAAGATGTATTTGCCCACTCTAAATCAGAATATGTCTTAGTTACTTTTTGCCCTCATTACTAGGGCAAAATACCTGATACCCACAACTTAATGAAGGGGAGGCTCCAAGGCAGGGCGTGGCAGACCAGCCTGGCAGAGAAATGCTGCTCGTGTGTGGTTGACAGGCAGCCAGAGTAAGGGAGGAGCAGATGAGTGAGAAAAACTCTTCCAGGCCACACCCCCAGTGATCCCACCTCCTCATAGCAAGCAGGTTTTGAGCTCCACAACCCAGTCACCTTTCAAAAGCCCCAGCTATGGTTGCATGAGGCTTTGGAAGGACATCTAGATATAGACCCTAACAGTGAATTTAATCTTTTCTTTTTATGATCAATTTTTATGTGTTCCCTTATTGGACTGTTTCTTAGGCTGTTACAAATTTTCTTGAGGTGGATATTTGGCAAATTGTTCAGTTCAGCAACTGTTAAATTACAGAGTGCCAAGCCAGAGAGCTTCAGCGCTAAGTTATTTACCTTAACTGTGTTAATTATGGGGACTTTGTGCCACTTAGGCCTAACTTCACTGCAACAAAGGTGACAAAATATGAAAATGTTCATCAATCTATCCTTTCACTCATTCATCATTCAAAAAAATATTTATCAAGAGCTGCCACATGCAGGGCATTATTCCAGTGCTGGGTTACAGGAACAAACAGGCGAAATCCCTGTTTTCATGGAGTTTTCATTTTAGGGAGGGCAAATAAGTTAATAGATGAGTGTGCAAGATATTTTCACCTATTCCTAAGCGCTGCGAAGATAACAAAGTAAGATACATTATAAAGTAGCTGGTAGAGGTGGGATGTTTCAACCAAGATGGTCAGAGAAGGCCTCTCTGAGGAGGGATACTGGAACAAAGATGAAAGTGCCAAGAGGAGGCCCGGTAGGGACAGATGACTGGGAAATCACTGCAGTGGAAACATCCAGCTCAAAGACACAAAGGAGAAAAGAGCCTTGGTGTTTTGCAAGAGCAAAGAGAATGCCAAGGAGCAGGAGATGGAAGGAGAATAATTAGGTTTGAGTTCAGAGAGGAGAAATGTGGATAACATGTATTCATGAAAATCATTTGTTAAAGATGGGATAACATTTAAAATAAAAAAAGAGCCAGGCGTGGTGGTGCACGTCTGTAATTCCAGCACTTGGGAGGCAGAGGCAGGAAGATCGCTGTGAGTTTGAGACCAGCCTGGGCTGCAAAGTGAGCTCAAGGCCAGCCTGAACTGCATAGTGAGACCCTGTCTCAAAAAGACAAAAAATAAATAAATAAATAAAAGAAAAGAAAAAAAGAAAGAAAAAAAGATGGGATAACAATATAGTTGCAAAGATGAACTACATTTAGAAGATCTACAATGAAAATTATAAACATTTATAAAGGTAACTCTACATTAGACAGGAAATAAGCCTAGATAAGGCAAATAAGCTCTCTACTTCATTCTACTCCACATTAACATTCTCGTTTACTAAATCATCTTGGGATGATAACATGCTTTCCTGGGAGTGAAATTTTCTTATGCACTAGATGGTAAACCAAGATCTTTTTCATAGTTTAGTTCAGAGAGACGTTATCATCCTGGTCAATTAGCCATGGACTTTTCAAAGCTGAGGAATCACATCATCTCTACTCATTGCAACCTTCATGGTAAGCTAAACAAAACCACAGACTTAGTTCCTTTGTACTTTTATAGGGAGAGCAGAACCAGCAAATGAGACACTTGCAGTCCCCGCTGAAGTTATCCAAAAATAAAGTATGTATCAGATGGGTTTTGGTGACTCAGGGTGGTCACTCTCCCTGTGTCTTGATTTAGACTGCGGGGGTATTTTTGGCTTTCATAATTGGTTGGTTGTTGTGGTCTCAAGCCAGGCTCAGCACACTGGTCAATGCAATGCTTTGTCACGGCACAGAAGTGTGTGGCAAAAACCCTGACAATTGCTGTCCCTTTGTGAAAGTAGAATTGAATCCCAGTGTGGTCAGTCCCTGCTGCAATGACCTGCAAAGGGCTGCTCCAGCCTTTGTCACACTAAAATTCACACAGTGACCGTGTTTGTGGAAGGATCAACTCACCAGTGAAATCTTTTAGGCTGCAATGGTTTTCATGGTGAGGAGTGGTGGGGGCAGGTTCTTTGCTGCAAACATTCACGGGCACCCATCTGTCCTCAGGCAATCAAAGCCCTCACACAGGTCCTGGATTGAGAGTAACCCCTCAGTAAAAGCCACCTGCTGATTTTTGTATTCTCCACTTATCTAGCTGCCCAAAAAAGTTCTTTAGGAGTCTCTGGACCCACTCCCCAAGAGCAGCCTCCATAGCATTATGCCAGGTTGTTTTCATTGGTCTCCAGCAACAAGAGAAAAAACTTTAAAAAAATATTAGCACACTAGCAGGTGAGGCAGTTTAAAGGCGTCATTTATTACTTCTTGTGTCTTTACTCTGACATTTTTGCGCTTCTCTTAAAGCTGACATGTCCTTACTTTTAGTATAAAGAAATGTTAGTATGTGATTAGCAGTAAATGTCCTTTCTTGGTAAAGTTAAAGGGTAGCATCTTAATGCCACCAATCTCTGTAATTATTTGAAATTTTACCAAGCCTTGAACCTGACATTTGAAAATTCCCTGATATTTATAGCTTGTAGTCGTTTGGCCTTTTTGACTCCTACTACAGCAAAAGGGGTGGGTAAATGCTTATTTTGTAATTTCTTCCCCAATTGCTACACATTCTTCTGTGTAGCATCTTACACTGAAAGCTGGAGACCAGAGAGAGAGGGAAGGGGTATGGTAAAAAAGCAGGAGTGAATACTGGCTATTAATAGTTAGTATCTATATGAGTATTATAGAGGGGTAGAAGATAAAGATAAATAAAACCCATAGATTTTAAATGTGATAAACATGGAGAATTTTCCCAGAGAGCACACTGACTTGTGAATGATTTGTTTTGTAATATGAATATACTTTAAATATTAAATTATTTGCAGGCATAAATTTTTTGTGAAGCAAGCCTTTTAAGAAATATGTAATACTATTGGGCAAGTAGAGTTACTATAATTAAATCAGTCTAAATCACTGCTTAGATTGTGCTTCATGATGCAGATTATAAATAAGAATGCAAAATAACTCAGTGGCTATTTTTGTCCTAAGAGAGGTCCTGGCTAGAGTACAGGACCCGAGACGCAGGGCTTCTACTCAGTTAAGCCACCGATGTGCTCTATCTTGTTGGGAAATTGTTTAAGCTGCCCTTGTTTCCTGTTTATAAATTTAAAATAATAAAATTTGCCTTTAATGGCCCATCCTCAAGGGTGTGGATGGAAAAATCATTAGGAACAATGAAAGGCGCTGAATACCGGAAGGGTAATTACCCGTGATTTGGAAGGTCGTAAAACCACTGCAGCATGTCTATAATAAATAATAGCAAGAGGAAAGAATAAAACCTTGGATTAATATGTTTATGATGATATTAACAATGGCTTCCATACATCCATCCCTCGTTAGGTATGAGGCACTGCGCAGAGCACTTCATGAACACTGTCTGATCATCTTTTAGGAGGGTGGTATTACTGCCTTCAGCTTGAGTTCAGGAAGCTGGGCTTTGAGAGATGATTCCTCAGCACAGAAACCCTGGGCTGGGTGGGTCCGGGAGACAGGTCACCCTGCTGTCCCCACGGGCCATCTGCCTCCTTCACAATCCATGCGTTGACTGGGCTACAGTGTCTATTCCCCCTCCAGCTCCTAATAAGGCAGTGTTTTCCTTTTTACTCTTTTAGTTCCTTATATAAAGTATTCCTAATTTCCCTTCGTCTTTTGTCATTTGACTTTCATTTCCCGTTGGGGACTTCCTGCTTTTGTCACCCTAAGCCTTCACCTCTGCCCAGCTTCATGTCTCTTCTTGGTGGATTCAACCAAGCTCTGGCTTGGTACCTTTCCCCTCGTGTGTCAGCTCCTTACGTAGTCTGCCTCAGTGACGTTTCCTTATTTCCATCTCCTTTTGTCACCAAAGGTTTGCTACTTGGCCTATATTCTTTTGCTATATCCATACTCATCCAAAAGGGATTTTCTTCATTGCCCTCTAGATTGGGCTGCAAAAAGAATTTTCTAGCCAGGCATGGTGGTGCACACCTGTAGTCCCAGCATTTGAGGGGCAGAGGCAGGACACTTGCCCCTTGCTTGGGAGGTTGAGATAGGAGGCTCTCCAAGAGTTTGAGGCCAACCTGAATTACATAGTGAGACCCTGTCTCAAAAAAACCAACAAAAAAGAACTTTCTAATTTAAATTTTCTAATTTAAATGCTATACAGTATTATCACATTTTATTGAAAAGTATTATAAAGTGCCTACAGGTTTTTTTTTTTGTTGTTGTTAAGGAAAGATAAACAGAAACAGAACTAAGAGGAATATTTTAAACTATTTTTATGATTTCAATACACATAATTAATAGAACTCAGAAATGATCACAACTTTGAATATTTTGTTAATTAGTTAAAATAGCATTAAGGCCGTTATTCTACCGAGTGTGCTTTTGGTCCTCATTATCAGGAATCCAGATTCTAAGCGGCTCCATGAACTGCAGCCATGGCTGCACAGTGTTACGGAAACAGTTCCATGAAGAGCGGGAGACTGGCCTCGTCCTCTTTTACTAATTAGTACTTGAGGGGCTGCTGGCCAGTTATCTGTCTTCTCTTGAGTCTGTATCCTTACCTGTAGGGCGCACTGAAAGGACTGGGTGACCATCTCTAAGCTGTTCATGCTTTACAGTTTACTGAGCAACACACTTTTTTCCTTCCTGGCAAAAACTTGGAAGACTCCCATTACTAAAAGAACATGCTGTAGGGGAAGGAACTCCATGAGTAACTCCAGCCTTCCCAAGTCACATCTCAGTGACTAATGCTTCCAAGTTTCCTATATACATGTGGACTGGCTATTTTCTAGAGAACAGTAAAATTCTGTTGCAATGTCCCTTCAGTAACTGTGATTATACCTGAATCAAACAGAGGCTATCAGAACTGCACTGATAGAAAGAAAAGCTTTTGGAGATTTTTGCTGGTAAGTAGTAGTTTAACACCTTCACCTGAAATACCAGAGCCAAAAGCCTGCTTGTCTTTGAAAGCACCCATGACTCCAAAATGGAACCTCTGCAGTTGAAAAAATTGTACAAAGGTTAGGCAAAGTGTTCAGAAAAAACTGGCTATACCAGGAGAGAGACCCTGACTCCAGCATCCAGAAAGATAGTGTCATTTTCTGAAGGGTATGACTAAGAGTTCCCGATAGCCTGTATTTCCAGGTAACAGACTCATCACAGGAGTCTAAGCTGGAGGAATCTTGGTGGTCCATGAACTTTACCCTCATACTAGTGCCCAGCATGACATTTTCAACTCAGACTGAATTGAATTCTTTTCATTTAAGTGTAGCACTCTTCTTTAACACTCTCTGAGACAAGGTGCTTAGTACCTCATGATGCAAACCATACCTCTGAAAGACAGTTACTCATTTGTGAATTCTTCTGTGTGTTCTGCATGGGTTAGGTTTGATGGAAGCCACTCTCATCTACAAACTGTAATGTATACTTACTAATTGATGTAAGCCTGCCCCTTTATTGTGGGGTCCAGGGGAACAGTACAAATGGAGAGCTACCTAACCCATGTCTGAAGATGGGAAAGTGATACAACAAACTAACAAACTGTAAAATAAAGCATATTCCATCTGTCTACCTTAACAAATACATCTTCCTAAGAGCAAGTTGAAAAATAGGCGGAAGCTGTGATTTTTTTATATAAGTAAAAATATAAAAGACAACAGAATTCCATTCTTATTGGATATGTATGGGTATTCTGTAGATGAAATGGCAGTGTTGGATAACTAATAAAGACATACATAATTCATAAAAACTACACAATTAACTTCTTTTTGGTGAAATCACTACATATGTTGTTAGCAAGATTTTTACATTTTTATTCTATTGGTAGTAATACTACCTACGATTAAAAATGGTATGCAGAGCTGGGGATATAGCTCAGTGGCACAAGCATTTGCCTGGAGGCACAAAGTCCTGAGTTTGATTACTGGTACAAAAAAAGAAAGCAATTATGTTAAATGAACATACATTTTCAAAAATATATTTTCATAAAATATCCAAAATCATGCATTAAATGAAAAAAAAACCAAAATCATATAAAAATTTAAAATAAAATTATTCTAATAAAGTTTTTATTTAACCTGTAATTAATATTATATTTTAGTTAAAATAACACTTCCCAGTTCTAGCATTCAAAGTCCATCTTGTCACCAATGAAAAGACTCAATATCATTTCTATACATATGTAAATTAAAGAGTAATATGAATTATTTAATTAGCAGTATGTTCACCAGATGCCATGTACATCTATTGTGAATAACAGACTAAAATATGTGTGCCTTTGGAACTGTGCATTGGACAAATGAGTAGCGAGAAAGTTCATTTCTAGCATTGCTGGAAAAGATACTTCCTCATGCAAAACTCTATCGCATTCACAGCATCTGAGAAGTTGACACTTTAATTTGTCTTTTTACTGTCCTAAGTGCTTCTTCCAATTAATCCTCCCAAAATAAAGTCTAACTCTAGTGTGGGTAGCAGTGCCTAAAGGAGGCATGGTAAAGATTTCCCTGTCACCCGAATTCTGTTAGTTACTAGAACAGATGTTTAGGGTCACAGATTACACTGTGTCCGTGCGGAGCACCAGATCCTGAGACAAAGGTGCCAATGATTGTGTGTGTGTGTGTGTGTGTGTGTGTAAATCCCTCTGAGCCCAGGGCCCAGAGCAGAGGCCACTTGCTTGGCATTAGGCGGTCGCACTCCCACTTCATTTGGACTGAACCTGTAAAGATCATATATTAGGTTTTGGAGCCAACCCTATATTTGGGTTATCCTTGTGTTTTAGAGGTAACTGAGGATACACGTATCATGGAGAACCTAAGTGTCCAACCTTGTGGCCTGCTGGGCTGCCCTGAGTGAAAAGGAACTGTCTTGGGCTTCCTATAAAATATATAAATAGTTCATGCAGATGAGTAATGAAGCTTCTGTTTTCATAACAATGAAAACACAGATCTTTGCTTTGGTTGTGCATGGTGGACACAGTGGTATAATTAGCAATGCACGGTACCCTCTCCTACACAGAGTTCCACTGACTCCTCTGACACACTCTGCATTCAAGCACCATGCAGATGGAACAGGAAAAATATTGCTAGAAATCACAGAGTAACGTTAAAAGCTCAAAATCTTGTGGGTCTGCATTACCAGCAGACACACCTGATACAGAGATTAAGCTCTCTTTTTTATGTTTCAGGGCATTTTATTCAGATGTTGTTGTATTCAGGGCTTGCAAGGGAATAGATTTAATAAATGACATATAATTTGTAGGATTATTTTATAATAGTCAACCAAAACTTAAATGCAGAAGAGTGCAAGAGATCTGTCTGCGTGCTAGAGATCTGAGAAGAATCCAGCCAAGGGCCTGGATCCCACAGCAATGTCCCACATGAGTCCAGCCAAAGACCTAGAGCCCACGGCAATGTCCCATGCAAGTCTACATCAGTGATTTGCACCGGGAAGGCCCAAAGGCCAGTGGCGGAAGTTAGATGTGTATGAATTCGGATGACAGGGAAATCTTTACCGTGTCTCCTTTAGGCAATTTTGTGAGTTACGCTGCTATTCACACTAGAGTTAGACTTCCCATGGCATATGTGCTGGCAGGGGGAAGGATCTGTGCCAGAAGGTTGAGGGATCTGCACTGGAGCTAGGAAGCTATGCTCAAGGTAAGCACCAGAGCTCCCCTGAAAAGAACTGCAGCCATCTCTGGCAACAGTGAGGACATGAGCCCCTCTGACCATGAGAACAGCTATCCAAAAAACTAGCCTCCACCAGCTTCTCCAGAAAAATCATCAGCACACCATCTTCCCCGTCCCCGTTTTCCTTTCATGCCATTGGCAACAATCCTTGGGTGGCCCTTCCACACTCAGCACCACACTGACTCTGTTCAGCTGGGCATTTTCCCTTAAACTGACCATTAATTAGCCCATCTCAAATGCAAAACACATTTTATACATGAAAGCAAAGAATAAAGAAATGAATGCCTCTTGTACTGTGCAACAAGAGCTAAGCGACTGTATCTGCATCATGTCGCACATACAAGTCTTCATTTTACTCCACCTCCATATATCTCTGAGCTATGCTTGCCAAAAAACATTCTTCTCTTAGATTCCAAAGGCAGAACCATAACCACCTAGGTTCTCACCTCTCACTGGTAAGGGAAAGGCTGACGGGTTTAGTCACTGTGGGGAAGGGCTCAGGCTACTTCAGAGCTCAGGGCATTTAAAGACGTGTTAAAGACCCGCTGTCTAGTGCAGGCACGGAGTGAGACACGCTTATATAACCATAACTTCACATTAAACAGCCACACATATGCCAACAAAGCCAACATACAAAAATATAAATATATGATAACAACATATACAAAAATAAAAAAATAAAAACACAGACTGCTGTTACTCCACTTTACTACCATTGCCTGCTGTTATTACTAGTGTCTTATACACATACATTCTTTAACCTAGAGACCTCACCCACATAAATCTCCCTTGGGCCCCCTGGCCCCGACAAGTGGCATAGTCAGCAGGACGCTGACGTGAGCGATCCCATGGCATCTGTGGAAATAGCAGCTAACAGCAAGAGAAAGCACTGGGGAATGGCTGATAAGTGACCCCCTGCCTTGCCCTGGTCACCTGTAACCACCTTCTCAGCAGCAAAGTCCCTGGAGGACTGGGAAACAATCTGGCTAAAAACCAGGAATGTTTTACAAGCCTTAAAAGCTACAGACATACAAATTCTGCCCCCTCATCATGAGATGGTGGGGTGGGTGGTTTGGCTCTTCTTCACTCCCTTCTGCTGTGTAAATCAAGAGACAGATGGCCTTGCCTGGCAAGCAAACCAGCTTCAACAGATAGAAGAAGACCTTGAGCATCAGCTGGCTGCTGTGGAGCTCACATTTCAAGGTGTGGGAAGCACTGCCTCCTCTAAAAGTGTCTCCAAAAGCATAAGTCTTCATGTTCAAGAAAATCCCCTGGTTTTACCTAGTAGGTCAACTATTTACCAAAAGGTAGAGGTAGAGGAACTCCTAGCCCAGGGAGGAGGACCAAAAGGGCTGCCCACCTCTACTCAATACACAACACACACAACCTATACAGCCATTGAGCTGTAAGAGCTGACAAAACAAATAGGGCCAGGGATATAGCTCAGTGGCACAAGTACCTGCCTGGCAAGCGCAAGGTCCTGAGTTTGATTCCCGGTTCCAAAAATATTAAAGCAAAAGGCGGGTAAAACAGTGCCCAAGAGGCTACTATGGCAATGGGACAATAGGCTGATAATGCACAGTTATGCCCACAGGAGATGTCCCGAATAGCCAGCACCCCCTCTGTGAGACAGGTTCTGTAGAATATACAAAAGATAGCCCCAAAGACAGGTAACCAGACTAGGATAAATTGGTTACCAGCCAATGGGCTCTGGCCCAAAGACCAAAGCAGTCCTGATACAACAAACAAACAAACAAACATAACACTGGCTTCCTTCTACCCAGATTAAAAGACAGGCCAAGACAGTTGGGTTATAGAGATCTCCAAAAACCAGAGGCCACATATAAAATTGACTATGAGTCCCCTCAAAATATACAGCATATACTAGCATTGGTAAATACCAGAGCCAAGTCAATGCTACTGTATAGCAACCCATTTATAAGACCTACTACACACATTAAAAATATAACAATCACTAAGTCACAGTCCAAAAGGCCCAGATAGCACTAGATATCAGGCACTTGCCCCCCTCTTATAATATTTATGTTTCCCTGGTTACTAAATATATACTAAATATAGACATACCAACTAGTACTCAGCTCAACACCATGCAGAGAAAATTCTGCTTGTGAATTCACCTGATAAAAAATATAACCTAAGACCACGCACACAACACACCATTAACCTTCTCACAGGCTACACAGGTTATACACATAAAACAACGCTGGCTATCTAGAGGCCATAAATTTTTTTTTTTAATTTAAAAAATCAAAGATAATATACCCTACAAGGCGCCCTTTCAATTCCCCAATTTGGCTCATACAAAAACCAGATAAAACATAGAAAATAACTACAAATTACCAAAAATTAAATAAAATAACTCCTCTGTTACAAGTGATGGTACCTAATATTAGTAATTGAATAGATCTTCTCACCCTGATGCTAGGTCAATACCATTTTGTTATAGATTTGGCCAACAGCTGCTTCTCCATTGCTATTACACCTGACAGCCAAGATCAATTTACTTTCACCTAAAAAAATAAACAATAGACCTTCCAGGTATTGCCACAAGGCTATTTGCATAGCTCAACTTTGTCATGGTTTGCTGGCCCAGGATTTGACCACTTAAAACAAGCCACGCTCTATGTCACCATTTCATTATATTAATAATATTATGTTAAACTCTGATTGCCTTACAGATTTAAAAGCTGCCACACAGTCTAAAAAAACTTTGCTGGTCTGAGGGTGGGACATGACAAAGACAAACTCCAGAGACCTGGTTTGTCTGTCAAACTCTTAGGTGCTGTCTGGTCAAATAAAACAAAAATAATTCCTGATACAGTTATCAATAAGGGCCAAATGTACCCCAAACTCACGACAATATGCCAGCTGCAGATATACATAGGCTTACTAAATTTCTGACAAACATTCATACCATACCTAGTATACTACTATGCCCATTATACCAGATAACCCAAAAAGATACTACATGAGAACTAAACAAATGCAGCAAAAGCTCCTTTTCAAGAATAAAAGAGGGCTATGACACAGGCACAAGTCCTATGAGTTGTTGACTCTACCCTGACATTTATCGTAACAGTCAGTGTAGATAACAAAGGGTTTGGCTGGGGCCTATAGCAAAAACAGAACCAAAAACACTATTAAGTTTTAGTCACTCTGGGGCTGGGGATTTAGCTCAGTGGCAAAGCGCCTGCCTGGCAAGCGCAAGGTAATGAGTTTGGTTCCCGGTACCGGAGAAAAAACCAAAAAAAAAAAAAAAAGTTTTAGTCACTCTATTAAGTTTTTTTTTTTTTTTTAACTTTTTAGGGTTATAAAAATGAAAAATAAAAATACAAACAAAATACCCAATAAAGGGTTAAATACAAATATAGATGACCCGTCCCAAGAGTGGGGTGGCGCAGACCCCCATTCTCAGACACTGGGAGACATCCCGCCAACAGCAGGCCTCTTTTTTGGCTGGTCTATTGACAGCCCAATTAGCAATGGACTTAAAACCTGTGACATACATGACCAAAAAACACCACCCAAGAAGACAGTTGGCAAAACATAACTCCTACTCTCCCACACTACACACACACACACACACACACACACCCCTCCAGCTAACACCTGATATACTAATGCATCTAGCCATAACACAGCCCCACAATGGACAGCAGTCACTGTTCAGCCCAATACAAAACACTCTAACTTAAAACCAAAATAGATAGGTCAAGCCAACAGACAAAGTTATAAACAATATGGCTGCTCATAATATGTAAAAAAGGTGCCCTACATATATATATGCAGACAGGCCATCTTTAAAGAGTAACACTCTGGCTGCCAGTTTAGGCAGCTCAAGAATAAAAGATAAGACACTGTCCCTTATAGGATGCCAACCTATAATAAAACTTGTAAGAGCATAGCCAAAAACCTAACCACATAATATATCATAGTTCAAGACATAAACCCCTCCTTTCACCAAAAAATAACTTAACAGATACCTTAATAAGGGGAGCCACTCACCAAGGGCTACTGTCTACAGTAGTGCTTTGGCTCCCCAAAAACCAAAACAAGTAAAAGCCCACACCATACAAACAATACCACCTAAACTTAACTCCTACTGAGTCAAAAACTATGATAAGCCTGGCGGTGGCACATGCCTGTAATCCCAGCACTTGGGAGGCTGAGGCAGGAGGACCGTTGAAAGTCAGAGACCAGCCTGGGCTACAAAGTGAGCTCAAGGCCAGCCTGAATTGCACAACGAGACCTTGTCTCAAAAAGACAAGACAAAACAAAACAAAAACAAAAACTATGATAAAAGTGTGTTCCCACTGTGTTCATTTGGTCCCCTAAAAAAAGAGGGTGCCTGCGCAGCTTGACATAAACCCACAAATACCCATCTGCTACAACAATAGCAAATGAACTATGTCAAATCTCTGCCTCTCTCACAAAGATATAAATAACTTTAACTACTATAAATACAGCCACGGGTATAGGTTTTACCTACTCAATGCCCTCTACTAGCCAAGCTCACACCATTAAAGCTTTTCAGTGATGAACTACTACATATAAAATTCCACTGAAAACAACGTCTAACAAAAAATCTCATCTTACAAGGCCAAGTACAACAATAGACCCAAAATAATAATATCACACGGCACTTTCATGTGCCTTACCGGCCATAGGCTGCTAATATCGTTAAAAAATACAACAGGCTCCTAAAAAGCCTGTGGCCTATTTAGCTCCAAAGTTCACTAAATGGGTATGGGTCTTGCCTCAGACAGTCTAATTGCTCAATAACCAGCTCCAACATACAAATAACAGCCCATTAGAAAACCTTCTAAAAACACAGCCGGTCACCACATATTCAACACACAAAACAAGGTCTTAAGGTGATGAAAAGAGCTTTAATCCTTCCCATGTTAGAGCCTACACGACGAAAAGGCTGCTATCAATAAACTTAAAATTGGCCTGCAGAACCGCTAATAGACATTAGGTATTTCTCTTAAATCCCTAAAAAAAAAAAAAACCTTAAACATACTATAAAAATATACCCCTAGACCTCACCTTGGCCTTTAAAGACCTCAGTACACTCTCCACCCAATGCTAACACCATCAGCCTAAAAAAAAAAAAAAATAACATTGTGGCTGCTCAGCCTATCCATCTAGAGATAATAAATTTAGCCCCAACTTCCTTACCACCAATAACAACAAAATCCTAAGTTTAATATTCTAAGCCAAGAGGTAAAATGATTCTGGTCACAATCCTCTCACAGCATGAACACGTGGCCTGCATCCTCCCCAAAGACCAAGATCCCCCTATAGCAGTTTCTCTCTCTGCCTTGTCCTTCCAACCAAAATGAGGCATGCTAACAGTGTCATCTCCCACACACACACGTTGTTCATCTACACCAACAGTCCCATTGTAGGGTGTGCACTAAACGCCCAACCAAGACAGCTAAGGGCCTCCCATAAAAAATCATACCAGCATCACTATGCAGCTAAACTTACTGACAGCAACAACACCAGACTGGCTCTACCTATGATCAGCAAGGCCAGGCCGTCAAAGCCAATCTAAAAAAGCCAATCCAAAAAAACAAAACCAGCTCACAAAAACTAAAGCCTGTTCTCTACAATAGCGAAAGATAAATAACAAAATTACAAATGACATTCCTAAATATAGTCCCACTTTACATTCAACTGATAAATACATCAGTAAAAAGTTAAACTACAAAATAAATACCACTAACCTATACAACAAAACATTACTAATAAATAACACAAACAAATAATAAAATAACCATAAGTTCATAAATACACTGGCCACCAACCAGCCCATTACAAAAAACATTATAAGTTTATAGCACCATAGGCCATCCATACCTACTCAGACACGAACCGAAACACTACACCTAAAGATTTCCGTATGTTAAATACACTATCAAATCCACCATTACAGACACACCCCACAATTAAAACACTATGTATCACAAATGACACCACACTAAACAAGTGGCCTAGTAGTTTTAGCCAGCAGCCTTAATAATGCCCAAAACAAAACCCATAAAGCCAGCCCTCCGAGTTAAAGCTCTTGCTCAACATCTGGCCGAAGCCTTAAATGTTATGCACCAGGCTTTATTAATACTTACAGATAAAACTTCTCAAATAAAAAAGGTGGTTTTACAAAACCACATAACTCTTAATTTATTAATTACAACACAAAAAATATTTATGACTTCTTATGTATAAAATGTTACATTTATATCTGCAACCACCAAACACAGATACAAAAAGCCTTACAAAAGATAAATACAAAAATATCCATCATCCGGGGCCTACAACAAAATCCTCTTACCCACTAATAAAAATCATTAAAATCCATCTAATCTTAAATAGCCATAAGCTACTCTATAATAACAATAAGGTTAATAGTGTTCTACCGTTCCCTTATTGTTGTTATGGTCTTTATACACAAGGGTCAAAGCTATAGGCCACTCACAAACGCCAGCTTTCCCCGACCTTCTGGGGGCGGGTGTAGAAAACCCATTCAGACTGCTTCAAAGCTCGGGGCATCTAAAGACGTGTTAAAGACGTAAACTCCCCGTCTAGCGCAGGCACAGAGTGAGATACACTATTTAACCATAACTTAACATGAAACAACCACACACATGCCAATAAAGCCAACATACAAAAACATAAATATATAATAACAATACATATATACAAATAAAACAATAAAAACAGACTCCTCCTACTTTCCTTTGCTCCCTGCTGTTTGTTTTTTTTGTTTTTGTTTTTGTTTTTTTTTTTTTTGGTTTTTCTCTGGTACCGGGAACCGAACTCACAACCTTGTGCTTGCCAGGCAGGCGCTTTTGCCGCTGAGCTAAATCCCCAGCCCCTTGCCTGCTGTTATTACTAATGTCTTACACACATGCGTTCTTTAACCTAAACGCCTCACCCACAAAAATCTCCCTTGGGCCCCCCACCCCACCCCAATAGCTATACTTAGGAAATCGTATTTTTGTATACGACCTTAACACTTTCCTAACAGATGAAGAAAACAATAAATTGTACCACAGACACTGATTCTCTTAGGTCTTCAAACCTGTGTCTGCCTGCTTTTCTGGAGTGAGATGCAGGAACTAGGTTAATTAATACCTGCCAATGAGAAGTAA
The DNA here is from genome assembly GCF_000276665.1 of Chinchilla lanigera. NCBI lineage: Eukaryota > Metazoa > Chordata > Mammalia > Rodentia > Chinchillidae > Chinchilla > Chinchilla lanigera. The sequence continues at coordinate 4,948,338 of NW_004955406.1, read as the reverse complement.
TAATCTTTTTCTTTATTCCTAACCTCCAGCAATACTTATCAGAATTAATATTGTTAATTTTTTGTGTAGCTTTCCAGAATTTTTCTAGGCATATAAAGGACTACTTTTCCTTTGACTTTCATAGGGTCAATCCATACATGCTCAAACTACAAAATAAATACCACTAACCCTATATAATCAAACATTACTAATAAATAACACCAACACATAACAGGAAATTGTATTTTTAGGAATACATGTATTCCTAAATACATACATATGGAAGCCAACATGTATTTTTAGGAACCGTACTTTTTTTCTCACTCACAATAGACAGAGCAAAGCGAAAAAGAAAGGCTTAAGGCTTCTGTATCATTTAAAAACAATTTAATCTTGAAGATATTTCTACATACCAAACATAGAACCTACTTATCTCCTGAAGTGCTTTAAAAGCTAAATGAAATATTTGTGTATCATTATTTGGCCCAGATCTGGCATAATTTAGGCTTTTAAAAAATGTTAATTTCCTTCTTCCTTTTCTTTTTAACAGAAGAATCACATGGATTTGTGTTGTGATTCTGGGTAACTGCAGTATTATCTATACAGGTAGAAAAGTCACAGAATCACAGAACTTGCTGCGTGATGAGTCTTGCAAATTTTTTATTTAAGTGGTAGGGCCTGTGCATAAAGCAAAGCTTTGTTTTCAGTTTGATTGTCTTTTATTCCTAATTCAATTAGCATTCTGGCTTTTATCTATTATTTGTCTTACAAATTAAAATAGAGCATGTAGTGGTGTTAAACAATTATATCTACTGCTTAAGAGATGAACTTGCAGGTTTTATTTAGAGAAGGAAGCTCAAACTAAAGGTAATATATGGCTCATTTAAAAATCCCCTGTGGCAAAATACTAAGAAATATTACTTCTGAGCAGGACTCAGGCTCTAGAGAGAGGAGAAAGCCTCACTTTTTGTACTTTTCTTATGGTACCAGGGATTGAACTCAGGGACCTGCGCTTGCCAGGCAGGCTCTTATGCCACTGAGCTATATCTCCAGCCCCCAATTTTTATACTTCTTGACCTTGAACTCATAGCAATCCCCTTGCCTTGGCCTCCCAAGTACTGGGATTAGCCGCCAAGAATATACATAGTTGTGTAATGTTTGGTGTCCTTGTGTTTTACCTGGGAGTCTGTCCTTCAAAGCCTTTAAGATGCTAACAGAAGGAAGGCGTGGACAGCCAGCACTCAGGGCGGGACCGCTAAACACTGGGAGTGCAGAGAAAGCTCTAATACAGGAAAGCGAACAAAGATGGGAGTTCCTTAGGGAGAGTAAAGGGCGTTATGGCAGGAGCTTGAAAAATCATGAATCACGGACGGGGATTTTTTCATTGCAGTTGTTTCAAAAAACATTGGTTTGTGTACATGTAATTGAGAGGCAGAGGAAAAATGTGACAAATGAAATCATTCAATTTAACCTGACTGACAAAGCTAGGGAGTGGCTGACAGAGCCAGCTCCACAGTGAGGCAGAATCAGCTCTTGTGTCCTGAGGGATGAGTTTGTTTTCTCCCAAACATGTGACCCTCAGACACACTGCCTAAAATGAGGTTGGGCAATCTGGGAGTGACACAGAGTCACCCGCCCCGCTGTCCGGTCTGAAAAATGGAAATTCTGGAAAACTCATGTTTGTGTCATCATGACTTATTTGAAGGCACAATAGACAGAGCAAAGCAAAAAAGAAAGGCGTAAGGCTTCGATATTGGCAATTCAATTACTCTGTTATTCAAAAGTCACTCACACTGTAGAGCCATAGAATTGCAGGGGATCTTAAAGGTCACTGAGCCTCCTCATTTCCCCCAGAAGAAGCCAACAGAGACATGGGGGAGCGGGGATGCAGGGACTCCTCTTGGCCTGGCAGCTGGTTGGAACCCGGGACTAGTGTCCAGGTCTGATCTGCTCCGCCAGGGAGTATATACTGCTCCTTGGCAGGTGGCCTCATCACATGTAAAAAATGACTCTATTTATCCCCTTTCCCTACCAGTTGTATGAACTTGGAAATATAATATAAAGGAATTATGTATCTTTATTTGGGAAAATGTCCAGTGGATACCTTCAAGAAATGTCCTTGGTTAAAGACATGGGGAAGCGGTCGTGGTCCCTCAAGTCTGCCTACTCCAAGATGGATGTGGAAGGGCAGAATTGCACGGAAATATGCACATATGTAGACAAGAACAGATCAGGAGCTGAGAATCATATCTGATTCACTTTAAAACACTGGACGATAACCATCTACCTCTTTTAGTTATTTGTGAGTTATTCAAATTCACTTCACAAGTTTACTAGGTGCTTTCTCTCTCCCAAGCACTAAGGACTCAAAAAAGAAAAGAAAAGACACAATTTCTCACTTACCCTCACAGTCTAGAGGAGAAGATAAGTAGGTAGAGACAGGGAGATTTGATGTCATATGCTGATATTACTGTTAATTAAACAGCTGATTTTTAGAAAACAAAGATTTTTAAAAGCGCTGATCAGCTCCTTGATTTTCCTGTTTCTAAAGTGTTTAATATTTTATTTTTCATTCTCTCCATAAAATGAACACTGAGGAACTTTAGTCAGTTGAGCAAGGAATATTATTGGTTTTCTTCACAATGAATGGTATAAATATATACAAGAGAGCCTCTAGTCAGGTTAACAGAAGTCTCGGGATACATTTTGGAATATTGATAAGATTATGGAAGGCAATGGAATCACGGTTTTTTACCTATTCAGATCCTAGGGCTATAATTTTACTACTATCTACAAGTTAAATAGTTTCTCTATTGATTTAAGTGGTATTTTTATTTAGCCAAAACTTCAGAACTTCTGGATGTAGAAAATACAAGATTCAAAGAACTGAAAATTACATTCTTATTGTATAGATTTTTCTGAAGTCAAAATGTTTGCTACATTTGGAAAAAAAATTTACGAAGAAGAAACCTCTTCAACATCTGTGATATATTCTCACAAAAATTGTTTCTAAATTTATGACAATTCTATTTATAGGAATAGATCAGTCAGTACTTGACAGATCATTGTTTATAAATCAGATCAAGCTTGAGAAAAAAATTCTTCTATTTTTAAAAAGAGCTAAAATTAACAGTAATCATGAAAAATAAAACAACTGCTTAGATATATTTTCACAGCAATGCTAAGTATAGATTTCACTGTGGAGAAATGTTGTTTCATAAAATCTTCATTTAATAGATGGTTAATGTATTTCAGATCAGAATAAAGATGTTACCATAGACTCTACTGGACTACTATGGCATTTTCTACTCTTTGATATTAAGGATTTCTAGACATTATTTTTTTTGTTTTGTTTTGTTTTTTTGGTTTTTCTCCGGTACCGGAACTGAACTCACGACCTTGCGCTTGTCAGGCAGGCGCTTTTGCCGCTGAGCTAAATCCCCAGCCCCTTCTAGACATTATTAACAGAAGTTCTCAGTAATAATTGGTCTCTAAGTGGCAGGCAAACAGTTTACTACTTTGAAAAATAACCCCATTAACAGGCTCCCTGGCAAAGAGCAGTTAAGTCTGTACAAGAAAAAGACTACTTTTAAGGTTTTGAATTTCAGGCTGAGAGACACAGCTATCTGTGTGTGAATAGACATGACCTGCACATAAGCACAGAAGAGAAATGGCGAATTTTAGCTCCTTAAAATTTAGTTCAAAAGCTTTTTAAAAACATATCTCTTTACAATCTTGCCTTAATAACTAGTAAATTATAGGTTAAACAATGTCAGTTGAATATAATCATTATTACGGCAAATGTGCTTATAAAAAATTAAGAAAAAATTTTAGATAAATTTTTGTCTGAGAAAGAAAAAGAACAATGGCAAACACTCACTGGGTTAGAAAAATAATGCTTGGTTTTCTAGGAATTCTTAATGGAAAGCATATCAGATGAAAGTACTAAATATGGGTTTGCCAGGCATGGCAGTGTTGCACAACTGTACTCTTAGCCCTTGGGAGGCTGAGGCAGGAGGATCACACAACTTTGAGGTCAGCCTTGACTACATACTGAGGTCATGGCCAGCCTGAATGATATATCAAGGCCCTGTCTCAAAACACCAAAAAGAAAAAATATATATACAGGTTTAACTTTTGCAAAATTCTACAGTAATTTCTCATCAGTGGTTAGAGGGATAAAATGTGATAGATAACTAAAATTTGAGTTAGTATTTCCAACTTGATAGCTTTTAGCAAAACTCTTACTTATTATTATCAGTCTAGTTGTAGGAAAGGATATGGAAGATTGCTTAAAGGCAATGATATGCCGAATTCTACCTGGGCAAGGAGCAAGGTCACCAGGGTTTTCTATCTCAAGTGGATTTACAGGTAGAGATTAATGGGAGGGACAAAAAACTCAGTCTAAAAGTACTAAAGCATTTTTTAGAAATATAAGGCCTCAGAGAAAATTCCATCTACCAAAACTCTCAGAAATTAAGGTAAGAAGTACATTCTGATGAGCCATGGACATGGGGTAAGGCACATGACCCCGGTGAACCACACTGTAACCATAGAACTATTCCCTGAGAGGACAAGTTGATACCCCTCATTCTTCTTAGAAGGGGCTGCTATTGGGCAATAGACCTGCACTGCCACTGGCTATCCTCCTCCTGGCTATCTCCTGAAGGCTAATGCAGTGTTTATTAAAAACAACCCCACCAGCCATTCCATGCCCTGATCTACCTCTGAAATCATGATTTAATTTTTAATTGCTGCTTTACCAGGTATGAGCCATTAGGTTGTGCTACAGTTTGGATCTGGAATGTTCCCCAAAGACTATGTTAAAGGCTTAGTCCACAGGGTGGCTCTATTGGAAGTGGTGAGACCTTTAAGAGGTGGGGCCTAGGGAGAGCTTTTAGGCCACTGGGGATATATCCTAAAGAGGGCTGTCCACACTAGTCTCTTCCTTGCTCTCTCTTTCCCTGTGGCCATGATGTGAACAACTTTGCTCTGCCCTGAGCTCCTTGCCATGATGGCTGCCTCGCCATAGGCCCAAAGCAACAGGAACAGCTGACCAGGAATGAAAGCCTTTAAAACAGGCACAATGAGCCTTTCTTCTTTTAAGTTGATTATTTCAGGTATTTTGTTACCATAATGCAAAACTGACTAGCATACGGGTACTATAAAAACCATCCCATGAAACAGCAATCTATTGTAGAGATAAAGTTAAGAGCAAAAGATCCTTTTTCTAAGATGCACAGGTCTTTTGGGAAACAATCACTTTGAGAATATTAAATACAAACTCTTTATATTAAAACTGAGCATGTATATTGCTTTGCTTTGGATGCCAGAGAATTTAAGAGACACATTCGTAGTCTAATTCTTGAAGCTGTACTAGTTGAGTATTCTCTCAGAGAATATTTTTCTCATCCTCTTATCTCTAGCTTCTATTTTCTTACCCATCTCCTTTCATCTATACTCCTTCAACTTTTATTCTAATCTACCATGTTACCAATATTTTCTTGATGTTTCCTCATTTTGACAAAGTATCTTGTTCCAGTATCCAAGGGGAAATGAGAATTTTTTTTTCTAACACTTTGCTTATTTGAAATTGTCTTTACTGTCGTGATTTCTTTTTGTTTTGTTTTTTCCGACACCGGGAATCGAATTCATGACCTCATGCTTGCCAGGCAGGCGCTGTGCCTCTGAGCTAAATCCCCAGCCCTGTCTTTACTGTTATATTGAATAATTTGGGAATATATGGGGAAGAAACAGCTTTTTTTTTGTATTCACTGAGTAAGAAAAAGCACTGTTTATTTTATTTGTGTATAATTTAGCTGCTCCCTAGTGCTTGTGAAATAGCACTGTTTAAGGAGTCAAAATACCTTCAACCACTGTTTACTGAACTTTATTACTATTTAATACATTTAACTGGCACTATATAAAAGTAAACTTTTACATTTTTACTTTATCTTTTCTAAAACATTCAGATATTTATTTTCCTTGTGTTGTTTATATAACTTCCTCACTCTTTTCCCTTTTTATTGTAGACATTACAGGGCAAAAATGGCAAATATGGCAGTCTGTAGGACAATATTACACTTTTTCAGTGCTTTGTTCTCTCAGTTTATTCATTCATTCACCACCATTTATTCATCATTCAGTAAATACTTCTCCCTCTCTCAATTTTACCATCACATTTCTTTTCTCTTCTCTGATGCCATTCCTCTTTTCCTTTTCCGCCCCCTGAGAAAACACAACATATGAAAGCCTGCGTTTAGCCAGAAGATAAATGAGGAGAGTAATTATTCCCAAGCCCGCCAGGCAGCTCCTGGTACCTGCGTCTGCATTCTAAAGACAATTCTTTCCTCTACTTGGACAGCTGAGAGGTGGAAGCATGGTATATTAAGAGTCATTTACTTGGCACCTTGAAAGCCTGGGTGCCTCTGCCTTGGGGTGGTTTTTTCCTCTTTACCTTTGTGTATCCCTTTTAGCCCTTCCCCACTTAAGTGGCCACAACACAGACCTGAAACATTCCATGTTTAAATTTGATACCTTTTTATCTAGTATTCTAATCTGCAGTGTTTATCAGTGTCAAAACCAAAAAGCAAATAAGCAAACAAAACAAGAAAGTGCTTATTATCACTACGCTTGGTCCCTAATTAAACTTTTTCTGTGGAACAGCAGACATGGACAGGAAATGGGTGTTTTCAACTTTGCTTAAACCCACTGACTCCTCAAGTGTGATTAAAATGATTTGATTAAGTGCCAATCCACAAAGGTGAGGTTTGGGTTAAGGAATCTAACTGGGGATGTGGAACTCTCAGTGGTGAGAGCAGGAACCCTTCATTCTCCCAGGTCAGAAGATACCAGGGGAGACAGCGCTATCAGAAGCCCGAGAGAACGAAGCTGTATAGGGAGGGATTCTTCATGGAGCCTGGTCCTCAGAGGAGAAAGAGCCACTGTCAACCTAGTGCCGCAGCCAGGCAGGCTCCGAGCAGGGGAAAAGCAGGTGTGGAGGAGGAGCTCTGGAGAAGAATCAGCACAAGGTGATCTCAACCTCTTTGTCTGCGGCACTGAGAAGGCACAGCCAGGGTGACGGGGAAGAACATTAATGACTTGGTGTCCCGCGATAGCATCCTAATCCTGCACGGCCTCTGGTGTCCTCCACCTGTAGCGTCCTCGCATATGAAACACGGCTTCATCATTCAACCTCACTATACAAGCCCTCCGTGACTTCGAATTACTGAAAATTCAACTTAGTAGAATATTAAAAGTTTTCTCAGACTCTGATCCCAACATCGCTTTAGATCTATTCTTTCTTAAACACTGATTCATTAATTTAAAAAATTGTGAACCATGCATCATTCTATGCCAAGGTGATATAAATGCTCGGCCTTCATAGTTCTCAGGTCCTAGTGAAAGAAGCAGGCAAAACCCCAAAGCAAATGAATACACAGTGTCAGGTGGTGATGCAGGCAGCAAAGGCAACGCCGCGGTAGAAGGATGAAAGATGGGAAACGCTGAGGTGTGACACAGCGCATGCGTGGTTTGGTTGTGGTTTGTCTTCCCCCTCCCCCCGCCGCCCCCCTCAGGGCCTATACGTTGGGAGCTTTGTCTCAGTGTGGCGGTGCAGGAGCTAATAGAACCAGAAGAGGGGGAGCCCAGTGGAGGTCCCCGGGCATGTGCCCTCGAGAGGAATCCCAGCGTTTCACTGAGGCCTGCTTCATTCTGCACACAAGGTTGGCCTGGGAGCCAGAACCTGGCCCCAACCAGTCTCCCTTTGCCTCCCGCCTCACCTGTGATCTTGCCATCTCTTCCGCCTATGCCTACTCACACCAGTAGCATCCACCAGGACACTGAGAGCTGCCTCACCCCAGCCACCTGAGGTCTTCTGGAACTGGGAAGGAAACTTCTGTTCTTCACAAGTAGCCTCTCTCATATGTCGTTATAGAAAAAAAAAAAAAGCTCATACACCGGGTAGTCCTGAAACTACATCTGAGCTGAGGGTACTGAATGAATGGAGAGGGCCCATCATCCCCTATCTGTGCCCCAGTGGGGCAGGCAGAACATTTCACAGAAGGTCAGGATACTGTGAAGCTGCACACTGCGTGGCAGCTGGGAAGCAAAGAACCAGGAAAAGAGTCCCAGAGGGAGGGTCGTAACAAAATATATTCACCAAAGTCAGCCCCGTGATCCACTTCCTCCAACCAGGCCCCAGTTGCAGGTTCCCACCCTCTCCCTGTAATGCCATTGAATTATGATCCACCTGTGGATGAACAAGTGGTGATGTCTGCGCCCCAGGGCCCAGTCACCCTCTGAAAGTTCACCTCTGAACACACGAGCACTTTGGGAACATTTTAGATTTAAACCACAAGAAAGTGCAAAGACCCTGAGATATGGAGTTGGTGTGATGTAGAAACAGCAAAGCGAGTGTGGTTGGAGACCAGTAAGCAAGGAGAAAAGCAGTGAAAGATGAGGTCAGAGAAAAAGGCCCCTGGGGCAGGACAAGGATTTAAAATTTGATTTTTAACATGACGGGAAGCCTTCAGAGTTCTGAACAAGAAGTGATTTACATGGGTTAAAATCTCTTTAGATGTTATGTGAACAACTGGAGGTCATGTGGCAAAACCGGAATCAGGTATTTACTGAAATGCAGACTGGGGATGATGCTGTTATGGGCTGGGAAGGTGCTGTGGAAGTGAAGAGCAAAGGTCCGGTTCTGGTGCTGCTTGGAGGTCAAGCTGACAAGGCTTGCTGCTGGGTAAGACAGGAGTGTGAAGGAAAGGGGCTTAGGATGACTGCAGCGTTTCAGTCCAGTCAGCTGGTGACTACTGGTGCTAACTGTGAAGACTGCATGGATGTGATGTAGTAGGTTACAGGTCAGAAGGGCATCAAGAGCTCCGTTTTAGACAGGTTAAATTGGAGATGCTTAGTAAATATGCCAGTAGAAAGTGGGAAAAGTCTGGCATTCACAGAAGAAAAGATTAGAGGTTTAACTCTGGAGATTGTGTCAGTGTAGTGGTGGCACTTACAGCACATGACCAGACTAAAAAATCTAAGGAAGAAAGGTAGAAGTCGGGCCCAAGAATCAGTCTTGGTCACATTTTGAAACCAAGAATAAGAGACTTAGCAAAGAGAAGCCAGGAGCATATGGTGTCTAGGATGACTAGTAAGGAAACCTATTTCAAAAGGAGAGAGTAATCAACCTTGTCACATGCTTGGGGGGGGGCAAAAAGATGAAGACTAAGAAGGGACCTGTGAACTTGGCAACCAATTTAAGTGCGAAGCAAACTTTATTTTCATGAGTGATAGAAGTCTAGGGCTAGGGATGTAGCTCAGCAGCACAGCACCTGCCTGGCAAACATGAGGTCTGGAGTTCAATTCCCCATACCAAAAAAAAAAAAAAAAGGAAAATAGAGAATCTAGTAATACTACTTATAAAGCTAATACTCAAATTTCTGTTATACAATCCAACATATCAATACTTTTAAATTTGACACAGGGAGAGTGTTATGAGACATTTTTTAAAAATACGCATTTGGATTGCAAGATATTTATTATAACTATGATGTGCTAGGGCAATGCTATGTTTAAAAAACTCAAACTCTAAGGCAATGATTTAAACTTATAGAATATTACCATACTGTTGCTCACATTACATGCCGAAAACGCTGCTTAATAATTAAGCACAAAGCAAAACCAGCTAGTTTCATTACTTGATAGATTCACTTTCTTCCTAAAGCATAGTTATAGCTCATCTTCTAAAAATGGCAAAAGAATCGAGGGTATAGCTCAGTGGCACAGCATCTGCCTGGCAAATTCAAGGTCCTGAGTTTGATTCCCAGAACCAAAAAAATAAAATAAAATAAGGCAAAAGAAAAGAAACATCAAAAGAACTGGATTTAAAAAATAAAGACTATTAACATAGGAATATAGGAAGAGGTACAATCAAGAGGGAGATCAGGAGTGTGTCTGTGTGTGTGTGTGTGTGTGTGTGTGTATATACACCAATTCCCAGGGACAAATGTAATTATTATGTATCATAAACATGTACCAATACAATTTTAAAAATTTTTAAAAGACTAAGCAAGAAGGGACCCTAATGAGGCAGCTGAGAGAAGAGAACCTCATGAACTCTCTGGGGTGAGCTATCAGGGCTCAGATCCCTTCACAAGACAGAGAACTGGAATGAGGAATCAGAAAGCCCTGGTTGTAATTAGGAAGCTGGGAAGTTTTTCTGAGGCAGGAAATGGCTATGTTGTGGGTGCTGTTGGGAATTCTGAGCTGGTTACTGATATTTGAACACCTGCACTAATGAACTCTTTTTCAAGTACATGTTGGCTGAGCTCTGGCAGACATTCCAGACATTCCAGAGGAGGGAATGAAAGACCCAGGGTTAAAAATACTACTTAAACCCTAAAGTGTGTGTGTTGCAGGGAGGGGGCTATGACATAATTTCAAGAGCAAGATCTTTGGAAATCAGATTTGTGTGATAAGTAATTCTGTGTGTTAAACTTAACTAGACCGTGGGGTGCTGAGATATTTGTTAGGGTGTTTTTTGATGAAATTAGTATTTGGATTGGTAGACTGAGTAAAGCAGGGTGCCTCTGGGATACAGGTGTCTTCATCCAATAGTTTGAAGGCCTAAACACAACAAAAGGCTGACCTTCCCCAGGGTAAGAAGTACCTGCCTGACTGCCTTCTGACTGTATGTCAGCTTTTTCCTGCCTTCAGCCTCAGTCTGCAACCCCCCCATCAGATCTCCAGGGTCTCTAGCTTGCCAACTCAAGCCTGCAAATGTACGGCCTGTCAGCCTTCCTAATTGTGTGAATCAATTCCTTATAACAAATTCTATGCATTTACCCTGGGTTCAAAACACAGCTATTTGTTAATAACTGTGTGACTTTTGTTCCCTTCATCTCCCAGAGCCTATAAAGTAGAAATAGTCTGTCTATCAAAGGATTGCAAGAAAGATTATTTGAAATAGCTATACAAAGACTGAGAAGAGGACCTGACACATAGTGCTCAATAAGTGAATGTTATTATGACAACAGGCTCATTTTATAGAGAAAAAAGAAATGCAGGTGAAACAGAGCCTAAAAATATATTCATAATGAGGGTGGTAGCAAAGTGAAGAGGAATTATTTGCCAACAGCAAATTGTTCCCTGTTGCTTTTTTCTTTTCTTTTTTTTTTTTTTGGTTTTTCTCCGGTACCGGGTCCCTGTTGCTTTTTTCTTTGTGGTCTTTTCTCTTATACTCATGAAAGCTGTGTTGTTTCGTCATGTAATTCTTTAGTGGGAAAATTCACCTGGAATGCTTTCTAAAGCCTTATTTAAATTTTACACACACACACACACACACACACACACATCCTTACTTGCTTGACATAATAGGTTGAAAAATACAAGCTGATTTAGGGTTTCACAAAGGCACTAGGTTATTGTTGAATAAATTAACCACTATAACTATATATTTACTTTTAAAGGTAAATCTTCAATGACACCTTATATTGCTGTCATTTGTCTTGTATAAAACCAAGCATGGCAGCTGGACTTGGTGACACATGCCTATAGTCCTAGGACTTGGGAGGCTGAGGCAGGACAATTGCTATGAGCTCAAGGCCAGCCTGGGCAAAACTGTGAGGTCGAGGCCAGCCTGAACTACATAGCTAGACCTCGTCTCAAAAACAAAATGAAACAGAGCATTGGCATGCATTCCAGCTTGCTAAGTCTGACTAGCAAAGATCTCTCTCTAACACTGGAACTTTCAAGAAAGAAAGTAGAATCTCTTCATTTTATGCCCTTAAATTTCAGGGTAGGCCATGAGTCATTGTGCAGAAATGTTATTGTTTGAAATGTAAACACTCCATTTAGCAACCAGTCTCTACCACCCACAGCAGAGGTACTGACATTTGTTTTTAAGCTTGAAGAATTGCCAGCTCTTAAGTGACAAGGCCCTGACTAATAATATTAGCCTGCATGTGGGTTACAGTGAGAGACTGGGGAGCTGCAGAGCTCCACATTCTTGAATCAGAAAGTACCCCATACTTTACACACAGATGCCCAGTTTCTTTTTGCCTTTAAAAATCTGCATGACCAGGCCTCTCAGTTACTTGGACTGTGATTCCTGAGGGGTTAAGAATCAGTCTTCATCTTTTGGAGTAAGTGCATTCCCACAACTTGGCAGGTTTTGAATTTTCCAAGTCACAGTCCTTATGGATGATATAGTACTATACGACCCCACAGAAGAGCTCTCTAGCCCAGGCCTCCGGGCTCTGTTGAATTTTCTAGCAGATTATAAATTCTCTAGGTCCAAGGCACAACATTGCAGCCTTGAGGTAAAATACTTGGGCCTTATCATATCTAAGGGAACCCAAAGGCTGGAGGAAGAGAGAATTAAACCAATACTTTCCTTCCCATAGCCCAATACTCTAAAACAGCTAAAGAGATTTCCAGAAATTACAGGCTTGTCACCTTTAGATAACAAGATAAAGTGAGATTCAAGACCCCTCTATGAGCTAATAAAAAAAAGCCCAAAAGACAGATACCCACATTTTAACCAGGGAACCTAATTCCCAAACTGCATTCCACAAGCTTAAATAAGTGCTTCTGAATCCCAGGCAATGAGCCTACCAACAGGACACCGTTTCAATTTATATGTTGATGAAAGGCAGGACAGGGCTTTGGGAGTGCTTACGCAGGATTGCAGGATGCAGGACCTGCTTCGTAGCCTGTAGGGTATCTGAGTCATGAATCAGACATTGTAGCAAAGAGATGGCTCCGATGCCTTAGGGCTGTGGCTGCCATAGCTCTCCTGGCACCAGAAGCATCCAGGCTGACTTCAGGCAAAGATCTCACTGTTTATACACCTCACAACGTGACAGGACTTCTTTCTTCCGAAGGGAGCCTATGGCTATCTGACAACCAATTTCTTAAATACCAGGCTCTTCTTCTAAAGGGACCAGCCATTCATTAGACATGTTCCTCCTTAAACTCTACTACCTTTCTACCAGAAAAGGAGGAATTTGAGGCTAAAAGTCATAACTACAAACCGATGATTCTCCACTTATGCAGCCAAAAGACTTGTTAGCCCCACTGCTACTGACACTGATTTCGATCCTCTTTTGTGATGGTAGTTCCTTCATAAAAAATGGGACAAGAAAGGCAGGGTACACAGTAGTGACCTTACATCAGACACTTGAAAGTTCCTCACCTGCCCCTAAGACTAGTGTCCAACTAACAAAACTCAGCTCTGATGAGGGCTTTACAACTTAGTAAAAAACAAAAAGTCAATATTTATACTGATTCAAAGTATGCTTTCTTAGTGTTACATGCCCATGTAGCCATATAAAAAGAAGTACCTGATAACCAATGGATCTCCCATAAAGTACCAGAAAGAGGTAGATGAATGTTTATATATCCTCTATATACCCTCCAAAGTAGCAATAATTCACTATAGAGAGTGCCAAAAAATTTGACAAAATATCTCAATATAATCAACTGGCTGATGCAGCCCCACCCCCACCCCTTCAGGCCCCTCTGATCTGCACAAGGTCCTGAGTTTGCTTCCCAGTACCAAATAAATAAATAAGTAAAAACTCAAAAACAAACAAAAAAAATCCTCTTAATGGGACCACAGCCCCTCCAGATAGAGGCATGGTAAATACCCTAATAAAGATTGGCAGCTTGACTTTACTTATATGCCGAAGAGTAAAAGGCTCCAGTATCAGTCTAGGTAGATGCTTTCACAAACTGGGTTGAGGTGTTTCCTTGTAAAACTAAAGAAGCACAAGAGGTAATAAACATCTTGGTCTCAGAAATCATCCCCAGACTTGGACTTCCTCAGAGCTGACAGTAATAATGGGCCCTCTTTTATAGCAACAGCCACACAGGGCATCTCTCAGGTACTGGGCATCCTCTATCACCTTCACTGCACAAAAGACCACTATCATCAGGAAAGGTAGAAAAAGTAAATGAAAGCCTAAAGAGACATCATCACAAAATAGTTCAAAAACCCAACTACAGTGGTCTCACTAACTACCATCAGCTCTTTATCAAAGTAAAAAATACCTCAAATTCTAGGCTTCAGTCCTTTTAAAATGTCTTATAGATGCCCTTTTCTCACTAATGATTTTCTCTTCCAGAAACAGATGCCTTACTAAAAGATGTCACCTTGCTGGCTAAATTCCCACAGGCTGTTCAACAGCTAACAGAAACTCAACCAAAAGAGAAGGGAAATCCCACATTCCATCCAGGAGATATAGTACTGGTAAAGTCTCCTCCCTCATCATCCCTTGCCCTACGACCACTTGGGAAGGATCATACATCATGATCCTGTCAACTCCATCAGCCATCAAGATAACAGGCCTGGACTCCTGGCTACACTACACTGGCCTCAAGTCCTGGGAACCAGAGACTATAGCTAAATGTAAACAGTCACCCAAATACTCCTGTGAAGTCATAGAAGACTTAAAATTCTTTAAAAAAAAAAAATCTCAGGTAAGTAATCTAAGAGATTACTCTTAGCCCTTTTACTAATTACTTTACCACTTAAAAGAGGGTGTGATTCATTTCTAGTTTAGGCAGAGAAATACAGTCATTACAACAAACATTATACTGGATATGTGGCCTGCTTCCCTTGTCAAGTACATCAGGACTTCCTTGGTGGGTATACCCACTTCAAAGAGATTATTAAAATAAACGACAAAACTACACTGATGAGCCAGGGGTATAACTCAGCGGCACAAGCACCTGCCTGGCAAGCCTAAGGTCCTGAGTTTGATTCCCAGTACAAAAAAAAAAAAAAAAAAACTACACTGATGATACACAAAAAGTTCAGTGGTTCACAGTTTAGCCCACTGTGGACCTATAAAATACACCCTTAATGGTCTTGGGCATAACCAAATTTCTTCTAAAAATGCCACTGAAGCCTCTTTACAGACTAGTAAAAAGGGTGAGGGACCTATCAGTAGAGCCAATAATCATAAAGATGGCTACTTTCAGACATGAGATGATTATGTATGGTTAACTCTATCTCTAAGACAACTTAGTAAAAAGGCCTCATGTTAAAAACAGAAATATCACTTTTATTCTCATTGGCCTAATGCTACTAAATACTTGAAATGAACACCTCTACCCTCAAAACTAGTATATACACACCATAACTTTACAGGTCAAAGACTGGTTTACAGCAGACTAGTTTAATCACCATAAAATTAGATGAAAAGCCCCGAATGACAGTCTTTGGTCCTGTGGAACCAACTTGTGGCCCTGGCTACCCCCTAGATAGATAGAAAGATACACACTAAGGACTTGCATGGTTACAAGGCAGGAGTGTAAAAAATACTGACCAACCTATAAACTTACCCTATGACATTGAGGGTCTAAAAGTATGTTTTACTAGTATGATCATTTGGCTTTTATCTTTATCCCTTCCCTAGGATTAGAAGATAACATACAACACATCAAGGCCTTGACTAACTGTACTCAATGGGCCTTAACTGACACCTCAATTGGTCTCTCCTAAATAAAAAAAAAATGAAACAAGCTGTCTTCCAAAATCAGATGACATTAGACATTCTAACAGAAGCACAAGGAGGTACTTGTGCAATTATAAAAGTTAAATGTTGCATGTACTTTCCTGATCTTTCTGCTAATATCTCAATGGCTATTCATAATATGAAACAACAGGTTAATGCCATGTCAGATTTTACTGGCTCTTTCTGGTGGAAACATTTGTTGGTTATATTCATAATAGTCTTGTTGATATTATTTGGCCCATGCATACTTACCTGTTTCTTTGGCCTTGTCTCCTCCAGACTTAAAGCTATACACCAACCCAAGATGAGAATGCCTGAGGTCTATCAAGAGCTGTTAGATAGACTCTCTGTGGACTATGTCTGACTACTGATTACAGCTACGACCCTCTTCAGCCAAAAACAGCCCAAAAGAGTCATCACCTATTGCTCCCTCAGGGTAGTTAGGGATACCTCTTCAGAGGGGGTAATATTATAGACAGCCAAGCTAGGGAGAAACATTATAGGTAGTTAGACAGGGCTAGGCGTTCAAGGGAGTCAATACAAAAGATAAAAACACATTAAAACTGTGGTTGAAGGTGCATCTGTTAGAGGCTAGGCCTCAAGATAAAGCCAAATTGACCAGCCTATATGCCTCCCCAAGAAATAAACAGTAAATTAACATGAGTCACCTAGTGAGCAGCCAACACCCCGATGCATTTCTTCCTAAAAGGCCCTGGTTCTTCCCAGGTATACTTGCTATGTGACTTGCTTCCTCATTGGATCAGTATTACCTGAATGGCTGAACTCGTAATTTATCGGTTGATCATACTTTTGTCCTTCGTTGTACCCACCTTGTAATTTTATGTCCACCTTGTAACTTTGCTCTGACTTTATAATTTTGCTCTATAAAAACTTCCATTATAAAGTGGGGTCCATGACAACCCATTTTCTGTGCCCCCTGCTGTCTCAATAAAATTTTCCTACTCTTAACCTCCACTGTTCCTTAAAATTTATTCAGATTTTGGGAAACAAACTCGGCATATCAGACATCTAACAGATTGAGAGTTACATTTATTTGCCTTACATTAATACTATTTAGAAAACAAAATAATTTAGAGTGTACTTGTTGGTTTTATTTTCCTCTGTTCTTTCTTATTGATGGTGGTATTGGTGGGAGGAGGGCAGCAGGAGGTAGAAAAAAAGAACACTGTCTTCTGTAAAGTAAGTCTGCAGCACAATCTTTCTTAACTAATAAAAAAACCCTCTTCTTTCCAAAATGTATAATCCGGTTCCAGAAGCCACATTTACTCAATGAGACAAAACTGAAAAAAAAAAAGGTAGTCCTTACTACCAGCTAGTACCATTCTAGACGTGAGAGATATAAAGACATATAAACATTAACAAGCAAACAATTCCAACAGTGACCAGTGACTGAACAGACCTGTACTCCAAGAAAGCAGGTACATTTAGGGGCAAGGAAAGCTTGGCAGAACTCCTGACTGGCTGCTTGAAGGAAGCAGCTGGCCCATTCCAATGTTAAAGATTTTTAAAGCAAAAACTTAAAAAGTTTCTGGACTAAAAACTTAAATTTCTGAACATGAAAACTTTCACATTGGTTTTCATACGTTCCATACACACAAAATAACCCCCACAAAGGGAAATTAGGTTGGTGTGAAAACCTGATTCCTCTGTATTGGCACCTGCTTAATGCAGGTATTACACTGAGGAAAACAGGCTTGCAATCCTACAAAATTAGGATCAAAAGCCACTGTTGCTATGCGAACAATATAAGATAGGATGCACACTCCTGGATATATAGTCATTGCAAACACCAGTGTTATATTGTAATTCCCAGACTTTTAACTACTGAGTGGGAAACAAAGCTCTAAAAAGTTCCTGGGTTCCACGTGAACCTGAAAAATGTCCAATTTACAAAGGCCAACGTGGCTATTTTTAGAAAGCAGATGGAAATTACGCGTGGGGACTTCTGTCATTCATTTTTGTCATCATCCCCACGGCTACTTTTGCTCCACAACTCAATGCCACCATCTTCCCCCTCAGGAAAGGGAACATTCGAGTTGTTATGGTCACAGCTTTCATAAACTTGAAACAGGAAATGTTAAGGACTCGGTCGCTAGGCAACGCTCCGGCGCTCCAGTTTCACCTCCCGGGTTTCTCGTTATATTATGTTTTCCAACACCATCGAAGGGGTCGGGGCTCTCTGACACGGCTTCGTGAGCCGCCTGAGGGGACGGCACCCCGAACCGTGGGTCACAGCGACACGCAGCCCCCTCGCGGTCCACACCGCGGTCCCTCGGCGTCTCCGGGCTTCCGGCGCGACTTCTCCAGGCCCAGACCCAGAGGCCGAGGTCGCCAGGAGGCTGGCACCCAGCTCTACAAGACGAAGCCTCCACCTGGCTCCTGGACTGTGGCCCGGTCGCGCAGGGCTCAGCCCGGCTTGGTGGCATCCGCGCGGCCCGGCAGCCGCTGACCTTCGGGTGCCCGCGCGCCGCCCTGGCCGGCGGGGCCCGCTGCGACCTCCCCGCCCACGGTCACGAGAGTCGCGCCCGCCTGCCCGCTGGAGAACTTTCTAGAACCCGCCGTGCACAGCCCGGGGAGGTCCCGCGGCCCGGCAGCGAAGGCCGAGGACACCCCCGCGACCCCCGCCCGCCTCCACCTCACGCGACCGGGGTGGAACTAAATTTAGCCGCAAGCGCGACGTGCGCTCCCGAGTTCCAGTGCGCGCGACTGGGGGCGGGGCCAGGGCGCGGCGGCGAGTCAGCGGCCCCGCCCCTCAGCGGACAGCGCGCTGACGTCAACCCATCACTGAAGGGCTGACGTCAGCGCGTCGCGGGGAGGCTCCGCGGAGAATGTTCACGGAGTTTCGATGCCTTAAAGGGCCAGGCTTGGGATCGAGAAGGAGGTCGGAGGAGAGAGCGCCCCCCCGCCCCCCCGTTACACGATTTTGTACTAGAGATGGGGGTGATAACAGAGCCACAGCCTCCTTTGAAGGCTCCTCGAAGTCCCTGAGCCTCCTCCTGGAAGCCCTCCTTGATTAACCGGGACATCCCGTTGCCCAGTGATCCTGACCCACTGGGAAGAGTTTGCCAGGCCTTGAACCCTTGCCTCTGAGCGTCGGCCTCTCAGCATCTGCTTAATCTGTGCTGGTGGATAAAGGGTGTGGTTTCAGTGTTTACGATATCCATCAATCTGGGCCAGCGAGGTGCATTTATCACCATCGCATTAGTCATGAGATCTGAAACCAGTTGTTAACCTCTCCGGACGTTACCTTCATGGACTGGGCTCCACACGCCCCTCCTGTGCTAACGATGCGTGCGGAAGCTTCCAGAGGACAAGACCCCATCCGGGCTGATAGCTCAGCCTCAATCCCAGTACCACAAAAGGAGACAAAGTCCTCTTCCCGCGGTGTAGCCGCTAATGCGTGGCGAGCTGCAGGGCGTGCCCACCTCGGGCGGACTCCAGAGTCCCGCTTTTGGCGATAAAGGGCGGCTCACCCTCGTCTCGGCCCTGCCAGGTCCACCTGGACTCGTTTCCTTGAGACCAGTGGCCACAGCTGCCTGCATGCAGAGAAATACCTTCTTTCTTCCCCATCACCTTCCGCGTTCAACAAAAAACAACAGAGAATCCCCTATGGAAACAACAGGTTTGTGCCAAGAACAAAGTACAAACAACAAGAGCTTCTCGAAATTTTGGGCAAAATGTTGACAGTTGTGTCCTAGAAACCGAGCCAGGTGGGCTGGGGGCTAGGGGCTCTGATCAACTTTAGTTACTGGTCTTCGGCTGAGGGTCACGGTGCTTGGCTTAGCAGAAGCACCTTCCTCCTTCAGCTCACCTCTGGGGACGTTCGGAACCGACTCCTGTCCCCCCCTCCCCCCCCCGGGCTCCAACCACCACCACACCAGCTCTGCCCTGTCTGGCCCCGGCTTCTGTGCCCGTGCGGATGGACCGAACCTTTCCTGTGCTGCCAGGTTTTGGAGTGGTGACGCCCACCTTGCGGTGTGCCCGCTGCAAGGTGGCGCTTCTTCCTCTGTGTCCAGGCGGGCACACAGACATGATTCCTAGAGCAGAATGCTACCTTCAGACAACCAGGGCAGCCTCTGCTTTTATTTCTAATTGGTCATTTTAAAATTTCTGCAGTACTGGGGATTAAATCCAGGCCCTCGCACATGCTAGGCAAGCGTGCCACTGCTGAGCTACATCCCCAGCCCTTTTTATTTTTACTTTGAGACCAGGTCTCACTGTATTGCCCAGGCTGACCTCGAACCTGCAATCCTCCTGCCTCAGCCTCTTGAGTAGCTGGGATTACAGGCGCGCACCACTGTACACAAGAGTGATGGCAGGAAGTAAAGACGGGCTGAAGCCACAGAGAACATGACTTTCAAGCGCTGCTGGCTGCCGCCTTCCTTTCTCCTCTCTTCATGATTTCCGGACAGGTGAAGGCTTGTCCTCCTCCATCAGAGGAATCAGTCTCCGCTGGAATGACACGCTGAGGTCCATGGCCATTTTTAACCTTCGGTAATAAAGCTCTGGTGTGTCATCACAACCTTTGATTGTTTATCCACCCGGCCCTTCTGCATCCCAGAGCCCCACTAAATGTCACTAAAGCCATAAATGTGATGGCCACTAATGTGGAAGGATTGCTAGCCCCAGACAGTCCCAGCAAGCAAAAGAGCAGGAATCCTGGGTCTGCTCCCAACTGTGCTGGTGACTCAGAGCGTAACGCAAAGCGAACTGCTGCTTTTGGGAACCCCCACCCTTGTTTCCCGAGCCAGAGGTGACAGGTGGGCGGGGCTGGGAGAAAAGACCCCTGGTGGAGACCAGTCCCCTGGCTGCTCTTTGGCACGGGCCGAGGGTCAGCCCCTGCCTGAATGCAGCCACGAAGATGGCTCAGGCTGGATTATGGGACTCACCCTCACGACACCACTGTCATAGGTTAGGAATGTGCCCCAATTACGCCTAACTCCACTTTAATAACTCCTTGCCGATCTGCCCTCCAGGAATTTATTTGAAACTTTCTTCAATCTATTTATATTTCAGCCTGTACAGCCCTTTCAGGCAGGGAGTGCCTTTTACCATTTATGTAAAAGCACTAAGGTCCTAAAACACAGAAAGTGCGATGTAAGCATTTATTATAATCGCCCGATAATTATAATATGGCATGCACAATAAACACAACAATTATGACTTGATGACCAGTATTCATTCACATAGCCTCACGGGCTTCCTATTTTTGGTCTATAGATTTATGCTTATCTCCCCGCACACCTCTCCTCTCCCCCACCAGCAGTGTTTAGGAATGAAGTGCTGGGATTGGTACAGCCATGGGCAACAAACACTGGTGTAAACCGATTCATCCTCTAAGGCCCTACCAATGTATGGGAAGAGCTTGTCTTAGCCTGGGTCTTTAGAGTGAGAAGACCGGTGCAGACCATAGACATTGATTCCCTACAGTTTTGGAGTTGGGGTGTCTCAGACCAAGGTGCCACTGGCAGATTCAGCATCTGGTGAGGGCCTGCTCCAGAGCCATCACCCTGCTGTGTCGTCACATGGCCTTACCTAAGTGTGTGGTCATGGAGACAGCTCTCCTGACTCCTCCCACTTTTATAAGGGCACTAATCTGTCCTGGGGCCCCATCCATCCTCCAGATCTCATCTAATCACCTCCTGGAGGCCCCGCCTTCCACCCTAATAGCATCATGCTGGAATCTCGGGCTTTAACCTACGGTCTTTGCTCAGCCAGCATCAGTGCTCCATGAATACTAGGTGAGTGGTAGGTAGACAGAATGTGTTGAGGATGGCTGCATTGCAACCTGCAGGACAAGTGTGGGAACCAGCCTGAAGGAGAAGAGTTCCTCCAGCTTCTCCAGAGCTGTGGCCAGCTGGCTCCCTGCAGATGGCCCTGGAGCACCGTGCTGGTGGCCAGGCTGCTTCTGGCTGCTGAAATGGCACACAAAGGCGGGACCCAAAGCGGCACACCTCTGCTGGACGGTATGGAGTGGCAGGAGAGAGGAGCGGGCCCAGAAGCGGAGGACCAGGCCATTGGCCACCTGTGTTTTCAGCAATCATCACACTTGAATGAGGTAAAAGTCAGGTGACTCAGCCGGTGAATGCATCATAAATTGTGGTGCATCCACAGTTATGGACAGTGGCTGATTATTCAGTGCTAAGCAGAACCGAGCTGTCCATCCACGAAAAGACATCTCGGAACCAGAAATGCACACTCAGCTCCGTGGAAGCAGCCAAGCAGCTGTGACATTCTGGACAGAGGCAAAGCTTGGAGACAGAAAAAAATCAGAAAAGAGTGGTTACCAGGAACCGGGGGTGGGGGCCGCAGAGCACAGAGGATTTTCGGGTGTCGGGAAGAGAGGAGGCTATGCAGGTGTGAGGGTGGGGGTATTTGAGAAGTCTCTGTATTTGCTGCTTTATTTTGCTGTGACTCTAAAGCTACTCTAAAAAATGAAGCCTGTTAAAAACACACAAGGGCCGTGGCAACACCTCTGTGTAGAGTTCTTCCCGCACTAGAGTCACACAGACTTGGGCTGAAATCGGAGCCCGGCTGTCAGCCCGCTCCATAACCTTGGGAAAGTTACTCACCCCTTCTGATCTCAGCTTCTCTAACCCCACTGGGACTGTAATGACCTCCTCCTTGGGGCATTTTGAAAATTAATTGCAAACCTGTATGTACAGGGTGATGTATATGTACCCTACCCCCTCCAGTCTCCCTGCGATTATTACCTGTGCTGATGGCCCCTGACTTCCAAGTGAGGCCAGTGGGGGAAGCATCTCACTGCCAGCATCTCTTCTAGCAAGGGGAGCTACCCGTGGGGGTGGCTGTGTGTCCCCAGAAGCTCAGACAGCCATTCGATCCTGGAGTCAGCATCAAGCCCCTACTCGAGCTGTCCCGGGAAGAGGTCAGGATGAGGGAAGGCCGCCATATTTAGGTGATGGCTCGCAGGGGAGCCTAGGGGGGTTAGTCACCTACGGTGTGACATCATATTGCCTCTCAATATAGTCACAGCTGTTGGTTGCTTTGGGGGTCATGGGTGGGGTTAGCTCTCCTTGACCAGCTTTGCCTTAAGGATAAATTGGATGAGACAGAGGGGAATACCTGACAAGAGGAGAAAGCCTCCTCTCTGTAGATGGTCCACACTTCCTGAAGGATTTCCAGCACATCACCCCAAAATGTGAGTCTTGACTTTTCTATGTTTTGGGAACCCGTGGGGAAAAGTGTGCAGTCAAGACCCTTCCGGCTGGGGGAATGTCCCCCTGTGGCCAGGCTGGGGATGGTGCCACCCACAAGAGGGATGGGCAAGTGAGAAGTTCGGTGCTCCAGCTCTGTGGCATCTACCCACAGAGCTAGTCCCCCCATGGGGACAGGAAGGAGCAGGAGCTAGAGTGCTGGAGTACTCCACAGGGGCCATGACAGGGGTGGGCAGGCCGGGACCCCACAGCGCCCCATCCTGGAGGAAGCCATGGTTGGAGGACAGCACTTGTCTGTGCTGTAGTCTACTGGGCTGCTGGTTGCCATCTCGTCATAGGGAACTGGGGATGGGCTAACCTGTCTTTCAGTGGCCTCGCCCCCTGCCGTTTCTCCCTCCCCAGGAGTCCCAGTGCGTTGGGACCAGCAAGCTTGCATCGAGAGTGTAAGATGGACAGGGACGCTGGTGTAGGTGGGTCTAGGGACCCTGACTCTTCCAACATCAGGGCTGGAATAAGTCCAGAGAGAAGTTGAGAGGTTAGGACAAACCCTGGAGTGGGGAGCCTTGTTCAGCAGCTGGTTCTGCCACTGACCAGCTGTGTGACCTCGGCCGAGTCACTGTCCCTCTTTAGCTGTTGAACATCCATCTCATCTGTAAATATATGTGCACCGGGGGTCAGAGCAGCCCTGGATGAAGATGCTTTCTCTGAATCTCAGTTTCCCAGTTATAAAATGTGGGTTATGCAGGGCCGGCAGTGCAGCCGCAGGGCTGAGAGCCTTCTCTGGACAGTGTGCCTGTATTAGGGCTGTGGGGTTGAGCCAGACAGGTTGGAGCGGGGTCACAGCCAGATAGGCTGGGAAACCCCCAGCCCCAGGGACAGCGTCTGGATGGTGCTGAAAACGGTGCACGAAGGCAGCAGCCAGCTCCGTCTCAAGGGCTGCACCTCGCAGGTGGGCACAGCACCAAAAAGCCAAGGAAGCGGGGCAGAGCCTGGCCAGGGCCTGGTGGTCTGGGCTAAGGGGCAATGCCGGGTACCGGGGTGCCCGGAGGACTGTCCTAAGCCACGCCCCTCCCTGCAGCTTGCCTTGGACCTCGGAGCGCAGCCCTGGAATAACAGATCTCGATGACAATGGCCAGAGAGGGGCTCCACTGATCAGGGTGTGGGGGTCACCAGTGCTTCACAGAAGCTCTCCCAATTGCTGTTTATGCTTCCGGTAGATAGAGTGAGCCAGGGTTAGCGATTTTACTTCCACTGTCCCTTTCAAGTCGCGTGGAAAGCGAAACCCGCCACTCCTTTGAAGCTGGGCTTTGCCCCCGAGCGTGAATATCGGCCCTCCCACCCACAGGGGCTTCCTTTGGCTTTTGTCTCCTTTTTGAAGCCCGGGTGCTGCGGCGCTGGAGGAGGCGGTGCTGCAGCGCCAGGCTCAGATGACTCATCTGACATTAACATAGTTACGTCGTCGTCGTCGCAGGAGTCAAAGTGATTTTCAAACTATGAGTAATGCGCGATATTAGAGAGAATGTGACAGGGCTGCGGGCACTCAGCGCTCGCTCCGCTCCGAGGCCGGGATATGCCAAATGCAAGCGTGCCGAGCAAGAACAGGCTCTGGGAAAATGCGAAGGAGTCAGATGTCAGGAAAGGGATGGACTCAGAACCTGTACATCTGATCTCTTTGCAGGAGGGATAAAAGACTCTTACAGTCTTCATTTTCATTTATTCACCTCTAGGGAAGGATGGATTTAAAGTCTTCGACAAACTTCTTGTAAACTAATATTACTGGTATGCATGATTTCAGTAATGCCCTAAGGTTGTATAAGAAATGTGCTGCGCTTTTTAGGTAGAAAGGAGGACACAAATTATTTCTCTCAATTTTTATTTTGTATTTATTTTTTAAAGAGGCACTTAAAAATCTAAGACCTTCACACCAAGCTACACCCCACCCCTTCCCCCTTTTAAAATTTTCTTTTTTTTTGGTTTTTCTCCGGTACCAGGAACCGAACTCACGACCTTGCGCTTGCCAGGCAGGTGCTTTTTGCCGCTGAGCTAAATCCCCAGCCCACCTCCCCTTTTAAAATTCTGACACAAGGTCTCATTAAGGATAAATTGCTCCGGCTGGCTTGAACTTTCGATCTTCCTGTCTCAGCCTCCCAGAGTGCTAGAATTACAGGTGTGCACCACCATACCTGGCTTCTCCCAGTTTTTAAAGATAGGGGCAGAAGCTCATGGGTGGTGAGGCAGGTCGAGGCCTGTTTCCATCTTCTTTGTCTACTTACTAGAAGTTTTGAGAGCTGATGAGTACACAGTGCTGAGTGCTTGCATCTTAAGAGGGAAAAGCTGGGTGGCCAGTCCTCTCCAGAGCTGAGAGTGGATCGCTGGCCTCAGTTTCCTGGGAATATTCACAATGCTTGCTCCGCCTGCCTCAGAGGAAGAGCTCTGAGCTCTGGGTAAGTGGGGACAGGGTCTGCTCCACGACCATAATCCCATTGTCTCACTTGGATCCCGCCCATAGTAGGTGCTCAGTAAATATGCACAGAATTAATGACTGAGGTAAAAGCTGTGGACAGCAGCGCTGTTGTGTTTGGTTGGTCTTTTTGCCTTCAGTTCTTCTGGCCCGGGGCCTGTGACTCAGCAGGGGCATTGATTCCTAAGCACAGCTGCACATCCTTGGGGATCAAACGCTGAAATCAGATGAGAGCAGGACCCTCAACTCGGGAATGTGCCTTTACACCAGGCTTGTTTAGGGGACATAGTAATATAAATTTGTCGATATGTTGGAAGTAAAATCAGAACTGTCAGATTTAACTTCACCTGCTGACTCTTGACCCAAAACCATCAATGAAGGGAGTCATAACAATAGCACAGTCAACTCTGTGTCTGGGTGCTGTGAGGGCAGATTGAGAAAAAGGAGTAGTTGGGTCAGAAACACCCTGAGAAACAAAAGCTCTACTCACATACACGTTTGTCTTGTTTTGTTTTGTTTTTTGAGACAGGCTGTTATTATGTAGTTTAAGCTGGTCTTGAACTCACTCTGTAGTCCAGGCTGGCCTCAAATTTGTGGCAATCCTCCTGCCTCAGCCTCCTCGAGGGTTTGGATTACGGGCTTCAGATGCACATGTAAAGGCATAAAT
The DNA here is from genome assembly GCF_000276665.1 of Chinchilla lanigera. NCBI lineage: Eukaryota > Metazoa > Chordata > Mammalia > Rodentia > Chinchillidae > Chinchilla > Chinchilla lanigera. The sequence continues at coordinate 4,922,508 of NW_004955406.1, read as the reverse complement.
GAAAAGAATTGTGAAAAATTCACTTCGCTCTTTTTTAAATGGGAAAAATGTAATTGATTTTACTGGTGAAGACACACTTCTAAATTTTGAGAAGCACCTGTGAATACTGTACAGCTAAAGCTTTTTACAAAATCCTTTTCTGAAGTAGATGACTTTTCTCACGCCTCCCTGCTTTGGCGTCTCTCCCTCTTCTCTTTCCGGCCTCCTCTGTCCCTAAGGTGACACTGTGTCCCCTCCCTCTTCTGGGGTGCTCCCCTCTGCAGCCAGGCCTCTTTCGTCCATATGACTTCATTAATGCGCCCAGTGAGGTGCCCCTCACCAACGAGCCATCCGTGGAGTTTTCTAAAAATACAGGAAGAAAAGTCATCTACTAAGTATAAGCTCACGTCTACGGGATGTATTCACAAACAAACTGATAATTCTCTATAAGCCATCAGACTGAATCACACCCTAAAATAATTCCTGTTCACTTAAGAACGTCTTGGAGGAAGCCATAAAAAATAATTTTATCAAATTTCGTCCTTGAAGCCTGGCCCCTTGTGTGTTCCCCATTTGCTTGGTGGAAAAAGAAGGAACCCTGGGAACTGGACCAGGAGGCTCCGGGGGGCCATGTGCACGGCCCGGGCCACAGATCTCTTCCCCTGCCCCTCCGTCCACACCACCGCTGGGCTTGCTCAGGAGCTCGCAGCTGTGTGCGTGCCCCGTCCAGAGTGGATGGCAGGAGGCGAGGACGTCAGAGGCCACTGCTGGGAGAGACAGCTTCCAGGCCCTCTGGGGGCTGTCATTGGCGTCGCTGCCCAAGGCCAGGGTGTGGGTATTTCCAAGACCTCGGCCTCTTCCACTCATTCACCTCAGAACGCAGGCCTGCAGTCACCCTGGCTTCCCACGGTCTGGTTCCTGGCCCCGGCTCGGACACAAACACTTGTGGGACCAGGAGCCCTAAGTTAGCTTTGATAACCCTGTTGTTAGTCAAATAAAAAGGCACTTCACTTCTGATTTTCTTATCTTATAAATGCTGTATATATAAGAAATTAATGTTTATTCCTGTTATTAAGTTTGTAGCACATTGCTCAAGGATGTTTAACATATATGCTGAACTAAATGTCGGTTATTTGGAATCCTTCTGGAACAAACTCATCCAAGTCTTCCCCGTAGTACCTTTTCCTTTATTTCTTCCCCTCTTTTCCTTTGCTCTTTTCACACCCCCTACATTTTCCTTCCCTTGTTTCCTTTTTTTTTTTTCAATGTGTGTGTGTGTGTGTGTGTGTGTGTGTGTGTGTGTGCGCATTTCATTTGTGGTTGCTTCTGGTCTATGTCTTTCTTTCCTTTTTTTTTTTTTTTTTTTTTTTTGAGCCAAGTCTCACTATGTAGTCCAGGCTGATCCTAAACTCACTATGCAGCTGGGGGTGGCTTGAGATCATGGCAATCCTCCTGCCTCAGCCTCCTGACTGCTGAGATTTCAGGCAGGTGCTTCCATATCTGGCTGATGTCTTTCTAATAAGTATATCTAGAAGCTGTTATGAAGCGGATTATGGTGCCAGAGATTTAGGGAAACTTTTCGTTATATGTACCCTTGGCTGACTTTTTAATCACACACACGTATTTTTCCCAATATGAAAAGTCAACCAAAACAATGTTTTCACCCTTCTTGTTTACATTTTTAAAATGTGTTGTATTTTTCCCCCAATCAGCCTTTAAAAAAAAAAATTATGGAGTAAACATCTTCCTACACCATTAACTATTCTTTTACATCACTTTTAATGGTTCTAGAGAAGTTAATTCAATATCTTTATACTGTCATGTAGTTAACTAACCTCTGTCTAAAACAACTGGGTAATATCTGATTCATCAATATTACTACTAGTACTAAAATAAACATTCTTGTAGTTAAATCTTTGGGTGTAGGCATTCTTACTTCAAATATATTTAGTCAAAGGAGAATAAACATTTTTTGAAGATAAATAAATCAGATTATATAAATCGTAGGACCTTTGATATATATTGCTCTTAGTGTAATTTTAATTCCATTTTTATAAACACAAAGAAATGTCTCCTATGTTGTTGAGTTTAATTTCTTGCTTATGAAATTTCTGTTTATCCATGTATCTGACAGTATCTTAATATTTACAATGATTCAGGATCTTTTACATATTTATAAAATGTATAGAAAAAGAGTTGTCTAATTTTTTAAAAATAATAATTCCCTGGCCAGATATTCACATTTTAATGTTGATTATATTAATGTATTTTGCATATATAATATATGTGCTATCTATAACTATATATATATAAATATGTGATATATAAAATATAACTATATAAAAGCATACTTATATATGTTTGATACTTAGCATTTTAAGTAATCAGGGCCAGGTGTGTACCTTAGCAGCATAGCGCCTGCCTGGCAAGCAAAAGGTCCTGAGTTTGATTCCTGATACCAAAAAAACCCAAAAAATATTTTAAGTAATCAAATCTATCAATATTTTCCTTTTCAAAGATCAAGATTTCCTATGTAGAATATTGAAAATTATTTCATACTATCTTCTAATAAAAACAACTTGTAAAAGTAAAATTGACATATTTTATATATTTGTAGCAACATGGACAAATTTTAAGTGGATCATTCAGTGAGTCTTGACAAATAATAGATGAATCACCTATGAAGACATAGATGTTCAAAGGCATGGGTTTCCTTTCAGGTGACAGTTGTATATATGTATTAATATATCAAAAACATGAAATGTGCACTTAAAATGAGTGAGTTACGTAGGATATGATATCTAAATATAGCTGTAAGAAAGAAAGAAAGAAAAAGAGAGAAAGAAAGAAAGAGGAAGGAAGAAAAGAAGGAAGGGAGGGAGAAAGGGAAGGAAAATAAAGAAGGAAAGAGGAAAGGAAAGAAGGAAGAAAGACCACCACCGGAAGCTTCCTGTGTTCCTTTTGTTCCCAGTCAGTCCTCTCTCCTATTCTACTTGGAAGCAGCCATGACTTTTAATTTTTCATCCCAGATTATTTGTCTGTTTTGGGTCTTTATCTAGTGGAAATGTACACATGAACTCTTTTGTGTAGGATTTCTTTTGCTGAGCAGGATGTTATGGAAATTCATCCGTGATGGTGCGCTCCACTCAGGACTGGGTGTCTTTTTATTGCCAGGAGTAGGCTTTCATCGTATGTCTACACCACAGTTTGTTTATCCATTCTTCTACCAAGGGCTGCTTACAGCTTGGGGCCATGAGGAGAAGGAGCTATGAGCATTCTTCTCAATGGCTTTTGGTGTGGACATAAACTTTCATTTGTCTAAATACCCAGCAGTTGAATTGCTGAGTAACAGGGTAGATAAATGTTTAGATTTATAAGAAACTGCTGTATTTATTTTTCCAAAGTGCTAGTGCCGTTTTACACTCCCACCAATCAGAGTTCCCATTGCTCTGCATCCCTACCAACATTTGTCGTTGTCAGTTGTTTTTATTTTAGCCATTCTGCTGGGTGTGCAGTGAAAGCTTATTATAATCTTAACTTGCATTTTCTTAATCATTAAAGTTATTCAACATTGTTTTCATATGCTTGGGTTTTTTTCAAGTTTTAATAGTTTTGTATTTTATATCTAGCTATAATGATTTATCCCTCTAAAATTATTTTGATTGTGATTTGAGGTAAACCTATAACTTAATTTTCTAAGTAACAACTTAACCAAGCCAAATTTATTAAATAACAATTTTATTTCCTGCTAATCTGTGATGCTTTCTTTACCATACATTAAATTTTGAATATATTGTGTGGTCTGAAAATGCCTATTCCATGCTACTGATTTGTATACTTGTGCCTTGGTGTTTGTCAGCACTATGCTGATTTACTGACACATGTACTTTAAAATGGTCAATAGCATCATTTTTCCTTTGGATGTTCAAAATTTTCTTTGCTATTCATACCTAATTATTCTTTCAGTGAGTAGTAGCGTGAGTCTGTCAAATTCTGAAAAGAGTCCTATTGAGATTTTTTTAAAGTTATATTGAGCATACAAATTAATTTGAAAATCACTATGTCACCGCCATGGATGTAGTATTTAAGTCTTTTATAGTCCTTAATAATATTTGACAGTTTTTATTATGTAGGCCTTTCACATTATTATCAAAGCTATTCCAAAGCATTTTATAGAGGTTTCAGTGTCATTATTGTTGACTTTTGCTATTGTAATTTGATCTTTTTAAAACTTACATTGTCTAACTGGGCAGTATTTCTATGCAGGAAAGCATAGAATATTTCTGTATAGGAAGGTTAATAGTTTTTTTGAACTCATATCAATTTCAATAAGTTTTAGTTGGATTGCTCTTTTGAGCTTCCAGGAATAAAATTATATCATCTCAATAATTACAATATATTTCCCTCTTCCAATATTTCTGAATCTTATTTTTGTAAGTGCTCTATTTCATTGAACAAAAGTTCCAAATCAAAACAAAGTAAAAAGGACAATAAACCACATTTCTGTTTTGTCCCTGATTTTCATATTTCCCTAGTATTTCATTTTTATGGTTCTGTTTCATGTTAACATACTTTTGTCAAGACATTTAAGTTTGTATTTTAAAATAAGGACTAGTGATTAAATTTTAACCTATGTTTTGCATATAATGAGAATTTTATTGGGGTTTTCTTTCCTACATATGGATGTCATAGTTATGGTACTGAATTTTTCAGACAGTAAGATATATAAAATCTTTTTATGCTAGGCTAAACCCTACCTGGATCTTTTTTTTTGATACTCTGTTATCTATATTTGAGTTTTCTTCTCTCTACTCCTAATTTAGATGTTTATTATTTTTTGAGTTGCCCCTTTCAGAGTTTAACATTAAGGTTATCTCTGAAAAGCAAATCTTCCATCTTTTTCAGTGCTTTGAAATAATTATTGAAGCATAACAATTTCTTATTTTTTAAGAATTGAAAATGTATTCCTTATAAACTTTCTTAGGCCTAAACACTTTTTTCCTCTATAAGGAAATAGTTTTCTCTTTTCTTTTTAATTAGTTATTATTGATATGCTTAGGTTTTATATGTCTAACTTTGCTAAGGTGTATATTCCAGAAGACTCTTCAGTTTCATCTAGTTTTTAAATGTATCACTTACAATTTTGCAAATCACTGTCTTATATTTAAAATATTTCCTCCTTCGTTGGTACTAAATACCCCTCTCTAATTTATTATCTATTGGGGTTTTTTGGTCTTTATTTAGTTTCTGTAAAATCCAGCCTATTTTAAGTGATTTTTTAAAAAAGTAGTGCTTGAATTAATTTTATAAATTTTCCTATATTTTAGGAAAAATTCATTTGGGTTTGGTTTGCTGCTTTTCTTTCTTCTGATTTGCTAGGGATTTTGTTGTTGTCATTGTTATAAAATTTTCAATTGAATATTTTCCATTTTTCTTTCTTCAAAAATAATGAAAATAAACCACTTTGCAGTAAGTTTTAATAGCAATTCATAACTTTTGATATGATTGGTTCTTATGGTAACTATCTTCTAACTGCAGTGTTCTTACACTTTAATTTTTCTTCTTTAATTTTATTCTGTCCTTAGATTTTAATTGCTATTATTAATAATAATTATATTTCCTTGTGATCACATAATTTCTGCTTCTTAAAATGTGCCCATTTTTTGGTTATATGCATCCCAAATCCCTTCTCCTATAACATAATTTCTTTATGTCTGTTAATTGTCTTTTTTGTTCAAAAGGTTTTTGTCATAATGTAATCCAATGTATCCTTCCTATTTATTATTTGGATCTCATATAAGAAAATTTTCCCTACTTCTTGACAGTAAACGCATTTTCCTACATCTTCATCTAATAATTGTAAAGTTTGGCTTTTCCTGTTCCAGCCCTTAAGCTTTGAGATTGCTGTGAGCATGGTGTCATTCTCTCTTCCTTCTGAGAAGCCCACTCCATGGCTTTATCGATGTGGCTTGGTGGTGTGTCTCTTCCTTGGGTGTGGAGAGAATTCTTGGGTTCTTCTCTGTTCCATTTAGCAGTTATCTACCTGTGCATCTCCTTGACGACACTGCCAGTCTTTTTAATAAGTCTAAATATCTCATTAGAGAAATCCTACCATCCTCTTCTTTTTCTTTAAAATGATCCTGGCTCCTCTTGCTCCCTTAGTGTGAAATTTAGAATTAACTTGCTAAGAATCACATGCACACACTTGAGATCTTTTAAAACTAAGATTGCATCAAGCGTACAGATCAGCATGGAAATTATTGACACCTTTACTTTACTGACTGCTCTAATCAGAGAACATAGTATTTCCATTTATTTCATCTTACTTTATATTGTTCACTAGTGCTTTCATAGTTCTCTTGAGAGGCCTTGTGTATCTTTCAACAAGTTTATTCCTAGCTATCACTAATTTGTTCTGACTCTGAGTAAGATTTTTTTCTATTGTGTTTTCTCATTATGACCTAATAAATGCTCTTGATTTGTGTGTGATTTTTATCTCGCACCCTTACTGAAAACTTTTAGCTCTTTGAATTTTCTCGAGACCTGAAGTAGAAAAATCACATTTTCTGCAAACAAGAGCAATTCTTTCATTTTCCAGTCTTTCTCTTTGTTTCTCTTTCCTTTTTTATATTGCATAATTAATACTTTCAGTATAATGCTAAACAGATGCTCACAACTGGCATTCCTAATGTTATTCCTGGCTTTAATGGAAATGTTTCTGAAATATCACCAGCTCATATCATAATTGCTTGTAGAGTTTCGATAATATAGCCTTTCTGAAGTTAAGAAAGTTGCTGTTTATACCTAGTTTGTTAAGGCTCTTTTAAAAATCATGAATGAATACTTCATTCTGTCAAGTATCTTTTCTGCATTTTTTGAGACAATACTAAAAAGATAAAAATGTTTTCCTCCTATCTGTTTAAATAGACTTTAAATATTTGAATTATGCTTTCATTCTTGAGATTAAAGCCTACTTTGCCTTGTTATGATATTTTTGCAATAATATTTTTTTCTTTTTTTTTTTTTAGTTGTAATCATTATGTGTATGTTTGCAGTACATAAAGATTACAGTCATTATGAGGAATTAGTACATGTATATAACACATCTTAATTCTTTTTTATCCTTCTTCTCCACCCTCTTCTTTTTGTTTTGTTAGCATCAGATTCATTTATTTATTTTATAAATCCTTATCAAGTTAATTTTCATAAATACAGATTAACAGCCAGACTAATAAGCCAAAAAGAAACATGTAAAAAGTCATGATATTTTAAAAAAATGTTTTTTATCTACATGAAAAGTGAGAGTAAATTATTATTTTATTAGTCTTGCCCTTGTCTGGCTTTAGTAACTCAAAAAATAAGCTGGACAATCCTCTCAGTCCCCAACTCTCCGAGGCAGTTTTTATTTGAAACTAGAGCTCACCCATATTTTGAAGATCTGGTAAAACCATTTTGGCCTGCTATCTTTGGAGGTAGGAGAATTTTTGAATAACAATTTAATTTCTTTAGTGGCTAAGGTTTTATTCTGATTTCATCTAAATAAATTATCAATTTTTATTTTATTCTTGAAAATTATACATTTCTTCTAAGTTTCCTTGTTTATTAAGGTTACTATTTGATTTTATTTATGCATTTTTGAATTTCCACCATATCTCCTTTTATTCCTATATTTTGGGGTTATTTTCTTCCTTTTTCTTTTCTTTGGCCCACTGTGTTTGGAATTTAATCTGTAAGTTGTTTTGTAAAACCAGCTTTTTGATTTATTCATCTCCCTTAAATACAGTTTTTTCATTTTTCTTCCAATAGAGTTCTTTGTTGTTTACCTAGCTTCTTAGTTGAACATTTTACTTCTTTAATGTCATACTTGTGTCAGGTTTTTCATTTTGCTTTTACTGAAAATATGTTTAAGAGTAGAACTTTCATTGTTTTCTTCACAGCAAGGCCCTAGCACTTTTGAGATCTGTGTTGAATTATGTTCCCATCTTATTTTTCTTCCAGGATTGTAGATTTACCCTTTGTAAATATTAAAATTAAAAATTGTTTTAAGTCAGTAGTTGATTATGCTTATCAGTGTTAAGTAACAGATTACTAACTGGTAATCTGGCTTACTAACTGGTAAGCTCTCTTGATCTTTGAATGTCTGTCTTTGTCAGGGCATAGAATTCTAGATTGACAATTATCTGTGATTTGAACACCTTCCCCTGTTATCTTCTAGAATCTGCTGGTAGCTATGTGAAGGGTGTGGTCTGACTGATTTTTATTCTTCTGTAGGTGATCCATCTTTTAGCTTTTAACTTTTTTTAAAAAAATTTCTTTATACTTAGCATTGTGCAATTTTACTACAGTGTGTTTAGATATGAATTTGTTCTTATTTCCATGTTTGGCACTCAGATGCAGATGATTTTAAAACCTGCATTCTCAGCAATTATCTCTTTAAATATTGCTCATTGGCATTCCTTTTTTTCTGTTCTTTCTAAATTCCTATTAGAAAATGGAGCCTAGTAGTTGATCTCTGCATCTTTTGCTTTCTCTTTCCCTGTTTCTAGGGTATGCACTACACCCTTAGCTAATGTATTTTTAAATTTCAACATTTATATTATTCATTCCTGAGATCTGTAACAGGCTCTTTTTCATACCACTTGAAATATTTTGACTTATTTTGTTTTATAATGTCCGTTGTCCATCTCTTCTGACACCTCAATTGTATTTATTCTAAATTCTTTGTTAGGCTGGTCTATACAATAAGTTTCAATCTGGAGTAAAACCCTGTCCCGATGCTTGACTTTGTCATCTGTCTTTCTGAGCATTTGATTCTTTTGTGTAACTTGGAATTTAGGCTTGCAGGCTCACTTCAGTTGGAAATCATTTCTGCTACATTTTTCTCTCTCTTCCCTGCCCTTTCTTACCCTCCACCTTCCTTACCTTCTCCAGAGGCGGCAGTGGGCACCCCCAGCCCTCCAGCCCCCCAGGCTAGATCCACACTTCTAGTGCTGTGCTAGGATGACAGTGCACAGCAGACTCATTCCTGCTCTTGCACCCCGAGGTCTACAACTTCCCCAACCCCAGGAAGCTCTCCAGAGCAGCAGATTCAACCTCTCTTCCTGGCTTGGGAACAGAGTTCCTCATACCTCCCCCTGATAAAACCATAAGCTCCAGTGGGAGAGAATGTGCATCTGGATCACCGGTCTCCCCTCCGCATGAAACAGTGCCGAGTGAGTGAGTGCATTACTAACATGTCAGACTGCAAGGGACTACACTTTCAGAGTTCTCCTTGGAGTTCTGTTTATCCCCGGTCCTCCTTTAGTGTCTGTAGTTGCATTGCTGTGGCTGCCTTGATTTTCTGATTGATTCAAAACATTACCTTTCATATTCATTTTGACTTTGGGGAGGATCCAGAAGTCACAGGGTGCCAGATCCGGTGAATAAGGTGGAAGAGGACACGGGGTAGTGTTTCTATGAGCTGACTTTCCACAGGATGGCACCCAGCCGCAGCACTCACTGTATTTCTGCTCAGACCTTATAAAGACCCTTGTGAAGAAAGTACTTGCAGAACTGCTTCAGAAAACAACAAGAGCAATGGAATAAGTGTTTGAAGGAGGCGGGAGTACACTGAGGGGGACTCGTGGCCATGTATCTTTCACTGTACTAAAAGTGTTTATTTAAAAACACCATATTTTAGTGGCTGGGGATTTAGCTCAGCGGCAAAAGCGCCTGCCTGGCAAGCACAAGGTCGTGAGTTTGGTTCCCGGTACCAGAGAAAAACCAAAAAAAAAAAAAAAAAAAAACCACTGTATTTTTTGATCGTCCCTTGTGTGATAGTCATTGATACATTTCCACTGCTAAGGACAAACATTAAAAGCTAGTCATTTCCCCACACAGTATTCCAAGTTTTTGTAAAAATTTTGGCATTGTCTAGAATACTCAAGATTATAATAATATATTTAAAAGTGCCATGGCTCCCTTTCTGGGGAGGGCTGGGAAAACAAAACTTTTGACTTGAACAGAATTTAAATTTTCATGGGGGTATGGAATATTATTATATGCCTGGGTGGCACACCGCTGCAACCTGGGCTGAGAGCATGTAGAGTCTGTCGGCCCCAACTGGAAATACCACCCCCCAACACACACATAGTGGGGCATCTGCTTTTATTCATGCTTCTTTTTGTTCTGGGTGTGTGTCCCCAGTGGATGTCCAGCCAACTTTCTAGGTTGCTCCCCACAGCTACCTAAAAATATAAGTTTTGAGTAGATATCTAAAAGCAGTTTAGCAGCACCCTGAAAAACTGCATGAGCCTGGTGGCATTTCCTGTGTGTTTATGTGTGTGTGTATGTGTGTGTATGTGTTGAAGATGTAGCTCAGTGGTATAGCACCCTGAATTTAATTTACTCCCCAGGAATACCACATACACACACACACACACACACACACACACACACACACACACGCATATTTAATATTTTTTTTATCTTGCTAAATTGTCAGGCAGGACTTGAACTTGCAGTCCTCCTGCCTCAGCTTCCCAAGTGCTGGGATTATTGGCATACACCGCTGCACCTGGCTCCCATAGAATTTCTTGGGAAGCTTTCTGCTGTTGTCAGTGTCGTCAGTTTAGAGTCCTCTTTTAACCACTTAGCAGTTTCCCCCCCCCGAGTGTCACTGGGGCAGAAGCTTTGTTTACTAACAGAACTAGCTCAGGCAGGTGTTTTAACCAGTTGACTCTTGTACTGAAAAAACTTGATAAAAGTGTCATTGCTGTATTTCCTGTTATCTTATAAAAATTAAAGAAAAATATATGCAATTTTTGGCCATCTTGTAGTTAAATAATTGGACTGGTAAGTGGTTAATGAATGTAATAGAACAATTTATAAAAAACACATTGGGGCTGGGGATTTAGCTCAGCGGCAAAGCGCCTGCTTGGCAGGTGTAAGGTCGTGAGTTCAGTTCCCGGTACCGGAGAAAAACCAAAAAACAACACATTAATTTCTGAGTAAAACCAGAGCTTCTGAAATATCTGAGACAATGGGTTCTTAAGCTGATGAAATATCTCCCTTATCCCCTCCTATAGGGTTTTCACATTTAGCAAATAAAAACACAATGTCCATTAAATGTAAATAAAACAAAGAATTTTTAGCATATACCAAATATGGATACTTACACTAAAATAATCCTTAATCTGAAATTCACATTTTTCTGGGCATCCTGTTCACCTTCTAGCAACTCTTTCCACCTACTATACTGACCTTCGTTTTGTGTTAACCTTAGCAGGTCTGGTCAGCCTGTACCCCAGACCCCCTGAGTTCTGTATCAGTGAGCTTGGGTCTCATTTTCACTTACATACGCCGAGACTTGTGAAAGGGCTGGGGGCTGGGATGTAGCTCTGTAGGAGACTGCTTGCCTAGCTTGCTCCGGGTTCTGGGTTCCATCCCCAGCACCACCAAAAAGTAAAAAACAAAAACAAAACCATCACCCCCTCGCCACCACCGCCACCAGCAAAAAAAAACAACAGAATAAAACGAAAGAGAAACAGACTAATACCTCTCAAAGGCACAGTCATTAGCTTCAGTGTGGGGAAAAAACATGCTCATCGCTCATCTGAGAGTCACTTTCTGCTATGTCACAGCAGAGTCAAGGAAACCTGACAGAAGGCTCCCGAGGGAAGAGCCAGATGTGGCGCTGAGCCCCCTTCTGAAACATGTCAGCAGCCGAAACCCCTGATCGCTCTCTTGTCCAGAGGGTGGGGAGCGTGATTTCAGACCTAAGGGATCCAGGCAGGTGTTCAGGCATCGAGTGAGATCAGAACCTGAGACTTGGGAATGAATGAATGACTACATGAATAAATAAACATGAGTTTGCTGTCTTGAATGATATTCCTGTCCAAAACCACTTTGAGGGCTGGGGATTTAGCTCAGCCACACAGCATCTGCCTGGCAAGCACAACATTGTGAGTTCGACTCCCAGTACCGGAAAAACAAAAACAAAAACAAAAACCACTTTGAGAATGGGCCAAAAAAACCTAATTTGGTGAGATTTAAAAATCTCTACCGCAAAGTCCTTTGCAATCCAGACATAAATTTATGTATGAGAAAATAAACGTATAGTGAAGCGCACACCCATAATCCCAGCACTCGGAAGCTGAGGCAGGAAGATCATGAGTTAGAGCCAGCCTGGGCTACACAACAAGTTCACGCCAGACTGGACTACATAGCAAGACCCTGTCACAGAAACAAAAACAAAACAAAAAATAATTAGACATACAAAGCTCTAATGTTCTAATCAGCTTGGAATTTTATGGGAAGCCAAAAAATAACCAGTAGTTACTGGGGTTACACTTTAACAAGAGGCTTGTGGTCCATGTTCATGCCACAGCCTAGGAACCCTGGAGTTACTTGATGCAGATCTAATTCTCAATTTCTCCCAAGTCATGGTGCACCCCCAAAAAGAGCTACAAGAAACTGGTTTTGGGGACCTGGGCTACACCCCCTGCAAGGCAGCAAAGCTCTCTGGGAATTTTCTTTTTTTTTTTAGTTTGATCTATATTCTTCCTCCCACCCCCCAGGAATTTTTTGTCACTGACAAGTGAACATTTCCCCCAGTTCTGACACGAGTTGCCTTTGTGCTTTTAAGGTAGACAGTGAGTTAGGGGGAAGGACAGACAAAAGGGACAATGTTTGGGCAGATGAGATGACCACTGGGGAGGTCAAAACAGTGGGAGCTAACCATTGAGAAAAGTAATGCATCTAAAAGATCTCGTCCGTCTTCAGATAAAGCAGTGCTCCCATTACGTATGGTTGGTGCTCAATAAATGTTCAGGGTGAGCACATTAATACATAAAGAACCTTCGCACCAACAAGCATTGCCTGAATGAAGCAGACTTTTGAAAGCTGATCTATGAACTAAAATATTCCTTTATTGTAGCGTTTCTATGGGGAAAGTATGTTTTGCACTTCAAACAAGTGACTGGCAGGTGGATTTTGCAGAAGTTGGGGGGACGGCTGCCGTGGGGGTGGCTCGTGTGATGCAAGCCACAGTCTCCAGCCTGGACTTCTCATGACCAACCCACGTGTTTAGAAGCCCACAGAAGGGCTGGCCAAGGCACAGAGCGTAGCTGACAGGAAACCATCCAGGCAGCCGGTGTGAACCCACAGCAGAGGGCTGGGAATGCGGAGTGCACTCCAGCCCTTCCCTTTCAAAGTCAGTTGCAACTTTGCTTTAAACAATGCACTGCTCGTTCATACATGCATGCCGGTGTCCTCTTTTCTTTACAAGTCCCTTGAAAATAACATCAAAGGGATAAAACAGTGTGCTAATTGATAAAGACGGGAAGGGCAGGAGGGCAGCCAACAGCAGCCAGGAGAGGTCCTCCGAATCAGGGAAGATGGGAAGTGTGGGGCGGGGCACGCAATGAATATAGCAAAGCAGAGTCCCAGGAGGGGACACAATCCCTCTGCGGACCTTGCAGGGCTGCCTGTGGGGCAGCTGTGACGCAGGAGGGCTGGTAACGGGAGCGTGGGAGCCAGAGATGCTAAGTCTGAATCAGGAGGGGTGACTGTCTCAGAAGCTGCCTTCTTCCCCCAACCCTTAGCCAGATGGCTACTTCTCCTACCTGAAAAATCTTTTTAAATTTAATTTTCATTTATTTATTTATTTATTTTTAGCACTGAGCTAGAACCTTAACCTTTTTCCAAAATTTTTAAAATTTTGAGACAGGATTGGGCTAAATTGCTAAATCGCCTAGCCTGGCTTGAACTGGCTATCTGCCTTCCTCGGCCTCCCAGCATGCTGGGATTATAGGCCTACGCCACCACGCCTGGTTTGCAGAAGCTTCTTTTAAGGAGAAGTGAAACCCGAGAGGCTCAGGACTTGAAGATCCTAGATGGGGTGTGGATTTGGATGAGCGTGAAGGGATGGAATGACACCGCACACGCTGAACTTTGGGACACCAGGACCTCTGCTCACAGAGAGCACTTAAGCAGGTCTGATACCAGCAGCCCCCACCAGAGGGAAGTTAAAAACCAGTTGGGCAGAGAGCGAAGACTTGGGGTTGCCGATATTAGGGTCTGACAATGAAGACCCTACACTTGTTACTATAATGACATACCAGAGGCAAATGACTTTATAAAGAGAAAGGAGAGATTTACCTCAGAGTTTTGGAGGCCCAAGGTCTGAGGTTGGGGGAGGGTAGGAGGTGCTGGTGTGGCCTTGGTGAGATGGCAGATGGTGGCATAACATGACTGAGCACAGATTGCAGCAAGCCATCAAATTTTGAACCACAGCAGAGAGGAAGGGAGGGAGGGAGAGAGAGAGGGGCCAAGCTTCCAGAATCCCGTGAGGGCCTGAGCTCTGAGGACCTCTCCCTAACCTTTTCCAATACGCTGCAGACCAAAGTCTTACTTGTGGACCTTTGGAAGACTCCTGTCCAAACCATGGCAACTTCCCGTCACTCTCCAGGGTCACCCCGGGTGACAAGACTTTCCTATCACAAAGAGCCTGGGTCCTCTTTGGCCCCTCATCCTTATGTGTCAAATTGGGTCAGCAATGATCACCTAGCAGGTGTGATGAGCAGTATATTTACTCCTTAAATTTATTTTTAGCCAATATCAAAGCAATACATGTACAATGTTTTAAAAATCAAATAATACTACAAGGCTCATAAGGAAAATGCAAATCTTCCACTTAATATGGCTCCACCCTGCCTCGCACTACCTTGAGGCTACTGCTTTGCATTCTTCCAGCTGTTCCCGCTCCATATTTAAGAGCAGTTGGGTACACAGACAGTTTCCTGATATTGTTCCATTTTGGACATTGTCTATTGACTTTCTGGGTTCTGCTCCTTCTCTACTGTCCATATAATCCCTCTCTCAAATTCTCAAAATACTTTAGTTGTCTTCATGTTTAGGCAATAACTTGCTTTTCAAAAATATATGTAATAGATGCACAGGAATTTTTTCTGTGAATATGCAGACATATTCATATTTGGGGGGTTTGCCCTTTGTATTAGTTATACAAAGTAATGGATTTCAATCTGGCAGGTTCGTACAGCACACATAATATACTTTGATCATTTTTACCTCCCCATGTTTGTATTTTTAGAAAGAAAATTGTTGTTCCAATATGAAGCCAATTGAAACATAGCACAATTTTGAGCATCTGAGGGCAGAATACGAAACCCATCTGACTGTTCTTGCTGGGCACCACCTCCTTCAAGCGGCACAAGAGCAGTGTCATTGAATAAGTAGAGAAGAAAGAATGACCTTAGCATTAGCTCAGCCATTGGAGTAATCCAAATTTACAGTCATTGTAATGCCATCCCTACCTGTTAATGTTCACTTACAATCCATCTATTCACAAAGCAAGGAAGATTCGGCTCAACTGACAGAGTTCACTTGTAAATGTTTTCGTTCCTGATGCAAAATTACAGGGACAAAAAGCAGATGAGAAGAAAGCGGTAGGGAGAAAGGGACCATGTTACCATCCTCACTAAGAGTGTGGTGTCAGAAGAGTCTCTGTAGATAGAAGAAAAGAATAGAAGGTTAAGGATAACATCCACAGGACAGGGAGAACCCACAGGAGAACTAAATTATAAATCACACAGTAAGGAGGAAGCTAAATTAGCAGCTAATCCTATCTTATAGAGGAGAAGAACATCCAAGACATTTTTTTAAAAAAAAAAAAAACTCCCAGGAACCTATTCTTTGGAGTTAAGGAAGTTGATTGTCTGAATAACATTTTTTTTTAAAAAAAGGCAGTCGAAGGTAGCAGCCCCGGGGTGGTGGTGTGAGATGTGGTGTATATTTTTCCTTCATAAGTCACACATTTCCCAGGCACGCTTGTAAGCAGTAACATAAGCTTAATGGTTCTCTTGGTGAAAGACTGCGGCAACGTTAGAGGAGCCGGACAACGAATTCGCATTGCTCTTACTGATAACTATAGGTAAGAGCGCCGACCGCTGCGAAGTGAAGTAGCCTTTGATCAGGGGCCTGGTTTCTTGCACCAAGCCTACCTTTCAGTCAGGATTTTTCTCTTTCCAATTCACATCTGCAACGCCAGGTTTAAAGGAGGACTGGAGATTCAAGGTGAAACCTATAGCTTTGGAGTCCTCAGCCACGTGTCCACAGGATGTGCCATGGTTAATACATTTCCCTTGGTCACCTCTGCTCCTGCTCAGAGTTCTGAGGAGAGGACGAAGACAGCCACTTTGGGAAGACTTTCGCCCTTCGTAGGCTCTCAGTGTGTTGCAGGAGTGGAATTTCAGAGGGCAGACAAAACCACTCACGGTCTGACCGCAGCCGAGGTCCGCCACCTTCATCTTCCTTCTTCTTTGTATCTTTTAGGGATGGGCGCTCCTCCCTCTCTCTCTCTCCTTTTCCACGGGGACAAGTCCTCCTCTGTGCTTCCCTGCCTTTGCATTTCTGCTTCCTCTCCCTGACCCTCCCTCCAGCCTCTTTAAGGGCTGTCTTCTAGGCCCACCTTCTTTTTTATTTTAATTTAATTTTATTAGTACGGGTTTGCAGTACGTGAAGTTTACATTCATGCTAGGGAGCAGGTGCGTATACACAACACATCTCGATTCTTTCTTATTCTCTCCCCGCACCCCATTCCTAGACCCCCTGTCCCCATTTTCATCATCATTATTCTTTTTAGTTCATGTTTATGACATAATGTTTACATTCATTGTGGGTATTTGTTTTTTGTTTTTTTTTTTCCAGTACCGGGAATCGAACTCACGACCTCACGCTTGCCAGGCAGGCGCTGTGCCGCTGAGCTAAATCCCCTCATTGTGGGTATTTGGCACATGTCTATGACAAATGTTAAATCTGTCTATGCCCTCTTTGCCTCCTTCCCTCCTCCCCTTTCCTTGTCCTCTGTCTCATGGGCATCTTCCCATTTGTTAATAAATAAATAAATCCTCTGTTTCATCAATCTTTTATTTTGCTCTTATTTGTACTTTGTATTGTTCCAATGAGAGAAACCATACAGTTCTTAAGCTTGTATGTCTGCTTTATTTCACTTAACATTCTGTTTTCCAGGTGCATCTATTTTCCTACAAATGTCTCAAATTTATCCTTCTTTATAGCTGAGTAGTACTCCATTATGTATAGATGCCACATTTTCTTTATCCATTCATCATAGGCTTCTCCCAGGATTTAGCTGTCATGAACTGTGCTGCTATAAACATTGGTACCCATGGATCACTGTAATAAGATGTCTTTAGTTCTTTTGGGAAGATATCTAGAAAGGGAATTACTGGGTCCAGTGGAATTTCTAGTTCAGTTTTTGACGAATTGCCATACTTTTTCCATGGTGGTTGTACTACTTTACACTCCCACCAACAATGTGGAAAAGTTCTTTTTTCCCCACAACCTCCACAGCATTTGTTACCATTTGACTTCTTGATCAGAGCCATTCTTTCTGGTGTAAAATGGAATCTCACTGTTGTTTTAATTTGTGTATCTTTAATGGTCAGAGATGTTGAACATTTTTTTCATACCTTCCTTAAAAGAAGCATCTTCCCCAGGCTCCTTAGATGAAAGGCTTCCCATCCCCACCTGCCGCTCAAGACAGGTTCCTTAACTATATTCAACAATTGCCCTATATCAGGTTAAAAAAAAAAATCTACAGTGATATTTTGGTTTGTGCCTGTGGGAAAAATATAAGCAAGAAACTGGATCAAACTGGTTGGGAAGGGCACTGTGTGCTCCAGCAAAGGCAGAGCAGGCCAGGATGGGGCTTGGAAACTGCACACTCTTTAGAGACCCATGGGCTGTGGGTTGTCGTGAGGGACAGGGTGGTCTATGGCCCTGCACCCAAGCCATTGCCCGCGCTGTCCCCGTCAGCTGGGCTTGGTTATGTTTGTGGACAGATCTGCACTATATCCATTAGCCTCAATAATAAGGCATTTCATAGTCTTTTAAAAATTTATTATAAAAATTTTCAAATATATATATATTTACAACCCAGCTTCAACAGTTACTAATATTTTGCCAGTCTTATTTCATCTTCCCTTTTATGGACTTTTTTTTAAATACAGGGGAGTTGGGTGAGAGCATTTTAAATCAAATCACAAGCATTTCAGGTTATGCCGCTCATCCTAACGACTTTTTAAAAAAAATGTGGCACAGTTTATAAAACATAAAATGTACCCCTTTAACCATTTGAAGTGTTCAGTTCAGTGGCACTGAGCACCTTCTCAGTATCACACAACCATGCCGCCACCTACCCCAGAGCACTTGCCCCATCCTAAACTGAAACTTCTGGTTAAACAGTAGCTCTCTTTCTCCGTCAGCCCAGCCCCTGCTGCCCACTCTCCTTCTCTTGGTCTCGGAGGTGGACTACTCTCAATACCCTACAGAGGTGAAATCATACAATATTTGTCCCTTTGTATCTAATTTGTTTATGTTAACATAATGTGTCCAAGGGTCATCCATGTTGTAGCATGTCAGAATTTTTTTTCTTTCTTAAGACCTATAAAGGTTTTTAAAATAATCACTATAGGAGGGAGAGGAGGGGAAGGGGATATGAAAAGAATTGAAATGTGTTGTGTACATGAACCAGCTCCTCACAATGAATAGAATCATTATGAACTGCAACATGCACTAATAAAAATAAAAATTTGAAAAGAAACAAAGTAAAATATAGTAATCATCACAATATGCCTAACAAAATTGACAATAATTTCCTATTATCATTTAATTCACCAGTTTCTATGTGTTAAAGAGTGTCTCTTTAAATGTCTTCTTGGGCCTGGGGATTTAGCTCAGCAGCACAGCGCCTGCCTAGCAAGCGCGCAGTCGTGAGTTTGATTCCCAGTACCGGAAAACAAAACAAAACAAAAAAAAAGTCACCTTACCATTAGTGTGATGGACTCAAGATCCAAAGTTCACACACTGTATTTGGATTACAAATCACTTTTAATCTAGGACAATTCCTCCTCCTTTTTAAATGCTGTTTATTTGTTGAAGAAGTGAGGAGATTTGTCTTGTGGAATTTTCCCCATCCTGGCTGTAGTTGATTGCATCTTCACAGCATTGTTTAACCATTTCCTCGATCCCTTAAATTTCCTGAAAACCAGTAGCCAGATTCAGGGGCTTGATTAGATTTGGGTTCAGTTCCTTTGGGGGTAGGGTGGGGGTTGGATGCTTCCCATTACATCTCAGCAAGATCTCATGGTGTCTTGGTGGCTCCACTGCTAGGGACATCAGGATGGACTGGGGGCTTAGTCGCTACCTGCCTGACCCATCCATTGATAACACGGGCATTTAAAAATAAGTGTTCTTAAGCTCTGCGGGCGTAAGGATACCTGTGCATCTCGCTGCCTGGGTATTTACATCTGTCGCCATCCTCAGCCCTAGAACTGTCTTCTCTTTGCTCTACAGATTCTAAAAGTCCCTAAGGTTGGCTCCGTCTGTGGTGCTCGACAACCACTCCGCAACCCTCAAGCTCTTGGATCTCACAGGAGACAGCGCCTATTTCCAATGAGCCTTTAGGGTGTCTGCAAATGCGGGCTCACACAGACGCACCCAGGCCACCTGAGGGGAGTCCTCCGCCCCCACCTCGCTGGCCTGGCCCCCTTCCTTCCTGAAGTTGAACCTACTCCCTCTAGTTGGGGGTTCAGTGGCACCCCAGGGCAGCTGCCCAGCAGCCCCTGCAAACGAGATGGACAAAGAAATTAAATAAGGAAAACCTCTTTTTAAAAGTTAAATATTCAGAGAATATCAACAAAATCCAAACAAAGAAACAAACAAAAGACAAATTCAAACAAACAAAACACAGACAAAATACAATTTGCCCAGGTTGAGAACTACCATTGTGCTTATTTTTGTACCTTCTAAATCAGCAGATGTGTACAGATTGTAATTTTAAAAGTCAATCTGCTTTTTTCTCTTTTATCCTTTTTTTAATTTTCATTTTAAGTATTCTTCTTAATTTTTTATTTTTGTTAGTACATGTCTGTAGCACACCCTCATTACATTTATCATGGGGAGTTAGGACCCATACCTAACACCTCTTGATTCTTTTCACCTCTTCATCCTCCATTTCTCAGTTCCCTTCCCAACTGCAAAAGATCTGTCTCTCTGAGTCCTGTTTTGCCTTCCTAGAGGGAGGATCCGGGAGCAAAGAGGGAGAAGGCACAGCAGGGACACCAGGGCAGATGGTCTCAGGTGAGCGTGGCAGAAGGCAGATAAGATGTGAAGGCTGTAGATAGAAATGGATCCTTGATCCAAAAGAAATAAAATGTGAGCCACAAGTGCGAGCCACATCTGTGTTTCGTGTCCCTGTGACTGCAGAATAAAAGTGAACAGGTGAAATTCATTTTAACACTGTATCTTACCTGAATCTTATACACTTGAAGAATCGTTTCAACATGTAACTCATGTCTTTGTATTGCTGAAGTATTTTACAACCTTTGTTGGGACTAAGTCCTCTAACCAGTGTGTGTTTTGCACTGCCAATGGATCTCAGCTCGGATGGGCCACATTTCAAAGGTTCCAAGGCCGCATGTTGTGAGTGACTGTCCTGTTCGGGAGCATGGTTCTGGCTCCACCTCTATTTCCAGGGTGTGACATGGACATGGTCCTCCCTGTCGAGGTCCCCGTGAGAGCTGTGATGACAGACAGGAGCTGAGGGGTGCGAGTGTGCTTTACGGAGCCCTCCCAGGCCTCTGGCTTAGAAGGGAGAAGAGAACATGGGGGCACCTGTGAGCAGCAGTGTCCTGTCCCCCGACTTAGTGTGTGCTGGATGCCGTGTGGAAGCATGCAGCCATCTCTATTCTGCAGACCAGGAAAGTGGGTAGCAGGGGATGAGGCTGTCAACTGTTGTTTTTATCATCTACTATTAAATCATCCTATGACTTTAAAAGGATATTGTATATTTTAATAATGCCCCAAGCCCTGGAGACAGTAAGGTGAACAAACCAACCCACAGGCCTCCAGAGAGCTCAGGAACAGTGGGGCATCACCTACAAAGGCCAGCCTTTGGGAGGGGGCCGCTATCTGAATTGGGGTGGGTAGAAATAATATCCACAAAGGATGACGGGAGCACAGAAAAGAGGTGACCTGTGCAATCTTGTCCTTAAAAAGTCTCACACTTGGCTTAATCCTCTGCTGTCCCAGCTTGAAATCTTAATAATTCTGGAACAAGGGACTCCACATTTTCATTTTCTTACGGCCCCGCAAGTGACACAGTTCATCCTGGATGTGCCTTACATTACATTACATACACAAGGAAGTGACTTTGGAATTGGATTTTAAAAAGTGAAAGTGGCCATTTCCCAAATGGAGAAGTTTGCGTAGTTGGGAGGAGGAGAAAAAGGAAATTTCAGGCAGAGAGCACAGCACGGGTAAAAACACACCCTGGGAGGTTGAAGCAGGAGGACTGCAAGTTCTCACCCAGCCTGGGCAATTTAGCGACAGCAAGATCCGTCTTAAAAAATAAAAAGGGATGGGGCTGGAGCTCAGTGCAAAGGTGCACATGGACGCGCATGCGCACGTGCACATGCACACATGCAGCAGGATGTGAGGGTGCAGGGTGGAGGTCCGTGGCAGAGATCTTGCCTAGCATGCCCGAGGCCCTAGGTCCAGTTCCCAGCACCCCAAACGGATGGAAGGTGGGGTAGAGGCAGATGTACAAGGCTTAGAGAAACAGGAGCCGCCAGCGCCTCTAGTGTTTGGGGCAAAAAGTGCCTGTGGGTGTGGCTGAACGAATTAATAGGTGTAAGTGAAATGAATTCAACACTAGGAACAGAGTGCCGTATATTTTTAAACCTCGATCTTTCGACCACTAGGAAGTAACTGCTCAGCTCCTCCCCTAGCCCACGCCCCTGGGGCGGCCGAGGCTGACTTTTCACGGTGTGACACTGGCGTCTCCCGATCCTTATCGCCAGTGTGTAAGCAGAGCTAGCATTCCACCTCTGTGATTTCACCATCCGAAGGGTTATGAATCACGGAGATGTTTCTAAGAACGTGTTTTCCAACTGTTTACTTTAGAACAATAATAGCGTGCTTTAATTACCAAGCTGACGTTTTCAAACCTAAATAGAGCCCAGCCTCCATTGTGTGGGCGTTCATTGCTTTGGAGATGAGGGAGCAACAATGAAGCGCGTGGAACGTTCGTTTCGTTTTCAGTTTTGCATTTCCTTCTGGTTCTGCGTGTCAGGGCATGTGGTGAGCCCAGGCAGAAGAGCGCTGTGGAAGTGCAGAGGTTACAACCAGGAAGTCCCGTGTCCGAGGAAAGCACAGGTCCGCTCTGACTCGGCATTTCCCTTTTTAAGGAGGAAAAGGAGCTGGCCGCTTCCCTCTAGCATAGGACTGTCCGCTAGCAACAGTCAGTGTTTTGGCCTCAGGTTCTGTAAAGAAATGCAAGACTAGCCAGGCCCGGCAATGCACACCTGTCATCCCAGCACTCCTGGAGGCTGAGGCAGAAGGATTGCAAGTTCAAGCCCAACCCCTAGCAATTTACCAAGACTTTGTCTCAAAGAAGACACACACAAGGTGCTGAGGCTGTAGCTCAGAGTGTAGTGAAGCCTTGGGTTCAAGCCCCAAGAAGTGCGCAAGTAATGATGAGGAGGCAGCACTGCTTCTTCTCAATTGAGGGCCTCTGAGTCTGCACTGCAAACTTACTTTGAATCAAAGTAAGCATGGGAGGAGAAGGTAATGCTCTGTATCTGCTAAGCGGCCGGAGCAGGCGCTCCATCGGTGGTCCACGAGCAGGTGGATGGGTTTATTCCTCCTGGCAGCCCCACAGAGCTATGGCAACTTTTCAGATCAGGAAACAAGCTCAGGGTTGGAAGTTGAGAGAGAATCTGTCCATCCAGCCATGTCTAACACCATCAGAGATCACAGGGGGCCTCCTCAGGGACTAACTTATATGGCCAGCTACACATGTCTTCAGAACTCTTGTTCAGTAAAGAATGACAAGAGAAAAGGGCCTCTTAAACTGAGTGTGATGGTGCAACCTGTAATCCCAGCACTCAGGGAGGCTGAGGCAGGAGGAGGGGAAGTTTGAGCCCAGACTTGGCTACTTAGAGATCTAATGAGACCCTGTCTCAAAAAAAAGGTACATAAATAAATAAATAAACAAATTTTAAAAGTAGTTAATTAATTAAATGAAAGGGTTAGGGACATAGCACAGTGTAAAGACCCTGAGCTCAATCCCCAGTTCCACAAAAACAAAACAGTGGTCCTTAGAGTACAGCAGCATCACAATCATTATCTTCATCATTATTTAAAGTCGTAAAGTACAATATAGAATTTCAGAATAAATAATAATGGGAACTCCTATTTACTGATAATTTGCAGTTGTCTAGGTAGTGAGTTATTTTCATTCTGTCTATCTCTGTCTCTCTTTTTCTCTTTCTCTCTCTCTTTCTCTTCTCTCTCTCTCATCACATATCAATCCTGCAAAAGTAAGTCTTGCTCCATTTTTGATGTCCCAGGCCATCAGGTGGCACAGCCTGGCCTGGTACAGCCACTGATAACCAAGAGGGGCCTGACCTGAGGCATCCAGGCCCAGCTGGTGAGGACCACACCTTGCACCTGAGCCCCCGGTCCCGTCCAGGCACCTCGGGTTCTCCGTGTGGAGGAGGGTGCTTCAGGCTTCTTTCTGTGTGGCTGACGTTAGTCACTACTAGGTTTTGCAGGACAAAAACTGAGCTTACTGAGGATTAATTAGTCATCACATTTCCTAGGATTTTACTCTTTCCTGTATTCCCGCTCAGCCCCTGGCACACGGTAGGTGAGCAGTAAGTGCCTGACGCATGTAATCAAACTAGGATTTGTTTGGATGGAATCACAGTTCTTGAAATCCTTCAATGACAGGACTGAAAAAAGTCAGTAAATATGCCCTTTGAAAGTCACAGGCTATGAGCCGGGTGTGGTAGCTCACGCCTGTAATCCCAGCACTCGGGAGGCTGAGGCAGGAGGATCCTTGCAAGTTCAAGACCAGCCTGGGCTACAAAGTGAGCTCAAGGCCAGCCTGAACTGCATAGCGAGACCCTGTTTCAAAAAGACCAAAAAAAGAAAAAAAAAAAAAAAGAAGAAAGGCACAGGATTATGCTAGTTTTTATCTTCATTACAATATAAAACATGTTTCTATATTTTAAAATTTAACATGTTCCCACCATAGAAGAATTGTAAAATTCAGACATGCACAAGTAGAGGAGGAGAAAAAAAATCACCCTTCCGTAGTTCTATAACAAGAATTAAGCACTTACAATACTTATGGCAACTTTTCTCTATTTATGATTTTACATTTTGTCTATAATTTTTATTGAGTTGTATTTACATGTATCTTGCCCCTTTTTAAACTCACATTATCCTGACAGCATTCTCTAAGTTAGAAACACTTTGTGAAAACCTTTTAAACAGTGGCATAGCATGGGAAAATATAGACTCCATTTTTTTTAGAGTCTTCTTCAACTAATGGCCTAGTTTGTCCATCGTCACTTACCCCAGGCCGAGGACCGCCGGCTTCCCCTTCTTCAGAAAGCTGCAGGGTGGTCAACATTATTGTCAAAGGCCTAAAGGAACCCACAGAGTCCAGCTGTGAGCTGGCAGAGTAGATTGAAACAGCGTATTTCCAATAACCCAGGGGGCTACCCTCAGCCACAGGGCCCTGCCTGGCCACCTTCCCCGCTGCTCCCTGCATCTATTCCTTGAATAACCCCAACTCGCTGATGCCCATCACCCGTCCTCTTCTTCGACATCACTGCTACGCACGATGTTTATTCCAAAATGAAACTGTACATCTCCTCCCATCCCAGTCCTTACAGTCCCTGACCTGCTCTTTCCCCAGTCCCAGCTCCGTGCTCTGTAACCCCCTGAGGCACAGTCTCCATCCTAACCCCCAGCTGGTGCCCAAACTGAAAGCATCTTCCTGCAAGTATCTCTGGATCACCCTCCCCTTCATCTCACCGGCCCTGCCTCAGTTCAGCCCCAAGGCTTAGGGTACTAGTAAGGTGGGGACCTCCCCAAAAGTGAAAGAAACTGAGCACTCATGAAGGAATTCTGAATTTTGCAATGAAACTATCTAAAAAATAAAGTCTATTTTAATTTCAGTACACAGAAGAACATGATGCTTTGTGGGTAATTTTTATTTGAAAGGAATATGTAAGCATGAAGATATCCCCCATACACACACACAGAGAGTTCACCTGCCTTCCCATCACCTCACCTGCCCTGTGGACAGCTTCTATTAGGGGTACCCTCCACCCTGGGCCAGCAATGTTCCCACATATCTGCTTGTGAGCATCTGCCACTGAAAGACCTGGTGCCCCCTTTGTCCCTGGGGGCACAGTGCAAATGGATGATCAAAACCCTCAGCTCCCGTCACAGTCTGTTCCTCCTCCCTTGTCTCCCCCCGACCGCGCCCCCTTTCCAGGCTCAGTGACTCTCCGTCCTCTGCACGCGCACCACACTTTCAAGGTTCCACACTTCTGTTCCCTGCAAAGATAGGAGCTGTGGACCTTCCTGAGCCGGACCTGTGAGAGGAACTGGGCATGAGCCACACAGCGCTGCGGGGGGCCCAGCCTCTGCCTCAAGGTGCCCACAGCCTCTGCAGATGCCTCTGTATGCCTGGGATGCCTTCCCTCCTCCCCTACCTAGAAAACACCCAGCCCAGCAGCCTCGCCAAGCTCGTCTCCTCCCTCAGCCCTTGCTGCCCGGCCTCTTCAGCCCCTTCCATCAGGCTGTCACTATCTGTGGTCCAACTTGTCACCCCATGAGCTGCAGTCACCCGGAAGTCAGGGAGCCCCACTGTGTACCTGCAGCTTCTGACACAACACACAGTTGGTGCTCGTTAAAATGTTTACTCACACACAAAACACCTACTATGTGCTGGGTGGACACTGCTCTGTGTAAGCTCATTTGCCCCCTAAAGATTTTAAACTTCTCAAGGTCAAGGAGTGCTCTGGGCTGCCCCTGTCACCCCAAGGTGTCCGAGGACACTGCTGAGCACTGTGTCTGGCAATCGGACCCGATCTGATTAATTGAGTGACAGGTATAAACTCACAGGGGTGACTCACTCTGTCCTCAGCCACTCCAGTTTCACGTACAGGTTCATCATCAGATGATTTCAGTTCTTCCTTTTTTTGGGAAACAGAATAAAAGTCTAAAAAGCCCTACTCAGTTTACTCAGTCAATAGCAGGGCTTATGTTTGTGGTCAGAGCAAATTAAGGAATAATGGCAAATTTGGCAGGGAAGACAGTATCACAGAAAGCACAGGGATCTGGAATTTGTCAAGGGTGAATCTTGTGGGACTTCAGGAGTAGGAGCTTTCCCGTAAGGTCAACTCTAGAAACATCCACGCATTCAGAGAGACTTGGGTGAGGCAAGGGTGCCAGGGTAAAGAAAAATAAACAGAAGTGCAGCCCTCTCACATGTGCAGGACAATGTACCATAATATAAATTTGGAAGTAAGCCAGACCTGTGTTTCAGTCAAGTGCCTTTCAAGCTTTGGTTTCCTCATCTGTAAAACTGAGAAAAGAATACCTACCCTATAGGGTTAATATAAGGATGAAACAAAATCCTAGGTAATTTTAAAAGTGCTTACCACTGTGCCTGGCATATGGTATGTGCTCAATAAATAGCAATTACTAAATATGACCTGGCCGCATATTGAGTTTTTAAAAATTTGTTTTCTAATCAGTAAGTCAGTCTGGGAGACAGGACTTTCTACTGAGGTCCAGACATTTCTGACACCTCAGGGGTGTCTGGGATCATTGGATTCAAAGGTACAGCCAGAAGGGAGGGGGAATAACATTTCGTGAATGTCTCTTGTGGGAATCTTAAGGCTGCATTGCTCTTCAAGTCTCAATAGCGCTTTGTGTGATTGATATTTTCATGCTTTATAGGACCAACAGGTTTCAGGACCCACTCAGACTCAAATGGGAGGTGGCAGGATGGGGGATCTGAACTCATGCTTTTTTTTTTCCGTACTGAGAATCGAACTCATGAACTCACGACCTCACACTTGCCAGGCAGGCGCTTGCACCACTGAGCTATATCCCCGACCCTCTGAACTCATTCTGCGCGTGGTCCTTTCAGTCATCCAGGGCACCTGACCCTGTGGCTGTCCCAAGAGTGGCACACCTGGCACTGCTATTTGAGGAGGTGCCTCAGCGCCCTTTTCTTTTGCTCAGCTTTCCTTCACTGTTGCCCCAGTCTCAGCAAACTAAGCATCTCCTCCACAGAGGGCTGGTGTGCGCTGTTTCCTCGAAGGAGGGTAATGAGCTGCACCAGAGCACCCCGAGTTTTCTTGCCATCCCCCACCGGGCACCAGTACGTGCTGTGGCTAAACACCCAGACTCAGCAGCCAGACTACTGGGCTTGCTTCTTCCTCTGCTGTCCCTAGCTAGGCACCTTCTAGCAAGTAATTTACCCTCTGTGCCTCATCTGCCATGTAGAAATGTGTGCAGAATTTACCTCCAAGGGTCATTACGAGGGTGAAAGGCATTAACTCTGTGTAAAGGGTTAGCACATCGCCTGCAGCGCAGTGGGCACTATGTAATAGCTTTTGCTGATATCATCTTACACTTAAAGGAAGAAGACAAATAACTCATCCCCTCAGGGCCATAGGGGTGTAACTGTCAGTTCATCCCAAGCCCAGAATGTATCTGAGGTCTTCTCTCTTTCCTTAGAAATTCTTGCCTAACTTACATTCAGATTCAACATACTCCCTTTTGGTTAGTATAAGAGTATATTATACACTTATCACTTGAGACAGATGCTCCAGCCAGATCCCCTCTGTTCACTGCACGGCTCCGATGCACAGTAGCATAGCCACGTGCGTGATCATGCAAGGTGGACATGGGCGACTTCTGGGACCCTTTGGCTCTGTCGTCTTGCTGTTCTAAAATAAGCACTACCACAATTCTGGAGCCGTGTGGACCCAGATTGAAGTGGTTGCCAACCCAGTAGCCATGCACGCACACCGCCAGCCTGGTTTAGAGATGCAAGGACGAGGGGGGCTCAGTCTGAGCCCGGGTGAGCATTTCGCCTGAAGGCAGAGGGGGAAGCACAGGCAGGATGTTCTCCTTGGACACCACACATCAGTGCTACAGGCTGGACCTTCCGCTCCCCAGTGGACAAACAGAAGACCAAGCGGGCGAAGGAGATGGGGGAGAATCCGTGACATGCTCCCCGCAGGAAAGTGCCTATGGGGTTTATTTATTGTTGGAATGTTAACGAACAGGGAAGATGTGCAGGAAGTCACAATCCCTGGCGTCCCTCCATCCTCCCCCGTCCCTTGTGTAGCACTCAAAGACAGAAACCAACAGCTCACCTCAAACTCCATTTAAACCACCAGAGCAGGGCTGGGGATTTAGCTCATCGGCACAGCACCTGCCTGGCAAGCGCAAGGTTGTGAGTTCGATTCCCGGTACTGAAGAAAAACCAAACCAAACAAAACAAAACAAAACAAAAAAACACTGGAGCAAGGCTAGTATCTGATACCTTTCTCCCATAACAAAGATTTAAACATGCAGAGCACTCTAACATTACATTTTCAGGGAAAAAACAATGGAAACAAAGAATACATACTCTTCCAAGCAATGAGCCAAAAGCAAACTTCAAAGTTGCATGCAATCCAGAATCAGAACCATATTTTTAAATCATATACATGAAATAAAAGGCTAGAGGGAAACATCAAAATGCAAATTGCATTGAGATTATGAGTAATTTTTTTCTCTTGCTTGTTTTCCCAATTTTCATAATAGCCCCCCCCAAAATCATAAGAAAAGCTCCCTCAAAGGAATTTTTAAACAAACATAAGATTTTAAAAACTGTTTTCAGGGGCTGGGGATTTAGCCCAGCGGCAAAGCGCCTGCCTGGCAAGCGCAAGGTCGTGAGTTCGGTTCCCGGTACCGGAGAAAAACCAAAAAATAAAAAATAAAAATAAAAACTGTTTTCAAAGCCCTTTCACATCTGTTATCTCATCTGATTCTTAGAGCAACCCTTTTAGGGGGAGCTGATGTTATATAATTCCATTCTGTAAAGTACAAAACTAAGACAATATGATTAGGACCTGTCCTGTCACTCAGTTGGCTGGAGGTTCACCTACAGGTGGCTCCCAGGTCTCCAGAGTCCTTGCCAAAGCCCTGGGTTCCACATGTCATCTCAGATTCCCAGGGCTCTAGGATGTGCTCTCTTTAGTGGGAATAGCTGCTACCTGGACGTGGCCTTGGGGTACTAGCGGGTATGTATAGCTGTTGATGATAGACAGCATAGAGGTCCCCAAAGTTACAGTCCTTGCCTGGGGTATTCTGCCACCTCCTGTCTTGCAAGGCACCAAGTCCATGTGGGCAGAAATTCTTGGACTTGTTGAGAGCAAGGGAGGGAGAGAAAGGACAGGCTGTGCTTGAGAATCAAGCCTGACAACATTTCTTGTCTCGTTTCTGGAGAAAGACGATTGCCGAAATGGGTCTGTCCTTGTGCCGTTCAAGGAAGTCTTCCCTCTGACACTTTCTCTCTCCCCAGCTCGCAGAAGTCACCAGAGGCTTGCGAGAGGGTCTCTATCCATTCAGGTCCTGAAGAGCCTCGTGTGCTTTGCTGGAGAAAACCAAAGCCAGAACCAGACCAGAACTCAGACCCACTGTTGCCAGTGTGGGGTGCTTTGGGGGGCCACGCGCAAAGCACAGCGGGGTTGGGGAGGACAGGTCTGCTCTCACTGCCTTCCCTCTGAGGCCTCATGCCTACTCCCTGGTGACTGTCCTTCCCTTATATTTCTTGACTTCACCTACAACTATTTACCACGGATGACTGGAATCAGCCCTGGAGGAGATTCGGGGGTACTCCAGATCCATAATTAATAGTACCACTGCTGCGGACTTACTGAATGCGCCATCCTAATGAATCCCACCTGAGGTCCCATAGTCACTGCCATGTTTTAGTGGAGGACACTAAAGCCTGACAGTGTCATCACTTACCTAAGGGGACCCAGCTGCTCAGCCCTGAGCCAGAAACAAAGCGCCTTCGCTGCTTGCTGTGGCAGCTTCCCTGGAGCCCAAGGATGCCTGTTTTGGGGACTCTTAAGTTAGTCACGCCCCACATTCAAAGCCACTTTGTAGAAGACATGGACTTTGAAAAGCAGAAGGAAGAAGGGCCACCCCTCTCCCTTTCCGAGGTGAAGGAGTGGATTGAGCCAGGCAGACAGGGCTGCTGGTGCCTGGATATTCCCCTGGCTGATTTTAACTTGTGTTTGACTTGTCTTTCTAGAGCTCTGTGAGCAAATACAATCTAGGACCTGGGAGAACAGAATAACGGGGGAGAGGAACGTGGGAAGGGACTGTGCACTGAACTAAGAAACTGCTAAAATCTTTAAATATCTTGTGAAATTTCTTTTCGTGCTTTTTTTGCCTTTGGCTCCCCACAATGTTTTTGTTTGGGTTCGGTTGCCACGAGTGGACTGTTTTTAGCTGCCTAGTTCCTTCCCCTCCCCTTTTAATTTTTTTCCTTCCTTCTGCACATGCCCCAGCGTGAAGCCTCCACTTCTTATCTCACTCAGCAAAACATCCCGAGGCTGATCTGGACGTCGATTCCCCAAGCGGTTCTCCAGTGTAAAACCTCAGCCCTAGTCAAGTCTCTGCCTAACCTGCCTTCGCTGAGCGTTAACCCCTGGAATAACCGGAACCAGAGCTTCTTTCTGAGGCAGGAGAGGCAGTCTTGCCTTTTTGCCGAAAAATGATTGTCGTACAGGGAGTTTTTCTTGCCCATCCTTGCGCGGTACTGACAGTGTGCCGGAGGGGCGATGGTGGCACTGTCCCGACTCCCGGGACGCTTTTCCGGGGCTCCGATCTCGGGGGCGCTTCCCTTCTAGGTCTCTGCAGGTCGGCACGCATTTGCCAGCTCTCCTTGGGGCTTGGGGAGGGCAGTTTGGGGTAGGTCTGGTTTTCCTCGGGTGTTTCTTTCAAGTGGGGGTGGGCTGACTTCGCCTGCAAGCATCTTATGGCTTCCAGGGCTTCGGCAGGTGAGCAGGCACAGGATGCTAAGCTCAGACTTGTGTGTGGCCGACGGCGTTGCTATCCAGGTACCACTTGTTCAATCAAAACGAAGAATTATTAGAGCAAAACAAGAGTACGGAAGTGCGATGGTACGACGGTGATAACAATGAGCCCATCGCGCGTTGTGGGCTTCTCTCTCCAGTACTTTTTTCTCTACTTGGGTTTGTGGAGCTGATGTGGCTGGTTGTTTACTCAGCTCCCTCAACTGAATTTCCCCAGAAGGACAGGATCAAAACTCCACCGATCTGGCTTGAGTGTATTCATGGAATCACAGTTTTGCCCGTCACATTGGTTACAGATTTCTGCAGGCAGCTCGCAGGGGTAGTGAAAAGCTTTCCCCCCACCCCTATCTTCTGGGGTCACTTTGTCTTGGTGCTGCTTTTCCAAATGACTTTCGCTGAAACGCAAAACTCTCTCCCATCTGAGCTCGCTTGGCATTCTGGGGTTGTGCAGACACGCCCGGGGTTTACCTGCCCGCTGTCAGCCCCGGGGCGGGGCGTGGAGGTGGGGAGCCGAGTGTGGGCGTGGGAGACGGAGGTGGGGCAGGGACAGCAGTTACCAGGGCGACAGGCAAAGCAAAACACAAGGCCCACGCTTCCAGCAAGACGCTCCAGGAAATCGAAGCTAGATCAGGGCAGGATCTCCGGGGATCCCTGGATGGGGCCACCCCAGGGTTTCCTGGCCTCGCCTCTGTCTTCCGAGCCCCAAAACTGTAGCGGAAGGCGGGGGGCGGGGGGTGGGGTGGGCAGGAACCCAAGTGCAGACAACTTGATTTACCAGCAGCTCTGAGAATGGATGTCTGCCCCAGGGGGACACTGACTCCCCAGGGCGCGCGTGCGGGTGAGGTGGGGGAGGGAGAGAGGGAGAGGGGGAGGGAGAGAATGAGAATAAAGGAATAGGGATTAGCAGGACGCTCCATTAGCTCCATTACGATCTTTACAGCCTTTCAGGTGCTGCGGGGTGCGGATGCCGGGTGAGACAAGGGTTCGAGACACCTTTAGCTCTCATCTCAAACTAGCAAACTCTAACCTTTGATCCCCTCTCTCTAAATGGCAGTTGGAAGCAGGTGTCTCCGCCCTTGGCCGCACCCTATAGCACGGAGCGCGGTCAGTTCTCCCTCCCAGGCAGGTGCGAGAAAGTCCCCGGGCCACACTTGCGTCCTCATCCAAACGTCCGTGGGCTACTGGGAAGAACCTGATTCTGCCGCTCTCAGAGCCCAGTTGGAGCCAAGGAAGCGGAAGCAGAAAATTGTTTCAAGGTTGAAACCCAGTTCTACTGAGCCCTCAGCTGTAAACTCAGGACCCCCAGTTAGAGGGTATGGGAATTTCAGCCGAGGGGCTCCATTCTGGTTGGGATCCGTGCGTAACCACCCACCCGTGCGTAACCCGGGCGGTCCGGTTCCAGCCCCAATCCTCTCGGGGCGCAGAAGGATGAAGACCGGTTTTCCCTAAACATTGTCCGAGAACCGGGAGACTCCCGGCCCCGGTCCTGCCCGTGGAGACCAAAGTACTCTTCCCCACACTTCAGCCGCTTCCTAGCCCCTCGTGGTTGCCTCTCATTTCTTTAGGTCTCTCCTTTCCACGCTCTTGTTGCTTTCTATGAAAACCGCCTCGCGAATTTCAAATGCTTTGTGGTTGTTTTGAAAAACAAAAACACAAACAATCACACGCGGCTCCGACAAGGTCCCAGGGTCCGCGGGTTCCCAGCTGGCCCGGAGGCGCTCCGCGCGTGCGCCCCGAAGTGCTGCCCTCCGCGTCCGCGTTATCCGGCCAACTTCACACCAGCGGGGAACTTTGTGGATTCTCGGCAGGACGACTTTGGGCACCTCGGCCACCCGGGAAACGAACGTTACGGCCCCTACCTCACCCAGTGCTCGAGAAAGAGCTGGCTGGCGCGTGTGGGATGGGGGTGGGAAGGACATTGTCCTGAATCTCCAAAAAATGACCACGCAATTTGGAGAAAGGTCGTGCCCGATTCCCAGCCTCACCTAGTCTGGGTCGCGGCCAGGACCCGCCTCCCCGCCTCCCGCCTCCCCCCAACCTAGCGGAGGGAGAGATGCCAGCGCGGTGGAGTCATGCCGCTGGCTTGGGCACCATTGGCTCATGCCTGGAACACGCAGCGGCGAGTACGCACATCTGGCGGTGCGCCCGGGCTGCTCCCGGCCTGATATGGAGCGAGAGGGCGGGCGGGTGTGAGTGTCCACGGGGTGCCCGGCCGCCGGCTCCGCCCCACGCTTGCATCACCGCCCCCCACCCCGCCCTCGCGCGCCCCGCCTTCGCCCCTCCTCCACCCCTCCCTCCTGAGCTCTGCCTGGCCGGTTCTCCTGGAAGCTATTAATAGCATTACGTCAGCCTGGGGCTGGTAACCCGGAGTAAAGGGGCGCTCTGCCAAAGCCGGAGCTATAAAAACGGTGATGCAACGCACTCCGAGCCACAGTCGCACTCGGCGAGGCGCGCACTGCAAGGCACTCTCCCCGCTCCACCGCCTGACGGACGCACGGACCCACAGCCAGCCTGCGCCGGCCTGCCCTGTCCGCCCTCCGGATCCTGGCCGCCCCGCGCGGAGACTCGAGGTGAGCGCCGCCGGCCGAGAGAACGGGCGCGCCCAGGCGCCTCGCGTGCGTCCCCTTTGCTCGCCCCTAGTAACCTGTGTGTCCCCCGACCCCCGCGCCCACCCTGACCCCCGCGCCCAGCCTCCGGCGGCGGAACCGCTCTGGCTGAACTCCTGGCCACGCCTGCTCTGGAGCGCTCCGGAAAGTTTCTCGCAAAGTGAAAGAACGAAACTTTCTCTTTTGACTTGGGGCGCGCAAGATCGCGGGGGACCGAGGACTTCGGTCACCCTGCTCTGCCGCTGAGCTCGCGCGCTCGCAGCCGTGGCGGGGACCTGGCGCGAGGTGGGTGGCGGGGGTGTCCGAGGGTGTCCGAGGCTGTCCGGCTCGCCGTCCCGCTTCATCCCTCACTTGGTGTCCCAGACCCGCCACTGCGGACGAGAGGCGCGGTGGCCCGGGCTCCCGGCAGCGCTGACCCGGAGCCGCGAAGAATGAATGGGGAGGGGACCCGCGAGCTGGGGTCGCGGGCGCAGCCGCTGGGGGTCGCCCTGCGCGCTCGGAGCGCTCGGTAGCGAGCCGCGAGCGCAGGTTAGTCGGGACAAATTTAGAGGAGGCTATCGCTGGTGTCCTGGACGGGAGGTGGAGAGGACTCCCTGCTGGCGTCGGGCTCCTGGGGCCGGGACTTCTTGTTCCGGTCTGCCGCGCGCTTTTCTCTGCTACCTGTGGCGCTCACGCTCGCCTTTCTTTTGGCGGGTCTGCGGCTTTGGCTGCCTTGCGCCGGCGGAAACACTCCGGGCCGAGGCGGCGAGGGTGTGGAGACGCTCGCAGGGACATTTGAGAGAGAATGGTTTTGCAGTCTAGAACCAGGACTCAGAGCTTCTACAGTACTGATGTTCTTGAGCCTCAGTAGCCCCAGCTGGGGAATATGGGCAGCAGACGCCGCCGACCAGGGAAGGTCTTCTCTAGTTGAACATGTCCAGACATTAGATTGGCAAAACTGAAAAAAGAGGAGCCTTCGGGGGGACATAATGTGGGGGGTCTCTGCTGTCACCCACTAATCTCTGAGACAGTGGTGGGGTAAAGGGGGCTTTTCTGTGGGGTATCTCTGCCCTTTCCTGGCCGTCTTCCCACTGAGCTGGTTCTGCCTTTCTGGCTGCACTGCTTTTCCTCTGCTTTAGACACTGCTTTCCTCCTAACCAGTTTCTTTTCCTTAATTTCTGTAGTAGATCACATAGACGTTCTTCCAAATCCTTGATGGAGCTGGGGAAAAAATTGAGAGCTAGCGTATCCGGGTGTTCTCATAATGTGTCTATGTGTGGGTGACAGTCGCATTGTCGGTGTCCCCAGCTTAAAGCGAAGGAGACATTGCAGTGGCCGTCCTCCTTGGGTTGCCTTTCCCCTTTGCCACAGGGTGATGCCAGGACAAGCAGGCTGTGGCTTCAGCGTCCTCAGCCCGGTGGGGGTGGCACTGACCCTGTCTGGATGGTTGCGGGCACGTCAAAGGCCACTGCCAGGCCCGCTATGTGGCAGCTGCGCCCTTATTGTTACAAACTTTCCTTCTTTTCCTTTAGCCATTATCTAATTTCTTTCTCTCCGTAAGCCCTCCCTGTCTTGGCCTTGTCAAAGTCTCTTCTGGTGGGTACCATAAAAGCACCGAGGACTACTGTCCCCTCGCCGACCTGGCTAACGGCTCCATTCTCCAGTTGCCTCTGGCGGGCCTCTGGATCCCGGTTGTGATGGAGTGAGATGACACGGACTGGGCCATACTCTGGCCTTCTGACCTTGGGCAAGTCATTTCACTTTCTTGGGCCTCCCTTTACTTACTTGGAAAATGAAGATCTGACCTATGTGGCTCTCATATTGGGTGTCCTGTGATTCCTTCTTTGTAAAAATTGGAGGCATGGGATGGATTCCTTGGCTCCAGGTGCTATCCTGCCAGGGGAAGAGGAAGGGCCAAGGCAGGAAACCACAGAAACTTTTCAAGGGAAAAATTTTTAGGGGTGAGAACTGGTAATCTCTCATGTACGGAAGAGCAGTGGAGAAAGACTGGTGTCAGCAAAGAACAAGGTGGAATTTACCTTGTGTCTTAGGAAGCCAGGGAGGGGTTAATCAAAGTACACAGCAGCTGGGACTGACTGCCCTGAAGTTTTTAAGGATTCCAGTTAATTCCTGTTAGGGCCGAACTGAATGGACAGCACAGTGAGTGGGCACACAGAGTCACAGGAATGTTGTGTGAATCTCGCATGTTCTTGTCCTCTGAGAATTAGGGCAGGCAGCCTTGACCTCACTTTACAAAAGGGGGACCCAGGCTCAGGGAGTCTCAATGGCTTGTGGGTGATACTCAGCTAGTAACATTAAAGCCCACCTTTCCATCTTCAAACTGGCTAGGACAAGGATCTGGGGAGGAAGAGTGACTGAAGGGTCAGGATGGATGCCCCAGTACCACACGTTGATTAGTGAGCAGCTCTTAGTGGGAAGAGATGGAAATTAAAAGTGAAAATTCAAAACCATGGTAGTTAAGAAAATAAAAGCCTGGGAGCTGAATTTCCAGTTAAAGAAATACACGAGTGAGGTTTCACTTTCCTGAAAGTGATGAAATTGCCAATGATATGACATGATTTCTGATTGACAATAATGAGGAGGAAGCAGAGGGCAATGTCTTTCGTAATGGGTGTGAACAATTTTATGGTCAATGTAGGCAGTCATTGCAGGACACTGAGGATCATCGAAAGCCCCCAAAACATTGTTTCTCTTCAATGAAGAGGGTGTCAGAGAGTCTCAGCTTTCTAAAGTTGTCTGAAAATTTAACTTTGTTTTCTGGGTAGGGACACAGCGTGAGTCTAAGAGGCTGAGTAAGGGACACGCTAGGAAGTGCTCCAGGAAGCTCGCGCTGGGCTAGAGAAAGCCCAGCTCGCCACAGACAGCGGCCTTATCTTCAGAGAGGTGCTTAGCGTTTTTACAACCCAGTTCAGTCCCCAAGTAAGCTCATCTGATGCTTTGCATAAAAACATTCCACGCCACGGACATTCTCTAGTTTCTTTCCTTAGAACTGCTGACTTTACAAGGAGACAAAAGTTCCAAACAGCAGCCCACAGCCCTGAGGGCTCATTAATAAACTGAGCTGGGCAGCAAGATGAGCACACTTAACTACCGTGCTACTCCAGCTACCTGTAGAGGACAGAGTTATTCAGTCCTCCAGAGAAAGGCGCCAGCCCTAGGTGGCTCTGGGGTCCATCCCCGGGTTTCTAGTAAAGTTGGAAAGGGAGAAGAGCATGCTCAACTGGGGGAGTCTTAAACCTCTGGCATCAGAAGCCTAGAGGAATCCTCCCAGCATCCTAAGATTACAGGATGGAGAGGGAAAACTGCAGCTCTGACTTGGGACACTTTGGGGAGGAATTGCATCCATTTCCTGGCTTGTCTGTTCAGAAACTTTTAAGATCAAAGAGGGTGACCCGCCCGCCATTCTTCCACCTGGACCTCACAGGGTCCCTGTGGCAGAGCCAGCCTTGGGCTAGAGACCCCTGGGAGTCCTGGTGACTCCCAGAGTGTTTTTCAGGGCATAGTTATTTATTATTTCCTCAGCACACACATGTGAAAGATAGGACAATGTCACTAGCCTTCTTTTTACACAGGAGAAAAGCCCACTGGGATGTGCAATGAAGATTCGTCTCTGAGAGGTCCTCAAATCTTGATTTTCTGATCCCAGTCGGAGTCCCTCATGCATTTTTTTAAAGCCCATTTAAACATGTTCCCAGCCAGGTATGGTGGTGCACACTTGTAATCCCAGCTACAAGGGAGGTTGAGGTAGGATTGCAACTTCACAAAGCCAGTTTGGGCAATTTAGAGCCACTCTCAAAATTTAAAAGGCTAGGGGAAGTGGGGAGTTAGCTCAGCGGCACAGCGCCTGCCTAGCAAGCACGAGATCGTGAGTTCAATTCCCGGTACCAGAGAAAAACCAAAAACAAACAAAAAAGTAAATAAATAAAAGGCTGGGGATGTAGCTCAGAGCTTGTTAGATTCATTCCTAGTACCACACAGTAAATAGATAACTAAAAATGAACTCCCTCCCAAAATGTAGCCCACATGTGCTGCCCGATCCAGAAGGGCAGTTTATGAAGCAGAGTCCGTGCTCACTCCGTGAGTCTTTGCCTAGTCTCCCCCTCCTGTTTCAGTCCTAGGCCTCCCACCTACCACACCACAGAGATTGCTTTGTGTTTTGTTTGTTTTCTGTAATGTGAAATAATAACATGTTTGTTTTTGCACTGTATAAATGAAGAGCATGAGTTCGGGAGCCAGAGTTGTAAATCCTGGCCCCTCCCACATTAGCTCTACAACTCTGGGCAAATTGTTTCATTTGTCTGAACATTGCTCAGCACATGTGTAAATGAGGGCCACAAACGGACCCAGGGGTGCCCATGAGGATGGGGTGGCATAATGCACGCCAGGTTTCTGATTTGAAGGAGACTGCTTAAATGTTGGAGATTTGTTGGGGGGCATCCTGTGTGGCCGGACTTGGCTGATGGCCACAGATCCCTGGACTAAGAGGATGCTCCAGTGCATGGCTGGCCCAGTCCTCACATGCATGGCTTCTGGGACCCAGCTAACTGCAGAGCCACGGGGAATGGTCACAGCTGCGGGGAGGGACTTATGGGGGACCTTGGAACCTCTGTTTTCCTTGTTGTCATGGCTTTGGGTTCCCTGATCTAGAATGATACAGGTGGATGGGATCTTGGAGCCCATTTGATTCGACCACTCCTTCCCTGTTTCGTTTATCCAGCTGGGCAGCGTCCAGCAGGTCAGCCGGCATTGCGAGCCAGGTGCTGGCCAGGCTCTGGATAAATCCATGGCTGAGACTCTGAGCTGAAGTACTGGCCCAGGTCACCTGCTCCTTAGTGCCTGAGCTAGTCTGGGCCCCCTTAGCCCCAGCCCAAGTGTCTCCTACACCTCAGGGCTCAGCTGCACCCCTTCAAATGTCCAGGTGCTAGCACTTCGTTTCTTAGACCCTGAGGTCCTTTGCTTCACCGACTGTAGCACTGGGAAGGGGTCACTGCTCCTCACAGGACCTGAGTCCCAGCCATGCCAGCCCAGCCAAGGACTGGGGTGAAGAAACACCAGCTACAGTTACCTTCCTCATTCCTGTTACTTGGATCCAACTTCTGGGGGGAGAAGCTCCCGCATAGATATATTTGCCAAATTCAAGGATCCCCCACTGCCTGCTTTTACTTCCACTCACTGATAGATTCAACCTGATTTCAAGGACCTTCCAAGTTTCTTTTTGAAAAAAGACTGAAAATGGGAATACAGAATGGTCTTTTTTTTTAAAGTTTCTCTTTCAGGACTGAGAACACATTTGCGTTCATGTACACCAGCCAAAACTAATAACTCTTATAATAATAGTTTAGAATAGCCCGAAATGTCAACCCTTACACACTTCAGTTAGGCGTTTTATCCACATCACCACACTGTGTATTTTAAGAACCCATTTTATTTAAGATGAAGATGGCGTGAAATGAAAACCAAACAGAAGGCTGAAGGGCGGGCAGGGTTCTGCTGTTGAGGGTCCCTCGATCCCGCCCCCAGAGCCCTTAAAGCAGTTTGGCTTTCAATGTGTCTTTCAGCAAAATGATGCTTCAACACCCAGGACAGGTGTCTGCCTCGGAAGTCAGCGCCTCCGCCATCGTCCCCTGTCTGTCCCCTCCCGGCTCACTGGTGTTTGAGGATTTTGCTAACCTGACACCCTTTGTCAAGGAAGAGCTGAGGTTTGCCATCCAGAACAAGCACCTCTGCCATCGGATGTCCTCTGCGCTGGAGTCGGTCACCGTCAGCGACAGACCCCTCGAGATGTCCGTCATGAAGGCCGAGGTGGGTTCCGTGTCATGTGTTCACTCTTTCTGCCTGGGGGCATTGCACACTTGTCACATGCTGGGCTGCGAATAAAACAGATGAAAGCGCCCCCCATCCCTTCTATGGTCTTGGCCTGCAGAGAGTAACGGCCTTGCACCCGAGGAGAGAGATGC
Source organism: Chinchilla lanigera (assembly GCF_000276665.1). Taxonomy (NCBI): domain Eukaryota; kingdom Metazoa; phylum Chordata; class Mammalia; order Rodentia; family Chinchillidae; genus Chinchilla; species Chinchilla lanigera. Next base: position 4,882,971 of record NW_004955406.1, on the reverse strand, counting down.
AAAGGAGAAAGCAGGGAGGGGCTGGGGGAAATGGTAGGAGCGGGGGTTTACCGTTTTACACTGGGGAGCCTTCGCTGAGGGTGGCCTCTGAGCAGGGACTCTGAAAAGAGGGAGAGAGCCATGTGACAAAGGACGGTCAGGACCCCGAGGCTGGGGTGTGGGTGCAAGTGGGTCTAGGCAGGTTGTGTTGGGTCAGGTGCGGGGTCAAGAGGGGCCGTGCAGGTGCTGAGAAGTAGATGCTTCTGGATCTCACTCGCAGGTCAAGCTGCTTTCCGAAGAGCCTGGATGTAGGGTGTGGGAGAAAGAGCGGACCCAAGGGTGACTGAGTGTTCTGGCGCACAGCGCTGCAGGGACGGAGTGTCTGCTTGGTGCCGAGACGGCTGTGCTGTTCTAACCCCATGGGGGTGTCCAGTAGGCAGCTGCATACAGGGCCTGGAGCGCAGCACAGGGTCAGGGCGAGAGATCCAGACTGGAAGCCATCCCCACAAGGATGAACTTTCTGTGCTGAGCTTCCTGGAGGAGCATGGAGTATAGTGATTTTTTTTTTTTTTTCATTATGGCCAGGACCTTGGGGACCAGGCAGCCAGTCCTACCCTTCCCTGCAGCAAGGCTCGCAGCCTTGGTACCCAGCGTCACATCTGTCTCAGGCACTTGTTCTGCACTTGGCAGCCTTTCGTAAGACACCGGCCACGACAGACATAGTGGGAAGTTTGAGGAGTGGCTGCTCGTGATGCCACAGTGACTCCAGGATGTCACAGCCAAGATCTTGAGTGTCACTGGCCTTTCTGTCGTGGTCGGAAGACAGGGATATTTCAAGCTTACTTAACGGGCATTACTGCAGCCTTTGGGCGAGAGATAGTAGAACTGACCCAAAGGTAGTGAATTTATTTATTTTTTTCCCCAAAGGTAGTGAATTTAAAAGAAAGTTGGGGGTAAGAGTGTGGTCAGCAGTAGAATGCTTGCCTAGCATGTGCCTGGCACCACGCAAAAAGGAAGTGGGTTGATAATCTCTATGATTCTTTACTCCTCCCGTGACTGATCTGAGGGTGAAGTGAGATGACATTTGTTAATGATCCAGCAGGGGGCCTGGTATTCAATAAATGGGAGCTGGAACTCTATGATGCTATGGCCATTGGCATCATTAAGGGCGTTACCTGTGCCCCAAATTAATCTCAGAGGAGGTCACAGATAGGCCCACACAATGTTTACCAGTTCCCAGTCCAGCACTGGACAGTGCAGGGTGGACCATGGGACACTCTTGGAAATTTCTTTCCTGATTAAATCCTTTGAGATAACAAGATACCCTGGAAAGAAGGGAGGGACAGGAGAGGAAAGGAAAAGAAAGAGCATTTAGAAGCGTTCTCCAGAGGAACAAGCAGGCAGAAACACCCTGGAAAGCCACAAAACTTGCCTGTTCTGATTCTGTGTTTGCCAAGTGACTTTCTGACTTAAGTCAGTGTCACAGAGTTATCTACTGGGAAGAAAGTGGACCAGCAGACCTAGTTGAATATCTGATCCCCTTGGTAGCCTGATTCTCATCTTCAAAAGAGACCCTGAGCCTCAGAGAGCCAAAGGCATTGTGTGCGTCTGGGCAGCTGGAGCCCGCTTCCCAGATTCCAGTCCCCTTGGGAAGGTGACTTGGTGGAACAAAAGCAGCTGAGGCTGGAGACAGTGCGGGGTGGGAACAAACACCTGGCTTTCCACCCCGGGTTTGTAGCCGCCTATTCTGATGACAGTGCACCGGTGATTCTTGGGGCTTCCCTGGGCACGGTTCAACTCTGCGCACCCTCTTTTGTCGGTACTGTGAGGGAACTGAACAACATGGTCTGTAGAAAGCCTTTTCCATCCGAACAGTGTGTGACTCTGAGATCTTCTCTGTCTTCGGAGCGGAATCCTTCCCCACCCATCCAGAATATCTGTAGAGTTGCAAAGGAAATGCAAGAGTGTTGAGTTCTTCAGAAAGATAGCGATGGTGTGGTTAATAGTAGTAGCTAAAGTTTATGCGGTATACAGTATGAGCTAAATCCCATTAAAGCATTTCACATATATTAACTTGTTTGATCCTCATAGCAACCATGGAGATAGGTGGTGTTATTCATCCCCTTTTTACAAAGGAGGAAACGGAGGCTCAGAAGAGTGAGGTGCCCATAGTTTTACAGTGAGTAAGTGTTGATACTGGAGAAGTTTAGCCTAAAGCCTAAACATGTCCCTATATTATTTTGAGATCTAAGATGGGAAAGGTAGAAATTCTCCTTCCCCCATTTCTCCCTCGGGCTTTGCCTCTCTGATTACAAGGTCTCCACCTCAGTCCAGGCAGAGCCAGTGTCATCTAATACAGAGAAATAGTTAAAGAATGACATGAGGTGATTATGGAATCCCAGCAGCTTCTGGAATCCCACACATTTCCCTCTTGTCAAGAGCAGGGACAAGTGATGCGACAGGGTCTGACACTGGCAGCCTAAACTGTCAGGTGATCAGCTCACCAAGAGCGCTTCACTCCAGCTCGACTTTGGTCTCTAAGCCAAGTCCAGTGGTCAGATGCCATTTCCTCCTCAGTCTAGACAAAACCAGGGATCGCCACAGGAGCTGGACAGGATTTTGTTCTCCCAGGAGCCTCCGGCTGCCTCGGGGTGAGGCACAGGCCTGGAGATCGGTATTGATTTATTGGCTCAGTCAGGGGATGCTTGTAGTTCCCCACCCACATGCAGCACCCAGCCATGGCTGATTAAGCCTCTTTGATTGGAATAGATCAAGTCCCTCTTCAACAGGAGCTCCATGGGCATCTCCTAAATTCAGGAAGTTGGCGCCACTATGCCTCACGTGAACACAGAGATGAATGGAGTCGCCCTTGGACCTTGGATCAAAGAAGAGGCAGGCGGAGAGGGTGGCCACATGATGTCTTGAGATCACTCCACATTTAGGGGAAGGGACATATTTAGCAGAGTCTGTTTCCTGTTCTAAATGATTATAGTTGGTCCTAATAATTATCAATATCCAAAGTCCAAATCCATTTCTAGACTTGGGTCAGATTTTACTTTACTGATATTGCCAGTATAATCTTGTTTTCACGGTTGGTTTTCATTACTTATTCTCAAGTGCATGCCTGTGTTGAGGTGTTTTGGGTAAAAGTCTAGGGGTTTGGTTTCCTGGGCCTCTTAGCATTAAGGCCGCCCCACTTTGCCAGATTTTGCTGGCAGTAAAGGACAGTGTATTTTGAAGCGGGTGTCATTTCACGGTAGCATTAAATGTGAGCCTTTTGGATTTTATAGGTAGCCCCTGAAGAAGATGAAAGGAAAAAGAGGAGACGGGAAAGAAATAAGATTGCAGCCGCCAAGTGCCGAAACAAGAAAAAGGAGAAGACAGAGTGCCTGCAGAAGGTGAGTGCTCCCCAGCGCCCCCTCATTCCTGTCCCCCACCAGCCCCGTGTCGCTATCAGAAGGGGAGCTACCAAGCCCCTACCGGTTGTATTTTCCTGCAAAGGGCCTTGTAATTGGTAGCAGAAATGCCAGTTGCAGAATGAGGAGGGAGCCACGCTGTTAGCACAGTGGATGGGACTTCTGGGTGTAGGAAAAGCAGGTGTGTGAAAGAAAATCATTTGACAGCCAGACTCCCAGCAGCCTTGGCTGGTCTGCACACATCCGGCAGCCTCCAGGCCAGTGCGGTTGAAGGGGTTTCACCTGCCCGTTTTCCCAGAAGGAAACTGCCAGCTCTCATTTGGCTCAGTATGGAAAACCTTTCATTAATCTCCTCAAACAAATTATTTCCTGGATGTGAAAGCAGTGATTTTCTTTGGGCTCCTGTCTTCTGCCTCACACAGCGGGTGAGCCCTGGATCCTTGGGGAACTCCAGGGGGGCAGCCGTGTGGGCCTTGGAGCCCAGTGTCTTGCTAAGGGCCACGTTGCTTGCCCAGCGTGGACAGGCCAGAGTGCAGTGCCAACCCAGGTGCCACAGGGCTCTGCGACCCCTGCTGACTGCTTCAGTGGGTCCCTAGAAATGAGGCAATTTGTGCAGTGCTGAGTCCTTTTTTTCTGGGAAGGTAGGGTCGGTGAGATCAGTGATTCCCCAAAGACTATGAGTCTGGATTTATCCCCAGCCTTTTGGGTCTTGGTGTCCTGCATGTAGGCTGTTGGACCCAAGCAGAGCTCTCTGAACTGTTGATCCTACTCCTGTTTTGGCCCTGGTCCCATCAGAGCCTCCTCGGTGGCATCTCCAGAGCTTCTCTGAAGAGCCCCCCGCCCCCCCCGGGTTCAAAGGCTTCTCCATGTCTGCACACGTCGCTCCCGAGTGCTGCATTCTCCTCTTTATGGGGACATCATTCCTTCTGCAGGTGTCCCCCAGCTTGGGGGGCTCCAAGGTGGCTACCCCCTCATGCCTTTGCCGCTTGTCCCTCAGGAGTCGGAGAAGCTGGAGAGTGTGAATGCCGAGCTGAAGGCGCAGATTGAGGAGCTGAAGAATGAGAAGCAGCATTTGATATATATGCTCAACCTGCACCGGCCCACGTGTATTGTCCGAGCTCAGAATGGGCGGACTCCGGAAGATGAGAGAAACTTGTTTATCCAACAGATAAAAGAAGGAACACTGCAGAGCTAAGCAGCCGTGATGCGAGGGCAACCGGGGAGTCCTCATCGAGTCCTCTTTTTCCACCCAGAACCCTGAAACCATCGGAAAGCTGACTTCCTGTGCACCTCTAGAATCCCAGCAGCCAAGAACCATCGCGGCGGGAGGGCCCATGGCAGCTCCGCTGGGCCTCCCCTCTTTGGACCAGGGCAAGAGCATCCTTTGCCTCAACTCCAGGATTTAGGTCTTAATATCCTGGCCATTCTTTGATGTCCAGATGGCCCCTGGTTAGGGTCCTGCACATCCGTTAGGATTCACGCAGACATATCTGTACCTCGGGTGGGCGGGGTGGGGCCATCTCCTCCGCAGCAGCTGCCTCGCTCGTGGGGCACATGGAGCGAGAGCGACACACATCGAAGTTGTGCGATGGCCAGGGCTGTGCTTTCTAGCAGATACGCTGTTGTGTTCTAGAATTACTGTGTGCGAGGCATTCGTTCCAAAACTAGGCGTTGTGCTCTTCTGATGTCTGTTTCACACAACCCTGGCGCAACCTTTCTGTGATAATCCTCAGACTGGCGTCTGAGAGTCTGGGGTCTGTCGCCTTGGGCAGTGTCTCACGAGAGTGTTCAGGTGGCCGGAAGAGCTTGGCGGCCCCAGAGAACAGAACCGTCCTGCGGGCCAGGAGTGTGAGGGCTCCTTTCCCCAGCACCCAGGCCGTAAGCAGCAATCAGGAGCATGGCCGAAGGTCCTGTGGCAAACTCAGTTTCAGTGTCATAGGAAGAAAACAGAAAGAAAGTCCAACTTGAAGAGCTGAGGACTCTCCACTCGGGCCAGGAGTTATTTCTAGGCCAGAAGAGCCAAAGACTATTCCGTTCTCCTTTCCTGGTGGTCAGAAGCCAGTCATTGGAGACATGCGTTGGAAGCCAGTGATGGCGAGGCTTTAGCATTGCTGGACGTTCATGCGTCGTTCTTGTCATGGAGCTGTGTTAAGAAATCCGGCCCAGAGCATCTGCAGCTGTGAGCAGTCACTCACTCGCACTGGCCACAGGACTCTGGCTACTGTCTGTTAAAATTCTGATGTTTCTGTGAAATCCTCAGAGTGTTTAATGCTACTCAATAGTATCATTACAATTTTCTGTAAGAGAAAATATTATTTATCCTAGTATTCCTGTCAGTGTAATAAATATTGGAACCAAGACATGGTAAATGCAAAGATTGCACTGGCTTCTGTTTTTCTAAATCGGTGGGTGGGGGAAACCTAGTCACTCCCCACCTGTCCCCTTTCCACACTGAGGGTGATCAGCTTTGAATATCTTGGGGGGTCAGCCTTTGTTTCTTGGGGCACCACCAGGTGAGATCATTAACCTTCAGTTCTTTTCCTCAGCCAGTGACACCTAAGGCTCAATTTCTGACTAACAAACCCTGAAACACAGCACCAAGTACATCCTTTAGGTTAGCTGTTTGGTGCTAAGATGCAAAATCTGAATTGCTGAATATTGCAATTATCAGTTTCCCTGAAGGTACAAATCCCTGAAGCACCTGTTGTGCAATTCAGACCCAGATGCCTCCCTTTCTGGCACAGTGCTGCTCTGAAGGAGTCATCTGCTTGGATTACAGGTGCTGTGACATCCACATGTGTGTCTCGTTGTTGCAGATGGATCTTGGATATCACAAAAGAATGGGAAGGGAGGGGGTCAGGAGGAAGAGAAAAGCAACTGAGGCAAGGTGGATGTGGTAGTTCCAAAAAGGCATTCTGTTTAGTTTTCTGGACTTCCCAGGCCAAGTGAACCCTTAGGTCTGGAACAGAAGCAGAATCCCATGCTCTCTACCTGGGCCCACGTATACCACTCCCAGGCCAGAGAGGAAAGCTGACCACTCTGCTCCTTTCACTATCTGTTCTGCAGACACTGACTTCCTTAAACACAACATTCATCTGCCTCAGCGGTGTGCCTGCTTCTTCGAACTCATGAATAGTTCCTTTAAATGATCAGGTATGAGGCAGGCTTACTAATTTTGCTGCTTTAGTTGTACATCAGGGGTTGTTCATCATTTATAAAGAGTCACCGGATGTTAGCACCATTCACCATCTTTCATTATGTAATTTGTGTTCCTTATCTTGGTGGAGGCGAAAGTCCCCTTCTGGCAGTTAAACTTTGATTATGTCAACTTGATTGGCTTGGGAGCCACCCAGGGGGTTAGTAAAGCTCACTTCCTGGTGTGTCTGGGTGGGTCATGAAGGTGTGAAATGAGGGACTCTATCTGACCCCTGGCCCCTGCCTCCCTGGCACTGTTCCCCTACTCTGCTGCCCCACTGCCGTGCACTGAACATCTTTGTTCTGCCACTCCCTTCCGCCATGACATTTCTCCCTTAAAGCCAGTCAGCCATGGACTAAATCCCTGGAAACCAGGAACCAAAGTACACTTCTCCTTTAAATTGTGGGTGTTAGGTATTGTGTCTCCATGACAGGAAGGCTGATGCACCCTGCGTTAACTCTCTGGTCATGGGTAGAGTGGCACTGCCAGCCGCTATGAGACTCAGGACCATTGTAAACTGCCATGGACAGCAGAGGATTAGAGGGGAATGGAGAGCTGGTAATGGCGAGAACTGACCTGACAATTGCACTGCGTGGTTAATGTGACCATAAATTCTTTTAACAAATGCATTCAAATTAGTTGTTATATGTATCCCAGTTTATGTTTTGATACTTTAATAAAGAAAAGATGAATGTGCCTTTACCGTCAAGACACTTGGTTCATCTTATTTCACACCTGAAGGAGAAGGGCAGTTGAGGAGGGTGGGGGGGAGTCCACGAGTGTAAATGCAGATGCAGGTGCCACCAGAATAACTAAACACCTGGGTAACAATGACGGCCTTCAGCTGCCTCCTGTGATGACATCACACTGGCAGGGCCTAGAAAGCCACCCACCCCTTCTCTGAACCGTGCCCTGAGATTTGTCCTGTCACCTGTTTCAGAATAGAGTTTGAAAGGCTCAGGATGGAGGCTCTGGAATCAAGTCGTTCCTGTCAAGAAGTAAAATGGTAACCATTTCCCGACTGGATCCATACCTCTTCCCATGATCTTTGAATAAACCCTCAACACCTAAACCCACATCAAACTCCTCTTTTCCCCACCCCACACTCCTGAAAAGAGGCCTGGGCAGTGCACTGAGCATCCTTCTCCGTCTCATGGTGCCACTGATTCTGGAAGCTCTTCCAGGTCTCTTATGAAAAGCTGCACTCAGGAAAAATTCCCGCAAAGCACTGCTGAGAACTAATAGTAGCTCATGTTTATCAAATAGGCAATATGCTAGCACTTTATACACATCATCCTGTATGTTCATTAGCTGTCACTATAGCAAAATACCCGAGGAAATCAGCATACAGGAGGAAAGGTTTATTCTGGCTCTGGGTTTTGGAGGTTCCAGTCAGTGGTTGATTGAACTCACGGCTTTGACTGTGGGGAGGTGGCACATTGTGGTAGTGCTGTGCAGCGGAGCAAAAACACTCACGTCATAGCCAGGAAGCAGGAGAAGAGAAGAGGAAGGGGTCAGAGTCCCACAGTCTCCCTCCAGGGCACCCCCCAGTAACCTAAGCGCCTCCTGCAGGGTGCCACCTCCCAAGCCAGCCCCCGCCTCCTAACAGCCCCATGCTGGGGACTAAGCCATGACACAGGGGCTTTCAGGAGACCTCCAGATCCAAAGGGTGGCGTCCCATTAGGTGCTCACCACAGCTGTTGTCCCCATCCTACAGAAGAGCAGCAGCCTGCTTGGGGTCACATAGTTGAACTTTCTAAGACAGAAACCTGGTTTTTTTTAACCATAACGGTTCCAAGCAGCCCCTGAGCAGTCACCCCATTTCCTCCCCTTCCAACCCTTGGCTGTCCTGGGCATATCATAGACATGGAACTGTACAATCTGTGACCTTCTGTGTTTGGCTTCTTTCTCTTAGCATGCTCTTAAGGTGCATCCACATGGAAGCACACACCAGCGCTCTTCCCCTGTTTACAGATGAATAATGCATTGAACGAATACTCTACAGCTTGTCTATCTGTCCATCCATGGACACAGAGAGAGCCTTTGTCCTGAAGCAGCAAATGAGGTGGGACTTCCGGTAAACAATCACCAGGGAGAGAAGAGTAGGGATCGGGTCTTTCTTGGAGCTTCCAGGAACAGTTTGGAAGTCATTATTCTGTGGTTCACTGTGTAGAATGGCAACTAGGCAGCAGGCAGAATGGCGCGTGCTCCTGCCGATGTAAATGGTTCCAAACCACTGCTTCATGGCAGGAAAGTTCGTACCTGAGGGCGTTAGACAGGCTCCTGGAATTTAAACTTATGTGTCTAGTCCTGCCCCCTCACTCCAGCATTTTACTGAGTAGCAGATGAGAAAACAGAAAGAAAAAATTGGGGCTTTCAGAGAATAGCTGGGCTCCTACGTGCTGGGCATAAATGGAGGAGCGGAACTGAGGGGGCCCGCTGAGTAATTTAGTCCTGAACTCAAAGTCTGAAGTTGCCCTGCGTTCTCCACCACACACACACACACACACACACACACACACACACACACACACACAGAGTTTGTTATGCAACTTCTTATAATGCACCAAACTTGTCTCTGTGGCAGTTAAATCAGTCCTCTTTGAAAACATTTAACCGGCCCAAGCTCTTTGCAGGATAGAGTTCTGCGGCAGTCTAGTACAGAGGTTTTGGAATCAGCTGGACCTAGATTTGCAGAACAACATCACTTTGTGAGTGCACGTAAGTGATACAGCCTCAGTGTCTTTACTTGTAAGATGAGAACAGTAACAACAGTACCAAATTCAGTGGGTTGACAATAACATGCAAAGCAGATTGTACAGTGCATAGGAACAGCAAACTTTAATTATTAACTTAAATATTAATTAGTGAAGGTCAGAGTTATTACCAAAGCTCATCATCATCAAGAATTGCTGCGATCCATGTAAGGATAGGCTAATGAGCAAGACCACCAATTCCAGGTTATTTCATAACATTCAGCCAGGATGGCTGAAATCTACCTCATCATCTTACATATTTTGTACTTTGTCTAGTTGTTGTTTTTTTTTTTTTTTGTACTAGGAGTTGAACTCAGACTTTTACACTGAGCTACACACTGGCCTTTTCAAAGAAAAATGTTTTATTTTGAGACAAGTTCTTGCTAAGTCACTAAATTGCCCAGCCTAGGCTCAAACTTGTGATCCTCCTGCCCCAGCCTCCCAGAGTACTGGGATTATAGGAATGTGCCAACATTCCTAGCTAGTTGTTGAATCAAATTTAGAAGGAGCAGGGAAACGTTTGTACAAAAATTTCCCATTTGAAAAAAAAACCCCACATATTTTCCCGCCTACCTAAGTCCCTGCTAGGGTGGTCCTGTCCTCTGTGGAGGCAAGCAGAGCATGGGAACAAAGGCGTGTGTGACAGTGACAGGTCACAAAGGCAGCAGAGGATAAATACCGCCGTGCAGGGCTGGGGGCCAAGAGGATGGCCCGGTCTCCCACTGCAGTCTGTGGACTCCTGGAGAGAGAAACAATATCACGGGTGGAGGTGAGGGGTTCAGACCCAGAAGCAAACCTCCCCGGGGCCCCGCACACGCTGCGCCTTTGAAGAGAATCCATCCGAGGTCCAGACACCCTCTGGTAGCCCTGGTCAATGGTCCCTGCTTCCACGCCCGTCCTGGCCTTGGGAGGCTCTGAGGCTCTGAGGGGCCTGCGGGCTGGGGTGGGGCAGAGAAGCCAGCTGTAGTGACACCCTCGGAACCCAGGAACACCAGGGATTCCTTATCTGCCAAGGACACCAAGGCAGAGCGGAAGACACAAGGACCTGCCTGTCCGGCGGCCCTGTCATGACAAGATGGTTACAAACAGTGAGTCTCTGTTACCCTACTACACGGCCCAGAGTGGCTCTGGGACCGGCATGTTCAACACCACCATGGGGAAGCTGCAGCGGCATCTGCACAAGGGCGAGTACGACATGTTCAAGTACGCCCCGATATTCGAGAGCGACTTCATCCAGATCACCAAGCGGGGAGAGGTGATCGATGTGCACAACCGCGTGCGCTTGGTGACCGTAGGCATCGCCTGCACCAGCCCCACCCTCCTGATCCCCGACGTCATGCTCCTGGCCCGGCCGGCCACCAACTGTGAGGAGTTCGAGGGGCTCCGTCAGGCCCCCAAGGGGAAGGGCCGCAAGACCACAAGGCCCTTGGAGCTCACCAGGCTTCTCCCCTTGAAGTTGGTAAGGCTCTCCGTTCACAACCGTGAGAAACAGCAGCTGCGCCTGAAGTTCGCCACGGGCCGGTCTTGCTACCTGCAGCTATGTCCTCCCCTTAACGCATGCGAGGACCTCTTCCTCTACTGGGAGAAACTGATTTACCTCCTACGGCCGCCTGTGGACAGTAACAGCAGCACCTATGCCACCCCCGCCGAGGACATACTGTGCATGCCTGCGCTGGCCGATGAGGACGGGACAAGCCTGGCCACCCCGGACTCCCAAAGCAAAGGTGACCAGGACCAGGTCAGCATCCGGAGTCTCCATGCGGCCCCTGAGATGACAAGGGCTGCCTCTGCTGCTTACGCTGGTGGGGAGGGAGTCCAGCCTGCCTCTCACAAATCCATGGCTACACCCAAAGTATCCACCTCAAAAACAAGATTCGCGGAGTTCACCAAAGGGTCAGCACTAGGGACAAAAACAGAAGCAGTGGCAGGTGGGGCGACAGCGGCAGCAGGGACGGTAGCGGCAGCAGGGATGACATCAGGCACCTTGAGTGTGGCTGCAACCAAGTCAGGCTCCGGACAGGTGAACGCAGCCTTGGCAGGGGCGGCTTCCATAAGGGAAGGAGGAAGCAAAATCCCTAAGGCAGGCGCTGGCAAGACACCCTCCAAAAGCCTGAGTGTTGCCTTAGCAGGTGCTGTGAGCCAATTCTCAGAGCCTGGGTCCCCCCGCTTCTCCCCAGAGGGCAGCATGAGCGCCGCATTTGCAGGAGGAGAAGCCACCATCAAAGATGCTGGGAAAGCACCCAGCACCCCAGCCCGGAGTAAAAGTCCCGTCGGTGCAGAGGCCAGACAGCAGGGCGTTCCCCTGGCCACAGAGGCTGCCCTCAAGGAACGACGGGAAAGAAAGGAGAGGAGAGAGAAGGACCGAGCCAGCAGTAAGGGTTCCTATCGCCACAGGACGCGTGAAGGTCCCCGCAAGACATCAAGGGACAAGATGGCCCGAAAGTCATCCAGTCGGTCCTTATCTGGCCACAGAACACACAGAGCCAATAAAAAGGAAAAAGGTAGCCACCGCAGTGCCAGGGGCAGCAGGCACAGCCGCGCCCCCAAAGACATCGGCCGCACCACCACTGAGAAGGAGTCCAGGACCTCGCACAAATCCGGGAGGAGCAGCTTTTCTGCCATGAGCTCAGGTTCCTCACCCAAGAGACTCAGCAGGATCAGCTCTTTCCTGAGGAACGTCAGGGCCAACCTCAGCACAAAGAGGGTAGTCTCACCGCGTGGTGACAGTGTGGATGTGGTGGCCAAGAGAGTGGAGAAGACCAACTTGGAGGCCATCGTGGAGACGGCAGAGAGTGGGCAGGGAGTGGAGATCATTGGTTCTGTGACATCCGAGGCCATGGAGGGGGCGAGCCTGGAAGCCCATTAAACAGCACCCAGAGCCGGAAGCCCCAAAGGGCCCCAACAAGCACCCCAAGAGAGCCTATTCTAGCTTTCTTTACTCCAGGTGAAATAAAGAACTATTCAACCTGAGAATGGTTTGCCACGGTCTGTCTGAGCGTCCGTGTCCATCAGCTCAGTGGTGACCTCACAGAGGATTCTGTGACGTCAGCTGCGCTACAGGCTGACACCCCTGGACCCAGTCAAGGGGATCCCCTCACACTACTCAGCAGAGCTGATGTGACCCCTCCCTCTTGCCTGGAGCCTTCTTGGCTTTGGTGACCCTGAACTACGGGCGGGAAGCATTGTTCTTTCTACCCCCGTGGTTCTCTACCCTGTTGATAAACTTTCCTGGAGAATAGGGCCATTTGGGGGACAGGGAAGGGGAGCAGCAGCATTGCTGGCGATGAGAACTGTCTGAGGCACTCCACACCTCGCCATATGCCCTGGAGAAACACACACATATCCCAGGAGATGGGTGTGAGAATATTTATAGCAAAATAACTTAGCAGCAAAACATGGGACAGACCAAGTTCCCACTCAGAGCTGACATTACAGTGGGGTGCGGAGCAGGATACAGCGACAAACGAGGGGCAGTGCAATGAAAATATATATCGCACGGGATATAATTCCACATGGTCAAATAACATGTTGCATACATGTTTGGTAAACCTGGAGTCAAAAACCAGGGTGTGGCAAACACTCGGTTCAGCTCGGTGGCTTTCTCTAGGGTGGAGAGGCCAGCAGTGGGCGCAAGGAGGTGGCAGCAGGACTCCTGGTAGTGTTGGGAATTCATTTCTTAAGCAGGAGGTGCGGTCCAGGGGTGGTTACTGTCTCCCTGTTGCACATTCTCACGTCGCTGGAATCAGCGTGGCGTGCCCCTGCCGTCCCCCTGACAGAGGAGACGAGCTTGCCGTTGCCCCTTTCCCTCCTGCGTGTGCACAAAGCGACACGGAAGCCTGGACGAGAAGGCGCAGTAGCTATTAGCAGAGGAAGGGACGGCCTCCCCGTTTTCCAGATGAGGACACTAAGACGGTGGCTTGCCCTGTCGCCTGTGGGACCTCTGCAGAACAGCGTCACAGCGTCGTGCAGCCAGTTTCTTTTCCCAGGATCTGAGGCTTGCGGAGGAGGCACAGTGTACAAATGCAGAGGGACAGGGCCGCAAGGAACCTAAATCTCTCCAGAGCCAGAATGTACTGAATTAAGATCAGGGAAAGATGGGGCAGGGAGACTCCTGAGCCACAGGCAGCCGACTCCAAGTCTGGGGAGCCCTCCTGGCCTGACCTGGGGAGCGGCCAGCTGTGCCTGCCCCCAGCCTCCCTCCAGCTGTCAGCAGACCTCCTGCAGGAATTCCAGGCAGAGCCAGCCCGCCGGCAGGCCGCTCCTGACTCCAGTGCCCCATCCTTCCCAGCCACTGATTACACTCTGGAAAAAGTCAGGACTGGAAGCCTGTCCTTCTCCGTGCCAAATCTTATTTTTGTTGTTTTGTTTTGGTTTTTGGATTTCAGGAATCAAACTGAGAACCTTGTGCTTGCCAGGCAGGCGCTTGTGCCACTGAGCTATATCCCCGGCCCTCTCCATGCAAATCTCCAGGAACTTTCTTCTGGCAATCTCCAAAACAAATCAGCCTCATGAGAAGGAGGTATAAGTTCGGTATAGCTTCCTTCCAGCTGTGGCCACTGTGCTTATTTTATTCCTAAAGGTGCTGGGGAGAGGAGCCGCAGACTTCACAGGTGGGTGAGGAGAGGGCTCCTCTGTCTTCTGAGGGCATGGCAGGCACGAGATGGGCGCCCTGTCCAGAAAGTACAAGAGCCCAAGAGCTGCCTACATCCGCGGTCTCCTCCCATAAAACAAAGTTCTTGACCCCAGGATGAAGAATTACTGGAGTGAGTCAAGTTTTTCTTAAGAAAGGAGGGAATATGCCAGAGATTAGATACAAATCAGCCCTGGGAGGAAAACAAGCTCACAATCATTAACCCAGAGCTCCAGAGCAAGGAGGTGGGGCGGGAGAGGTTGTCAAGGAGATGAATTAATAGTTTACTCCTGACTACCTTTTCCTTTGGCTGGAAAGGTGGGGAACTTACAAAAGGATCATACTGCATTCCTCCAATCTGGGATTTCCACACAGGCAAGTATAGGTAAATATCAGTCTGGAAAAGGATAATGCAATAAAAGCATTACCATAGCACTTAGTCACCCGTAAAGCTCTTTAAGGTACCTGCCCTCCTCCAAGGCACACGTCTCTCCATTTAGCTGATAAGCAAACTGGGGTTCCTCACATGGAAGGGACTTGCTCCAGGTGCAGGGGACCACTCCAGCATACCCCTTTCATGTGGCACCCGCTGTGTGGTGGCCCTGGGTCCCCCACAGTCCTACAGAGCCAGTGGAGGAGAAGGGGTAGGGGTGCCGGGCAGTATTACATGCTGGGGGACAGTCCCAAGGAGGTATGTGGGCTGGAAGAGGAGCCGTGCACAGGAGTGGTTCCCGGGAGTGGGAGGGAGTTGGGGTCAGGAAAGGCTTCACAGAGGAACTGGCAGTTTGGAAGAATGAATAGGGCAATAGGGAGCGAGGGTAAGGCTACAGGAGGTGCCCAGAGAGGGTGGGGAGAGAGGATCAGACTGTGCAGAAGAATGCGTCTGAAGGACACAGGCTTTGAAATGTCCCAGTGCATTGGGACAACTGCAAGTGTGAGGTGTGATCAAACTACGTGGTGAGGGTTTAAAATATTTATGATAGTAGAAGATACATTGCCATTAATCCTCCTCCAAGGACTGCCCCTTGCTTGGAATACATTTTTCCTGTGGTTCCCGCCACTTTCTGAAGCAGTTCTGGAAGTCCTCTTTCCTGAGTGTGTTTACAAGATGTGATCAAAACTACACCGGGTGCTGCTTCCCAGGGACAGCCAGCAGGAAGGCAGGCTCGTAAACCCATGACGGCGTGCTCTCCAGAACTTGATTCGCCGCATCTGGAGCTGTGTGATTTCTGACTCTTCCCCAAAGTCAAAATGAGCATGAGAAGGAAATGTCTGGAACCAATAAGAACACGAAAGAACAATTCCAGGACTGCTTTAGAGGGTGGCGAGACCCCTGGGGTTAGTGTGTTTCGGGGAGGGCAGAATTTGGAGGGAGATTCTGGCAATGTGTCTTTTTTTTTTTTTGTACTTGGAACTGAATTCAGGACCTTGTGCTTGCCAGGCAGGCGCTGTGCCACTGAGCTGTAGATCCCTGGCCCTTAATGTGTCTTTTATTGAAATACGTTTTTTAAAAAGTTAAATATTGGCTGTATTTTTGGCCCCACCCTGCAGTTCAGCCTTGATGGCTGGAGGGCCAGGAGGGAGAGGAGGTGGAGGATCAGCCATGGCTCTGGGGGGCCCGAGGGGCCTTGTGACTGTCCCAGCCTTTGGCAGCCACCAAAGGCCGGTGTCTGATGGCAGTAAGATTCTGTGGCTCCAGGGGATCCTTCAGGAATCCTGGCCAGAAAAGGGGAGCCTGTGACTTAGGTGCTGAAGAGAGATGAAAGGGGCCAGAGTGTGACATTGTGAAAGCAACGAAACAGGACAATTGTCCTCCTGTCTCGAAAGACGCGACCTCACAGTCTAGGGCTACGCTGGTGTATGGGCGGCAGAACTAACAAAAGTAAACGAGTCTTCTTAGTGGCACGAGAAGAGAAGTGCGTGGAAAGCAGAAGAAACTCCTACACAGAAGCAAAGGGAAAGCAGCCTAGGAGGCCTTTGGCATCAGAGACCGCAGGCTCAAGGCGCCCAATAGAGCCCCTTGTGGCCACCTGCTGTCATTGCAGGTTGTTGGGTCACCATCGCCCTTTCCCTGGTCACAGTGCCTCTTGCTGATTTCCTGATAATCAGCCCATCCTTCGGGGAGCAGCCGCCCCTGCAGTAGGAAGCAGCCAGAGGCAGGATCTCATCCAGGCTGTGCGTGGCTCTAGCCCACTGGCAGTCAGATGGCAAAGTGTGCAAGGACCACTAGACAGGCCCCTGAAAGTTTCCCTGGAAGCCTCCGTTTATTTTTGGTTTTTTTGGAGACAGGGTCTGGCTGTGTAGCCCAGGCTGGCTTCAGACTCGAGATCCTCTTGCCTCAGCCTCCCAAGTGCCAGGATTATAGGTACGTGCCACCATGCCCAGCACCCTCCATCCTCATTACTGCAAGTGGGACTTGTAATCCAGGGTGAGGCGGGGTGCACATGGGTTCTCTAAGAGCAGAAAGGCAAGGAAGCCCGGACTCTCCCCTTTGCTGGTTTAGAGAACCTGGACTGCTACAGAGACGCACGTCCTCCTCCAGCTATTAAGTAGGACCTGCCCGCAGGTGTATTAAGGTGTTGACATCCTGTGTCCCAGGGCAGCTGGAGGACAATGCTCATCGATATTGGTCCCAAGAGCCCTCTATCTGGTGCTGTCCCCAGGCTGTCACTTTCTACAGCTGCCTGGTCTGCAAAACTTAGGAAGCATCTTCCCGGACATGGGGGGAGCATGACGTCACCACGCCACCTTGTTTCTTCTCCCACCGAAGCCTTCACAGCCCAGAGCGCTGCCCTAATGCAGCCCACACCAGATGAAGGAGAAACGAGGATGCATACATGAGTTTTTCATAAAACTTTCCATGAAGCTAAATCTGCCCCTTAGTGTTCTGCTTTGCAGCACAACATGCACAGAAAAATGTCCAAGCAACGTAGCTCTCACTCAGTAATGTGTCACAGACCCTGCACCTGGGTGAAGAGCTAGGTCATCAGCACGTCCCACAGATTCACCCCACCTTCCCTCTCTGGCTTTGTCCCCAGGGGAACCCCTGCCCTCACCTGGAACACCATCCATTAATGTTGCTTCCTTCCCAACTTTATATAAGTGGAATTACAAAATAAGCGTGGTTTTGACTCTGGTTCCTTTCCCTCCATCTCGCATTTATGGCATTCGCCCATGGTTTTTCTACCAATTGTGTGTGCCGTCTCCTCGCTGTGCAGCCGCATTCCTTGTGCAGTGTCCTACAGTTCCCTCCTTCACTCTGCCGTTGGTGGGGGTCCCGGTTGTCTCCAGTCTGGGGTGGTAAAGAAGAGTACTTCTATGAACATTTGTTCAGTGCTGAGGATTGAACCCAGGCCTCTGCTCTGAGCTACATCCTCCACCCCCGCTTTTGAGATAGGGTCTCACTAAGTTGCCCAGGCTGGGCTCAAACTTGCAGTCCTCCTGCCTCAGCCTCTAGGAGTGCTGGGATTACAGGTGTGTTGTACCGCTACACCTGGCTAACATTTTTATAAAATGTGCAAATGTTCATAGATTTCTGTTTGGCATGTACTTAGGAATTCTATGAAATATCTACATATTTTCAGCTTTGGGCGATGCTGTGAAGCTATTTTCCAAAGTCGCTGAGCCATTTCGCACTCCCACCAGGAATGGGTGGGGCTCTGCTCATTCCACACCCTGCCCACACTGGGGCGGCTCCTCTTTCATGTTCGCCATCGTCGCCGAAGGCAATGTGTCTTTTCTTTTTCTTTGTGAGAGTGCGTGTAAGCATGTGCATGCTGGGATTGAACCTAGGGCTCCTGCATGCTAAGCACACACTACGTCAGTGCGCAACACCCCTCGCTGGAGATAATGATTTTTATTCCTTTTATGGCGAAATATGATTTTTCCCAAATATAGCAGCTCAAGGCCCTGGGTTCAATCCCCAGCACTTCTAGGTGTTAGTTTTGTCATACTGTCCTTTGAGAGAAATATCAAAGTTGGCTTCCAAATGAGTTTTAGCTTCTCACATATATTTTTAAAGGGTTTTCATCAGTATTTGAAAGAAGGGGCTGAATTTTTAACCTGTCCTATCATCCTGTTCCAACACCTTTTGTTTTATAACAACTAGTACCCTAAAACTTTGTGACCAAAAGCAGCCATTATTTTCTTCTGTCTGGTCGGCTCAGGGCAGGACTCAACAGGGTGCCTCTTCTCCTCCCTGGGCTACCCTGAATGCTCCCTGACCAGGGGCATTCAGCTGGAGCCAGAGCTGGTCTAGAGGGTCAGGCTTTATCACCTCATTTACACCTGGTGACTTGAGGGAAATGGCTGCAAGGGGGCCTTTGCAGATTATCGTGGGAACGCTGACGCACGACCTCTGCTCGAGGTGATCTCAGGTGTCACTTCGGTTCCCGAAGACATGTGTCCCACGGTAACCAAATGGAAGTGCTTCTGACTGAGTCTCAGATCCACATGGAAAATTTCCACCACATGTAGGTGGTGAAGGCTGCCTCAAACCCCAAGGGAGAGGGGCTGGACCATGCTCCTCTTGTAGGCAAATAGCAAGGGCACGTCAGAAAACAGCATGTGCGATGGCTGTGAGGCTGCGACTTTCTCTAGAAAATACAATTTTCTGTGCTCCAGTATCAGCTCCAGCCCTAACAAAGTCAGTTTGGCCCAGATGGACTGGAGGAGCACTGAGGTCACTGCTTTTCACTGCATTTTCTTTCTTTCTTTTCCCCTTTAGGCAACTAAACTCACAAGGACCTCCTGCTGTGTATTTCCCAGTCCCTTCCCACGTATCTTCAAACTCTGATCCCCGGGAGATGGCCAGATTACTGGGACACCCAGACCACACCGCATCAGCCCCAGGAGGGTCTTGGCTAATCCGAGATGTGCTTTACATATGAGGAAGTTGAGGCCTAGAGAAGGGACTTTCCCGTGATCCTACTTCAAGTAACCAAGTTCTGGCTGGCGCAGCATAAAACATATGGTCTAGTGCTCCTCCAAGAACGACCGTTTCTGACTGCCTGGAATTCAGCTGCTTGTTTCTGTTTCCCATTCGTTACCTCACCATTTCAGTGACCTCGGGCCTCTTAGTCAAGGAGTGAAACCAAGACAGGCAGAGATGGACGGGGCCTTGGGGCTAGGACGAAGCAGCTGGTAGAGGGTCAACTCGCCCTCCAACCACACCGCCTACTGCTTCTTTCTGATCGTGAAGTCCAACAGGTCTCTGAACTCTAACACTAAAAGCAGCCTATAGCCTAGCTCTGAAATTTTTCGGCATCTTGGCATAGTGAGTGTAGCTGACAATGACTGAAGCCAGGTGGAGGAGAAATCGAGCGGACACTGGCCAAGAGGCTGTCTGTGGCGGAGCTCCAGAAGTAGCAGCTCCGTGACCTCCAAACAGGAGGATGTTCACTCAGGCCCAGGTGGGGACCCCAAACTGGGCCACCAGACGTCCCACCCCGTCAGCAGCTGGATCTTGAGAAGAACAACAGGGCTGGAGTGAAAGTAGGGGCTGGCGCCTTGCCCTGGGGTCTGAATAGTTAACCATGTAGAGAGCCACCTGCTAAGCCACCTAAAGGAACTTCCTTTAATTCATGAGCTCATTGCTTTCAGCCCGCAAGAGAGCGGGTCTGCAAATCCGTAGGAGCTGGGCATGCGGCACGGGGACTCTGGGTTAGGAGGGCTGGCCGTCGTTCACGGGACAGCCTGCACCCTCCTGCACAGAAGTGGCCGTGGCTTGTTGCTTCTGGATCTCCGTAAGTGTTTCAAGGCCTACTGGTCCCGTCTCCAGGCACTATTGTGGTCAAGGCACTCAGTCTTTCCATGTGTCCTCTTCTCTAGAGCACAGAGAGACCACGCCAGCAAATTCTAGCTCCCGCTGTGCCCAGGTTCAGGACCAATACACCCTCCCCAGCCACCCACGTGAGCCGTGGAGGGCCCCCTGCTCCTTTTTGCTAGGATCCCTCTCTGCGGACCTTGTGTTCCTTCCTGCCAATCAAAGACAGGGCCAATTTCTTTTCCTCATGTTCCTCTTCTGGAGAGGAAGAGAAAAATAAATAGAAGGAAGTTTTGTAAAAGGAAGAAAAATCATCACACTGGAAGAAACATCATCAGTTTATGCTGTCATTTCCCAATCTGTGGTTAGGCAGAGCCCATGCCTGGCCCCTGTCCACACAGCCAGCTGCTGGCTGCGGCTGCGGCGCTCGGGGTGAACGCGTAAGCACAGCTGCCACACTGGCACACAGCCAGGGCGCCGGGCAACATCCGTGTTCCTCTGCAGGCTCCGAGAGCTTTCTGTCACAGCTGCTTTGGGGCCATGCGTGTGACAAGTGTGTCTGTGGACTGTGTCCTTACTGCCAGCCGCTATTCCAAGGGACTACCATGGTTAACTCTTGCTCCACAACTCTGTGAAGTAGGTGTTATTATTTCCATTTTACAGATAAGGAAACTAAGGCACAGAAGAATTAGAACTTCCCCAAGACCCTCAGCACTAGAGGGTCTCTTGGGCCCATACTCCTGGTCCTACCCAGGACTGTCTCCAAAGAGAGGATGGCCTTGAGGGGGTACCTGCCCTCCACTGCGGCCAATAGCCAGTCTATAGGCATCAGTCAACCAACTCTGTGGCTCAGAGGCCTGGGTACTTGGATGCCATATTAGGTCCACCCTGTCCCCACCATTCCTGTCACAGAGCTGCCTTTCTCTCCGCCATGTTGACCACTAGGGAAATGAGCTGCAGGTATGGGTACAGCGGTTGGTTTCCTCTGGAACTCATCTTGTTCCCAGAAACTCATCTTGCTGCCATCAAACAAACCCATGGCATGACTGCATTCCCCTCTGCGACTCCAAGTATTGAGGTTGATGCTTCCCGGACCCCTGGTTGACTTCCCAGAGGCCCCAAGAGATCTGCAGGCCAGGAGGATGAAGAAAGCCCTTGCAGACAAGTCATGTCTGCCTTCCTCTGCCACTTCCCAGGGATACAAAGCTGGAGTTCATTTGCATTCATTCCCCAACTTGGCTTGACTCAGAGTCCAAGACTCCATGGTATGCTAATTTATGCAAACTAAATGCAAATGAACACAGAAAACCTAGTGTTGGGGGATTTACTGGAAATCAGAGGATCCCCTGATGGGAAGACTTGCAGAAATTTTGGAATCACCTTCACAAAAGTTTAAACGTGGCTTTCAAGCAGAGGTGCAGTGGCAGTGGTGCATACCTGTAATCCCAGCACTTGGGAGGCTGAGGCAGGAGGATGGATTGCAGTGAGTTCAAGACTCTGTCTCAAAAAACAAAAGGAAAATAAAACTTAAAAAAAGAAGAGTGACTTTCAGTTGGGGATGGAGGGTGCAGCTGGAAGTCATCAGAGGAAGTCATGGGAGGCATGCAGTCTGGGTTCCACATCCACGCTAAGCCACCTAACTGAAAGCAGAGGAAGAAAAAGTATCAGCCACCACGCCTTCCCCCCTCCTGGTTCTGAGCTCTGGTTCAGCTTCAAGTCCTGTCAAAACAACCCAGCGGGGCGTGCTGCCCCATGCAGAGCACCAGCAGTGCTTCCTTTTTGGAAACAGGCGTTTTATTTACATCCGACTTCCCAGCACACTCGGCATTCCTCCTCCCCCACCCACCTCCCCCACTGCACTTTCCCCTCCTCAGGCGTGGCTGCTCTAATGCACAGAATGTTCTGGAACCGGGTCAGGAGGACTAGGCGGCCTGGATGTCCTCACACAGGAGACCTCAGAGGACAGCTCAAGGGCAGATCTGAGGCTGAAGGGTTAGGACAGGCACCACACTTCCTGAAACAGGGGAAAAAAGGTCAGAGACTTAAAGGGGCCCCCGAAGTCACAGCCTGTTCTTCTGACCCCAAACAAGGTGTACTGAGTAGCCCCCAATAGAACGAAGCTGACCTTCCTGATCTCAAGACTATTTCCAACCGTGGACTATCTTTTACTTAG
The DNA here is from genome assembly GCF_000276665.1 of Chinchilla lanigera. Lineage (NCBI taxonomy): Eukaryota > Metazoa > Chordata > Mammalia > Rodentia > Chinchillidae > Chinchilla > Chinchilla lanigera. The sequence continues at coordinate 4,861,057 of NW_004955406.1, read as the reverse complement.
ATTAAAACAAATGCTTGGAGCTGCTGTGGAAGTCATTTTACCCTGGGTTTTCCTCCAGGTAAGCAGGGAACAGCTGCTCTTGGCTGTCAAGCTAGCACTCAGCAAACCCTTAACACCCACTTGGGAAAGACCTTCACCCCCCAGGACTTAGGGGCCACCTCATGGCTTCCAAGAGACCATCCGAACTTCCCAGGTGCTGTGCGCCCACCTGTGCTCCCTTGACTGGAAAGAAAGGTTGTCCACAGCAGGTCAGTATTTGGGGAATACTTTGTCCACAGGAAGGGAAGGTGCTCGGCTGTATATTTAAATGGGAGGGCATGCTGTGTGTGGAGGTGTTATAAGGTTGTCTCCTTTCAAGTTCACAACAGTCCCATTAGATGTGTGTCATTCTTATTGTACAAAGGAAGAAACTAAGGCTAAGAGAGTTAAAGTCCTTTGCTCAAAGTTACACAGCTGCCACTCTACCAAACACAAGCTAAGTTAACCAGTAGTTTAGCATGATAGAGTCAGCTAACCTCATTTCTTTTTTGCACTGAGGACTGAACCCAGGAAGCACTGAGCTACACTCCCAG
>NW_004955406.1:4842961-4860230 GCF_000276665.1 Chinchilla lanigera | reverse complement strand
CTTGAACTCACAACAATCCTCCTGCCTCAGCCTCCCGAGTTCTGGGATTATATGCGTGAGCCACCACGCCCAACTTCAATCTGATTTTTAGAAGAGGAAGCAGCACAAAATTATTGGTGGAAAGGGAGCAGAAATGAGTAAAGACTTGTAAAATTTTCTATGGAGATAGGAAATCCTCCAGGAATAATTTTTTGAGGTTGGGAAGACCTCTGCTTTTCCCCTCAAACATTTCCACAGAGGGTTAATGCTAGAGAATTAGCTCTTGGTCCAAACACTTTGCCCTCATGCCTGAAATGCTGAGCCTGCTGGGAGCAGAACCTTAGAATGGCTCCTAAACTCACCAGGAGAAGGTGAAATGCAGATTCCTGGGTCTGGCTGCAGACTCCAAGTCACTCTGCCAGGGGCGGAGCTCGGCAATCTGTGTCCCCCCACTCCCACATTTGGGATATGGAGAAAAAGGAAGAGGGCAAGTCGGGCAGAGAACAAGAGGGGCCCTTCCTTGTGTGGGGCTGCAAACGCTGGAATACTGAGGAGCCTCAAATCAATACTCCTCTCAGCCAGGTGTGGTCCCAGCTACTCAGAGGCTGAGGCAGGAGAATCACATGAACCCAGGAGTTTGAGGCCAGCCTGGGTAACATATGGAGACGTGAATGAGAGAGAGAGAGAGAGAGAGAGAGAGAGAGAGACCCAGAGACAGAGAGACACAGAGAGAGACACAGAGAGAAAGAGAGGGAGAGGGAAGGAGAGAGAGGGAGGGAGAGAGAGAGTGAGAGCAAACTGTTCTTTAGAGGAGCAATGAAAGGGGACATTGCACATGTGGGATTCAGATTTTTTCCAGACCTATTTTTACACCCGTGAAGAGTGTTCAGAAGCCTGTCGCAGTTCAGAACGTGGCAACATGTCGGTCACTTTCCTGCCTCAGTGCAAGAGCCTTGACTGCGGCTCCCTCACAGTCTGTGAGCCCAGTCAGGAAGAGCAGAACATTGTGTGGCCACGAGGAGCCAAGCAGCTCTTGGCAAGGCATTTTTGCATATTTTTGTACAGAAATAAGCTCTGCAGAGCCCTGCTTGGGGACAGTAGTAACTGCTGCTGTTTGTCCAACACTCAGGTTGTACAGGTTTATGAAGCCATGGCTGCAGGAAATCACCCAGGGGAAAAGGAAGGGAACACCCTCGCCTTGAGGGACGTTGTGGGGAGGCCGGGTCTGAGGCGAGCAGTCTGGCGGAGGCAGGCCTTCCAGGGGCCAGGGTAGGCTGGGCCTGGTGGGCAGGTGGACACTGGGCTGTCCCATGGCTGGCCAAGGACGGGTCTGTGGCCTGGACAGGGAAAAGGAAGGGAGGACGTCAGCTGGGACACAGAGGGACCCTGATGGCAGAATGGGGTGGGCACCCCTGCCTGCTCCTCCCATCTCCCCTGGCTGTGCCAGAGCTGCCTCCAACCTTCTGGTCCACCCCACCCAGAGATTCCCCCCAGGAGACTGGTGCTCCCCCAGGGCCCTGGGCCAGGAGGGTCGGTAAGTAGGTCTGATGATCTATGGAGAGGGGATTTGTGTTTTAAAGATGATTAAAATTGCACAGTGAATATTCAAGGATGAATTTAATAGGAGAAAGTGACTTTGGATGGGGCAGTAACCACCATTGTTGGGCTCTATGGGTGTTGGCCTCGCACCGTGCAGAGGACCTCAATATACGAAGGGCCTGACCCGCAGGCCTTGTAGACGAGGACTTTGATGTGATGGCTCCACTGAGGAGCTGTACCTGGGGAGCCACTCCACCAAAGACCAGGCAGTCACCTCAACAGACTCTGTGACTTTGACCTCTGTAAAGCCAAGAGCAGCCAGGTTGGGGCTTTCAAGGTTCACCGGCTGGCCACCAGGGCTGGGTCTGTTCCCGCTGCCTTCCCACAACCGACTGCTGCAGAGGAAGTTAGCACTGCGTACTCACCGCGTTTCGGCTGTGTGCGCATGCGTATCGTCGGCGTGCGCGCTATACTGCCTTTATCCTTAGGGGACTTGCCACCCCGGTCCCAAGGGGTGATAGAACTGCTATTGTGTAAACCTGTGTTGGACTCATTTTAACTGGAGGTGATGGGGACAAATCGTTTTGCCCTCGTACAGCAGAACTTCCAAAATCCAAGACCAGCCTGCCTGACCAGTTCAACCCATGTCCACGTCACTGGGGATGTAGCCCTTACTCCCAGGGTCCTGAGCGCCCATCGGCGTCTTCTTCCCTGGGCACATCCCATGGGGAAGACCCACCCAGAGGATGGTGGAGGTTGCACTCCTCAGCTTCCCCAGAGGCAAGCTCCTTTCTAATATCTTTACTTTTTAACTCTGTCCTTACAATTCTGCAAGTTATAAACAGCTAAACCATGCTGCAAACTTGTCTGACAAAAAAAGGGTCTTAGTGCTGCAATCAAATTAAACTTATGCAACGGTTAATAAGACTTGCAAAACCACACAAGGAGCAAAGTCATCACTTTGCATTTGCTTCCTGGTAATTAATCACAGTGGAGGAAGATGAGATCAATCACTGCTTTCCCAGCAACTGCTCTGCCTAAGCCTCCAGCTTAGGAAAGGCTTCTTGCAGTCCTGGGTATTAGCAGGGGCACTCAGCTTTGTTCGGGCTGGGCAGTGTCCAGCTGCTCTGTCATCTTGCAGAGGACTGTCCCACTGGTGGGTAGCATTTGGGACTGCTTGTGCCAAGCCCTCCTTTTCTCTGCATCCAGGTATCCAAGATGTAGGTCTGCATCTCGCTGTGATCCAGTACTATACTTCCGCCAAGACTCAATCTTGTAAAAGTGACAGGAAGCCCAGAGGCCCTAGGATTCCTCCCAGGGACGAGGAATCCAAACCAGGGCTCTGGCCAAAGGCATTCATTGTTCTTCCTGCTTCTCTGCTCCCAGTCTCCTCCAGACTCACCCAGACCTTTTCAGTGAATCTCACTGCTCGTTAAAACAACCTGGCAGTCTTGGTTTCTTGCTCCTGAAAGTGTTTCTCTGCTTGCTTGGTAACACGTCCTACAGTGCCTCCCCTTCCCTTTCTCACTAGCAGAACCCCGAGTTTCCATTTGTCCATACATCTGCCCAGCACAAGTAGGTGCATCAGGACTGATCGGTCCTATCTGTCTCCCTGCCTAGCCCAGTTATACCTTGGTTCACAACTGCTTTGGAACTCATTGAATTGGGTACTTGACACATTTTGACCAGAAAATTTTGTCTCCACACTCATCCTTCATTGGGTAATCAATGTGCAAGCTAGATAAATCTTGGCTTCCATTACTTCTGACTCCTGGCTCACTACCCTTTCTAGCCAAAACAATTTGTTTGGTACTTGTAGTTTTGGGTACTTGTCACGCCTCCTGGAACCAATTAACAGTGAGTACTGAGGTACCACTGGAGCTGGCCAATGACCCAACTCTGGCCAAACAGACCTGAGAGGAAGTTGTTGGAAGCTTCTGGAAAGATTCTTCTCATGGACTTTGCCCTGGCCCCTTTTCTTCCTGCTTGAGAAACCACCACATGCGAAGGGGAGCTTGGAGCCACTTCCAGTCAAGAAACACAGGGTGCTGGGTGTCTGAGGGTTTCGGCTCTCCCTCTGCAAGCCCCTGCCCTGCACTTTTTCACTCTTCATCTCCTAAAGGAAAAGAAACGTGAGGGAACACTTCCCTGAGGTCCAGCTTTTGGCGTGCCTGGGCCACACTGTGTCTTTTCAGGCAACTCCCTCGGGGCGCCCAGGCACAGTGCCTCCTCCGCTTTCATCTGGCCCTGATCAAAAGGTGCATCCCCTCAGCCAGCCTCGGGCACATGCTCAGCAGCCTGTCCCACGGTCCTGTGAGAAGAGCAGTGAGTCTTGGGAACTCACTGGAGAGCCCAGCTGTGCTACTCTCATCCCACTGCTTCAAACAGTGCCTCTGGGATATGTGGGAAACACTCCTTTCTACCTTCAAGTCTGTCTTCCTCACTCCGGGCCTGTGTTCCCAGAGGCCGGCACACCCTGGGGTCTCAGCCAGTGTTAATGGAGTGAATGAGTGAATGAATGAATAAATGAATGAACATGTAACAAAAGGTGCCAAGAGCAGAGGCTGCTGGGTGGAGGAGGCGGCAGTGAGTCACTGGGCTCTCCACACCTCCAGGGCAAAGGTACAAAAACCATTGTCTTAGACAGCAGCCCAGGTGCCACAAGGCGGCTTTAGTCACCCTGGCTTTGGCCTTCACACCGGGCATGCCCCAACACGAGCCCTGTCTGCCCTCGGACCCAAGTCCTCGGCCAGAAGAAAGATATCCAGGAGACTCCTCACCCCTTCACCCTGTGAGGTCACAGTGACAGGTCACCCTGAATCTGCCAGCACCTCGACCTTGGGCTTCCTGGCCTTTAGAGCTATGAAAAATAAATTTCTGTTCTTTATAAGCTCCCAGCCTATGGCAGTTTGTTGTAGCAGCCCAAAGAGAGAAAGATACTAAAAAAAAAAAAAAAGAGAGAGAGAGAGAGAGTAAGATACTGTGTATGAAGTGCCGGCATCTTTAACACAGAGATGTCACTTAGGCCAATCAGCAATGTGGGGGGCATATTCTCCTGTGCCAAGTTATGCTGATGAGGAAACTACCACGAAGTGAAGAGGCTCTTAAAGACCATGCAGCATCTCAGTAGCAGAGAGCTGGAGTTGGTTCCATTTGGTTCTTTTTGCTCTAAAGCTGTATTTGTTGCATCAGCCATAAAAACCCCAACAGATCTGGGGCCTGGAGGAGGGAACCCTGACACCCCCGAGACAGGAAAAGGCCTCCCAGGTCACAGACTCCAGCTGAGTCTGTGCCTCGGCACCCGGGCACATCTCACCTTTCGGAAAGCCCTTTTTCCTTTGTAAGATCCAGATCATCACACAGGCGCAAGAGCGCCGTGAGCGCTGAATGGTGTATGTGGGCGAGATGTCCCCAGTGCAGTCCAGGGATGAAGTGGAAAGACGATGCCCTGTTACACTTCTTACCTGGAACTGTTCACATGACTGGCTGGACGTTGAGCCTGCACCTTCCCTTTCATATCTCTTTGTTTATTTTGGTGACTTGTATTTGGGTGGTTGTTGGGAAATGGTAATGACGGTTAATTGAATGCTGAAGTTGTCTTTCTCAACATTTGGTCACGGAATAGATTGTGTTCTCACCTCCTGAGATGCAAATGAGACACGCAGATATTTCAGCACCACCCAGACATGCTGATTCAGAATTGCTGGGTCGGCCCCGCAACAGTATGATAATCAGTAACCTGCCAGGTAAGGCGGTGCACCCTCAAAACACTGTGCTGTTTCACATGAAAAATCCCGTTTAATTCCCTGAAGGCCTGAGGAGGTGGGAATTAATATCTCTGATTTACATATGAGAAACGTGGGTTGGAGAAGCCAGCGGCTGGCCCCGGGTCTTCAAGGGAACCCCAGGTCTGTGCACCCCTCCACCCCTGCTGACCCTTCCCTCACTACTGCAAATCTCCCGGAAGTGGCACAGTTTTGCTCCCAGAGGACAGGCAGCCCTTGTGAAGCAGGAGTCACTGGAGGCGCAGGAGTGTCCTGGGCGGATGGATGAAACACCTATTTTTACTTGGTTTGCAAGACCATCGGGACTTACATCATTATGCAAATGGGAAAACAGTGAGCACCGGGACTGGCCCGTTGTTGAGAGGGAGCTAAGAAGGAATGACTACCAGTTTGCAAATGTTCCTGAGGTGCCTGTCACCTGCCACACACGAGTTTCGGAGCACTGAGACTTGGCGTGGTGAATAAGGATGACGACGCGATCCACTGAGTTCCTACAATCGCGAAGCTTTTGCAAGGTCTTCCCCACCCAGAGCTCTCGCACCTTTGGGGGAGAATAGGGTGGGTGCTGGGGTTGGAACCCAGGGTCTCGCGCATGCACGAGCCCTACACTCCCGGCCTTACTGTGCCCCTAACAGAGGAGAACTTCGAGGCCTAGAGAGTCTTTGCGCGAAAGTTCAAAGCCAGGGACCGGGTCTGGCTGGCCTCTCAGGATACCTCTCCCATGTCGCTAACCTGCACGGAGCTAGAAGGCCTCAAAGCCAGGCAACTCTGGCCCTAGCCTGGGGTCCGCGTCCGTGCCCTCTTCTCTTCGTGGCACCCTGCCCGGGTGAGAACCCCGTTGGATCCACCGGCCTCGGGGTGGGTTCCTGAGCCCGTGGGTGTGCGCGGGGTCCTCGGAGCCGGCCGAGCTCGGGGTAGGCAAGCTGGCGGCCGCGCGGTGGCGCTGTGAGCCAGGCGACTCGTGTACCTTCGGGACCCTCCGAGAAGCGAGGAGCCAGGCCCTGGACCCACAAGGACCCCGCAGCCCCACCCCGAGAAGCCTGACTGCGAGGCCTTGGCCCGCGGCTGCCGAGGGCGCCCTCTCTCCTCTGCGCTCCACTCGCGCCTCGAGGCGACCTGGGACTGCCGGCTGCAGGGACGGCGCACCTCCGCCTGCTCTGCCCCCTGGCTCCTCCCAGCTCGGCCAGCTGGTCCCAGCCCCCTCGCGGCTCGCAGCCCGCTCGTAATTTGCGGGCTTTAAGCATTATGCAACCAAACAGCAAAAATGACCTCTTTGCTATAAGGCATGTTCTTCCTTGAAAACTCAGTCAACAGATTTCCTGTTTTTTACCAAAAGTAAATTATAAATAGGAGAAAGAGCCGCTGTGCCTTCAGTGACTGCTTTCACAGTCTTTTCCCATCACTCAAGAAAACCGTGCGTACGGGGGTGAGCTTGTGTGCGCCTGCGTGCCCGTGGAAAGGTGGAATTCACATTCACAGCCTCACTTTTCCCGTCTATGAAATGGTAGTAACAGCCAACATGGGGAAATTAAGCACCTTCGAGGCGTGATTGGAAACTGCGGTGTTCAAATTTTTTTAAATGTAACATTAATTACATTAATGTTAATGTGTTGCCACTAATCCACCCTCAAAATACTCCATCTCACTCAAACACGCTTCTCCCGTCTTTCTCTCCCCTTTCTGGAGCAGTTCTGAATGTCCTCTTTCATGGGTGTCTTTAGTTGCGCTGTTGTGGCTGTCTCCGTGTCCTGAATGGATTAAAAATGTTTGTCTTTCGTGGTCCTTTTCTTTGGGCAAGAGTCGGAAACCCCCCAGCCCCAGAGCTGATGAATAAGGTGGCCGAGGACACACTGATGTTTTCAGGAGGCTGCCTTTCCCCTGGCTGGGACTGGCCTGCAGCAGTCACTGTGTTTTTTACCACACCTGCTAAAGACGTTCACGAAACAGGACTTCCAGAATGGCTTCAAAAGGTGGCAAGAATGGTGGGAAAACTGTGCTAGAAGCAAGGGAAGGTGGATTTTGAGGGGGGGGGGGTTAATGGCAATGTGTCCTTTACTATAATAACAATTTTTTAAAAAATTTTTAACATTCACTGTATGTTTTGATCATCCACCATGTATTTTGATTACCCTGCGTATAAACCATTCAGAATATTACCTTGACGCATAGTACTTAGTAACTGTTAATATTATTATTATTTCCACCTTATTTGTGGGATCTGGCATTGTGGGACTTCTGACTCTTCCCCAAAGTCAAAATGATCATGAAAGGTGAACGTTTTGAATAGACTCAGGACATCAAGGACGCCAGGACAGGGCAACAAAAGACACTCAGGAAAGAGGACTGAAGCAGAAGTGCTTCAGAAAGGGCTAGGAACAAGGGGAGAGGGGCTGGGGATTTAGCTCAGCGGCACAGCGCCTGCCTGGCAAGTGCGAGGTCATGAGTTTGATTCCTGGTACTGGAGGAAAACCAAAAAAAAACAAAGAACGACGGGAGAAGCGTGTTTGAGCGAGATGGCGTATTTTGAGCGTTGATGAAGGGCAATGTGTCTTTTTCTGTAACACAGTTTAAAAATTTGAACATTCATCTTGCTGTTCCATCACACCTTGTGGAGCTGCTAGTGCAGGTGCTGAGGGGTCCCCAGGGTTCTGCCCGCTTAGGCCAGGGAGCTGTCTGCAGCAGGGAGGGATGATACTCCGCAGCCTGTTTGTTTCCTCTGAGATGCCAAAGGCTGTGCGCTCTGGCAAAGGCCGCTTAGGCAGAGGAGAGCCTGGCTCTGGAACCCCGCCTTGACCCTGAATGACAGCGTAGAACTTTTGCTTGTGCTGTGCACAGCCTGTGACGAGACTGTAGACACCTGTGCCTGCAGTTCTTTGGGGATTTCCTTCCCAGCTCTCTTGCCTTTTGCATCTCTAGAAGTAAGGTTTTCTTCATCATCGCTCAGTCTTGCACTGCTCCGGACTTGGCAAGCAGCTTTGCTCTGGAACCTTTAATCAACTTGAGTCTCAATCAGGTCTCTTTTTTTTTTTTTTTAATCTTTTTGAGACAGGATCTCGCTATGCAGTTCGGGCTGGCCTTGAGATCACTTTGTAGCTCAGGATGGTCTAGAAATCTCAATGGTCTTCCTGCCTCAGCCTCCCAAGTACTGGGATTACAGGCGTGTGCCACCATGCCCGGCTCAATCAGGTCTTTAAAGAAGCTGCCATCGAACACAATGGCTTCCCTGACAGGCCCCTGTCAAAGCTGGGTACGGTGCACCTGATACCATTAAAAAGCTAACCACATATGCAAATGAGCGTGGGAGGCGAGCGGCAGGCCGGGCAGAAAGTGCTTCTGGTTCCCGCGGAGGGAGGCAGCCTGGGGTGCGGGATGGGTGGCGCTGTCCCTGAAAAGGATGCAGTTTGACAAAGTGGAGGAGGGTGTGGTTTTAGGCCACAAGCGACCCTTTCCTGGTTCAGGTCCTCGCTTGAGTCACTCCAGAGTTCCCCTGCCGGCAGCTGGGAACATTCCAGCCAGTGGCATTTCTCAGGAAACAAGCCGAGTTACTGGAAAACATCACCCCCAGAGCAAACCCTCGGCGTCCTCCTGGACGCCCGCCCCGCCCGCAGCTGGAATGAACGGGAGGGGCTGGCTTCCGCGCGGGATCCCGGTGGCATCTGCTCTCTCGGGGAGGACACGGCCAGAGAGTGAGCCGAGCCCCGGGGAAGATCGAGGGCTGCAGTCTTTCCTGCGGGGCGTCCTAACCCAGGCTCGCCCGCTGGCAGGGGCAGGAGCCGGAAGTGCTCCCTGTGGTCCGCGCCTCCCTCTGCGGCTGGAGAAGGAATTTAAACCTCCACTGGGATCATGGAGCTGTTTGCAAGAGGCCTCGGCTGTCTTGGGAGTACTCTCAGTTTACTATCTTTTGTTTTTTATAATGCTTTTTCTTCGAAATTAGTGTTTTTTTCCAAAAAACTAGTAATGTTGGAATCCTTGCGTAAGAAATGAGGAAGCTATCATCCTTGGCTGGTTCGGAATTTTAACCATGCAATACAAACGCGTAATTGCTGGCCCTGAATCCTAAAAATTGGACCCTCTATTACCCTCATTTTACAAATTAGAAAACTAAATCCAGGAAAAACTAAGTAAATTACCCAAGTCTACATAGATAGCCAAGGGCCCAGAATACTACCTATAGGAGCTTATGAAAATATTTTAAGGTCTTTTAAGATCAGAAGAAAAAAAAGAATTTTAGATCAAAAGAAACTGTTTTAAACCCTAATATATTTGTCTTTCTACCAACACAGCGATATAAATGTTAATATTTTAGAAGCAGGCACTGGAAGGAGAAAGCAAGTAACTGTGGGTATTGGGTGCCCAGCACCCCCGTGGAGGCTGACTCCAGTGCTACCCCGCCCAGCCTCTCCCCAGGAGCCAGACCTCTAACACCGGGCAGGGTTTAATAAAGGGCTGGGGCCTGGTGGATCATATGAGGCTTCATGAAGGGGCTGGGACTGGAGGAGAGAGAGGATTAGCACAGAAAGAAAGATGCTGGGCATCAGAGCACACATCTCTAATCCCAGCACTCTAGGAGGCTGAGGCAGTAGGATCCCAAATTTGAGCCAGCTTGGGCAATTTAGCAAGACCTTGTCTCAAAATAAAATAAAATAATAAAATAAACAATAAAAGGACTGGGGATGTAGCTCAGTATGAAGGCCTTGGGCTCAGTCATGGGGGGTGCGGGGACAGGAAAGAAGAAGAGAGATGAGAAAGTGGAAACAATCTGAGGTATGAGGGATTTGATGTAGGGGGAAGGATTGGTAAAATTCTGTTTCAAAACTACTGTTGAAGTTGATTCTTTGACATTTCACAGCAAAGACCCACATTTAACTATTGCTTTTGTTTTGCTTCCATGAGCACTAATTAAGACCCAATTATTACTTAAACTCACAAGTAATTATCTTACATCATAGAAAGGGAAATAGGACTTTTGTTTATTGGTCTTTCCTGTTAGTGATTAACTAATATCCATTCTCTAGCACTTACTGCCCACCAGTAATAAGCAAATTGTCCAAAAAGATCTCACTTCCTTATTTTCACATCAAAACCATATACCACACATTTCTGTTTCCATGGAGCCGATACATGGTTTACAAACAGAATTCCTGGGAACTGAGGCTTGAAAAAGCTCAAGAGACAAGGGACAAAGAAGGACCCTCAGAAAAGAAGTGAATTTATAGTTTTTTGCCATGAAAACTTCAAGAATAGTAAACAACTCATGGGACTCATCTATTTATTCTCTGCCTACCTAGGAATGCTCTGCGTGGCTTACACAACAACCTAAGATGCAGCAGGATTTTATTTTTTTTTTAAAGCAGGGGAAAAAAAGTAAAGCAAAAAATGAAAAGAATGAGAAATGATAGGAAAAACCAGACATCCCCAGGGCACGACTGAGGCCCTGGGGCGGAAGTCAGAGCACCAGCACCCTCCCTCGGCAGAACGAGGTGACAGCAAGCAGGTAGGTCCCTGAGCTGCTCTGTGGATGCTTCCAGAGAGTTCGTGGGAGTCTCTGGGAGGAAGTGTTTGGCTCCGCCTTCTGCTGGGGGCCGCAGGGGCACCTTGGGCTCTGTCCTGCCACTCAATGCCATGCTAGAGCCCGAGGAAAAGCTGAGGCTTGCAAGGTCTTCCGCAGGATGGAAAGGTGGTGGAAAGAAGCTGCATACACCAGAAGCCGTCTTGGCCATCCACAGTTTCATATGAGGAACAGAGATAATGCCTGAGAGCAGGGCACTTTTCTAACACATTCCACGTTCCTTATCTCACTTAACCCTCAAAGCAGTGGAGCACTGTAGGGATCACTGGTCCCAGTATGGGAGGAGGAGCCTGAAACTCCGAGGGTGCAGCTACTCCTCCTACCCTCCCCCAGCGCACACTCCTTTCTTGATACTCAGCCCCCACGCCTGCACCCTTGCGAGGAAATTCCTTCCTAGGGGTCCTCAGGGTCTTCCTCTGCTCCTGCTTCTGCCTGTCTCACTCCAGAGTGTGCAATAGTAGATTAGATCCGGGGCAAACTGGCCAACCAACATGGGGGAATGAGTCCAAGGTCATACACGCAGAGGACCTGCACAGAACTCAGGACCCAAAATGACCCCAAGACTCCGGAGCACTGGGTGAGGAACCAATCAGAAAGCGGTATTTTCAATCCTTCCTTTGAATCAGGTGCCCTTTGTAGGACCAATCCGAACAGTGCTACTTTTTAATCCTCCGGTTTATATCTGGCAGGAAGCCATGGGCGTCTGCAGGGAGCAGTCCACATCTGGTTCCAGGTCAAGTGAGGTTTTGCCAGGACAACTGTCCTAATGCCTTCTTTGCACTGCGAGAAGCCAATTCAGGATTTTTTTTTTTTTGGTACTGGGAATCGAACTCAGGACCTTGCCAGACAGGCGCTGTGCTGCTGAGCTAAATCCCTAGCCCAATCCAGGAATTTAAATACAGAAGACCCCCTTTCCATGTCCTCGGGCTGCTGTGAGTCTCCTCACCCCCACTCTTACTCTGTAGCTTGCACTTCTCCACCTTCACTAAACGTGCACTTTCACTGCCTCTTCCTGTATCTTGTCTGGTAACAGGTGAACACTGGGTAGATGCCCCATGCCTGCACTGTGACAGCTGCACTCCTGGTCCCAAAACTATGCACAGCCTTGAAGGAAAGCAAAGCCCTGGTGCTTTCTAATGTTTAACTTATTTTCCAAAAATTGAGATCGCAGCTGGACATGGGGGCACACACCTGTCATCCCAGCGCTCAGGAGGCTGAGGCAGGAGGATCACAATGAGTTCAAGACCAGTCTGGGCTACATAGTGAGTTCAAGGCCAACTTGGACTATAGAGTGAGAGCCTGTCTCAAAAAACCAGAAACAAAAAAAGTGAGATGACCCTCCCCACCTCAATTATTCTAAACTAATGAGATGATCTAAAAGAATGTGTTGAGTCTTCTGCATTCAAAGTTTAGCCCCCAGGCCAACAGCTTCCAGTCCCCTAGTAACCATGGGAACACAGAATCTCCATCCTAGTCCTCCAGGCCAGGATCTACAGTGAGGCAAAATCTCCCGGGCTTCTGCGGCACAGCCAGCGCCCTGGAGAAGCCAAGCCCGGCACTGGATGCCTCTTCCTAGGTAGGGACTTTCCCAGCTGGGCTTTGGCCCCGTGATACTTCCAGTCCCTAAGGCTGCCCTGAGGGCAGTCAGCCCAGTGCGGGGGCTCCCTGAGGCCGGGGCATGCCGGGAGGGCACAACCTGAGGCTTCCAGGCCGGGCGTGGGCGGGAGACACTGTGACCTCTTAACCTCCGCAGCGGGCCTCAGATTGGGAGGAGCAGGGAGGGCGTCTGAGTGACCCACTGAATTCCTCTTTCTTGATGCTAGGGGAAGGAGGAAGCCCTCCCAGATCCCTTGACAACCTCCTTTATCGCCACTTTTCATTCGTGTCACTCAGAAGTCCCACTAGTCCTGTCACCAGCTTTAAGTTTCTTTTTTCTTTTCTTTTCTTTTTCTCCCCCCAGTACCAAAGATGAAACGCAGCGTCTAGTACATACTGGGCAAGCCCTCTGCCCCTGAGTTACGTAGGGCCCCTGACCTTTTTACTTATTTGTTTGTTTGTTTGTTTGGTTTCTGGTACCAGCAATCACACTCTGTACCTTGCACTTGCCAGGCGGGCACTGTGCCGCTGAGCTATATCCCTAGCCAACCCTTTTTGTTTTACGTTGAGACAGGATCACTCGCAATTGCTCAGGCTCACCTCGAACTTGAGGCTCATCTCAGCCCCCCAAGCAGGTGTGCACCAGCATAGCTGGCTGTAAGCTTCTCTCCTGGAAAAGTTTGTCTATAGCCTAGCAGTTCCTTTGGAAGGTAGCATTTATTGTAACTTGGTAGCCAGTCAAACTCTCAACATGACATCTACAGCATGATTAACAGGAAAAAAGAAACGGGAAATCCTGCGTGTTTAACAATATTAGCTCAATAAGTTAAAGAATATTCACACCATATAAACAAACATGGGCAGGTATCTGAGCTGTATCAGTGTATAATATTGTCTCAGAGATGGCTGAAAGGGGAGGAGAAGGTCCTCACATGTCTGTGTGCACAGGATGTTTCCGGTCCTATGTGCTAGAAACTAGATTCCGCTGCTCCTTATTAAGGGTCTTACAGAAATGCAGGGCAAGACTTTGTTCTACTGTGTGTTACTTGGTTACTTGTGAATTTTTTAATTGTGTGTGTGTACACATTACATTTTAAACTCCTAAAGGCTTATAGGGTCATTTAAAGTTAAGATTATGAAGACAGTGAAGCAATATTTATGGAAGATTTTTATGATATAAAGTGAAGAAAGCAAGGATCAAAGTGAGCATAAGCATTCTAATTTTTCAGCCGTGTCAGGACATGCAAATAAAAGAGAAGGAAAGTGGATAAACTTTAAGAGCAATTCTGTTATAGTGTTGGGGTTTTCGTAGTCATAAAAATCAATTAAAAATCAATTTTATTGAGGGATGAACAGAAAGAGAAAATGAGGTTGGTTTCTAATGACATAGTGGAGCTGTTCTACCAGCTTGACTCCCTCTCAGATTGCTTTTTATATTTTACATATCTTGCTTTAAGGGGAGTATTTGGAAGTTTTCTGTTATTGTAGCTGAAAATAAAAGAAAATAATTCTAATTGCTCCAAAACCATCTAGCACTTTTGTATCTTAAAATCATGTATATTTGAGGGGCTGGGGATTTAGCTCAGTGGCACAGTGCCTGCCTGGCAAGCGCAAGGTCATGAGTTTGATTTCCAGTACATGAAAAAAACAAAAAACAAAACAAAACAAGACAAAAAAAATTATGTATATTTGATTAAGGATTACATTTTAATTTTAAAAAGATCTTCGTGCCAAAATTTGACAGAAATAGTTCAAGAAACACAACCCAGACCAATATCCCTCATGATCACAGATGCAAAAATTCTTAGCCAAAAAATGATAAATCGAATCTAGCAGTATACAAAAGAATAATTCATGACCACATGGAGGTTATCACATGCAAAAAAGGTGGTTCAACATTCTAAAATCAATGTAAAAAAAATCAGTGTAATTCTGTCAGGTACGGTGGTGCACCCCTGTAATCCCAGCACTTGGGAAGCTGAGGCAGGAGGATCACCATGAGTTGAGGATAGCCTGGGCTACATAGTGAGTTCAAGGTCAGCCTAGGCTACATAGCGAAACCCTGCCTTAACAAAGTAAACAACAGCAGCAACAAAAATCAGTGTCACCCTTCCTATTAATCGAATGCAGGATAAAAATCAACCTGAGTAGGTACAAAAAAAGCACTCAACAAAATTAAATATTCCTACAAGATAAAAACTCAGCAAACTAAGAATAGAAGAAAACTTCTTCAAAGGATAAACTGGAAAAAACAAGCACTGACACTGTCCTTACTGGTGAAAGGCCTTCCCCGCAGAGCAGGAGCAGAGAAAGGGCAGGCAGCGCTCTGACACATCTGCTAATGCTGCGCTGGGGCCCTGGCCGTGCACCAGGCGTGACAAAGAGAAGGCATATGAGTTGGGAGGGAAAGGTAACTTTCTCTATTTACAGGAAACACAACTGTCTACATAGGAAATCCTACAGGGTCTTCAAAAAAAGAAAAAGAACTACTTTAAAGGACAGAAGGTCGATATAAAAAAACCAGCTATCACTTGCACATGACTGGAATTTCCAAGTGTTAAGTAAAATAAACCACTTTTTCTTTTTCGTTTCCCTCTTCCTCCCTTCCTTCCTTCTTTCCTTCTCTCCTTTCTGGGAAGGTCTTCCAAGTGCAAAACGATGAAGGTAAAAATCAGTGGTACTGTAGGAATAAGGGGACTAGAGTACTGTACAGAGAATTAAATAAAGGGACAATTTCCAGGAGTGCAGGCCAGGTCAGGGAACCAACAAAGGATGATAAGGCACAGGAAGCCTTGTCAGAGTGGGGAGCCACTACGGCTTCTAGGCCTGAAGGGGAGAGGGAGAAGATAGGATTCTGGGGCCAGAGCAGGCTCCAGACCCCGGACCCTGGACCGTGGAGGAGCTTTGGTCTGGAGGAAGCAGCCCTTGCTCACTCAGGTTCCCATGGGGACGAGGAGAGCACGGAGCACCCAACCACCCTCTCCAGCTCCTCCTAGGGCCCGTCATCCTGTGCCTGGAGGGCGGCCGTGGCAGGACAGTGGGAGAGAAGATGGACAATGGACCGGGCGTGTGGGTCTCGGGGCGATGCAGATAAACCAGTGTGTCACATCTGGAACAGCTGTGTAAGACAGCCACACATTCCAGTAACTCTGAATGGCAGAAAAAGCCCAGCGCCGGCCTGGGCTCCCCAGTCCTACCGCACAGGGGCTGTCCCAGGGACACACGCGTCCTGGCCTGGCCTGGGCTGCCTTAGCTGTGAGAGGAGCGGGTTGGGCCACGTGACCCCTAACAAGCTTGGGACGCTGGACTGTGCTGTCAGTGACTCGGCCCAGGTAGAGAGGGGCACAGCGCGGGCTCCTGGGCCAGACCGGCGTCTAGGACTCCCTTTTCCAGCGAACCCCCGGGCCGTGCAGAGGCAACCAGGGGCTTTCTCCAGCGTACTTTTCACTGTGGTGAGGCACATTCAAAAAGAAAGCAGAGCGCACTCATCTCCAGAGAACGGCAGCCTTGCAGACCTGCGTGGCTGCAGCTCCCATCCCGGTACCCCCGCTCAGTTCCTGATAACTGAAGATGAAACTCGAACAGCAAAAGGGAAGTCTCCAGTCTCCTACGGGGTATCAAATCCTGTTTCTAGAGGGTTTCAGTTCTTAAAGACACAGGATTCCATATTTTCTCACCCAATGAGCTGGAGGCAGAGACTTCAGTGACCACCAACCGCATGTGCACAACCTGGGGGGTGAAATGAGGGTGTACCACAGAGGCTCCCCGAAACCCGGGGCTGGAAAGGGGTCCTGCTGTTTCCAAAATGGATCATCTTTCTTTTTAACGTAAAGAATGGTCCGGGTGGGGTGCGCAGATTGGCTCAGTCTGCTCCAGGCCCTGAGGAGTGACTCTCTGCTTTTACTCTCCTGGTTTTCTCTGGGGTCAGTGACTCAGAGGCTGCAAATCTTGGTTCTCATTGGAGAGGAGCTGCGTGCACGCTGGCGCTGGCGTCAGGGCTTCAGGGAGTTGCTGGCTCCTCCATCCCCTGGCCACAGTCAGAGGTTAGGATCTCACTGCCTTGAACGCATTCATGCACAAGCACAGGCTCAGGTGTGCGTTCTGCAGAGCTGATTAGAGAAGATAGGATACTGCAGAGGACAAGACAGGCCAAGAGAAAAAGAAGACAAACAAGGGGTGGCTGTGGTGTGTTCATGAGGGTCTCCAAGCACGGGAAAGCCCATAACAAAGAAAAAAATGTGTTGTGTCCACAGACAGAAGACAGGGACATTGCCACAGATTTCTCTTAAGCCCCAGAAGTTTTCTCACGGAAGCTGACCCTCGAACAGAAGCAGAAAAGATACTGTGGGATCTTGCGCATCAGGATCCAGTTGTTTGCGTATTCGTCTATTTAAATGAGCAATAAAAGTAGGCTGGGATGCGTGGTATGGCCCACAGGCAGAGCCACTGGAAGCACTAGGGAAGTGCATTTAATCAAACTGTTAGGGAACACAGACTGTTTCTAGGGAAAATAAAGTTTATCCCACTGCTTAATGGATGCTCAGGAGTAGGAGAGGAAAAGAGAGGGAGGAAAGGCAGGAAATATGAGGACCGATGCAGGGTGACAGAGCACGGCACAGTGGGACAGGTGAGACCCTCTGACCCTCGGAAGTGGCACTTTGTGTCAGTCCATGTGTGGCTCTCAAGGTGTGTCTGTGTGCTTCTTGGCAGAACTTATTATCTTCCAGAGAGGACTCTTAACTGGTTGTGGGGTCCCAATGCGATGGGAGGCTGGAGAGAAAACGCTACTAAAAATGGCTTT
>NW_004955406.1:4801364-4824743 GCF_000276665.1 Chinchilla lanigera | reverse complement strand
CCCCCTGCTGCTCCCCCCTCCGCCGCTTTCGCTCCCCTCCCAGCCCGCCCGCTGCGCCTTGGGGTCCCCATCCCGCCCCGTCGCCTTTCCGCTGCCGCCCCGCGCTTAGTGGAAATCACGTGGTAGCTCCGAAACCCAGGCGCGATCGCGAAGCCCACCCACGGGCGGCGTCGCGGGGTTCGGGGGGCGCGGCCTTCGAGGTCCCTCGGCGGCGCTCGGGAAACTCGGGTTGAGCAACCCTGGAGGGTGGCATGGGGTTGGGGGCTTTTCCCGGTCTCCTCGCGGCGTCTTGCTGCGCGCGGCCGCGGGGACTTTCTCGGCGACGATCGTTCCCGGCGCCGCTCCTCCGAGCCTCCTGCGCCCCGGGCTCGGCTGCGGGCACCGTCGCCCCTTTTTCCCCATCGCCCAGGCCTGGGGATCCCGAGCGGAGGGCGCGCGAGGGACGTGGCCGGGGCCGAGACGGCGACACCCCACGTTGGCCGGCACTCGGGACGGACGCGGGATCCGGGCCCCGTGCCAGGGCTGCAGGGACCGGACCCCTTTCCGAGATCCAGGTCGCGGGTAGGGTGGGTGGATCCTGGCTGGCGCGTCCCCTGCACCTGCCTTCCGGCTCAGATATGCCAGGTCAGGTCGGCTGCGCGGAAAATCTAGGGGTCCAGGTGTGTGGTCCGCGCCTCCCGTCAGCCGCGGGAAGGAGCAAGAGCCGCGACCCCGGGTGGGCGCGTGGGAACCGGGCCGTGAGCGCCCCGCTCCCTGCGCGGTGGTGGGGATGGGGATGGGGCCAGGCCCGCATTGGGATCCCGGCCGGCGCCCGAGGCTCTCGCCTGGATCCAAGACGCGACCCGCAGACGCTGGGAGAGGAGCCCGCGAACTTGGCGCGGCCGGGAAAGCGAGTGCGGAAGCTCGGTGGACGTCTGCCCTCTGCGGGACGCCGGAGGGCGCAGCGCTGCGCGGCCACCGTGTGCGCGCCACACCTGGAGACTGCGCGGCCGCTGCGCGCTGGGCTCGAGCCTGTCTCTCATCGCCCTTCTTTCCTTGGTCAGCGCAACCCGAGGTTCCCGGAGTAATTCCTATTGCACCCCGTGCGGTCTATGCAGAGCGCCTAGCGCTGTGCCCTGTACTCGGTCAGTTCACTTCAGTCGATCAGCCGGGCTCCTTCACATTTGAAAAATCAAAAGGATTCTAACAAAATAAGAAAACTTCTGGGGCACCACTGGGCATTTAAATGCGTTCGGGCTTCGTTCTGGTAATGACCACTACTCTTCCCGCGGAGCCACACCACGTGCTCTGTCCCCAGGGGCTGTCCGTTCTGTGTCTGTCCGCACGGAGCCCGAGGGTGCCAGCGCAGAGCTCTTCGGGGAGATTCACTCTACTTACGTTACGCAAGGGTTTCTTCTAACATATTTAAAGGGGAAGGTTTGTAAACTAGTTAGCTTTTAAGGAAGAGATCAGTTTGATCTACGTCTAAGTCAAAACGAACGGATTAATAGATACAGAATTAAAAATCAGGGACAAAATAGAATTAAGTCCTTGTTAAAGCCCTGGACAAGGAGAGGATTTTCTAAGACTACACATGTTAGGAGAGATGAATTCGGTAATATCTGAACGACATAAGTGTATATAAGTGCTAAATTGTTTTAGGATGGCCAGAAATTTAAAACAGATTAGGAAAATACAGTGCATATGAGAAAAGGTTAAATCTGTTATAAATAGCCCATGAAAAGAATAAGAAATTATCGAGACAGCTCCACCAAATTGCACAAATGACAAGGAGATAACAAAATAGATGCAGAAAATGTACAAATTAAAATAAGAATCCTTTTTAAATATTAAATTAGCAAAAGGTCTACCGGAAATGAGTCAGTGTTTACTGACATCGTTGTAAACTGGTACAGATCTACTGGAAAATAATTCTATTGTAACTTTCAAGAATCATAAAAGATTAAGTCATTCCAGGAGGATCACTGAATATATTCAGGAGGAAAATACTACATTCACTAAAAGCTCTTACCATTTTAAAAATAAAAAAAATTGTAAGCAACATACATGTCCAATTACAGTTGAATGGCATAGCAAATATTATTGCCATACAGTAGAATGTTATACATCCCTAAAATTATAAGCACCAGACAATTCTGTCACATGGAAAATTTATTGGCTATGAGGCAAATGAAAAAGGTGGATACAAAAAGTACATGCATGTAAAATCCACGCATATGAAAAAGATTGGAAGAAAACACCAAAGTGGTAGCTTTTCTTTCATGATGGCGGAATTATAATTTTTCTTGCTTGCCTTTTTAAACTTTTTGCAAAGCTGTTTGATGTTAGCAGCCTCCAACATTTCATATATGTCTGAGTAACATATTTGTATTTATTGCTGTTAAAGTCATTGACCACGCCACACTGCCAGCGCTTCTCTGACCAAGAAGGGTGAGCTCCTAACTGCTGGGTTCCTTCCTTTGTGTGATATTTTCTGGTTCATTTTATTCCCCTTGAGTCAGAAGGAAATAAAGAAAAAGAATAGTGGAGAAAAGATCAGCAGGGGGCCAGGGATTTAGCTCAGTGGCGAAGTGCTTGCTTGGCAAGTGGAAGGTCCCAAGTTAAAAGGAGAGATAGAAAAGATCAACAAGAGCAAGCATTTCAGACGTCTCTCTTTTCTTCCTGTCTTGTCTTTTTATTTGTATTCTCCCCCTTTAACTGGGAAGCGAGATGACACGATTTGGCAATTTCCTATGAATACCACAGTGACTCTGTTTAGAGAAGGAGGTGCAAGGATTTATAGCTTGGTGATCAAATCCTCTGGTGATTCACTTCCTAAGAAGACAGTTCTTTACCAAAACAATTCACCAAATGCTGGAAGACCTCATCACTAGTTCACTTTGCTTTTCTCTTTTCTTGAAACTGACCTCTAGGTAAGGGCACTCTCGCCCCTCTTCCTGGAAAGTGGTCCTGAGGGCTTCTGGCTGGCTGGGTAATGGGAGTGCCGCCGGAGCCAGCCCCTGGTGTGACGAGATGCAGCCAGGGATGAAGGGGCCGCAGCTCAGCTCAGGTTCCCCAGGCAGGAGACAGACTGCTGTATGTTAGCTGATCAGATAGATGCTCTGTGGAGAAATCTAAAGCAGGGATGAGATTTGGGGAGGAGCAAGGGGTACATTTTTAAATAGGGAGATCAGAGGGTGTGGTAGTGCATGCTTGTAATCCTAGCACTCTGAAAGGCTGAAGCAGGAGGATCTCACTTTGCAGACCAGCCTGGGCAATTTAGCAAGACCTTGTCTCAAAATTTCAAAAGGGCTGTAGATGTAGTTCAGTGCTAAGGCCCTGGGTTAGTACCACACACACACACACACACACACACACACATGCACTGAAAGGGGCAAGAAAGACACAGGTGGGGGCAGTGATAATCCAGGAGAGCCGGGACCGGGCTTGGAAACTACTGGAAAAAAGGGAAGCTGATCAGGTTTGCGGGAAGTCAAGGGTCCTCACTGTGCAGGCCCTGTCCTGCCCAGTCCAGAAGGGGGCCCAAGAATGTTCATGTGTGAGAAGTTTTATCGACATTTGCAAACACAGGATATTTAACCATAAATGGTTAAGACCCCTGTCCCCTGCCCCTCACTGTCCCCCTGCCCCCCCATCTGGTGGTGTGAAGTGGCTGCCCGCACCCAGGAGCCTGCGAAGGGAGCTCTGGTCATGCAGGACAGACCTGTACGGTTCGCAGCCGCAGTTTTGCTGTGGTACAACCTCCAGGATTATTCCTGCCGCCCTCTGTGTGAAACCGCACAGCAGCATACATGACTGTGAAGCACAAACAGACCCTACACCGCCTGGCACCAGACACGGGTGGGCGGCAGGGGAGAAACCAGATGGGAAAGGCGCAGCCCGGCAGCCAGTCTGTGAAAGCGCTTCCCATCAACACCCCTGCGAGGCCGGGAGGGACGGAGTCCGCCTGTGTTTATACCTAGTCAAAACAACTCCCCCCAAATCAGCAAAACTGCTTCTACAATTATTAATGTACTGGAGGGGCCTCTTGTTAGCAGGGAATGGCGTATTCCACAGAGCTTACAGCAGCATTTTAACTGTTATTTGAGAATGTATTGTGGAGCATTTCAATGAAGGGGTTGGAAATGGCAGACTCCCGGTTTGTTCTTACCTAAAGAGTACCATCTTTTGGCATCTATGAATTCACTTATGTGTTGAAGAATTGAAAAAAACATAGAAAGTTGAGGAAATGTAAAATGAGATGATAAGCAGTTAAAACCTCCATTTCCATTTTCTGATCTCCATAGCTAAATTATAACAACAAATTCAGGTTATGTTAGAAGCAATATAGTTGATGCAGAGGAAGAGATAAATATCAAAGGGGCTGGGGATATAGTTTAGTGGCACAGTGCCTGCCTGGCAAGCGTGAGGTTGTGAGTTCAATTACTGGTACCCTCCCCCCAAAAAATGCCAGTGGGAAGCAATGAACAGGTTCTGGGATTGCACGATCACCCAATAATAAGGTAGAGTGATTTACATAAACACAAAGGAAGACGTTTACAATCCTTGCTGTCTCCTCTGAAATACATATGCGAGGCTACTAGCAACTTCACCATAACGTGGACATCAAGAAACACGTGGGTGAATGAGTTGCATCAGTGCTTTGAATATTTAAGGTGAGTCACTATAAAAGAAAACACAAAATACCCTGAAAACTTACAACTCACATTTTAAAAATTTAATAGACTTTTCCAAATCTGATCAGTTTAAAAATGACATGACATTGTCAATAAATAATGTGTTCTTAGGGTGAAAAAAGTATCCATGTACTTTTCAAGAATCAATTTTTCACCCATTTTCATCTCACATGGAAAGACTGAATCATCTCCCTAGTCTCCATAGAAAATGAAGTGGCAGAGTCATTGTCTTATAAAGAAGAAAACAAAGAGAACGTGGTTAAAAACTCTAAGGAAAACAGTACATCCCAAAGTTAATTAATAATAAGATAATACTTTTCTTGGTTTTTCTACATTTTGAGGATTTGTCAACTTTTTAAATTTGTAATTTGTTCTGCATTTTTTTAGAATAAAAATTTACTTTCCTAATTCCAGCCCTGTGATTCAACAGTCAGTGACAATTTGGGCAATAGCTAGAACTTGATAGTGTATTAGTCAGGGTTTTACTAGAGAAACAGATATGACACAAGATATACAAATGTATAAGAAATGACAAGTTTGGCTTACAGTGGTCACCCACTGAGCTGGATGAGGAAGTGTGCAGAGGATGTCTGCACTGGAGACTAAAGAATTCAGTCCATGGTTTGGAGTTCACTGCAGTGTCCCATGCAAGTCTGTATCAGGAGGCCAATGGGTCTGTGACAGAAGGCTGATGAGTTTACATTGGAAGGCTGAAGGGTGCAAGGCAGAAGCCGAAGAGTCTACACTAGAAGCCAGGAGATGACGTCTAAGCTGAAGGTGAAGACTAGAGCTCCTTCTAAAAAAGGAAGCCTGTCCATCCTTCTTCATTTCCCTTTTTATACCATCCAGGTGTTGAGCCACCCTAGGGTGGGTCCTCTACACTCTAGGGTGTAGAATTGCTGAGTTGATTTACTTAAGCTTCTAAACTCAAGGTGACATCAACCACTACAGTCAGCTAGCTAACTTTGTAACCTTTAATATTTTTGATACTTGGTTATATATGATAATAAAATCTGAAATCAATAGAGAAGCAGATAGAAGAAAAGGACTACACATAATCTAACCATCCATGCTAAGTATTAATATTTGGATAACTCTTGCTTTCCCATGTTTTTCTGTGCAGCAATTTTATGGATTTATATGCATGCTATCACATTCTATCCTGCTCTCTCACTTAAGAATGTTGTATCTTTGCATGACAATAAATATGCATCTATCTCATTATTTGAAATCTGCATACTTTCCATTGTAGAGATAGGGGGAGAGTCACCTCAGACTCAGTCTGAGCAGCACTAAGTTTGTCGTCCACCCAGCAATGCTCCTGTGCATGTTCCACCTCAGGGACCGGCGCCAACAGCCCCAGCCACCCAGGCAGAGGGGTAAGGCTGCCTTCCCAAGGGAGCTGGTCCATCTAACAACTAAGTGACAAACTGGATTGAGGGCAGTCTATGGGATTAGTAGAGCATACTTGTGGGTGTGTCTGGGTGGGACATGGAGATAAGACCCTTGGTAGTATATCCTTGTCACTATGAAGCAGACAGCTTTGCTCCACTGCACCTTTCCACCATGATGTTCCTGTTTTAAGCCATGGACTGACTCCTTTGAAACTGTGAGCCAGATGAACCTCTCCTCTCCCTTAAGTTGAGGCTCTCAAGTATTTGTCCCAGCAACAGGAAAGCTGACTGCAATGCCATGCCTAGGACCATAGCTCCAACAACGGGGCTGATCCTAGTGCTGTGAGGCCTGAAGTAATACCCCTGGGGTACCCTCTTTAAGAAATATCCTTCAAGCCAGGGATGCTGCCACACACCTCTAATCCCAGCACTTGGGAGGCTGAGGCAGGTGCGTCGCTATGAGCTCGAGGCCAACCTGGGCTACATATTGAGGTCACCACCAGCCCAAGCTACATGGCAAGAAACAACAGCAACAAATTTTTAAAAAGAAATATCATTCATATGTAGATATTAAAGTTAATATTTAATTAGAATGAAAAAATAACAAAATACCACAGTGATGAAAAAAATCTAGAAAATAAGAACCTTTTCTTTCTTTCACTAATGCTCACACATTCCAAAGGCTTTTATTTCCTCTGTTTTTTGTTTTTTTGTTTTTGGCTAGACACTCTTCAACCACCTCTTCAGCAATCACCTTTGAAAGTCATTTTGGTTGGAAGAATAGAAAGATAATTTAGTCTTTTCCTGTGTCCTCTCTTTCTCTGCCTTTCGCCTTTCTCTTTCTCTCTTCTCTTCCCCACCCATGCCCTCACCTCAGGCTGCCTAGTGGACACCTCCTTTTTGGAGAACTAGCACAAGCATCTCTCCTTCCAGAATGATTTCCCTTGAGTGAAATTAACTGCACATTTCTTTCTTTCCTCTATTCTATTTTTAATTAATGCTTGAAATTTTTTTGTTTGATAAGACACATATGGATGTATATTTCCATCATAAAGAGGAGATTTGACTCTCAGAAAATGAGAGTGGTCATCACTCCCAATCCTGGGTGCAGTGTGATTGTATTTCTCCGGGTTTTGTATAGATTGTCATTTACACAGCAGTTCCCACAACTCCTCAAGGACCAGGGCCCAGCCCAGTACAGCTGTGTAGCAGCCAGCATTGACCAAAAGGGAGTTAAACATAGAGTTTAAGAAGTTCCCAGGTTACCCAGAAAACTGGCAGAGTTAGGGTTCACACTCAGGCACTGAACAAATGTTTCATCAATGATAATGAATAATTAGTCATGTTAAGACAAGTGACATTTGGGTTACGGGGAAAACTCACTCCCAAAGAGATCCAGCACACAGTAGACATGAGAATGTTTAATGAGAATGTCTACAAGCATCACAGTAGCACTCTTCATATAAAAATTAAGAAATCAATTTTTATCATCGTCTCCTTTGTTTTCTGGGGAGAGGCATCCAGCAAAATAATGCTAGTATCTACCGCAGCCCCGAGTTCCTGCATGCCACGGGAATCAGCAGTCTCCACCTGGAAATTGCTCATTATTCCCCTTAAAGCAATGAATACAACATTTGTCATTGGCGACAAACTTTTAAAGAATGATTTCCCTCCTTTTCTGGAAGACCTACCACCACCTACAACTGCTTCGTGATTTCCTGGGAGGTGTCGCCAACTTCTTGTTCTCCGCAGAGCTGGGCTCTGAGCACTGGTGAATAACTTCCACTGGCCACACCGCAGTCCCATGGGGTCGACACTAACAGCTCTGCTGTCCCCCCGATACAGGGGAAAGAAACTCCCAACCTGCTAGATGCTTGGTATGAGCTCGTGTTCTCTAAAATTAAAGAATGAATTCTAGGAACAACAGACATTAAGAACAAAATCTATTCATTTGGGAAAGAAAGCTTCTGTCTGAGCGAGAAAAGGGGTCCTGAGTACATTCCCAAAGGCCCTGCCTTTTCTAGCGATTCGTATAGAGCAAAAACATGAAGTGAGGTGGGTTCAAGGTGGGGTTAAAATGGGAAATCACAAGGTGGGCATGAAATGAGCCAAAACTATGGCAACCAGTAAGATTGCGAGCATAATTTCTCAGGTAATATCGATTAAATGGGGATCAAATGAAAAAGCAAGTCACATAGCAAGCGGGCATGAATACAGAACAGGGGTTTTCCTGGAGCGGTGGATCAGTGGCTCTTCCTGGCTTTCCCAAGGTGATCAATACCTGTTTAGAATATCAACCACTGTGGTTCATCCTTAGTGGAAGTACGTGGGTGCGCTCGTTTTATCCTTTGTCTTGAGGTCTGGCTGTCCTTGGGTGTGTCTGTATCTCCCCCACACTTGGTGATGTATCTGGTCTTCTGCGCTGGCTCCAAGGGACCAGCCCTGTCTGCCTGCCTGCAATATTTCTGCCTTAGCTGTCTGCATTGTCAACACCGAAGGTCGGGGCTGGGGATTTAGCTCAGCGGCAAAAAGCGCCTGCCTGGCAAGCGCAAGGTTGTGAGTTCGGTTCCCGGTACCGGAGAAAAACCAAAAAACAAAACAAAACAAAAAAAAACCACTGGAGGTCAGGGACGGGGGCTGCTCTGAGAAGTCCCTTTACTCTCTTCAAAAGCCGGTGCTCTGTGATTGTTTAGGGCACAAAGGGCCTTAGTTCAGTGTGAGACAGCGGCCCAAAGCCTGCTTCTCCCAGGAGCCCGTTTGTTATTTCCCTCCAATGGATCTCAGGTCCACAAAGCTGGATTGGCCTTTTTCCTTAGTTCCTGACACTCTGTCGCCATTGGTTCCTGACCTCCTTTATTTATTACATATTTACTTATGACTACATAACACACACCTCTAAACCCACTGCCTCCTCTGGGAAGCGGGACACGGACTCTCATTTACCTCTATGCTCCGATCCCTACCCCACCCACCACCCTAACTGGTGTTTATTACTTTGTTGCTTTTTAAAAATTAAAATTTTAAATGTATTTGTAGATTTTCTTGCAGTGAGAGCCTGTGTGACCTTCCCCCAGCCCCCCGATACAATCTTGCAAACTCTAGTAACATGTCACAACCAACAGCGGCATTGAGGATGAAAACAGAACATTTCTGTCACAAAGAGCCTCCTGCACTCCCGGCAGTCACCACTGCTTCTCTCCCATATCCCGCCCAGCCCCTCCTTGGCTCCTGGCAGCCACCAGTCTATTCTTCATTCCTGTAATTTTGTCATTCAAAATCACGACAGTTATACATGAATGTAGTTCTACAGTCTCTCACTTTTTGAGATGGGGTGTTTCGCACTCAGCATAATTCCCTGGAGATGCATCCAGGGTGCTGCTCCTATCAAGTTTGTCTCTTCTTGTGGTTTGATAGGAGTAGTCTGTAGAACAGATGTGCCAAAGTTCTTAAGACCATCTGGTTTGTTTCCCAGTTCTTGGCTTCTAACAATAAAACTGCTACCAACGCTCTTGTACATGATTTTGTGTAAACATCCCTGCATTTCTCTAGAATAACTATTCAGGAGTACAATTTCTAGGTCATAGGTTTTAGCTTTAAAACAAAGTGCTACTGAGCATGGTGGCATAGTCCTGTAATCCCAGGACTTGGGAGGCTAAGGCAGGAGGATCACTGTGAGTTTGAGGCTAGCCTGAACTACATAGTGAGTTCAAGGCCAGACTGAACTACCTAGTGAGACCCTGCCTCAAAAACAAAACAAAATAACAACAAAATCTTTCATTTTGGTATGAGAAAATGAGTTAAGAAGTGTTCCTGACTGATGTGCTAAGGCATACCTATAATCCTAGCACTTGGAAGGCTGAGACAGGAGGATTCCCATAAGTTCAAGGCCAGTCTGGGCTATATACAGATTTCAAAGTCAGGTTGAACTACATAGTGAGACTCAGTCTCAAAGACAAATCAACCAACAAACAAGCAAAACAAAACAAAAAAGAAGCATTCCTTTTTTGTGGAAGAGAGTCTAAAGAGCTGGTGTTAATACCTCCTTAAATACGGGTAGACGTCTTCAGTGAAACATCTGAGCCTGGAGATTTTTTCTGGGGGAATTTTAACATTATGAAGTCAGTTCCCTTCTCTGTTTTATATTGGGTGAGTCCTGAGAGTTTGTGATTTTCAAAGAATTGATGTATTTTATCTAAATCAAATATATGTACAAATGTTCCTAGTGTTTTTTATTCCTTTGCTATCTGGAAGGTTTTTTGTGATGCTTGCTCCTAATATTAGTGATCTATATCCTCCATTTTTGGTGGGGGTTTTTTGTGTTTTTTTTTTTTTTTCCAGTCTTGCTAAAGATTTGTTCATTTTATTGATCTTTTCAAGGGATCGGCTGTACAAGTCAGTCATTTTCTACTGTTTTTCTGCTTTTAATTTCATTGATTTTTTGCTGTTGGTTGCTTCCTCCTTTCTACTTGCGTTAGGCTTATTTTGCTCTTCTTTTTGTATGTTCTCGAGGGGAAAGTTTTGAGCCACTTTGCACTATAAATTTTCTGCTCTGCTGTAGCTGAGTCACACCAGTTTTGGTTGACTTCATTTTCACTTTCATTCAGTTCAAGGTTTGTTTCATTTTTTTAAATTTCCCTTGAAACTTCCTATTTGACCTATGGATTATTTCAGAGTGCTTTGTTACTGATTTCTAGTTTAATTCCGTTGTGGTCAGAGAATACACTCAGTATGACTCTAATTCTTCCGGATTTTTTGAAGTTTGTTTTATGGCCCCAGATCCAGTCTATCTTGGTAGATGATCCACAGGAATTTGAAGAGTTTGTATTCATCTATTGCTGGGTAGAGTATTCTACAAATATCACTTCATCCTGCCTGTGGGTGGCACTGCTGAGTTCTGTACCCTTGTTCACTTGTCTAGTTGTTCCATAAATTATTCAATCAATATGTTCATTTTTGCTAGTAGGTATAAAATATTATCCTACTATGTTTTAATTTACATTTCCTTGAATTCTGGTGAGAGTGATCATCAAATTAAACGTTTTCTTTCCTCTTTAATTATGCTCTTTAAAACATGTAGTGGATACCATATCAGTTATTCAAACTAATCCTTTTCTCTTATTTCTGTCTTTGTTCTTGTTTTCACACAGCTCGTGACCTCTGCTGATGCCTCTAGATAGAGAAGTCAGGGCTATGCACATGGCACAGTGCCAGAAGCCATCAGGCACATGCTCAGGGCAAAAATCTCCAATCACACTTCATTTTCTGACAAATGTAATTTTAAACTTAAACTGACCTTTGAAGCCTACATGGATATTTCTGACTCACCTAATCTGTCTACGTCGATGCTGCAGTATGGACCAGCTGCGTTGGCCCCCGACTCAGCACTCTGAGCTATGCGGCTCCTACTTAGAACGCTCTTTGTCAACCAAAATCTTGTCTGTACTTGGAGTGTGGTCCAAACACTTCCTTTATTGCAACTTGCTTGATCATCCCAACCGGAAGTGTCCATAACTCCTGAAGCAGCTGCCTGTGACAGTTGCATGGCCCAGCGTCCTAACACACACATCTGGGGAACAGCTGGATGGCTTCAGCAGTGATTCAGCCCAGGACTTCTCACTGCTTCTTTAGATCTCACTGGAGGTTGGATGCTGAATGTCCCCCAAAGGCTGCCCATGGCAAGTTTGGTTACCAGGGTGCCACTACTGGGAAGTGATGGAATTTTGGGGAGCTACTTGACTATATATATGCACATATATATCAGTTGGATGTGGGAGATAAACTACCCTGTCAGTAACAAAATAATGGAAAAAAATGTACTTTAAAAACATGACTAGGTGCAGTGGTGCATACCTGTCATCCCAGCACTTGGGAGGCTGATGTAGAAGGATCGCCCCAAGTTTGAAGCCAGTCTACACTAGTGAGTTGAAAGCTAGCCCGGACTACATAGTGAAACTTTTTCTCAAATAACTAAAAAATAAGAACATAAAACTCTGAACCATTAGCCAGATGTGATGGCACACACCTGTAATCTGAGCACCCTGGGAGGCTGAAGCAGGAGAATGGCAAGTTTGGGCCTAGCCTGGGCAACTTAGAGATTTAGTGAGACCCTGTCTCAAAATATAAAATATTAAAAGGACTGGGAATGTCACTCAGTGCAAAGGCCCTGGGTTCAGCTCCCAGTATCACAAAATACATGTGATACAAAATACAATAATAATATTATTGTGCACAATAATATACAATACAATACAATAATCTGAATTGTTTTATTGTGAGGGGAAACAGGCTCTCTTCCACTGATTGCTGCAGAACTTTTATAACATCAAGCTAGTGGTGGATTGCAGCTTTGCAAAGGATTGTTGTTAGTTGATCATTTCAGTGGGCTGCATGATATAAAAGGATTTAGATTAAGTCTAGGTAACACTCTGTATCATTCCTAAAGTAAGCAAGTCCAAGCAAGTGTCATTCAATGTATTTCCATAAAAGCGTGTTTGAGTTTCTCAATCTTCCATGAGCGCAATTTCATGTAGGTGATTCCAGACTTTATTAAAAACTGAACTATACAGTTTTATTCACAACAGGCTTGCAGAGATTTTTAAAGGTAAAGATTCTTATGTCTATGTAACAAAATGAAACATATTTATTACAGAAAATCACAAAGTTTGGAAACTAGCCATAAAACTTAACCATCATGAATTATTATATATTCAATTAATAACAGTTAAAACATGCTGTTCCAATTCACAATCTCTGTAATCAAGAGACAGCTGCTGATGACACCGGAAGACCCTAGAGAGATTTCGCCCCTCTTTTTGGTTTGTATTTGCCCAGGCTTATACCTGGTCATTCTGTTTTCTTTTGTTCTGTTCTGTTTTGTTTTGAGGAAGGCTCCGAACTACCCTGGTTTCCGGGACCTCAGAATGCTGATGAGCGCAGTTCTGAGTTTATTTCTGGTTCCACACGCTGCTGTTCAAACCCATTTCCTCTTCTTCGCCCACAGCAGAGGCAGGGAAGCCTCAGCCCCTCCCCTCTGCCTCTGCCTGGGAACCTTCCTAGACCTGAGCCCTAGCTTCTAAACCCTCCTTTCCTGGGGTGAATCAACCTCTCCAGGGAATTGGTCTTCCCACCTTGGGGCGTTCTTGAGGCTCACAAGGAGCCCAGAGCCAAGTATGTTCTTTTCAGCACCCACGGCATTGCCCTGCCCGAAGACAGGGAGCGGGTCCCACTTGGCTGTGGCCCAGGGGGCCCTCAGTCCGCACCTGGTGTAGATTCCAGGTGGGGCAGACTTGGCAAACCTTCCCAGCCCTGTGACTCAAAACTGCAGCTCCTAATAAGAGCCACCCGCAGCCTGAAGGCACTTCCAGGAATTTGCTGGTCACTCAGTAGTGAATCAAGCAGGGACCCTAGCGCAGGCTTCCTGCAACTTTCCCGCTGCTGTCCCCACACTGGTCCCAAAAGAGGCTGGCTAGGGGCCCAGAGACTCCTGGAAGTGTGTCCCTGGCTGGGAACTTGTCCTGGGGATCTGTTCTTCAGGACCTTGGGCTTCTTAGGGGTTGCTTTGACTCAGCTCAGGACCTGTAGGTGGACGGAGCTCACCCGAGTTGCTGCCTCGTTTCTGTCCAAGGAAGTCACTTTTATTTTATTTTATTGGATTTTTTTTTTTTTTTTGGATACAGGGTCTCACTATGTAGTCCAGGCTGATCTCAAACGAAAGATCTTCCTGCCTCTGCCTCCAGAGTGTTGGGATTACAGCTGTGCCTCACCACGGCCACTTTCCAGTGTGGGCGTTGAGATGTGTGTTGCTAGGCACCTGCGCCATGAACCTACACTGCACAGCCACAATGGTCTTGGGCCGCAAACTCAGCCCCTGTAGCAACCATTCCCTCTTCCGAGGAAGCGCAGTCTTGGGCTCACTGAGTACCTCTCTAGCAGCGGGCGGCAGTACCAGAGTGACCACTCTACCGAGACCCCAGACTCCTCAAACCTCACGCTTCACCCAGGGGTCTGCAGCCCTACAAAACTCTTTAGGAAGTGCCTGGACTCTCCTTTCATACATCCTCCCAAAGTGACCTTCTGGTCTTTGCAACTATCCCCCTTTTATTCTGGCTCTTGTGCTTCTGACTCTATTTTTTTCAAAACTCATACATCTTGCCCAGAACACCCCCAATGAGCCTTCGTCTTCTCCCATCATTCAAAGCGGCCCTGAAATCACCTCTTCCAGGAAGTCTTCCCTGAGTACCCAGAACAGAGAAACCTCCTGGCCTCCCTCCACACTCACCATCCCTTCAAGGAATTTCCCTGTGGTTTTCCCACAATACAAATTCTGCAATTTTTTTATTAGCTCATACGTGGTTGAATGGGCTTTCAAAAAGGAAATAATGACAGGCAATGTCTTCTGAGAAGAAGGGCGGTATCTCCCTTGCTATATCAGAGCACCATCTATCACCATGGCAAAGGAGAAACACAAGCTGCTGTCCCATTGCAAGGAGCAGCTCAGACCCAGCTTTCAGAACATGGACTTCCTCCAGGTGTGGCACCGCACAGCTGTAATTCCAGCACTCTGCAAGGCTGAGCCAGGATGATCTCTGAGGCAGCCTCAATCCATGAAACTCAAAAATGTAGAGACCTCTTAAAAACAGAAACTTAAAAAAAAAAATGACTAGGAATGTAGCTCAATGAAAAGGCCCTGGCGGGGCTGGGGATTTAGCTCAGCGGCAAAAGTGCCTGCCTGGCAAGCGCAAGGTCGTGAGTTCGGTTCCCGGTACCGGAGAAAAACCAAAAAAAAAAAAAAAAAAAAGAAAAGGCCCTGGGTTCAATCCCCAGTAACACACACACACACACACACACACACACACACACACACACACGACCCTAATGCCTGGATTTCTAGTGGGGCTTCCTATGTGCACTCTTAGTCAGATGCTTCAGCATTATTCATCCAGTGAATGCTCACAGAGAACCCCGCTGGGCCCTGTGCTGCACCATTGGGTGGTTTTTATCTTTTATTGGTACATGTTTGCAGTATGTAATGTTTACTTTCACCTTCGGGGTAGGTACAGGTGTGTATTAACACATCTTCATTCATTTCATTCTCCTTCCTCTCCCCTCCCTCTGTCTCTTTGTTCCCTTCCCATTTGCAAAAGATCTGTCTTCCTGGTTCCTATAGCCTCTCTTTTATCTTGTTTAATTATTCACACTTTGGGTTTCTCACATAAGGACCATATGAGATATTTAAGCTCACATGTCTGATTTACTTCCCTCAACATGACGATCTCAAGGTGCATCCCCCTGGAAGTTTTTAAGACTAGTGTGGGGCCTGCAGTGCACTGGCCTTCCCAGTGGTCCCTGCCCAGAATGTCTCCGGCCCTGAACCTTCCAAAGCTGAGCTGGCCAAGATCAGCTTTAACTGACAAAATATAGAAGTGATTCACCAACTCCAGGCTTGCAACAAGAAGGCCTGGCAGTGTCTGCTTTTGCAGTTTTGAGGTCCCTGAGCTATCGGGCCAGCTGTTGAGCTGGGGGACCATGTGGGGAGACTGCAGAGAAAGGGGGAGAAGGTTGCCATCCCAGGTCCCCTTGGATCCAGACTCCAGGCTGGAAGTTGCTTTGAAATTTGGTAATTCACAGTCCATCAAGTGGGAATTTCTCGGACCCGTGCTCCGCAAGGAGGACTGTCTGTGACCCAGGTCCAGGGACCAGGGGCTAGCATGATGTTTCCCAAGCCATGCACCGAGAGGCACATATTAACTTCATGAAGACATCACTGCTTTAGACAACTCTGGGTGTGTTCTGCGTTACTTACTGAGGGATTCTCAGGTGATTTAGAAATGTGTGTTAGCATATGTTAGCCTGTGTTGCTGAGGGGAAAAGCGCGCATGGTATTGTTACAGTGTAATGATGCAGGCATCTGAGACTGGCCCAGGGCTTGGCTGTGAGCCACGGAGAGGTTGGTGCGGAGGCCGCAGACAGTTGGGAAGGCAGCCAGGTGCTGCCCTGCTCCATCTCCAGCTCTTCACCCCACCATGAAGCCAGTGACAGCCCACGAAAACCTCCCAGTGGCTCTGAAGGTTAAGTGAGAAGATGCTTGGGAAGCTTAGCATGCAGGAATCACCCTATGCCAGGGAAGAACTGGGGTTTTGTTGCTACTACCTTCAGCAAATAAGTTGGCAAATATTATATTAAGCAGTTATAATATGTATTTCTGCACAATTGTAGGCATATAGGGGATCTTCCATATGCTGCTTTAATAATACACTGCTTTAGTGGAGCATAGCAGGACCTGCCTGTAGTCCCAGCTACTGGGGAGGTTGCAGCTGGAGGATCACTTGAATTCCAGAGTTCAAGACATGCCTAGGTAACATAGTGAGACTGCAGGTCAAAAATGTATCTCTCTCTCTCTCTCTCTCTCTCTCTCTCTCTCTCTCTATATATATATATATATATATATATATATATATATATATATATATATATAAAATGTATGATATAATACAGGTGTGTGCATAATAGATAGTACATATACATGCTGCTTTAAATAATTCTATAATTCACACTACTTATTAACCACCTTCTGCCGGCTTTTGCTGCCCTTACAGCTACGGTTTTTTGTTTTTGTTTTTATTCGTTTGTGTAGTACTGGGAATTGAACTCAGGACCTTGCGCTTGCCAGGCAAGCACTTGTGCCACTGAGCTATAGCTCCCTGGCCCCAGCTGTGGTTTTTTATCTCTTCCTTTTCTTTGGGTAAGTTTTATCTTGAACTACTAAGAGTGAAATGAATGGTGACCTCATGTAGCTATGGCAAATCTGACATTGTGAGTTTGTTTAAACGATATCTTCATGAAAGAGAAGTGGAGTTTTATTAGGAAGAAAATGATTTCTGAGAATCCAGAGGCTCTGGCCGGATGTATTCGAGGGCAGAGGGGACCACAGGCTTCTCTAAAGGTTGCATAAATGGGTCACCGACACCCCAGAGGGTGGGATCCCATCACTGCCAGCTGGGGCCAGACCCTGGTCCCTGTTGCCAAGGTCTCTCAGGGGCCCAGGATGGAGCCCCAGCTGGTGCCACCCAAGGTCTGGGGGAGAGCAGCCTGGGCGGGGGCTGGCAGGGGCCACAGAGCCTAGCAGAGAGCAGGGTTTGCTTCTGTGTTTGAACTTCTGTTTCCTCTGAGTGTGAAAAACAGATGAGGCCCGATTTTGGTAAGTTTATTTCTAAAGAAACAATCATGTGTCAGATCTGGGGAAAACTTTTTAAAGAAGTGTTGGGTTGGGTTTACAACAAAAAGAAGTTGCAGGAAATATCAGCGTTTGCCAGTAAGTGACAGGAATTCCTTGGTGCTCCCTCAGTTTTCGCAAACACAAAACCGTCTTGCAAACAGTGCATTCTACCGAACTCTCCAGACCCGAGTTTCACTCTGCTGTTTCCTCTGCGAGCAAGAGCAAAGGTTTCCAGGCTTCTTCCTCTCCCTCAGCTCTCGCTGTGTTCCCTTGGGGTCCCCCCCCCCCGGCCGCTCCTCATGGCCCCTGTGACTGATGGACAGCAAGCTGCGTGTGGCCAGGGTCTGTGCCTTGGTTTACACACGTGCAGTGGGCCCACACACCTCTTTGCATGCTATTTGGAATCATTGAGTATTTATGGAGTAAAAGATGGTGTGACTGGAAACATGCTTTTGCAATATTGATTGGAATGCCATTGGAAAAGGTCGTGAGACCTTGCAACTGGGATATGCAGGACCCAGAAGAAGGGGTCCTACAAACTGGCTGAAGTTTAGCTGCCTGCCGATGTCCTC
Organism: Chinchilla lanigera; assembly: GCF_000276665.1. Lineage (NCBI taxonomy): Eukaryota > Metazoa > Chordata > Mammalia > Rodentia > Chinchillidae > Chinchilla > Chinchilla lanigera. The sequence goes on along the minus strand of NW_004955406.1, from coordinate 4,806,886 downwards.
TCAGTGTGTCTCCATCCTCAGGGGTGACACCACTAGGGTTGTGCCAAGGACACTGAAACCACTCTTGAATGAGGAGAGACGTCAATGCCTGACCTTCCCCAGGTGCACGGCTCAGAGCAGCAGCCTGGCAGAAGTGGGTGTTCTTATCTGGTGACTCCAGGCCTTCCAGAAGCCAAGGGAATGCGGTCAAAGAGCCACTGGGGGCCTGCAGTGAACCTGAGGGTGTGAACACCACCCCTGCTCCAATTCCCCACAGGGTCTACACTTTAGCGTAGGAACCAGGACAATCCTAGTTCCAGCAAGTTTCCCAGTGATGCTGTCCTCTGTCCTTTGAACCTCCCCGCTCCCTCCCTTACAGTAGTACGCCTACCTTCTAAGCTTAATTTTTAATCAAGATGAATGCACAAGTTATTAATGTCTGGAATAGTGATGTTAGGAAATTGACAAGTTAGAAATTGGCAATATGAAGTAATTTATTCCACTAACATTACTAGAAGGTCCATGGGGTACAAATAACAGAGGCAGCAATGAATTGGCATAATGCCATTTCTGTCATAAAGGTGCATTATTGTGCATATATAATATGTTTATTCTTCAGAATATTTCTATTGGTGAATTGTTAATTTAAATTTTATGAGTTTTATTATATTAAACAGTGAGTACATAACAGGAAAAGAAATCCAAAAAATTAAACACTGAATTTTTAATATTTATTGTTTATAAAAAGCATAACAATTTTCAACATCGACTGTTTTTTGGTGTACAAAGTATAAAAAGTAACAACAGAAATAAATCCCTATGTGAAGTACAAAGAAAATACCAACACAAAAAAAATAATCCTTATTTCAATCATCACACCTATGGCAGTCTTCACACATGACAATAGCATGTCCAAGGACACGTATAGCTTACACTAATAGCACATGTCTTTTGATTTCCTGGCCTTTTTGTAGGACATACATGACATCTTACTGGTCTTGCTGTTTTGGCAGGAGGTTTTTATTATATTATACAGTGTGTAGTTAACAGGAACATAAGATATTAATAAAATAAAATATTAAATTCTTAATATGTATTGCATTTAGAATAAACATCAACATTTTCACATCATCTGTGTACTTGCTTACAAAACCTAAAAGATAACATCAGAAATAAAAACCTGTGTGAACTACAAACCAAGGTCTACCATGGAAATATTCTTTGCTTCAACTGTGACAACCAAGGCAGTCTTCACACACGGAAACTACGTGTTCCATACACAAGTATCTCTTACATCGATAGCATGTGTGTTTTGCTTTCCTGTACTTTCCTGTAGGGCACAGTTGACATCTATTTCGCTTTCTTGTTTTCATCGCAGGTCTTTGCGTTGCTGTGCCTGTCGAATCACCTATCAGTGCACCAGTGTGCTTCACAATTTTTTGCATAGTTCCCTGTAGAAACATTTTGTTTTTCCTCTGCTGTGAATGATTTCTTCTGAGTTCCAGTCACAGTCCTCTAAGAAAATTTCTCCATGATATTTTGCACTTGTTATTTTCTTTGTAAACTGTCAAACCATCATGCTGCACGTCTAGGTTTTGTTGTAGAAAGTTACCATCTCAGGCTTCCACTTTGTCAAGGTTTCCCTATCAGTATTTCCATCATGGTGCAGTGTTGCCATCAGCAGTACCAGTTTATTTTTCTTTGCCACATATGAGGTCATTATTGTATCTTTTTGAAATCCAAAGATTGCAAATCTGGTTTTTCATGTGCCACTGTACTGAATCAGGCTACTTCTATCAGAAAAATCAAAAGAAAACTTTAAAAAAACCAAATCCTAAATGCACAGACATTTAGCAATGAGAATTTCATGGGTAAAACTCACCCGTTGCTGCTTTAGATCTCCTGTACCCATTTTGTTGTTCATCTGCCAAGTGGGTGAATACACAGATGGACTTTTTCTTTTCCCAGGTGCAGCTACTGTGAGTCACACCCACATTCCATGTACGGTAAAATACATGTTTACAGGACAGGTGTGGTGTGGGTGTGTTTTACCCCCTGTGATGCTTGGTTAAAGAAAAACAAAAACCTGTTAGATGGAGGATTATGTCAGTAAAAATCCCAGTTTGACACTTTTGCACATGTGCACACACCTTGCAATTTGTTATACCAAGTGGGTAAGCAGGAAGATTGCTCCCTGTATTCCCCAGGTGCAGCTACTAAGATGCACAGCTGGCTACTGTTATGCGAAGGTACAGATTTATAATTGACAAGTATGGCACAAGTCATTGTAACACAGTGTTATGCTTCTTGTTAATTACAGGAGGACTCTTTACTCCTAAGTTTCAGATGAATGTTAATTTCCCCAATTCTTCTATATAAAATCCCCAAGAACATTTCAGTGGTTTGCTAGGTTTTTCTCCATTTCTGTACCCAGAGGTTTGATAACAGAACCTGTTTGCAAAACAAAAGGTCAGGGAGGAGGAAAACCCCCCATAGAAACCAAAAGTAAATCTCTCACCCAAAAACAGAGATTACAAATCCTATCTGAAATATACTGGGATAATGTAACTGAAATCCCAAGACTATCAGGGCCCTAGCTTAGGACCATCAATCTCCTGCTTGAGGGTACAATGACAGAATAAAACACAGACAAGATATATATTTTAGTTACAAGGGGGCCCTGGGATGATCAAAGTCCAATAAGGGATAAGACCACAAGGCCTGGTGTCTTTAGCCCCTATTAGGTACACAGCTTGACTGGGGGGTATGCTGGTCAGCTGCAGGAAATGATGTGGGGGAACTGCTAATGAGGTCCAGCTTTAAGGATTGAGGCACAATGCATTTTTGGAAAGGCACACGAGAGATTATGGTTAACTAGTAATCTGATTGTCTGCTAACTTTGAGTACTGTGTTAGAAGGAATTTGGACATGTCAAGTCCTCAGCTGCCATGTTATCTTGCTTTGAGGCACCAGAACTCCACAGACCATTTGCTAGTCTCAATTCTGGCAGCTGGTTTAAGGATTAATCTCTTTGAAAGCCAGCCGCGGGTCTCACCACAAGTCATGTAGGCCTAAGTCACACTCTCAATTTATTTCTGTGCCAATGTATTAATTTTAATCACTGCCCACTCTGCACCATGTCAAGCTGGTCCTCAGCACATGACAGCCAAAATAACTTGTCTTTCTTTAAGGATGAGTAGAAGACAATTCATGTCTTCTTGTATTTGTGTATACTCAAGCGTTATTTGCATGTAATTTGAAAAATGAAATCTCCAAGACTTATAACAACAACAAAAAATCAGTCCCTGGCTTCGGGGTTCTGGGTCTCATATAAGTTCATCCACAGTTAATACTTTCCACTCTTTTAGCTTTGTCTGGTGTTCACTGAGTAATATCAATATTGTAGAATCCCTTGATTCAGCTATTTAAGGGGTTACCCACTGATGTTCAGTGGTGGGGGACAAAGCTTCCACTCCCCAATATTCCCATTTTGGGGCTTGTATGGTCACACTGGGACAATCACATGAATTGTTTGTTGAGATGTGAACTCCACACTGGTTGGCACACAAGCCTCCTCAGTGCCAACCCCTGCCCCTCTGGCTGCTGGGGCCCATCACGGGACGCCTGGATGTGCCTGGACCCAGCCCTTACAGGGGCTCCGGCAGTCTTCAGGCAGTGTCAGTCTGTGTGCTCAGGGCTGGGCCTGCTGACTGCTAATACCCATCCTCAGCCTCTCAGCATGATAGAACCTTCACAATTGTTCACCGCGTGATTGTTCAGATTCAGGATTTCATTATGTCTATGTAAATACTGTTCACCATGGAACCAATTTGTAACTATGATTACATTTCTTGTATAGTTTTGTGCTTTGCTGTAGTGAATAACTACCTGATTTTTTGTTTCCTTGAGCATCTAGTGCCATAAAATAAATCACTTTCTGCATGGTTAAAATGAGCACTGGTGTTGTCAGTTGTATTTTTTCCTCCTGAAAACCTCTTTGGAGTCCTAGTCTTTTTTCAACCTGGTCTCACGGGACTGCTGTCCAGACCAGCGGAGTAGTTGGTGTCCTGTGGACTTGAGGGCCCTGCTTTCTGGGGCATCTGTTTCCCAGATCCCATGGCTGCTTTTTCGCTTGCCCTTTGCAGTGGGTCATGTCCCCCGTAGTGTGTAAGGGGTAGTAGTGGTAGAGTCAGACTACTCTGGAAGCACTTTTATTTTCATCAGAACTTGTGTATCTGCGAATGGCTTTTGGAACCCTTAATAGTCACATTTGATATCAGCTTGGCCACTAGTTTGCCAGACATTTATGCCATTTCCAGATTTACTGCTTCTGGACCTTCTAGGTTCTAGAACTGCTTTGTAACTCGGTACCGATTCAGTTCTCCTTATTTTACGATCTTACTTCCTCTGCTGAAACCTTTAGGAACCTTTCTTTATCCTTGGTGTTCTATCATTTCTCAAGGCAGGGTGATTTTTATTTGTATGTTTTGTCTTTTTTTATCCCATTTGCTAATGCTCAGTGGTCTGTTTCCTTCTGGAGACTTAATGTCTTTGTTCTCTAGTCCTACAACAAAATCGTCTGGCTGAGTGATTTACAAAGGAAAGACACTTGTTTTAGGCCACGGTTCCGGAGGCCAAACACATGGAACTGGCTTGGCTTTGGGTGAGGATCTGCACTTGCTCTCGCCTGATGGGAAGGGGAAGAGGTGGGTTTGTTGGAGATCCCACGGCAGGACAGGCAGCGAGAGGGCGAGATGAAGAGCGCAAACTTCACATGATCCTGTCTTGAAGGACTACAACCTTTCATGAAGGTCAACCCATCTACTCAACTGTCACGGGCCCCAGCCCCTTCTGCACACTCTCACATGGGGACCAGGCCTCTGCACATCTTGGGGCCAACCTACATCCAAACCGTAGCACCCTGTCACCTCGAGCTGTGAGAATATTTGTGTGTCATTTCCACTGTCATTTTATTTGAGATACATATCAGCCCACTCACTCTTCTAAAGTGCACTGTTACCACTATCAGTTTGAGAGCACTTCTATCACCCTCTTTGACACCATCCTCTCCCCCTTGTGACTAGATTGGACCTTCGATTATCTTCTGTATTCTCTGCTGCGATTTAGGTGTGCTTGGTACTGGGACTGAACTCAGGGCCTCATGCATGCTAGGCAAGTGGTGTACCACTAGCATACACCCTCACTCCAGGGAGGAGTTTAAGACCCTATCCAATCCAGCCTTCTTTTTCCAATAGGGAGATTAAGATTTCATCTTTTCCTTCTACCTTTCCAACATTTCCTGTTCACTTTTAATCCTAGCTTGCTAGTCCTTGGCCTATGCAGAAATGCAACTTCTGTTACAATGTATACTTTTTCAGTATTACTGATGTAGTCCTTTTTCTCAATTAATAATGCTTAAATGTTGTCTTTCTCAAAAATATTTTTATTTAAACTCTGCTTAACTGGAATGAAACACTAGGTTCTCAAGACTACAAGCCTCAGTTGTCTGGCTGTATAATAAAACATACTTTTAAAAATTATAA
>NW_004955406.1:4781421-4799232 GCF_000276665.1 Chinchilla lanigera | reverse complement strand
AAAAATAAAAATTATAAGAATTTCCAGACACAAAAGTACAGTATGTCCATCATAAAAATTTAGTATTATCAAGATTTTTGCCACAGTTCCTTAATCTATTTTTTTTTTTTTTTTGGCCTTGCAAATTGCACCCAGTGCCTCCACAATGAGCTGCATCCCCAGCCCTTTTCAGTTTCTGTTTAGAGACAGGGTCTCGCAAAGTCATAAAGTTGCCCAGCTAGGCTCAAGCTTGCCACTCGCCTGCTTCAGCCTCCAGGTGCTGGGATTACAGGCGTGTGCCACCATGCCTGGCTTTTTTTTTAAAACTGATTCTATGTGTCTCAATATGCATTCCTTAAAGGGGGAGAAAGGGTTATATAATTTTTTTTAAAAAGCAATTCTCTTATATAATGTAATAAACTTAATTATAATTTGCTTTAATTTTCTTTGTTTGGGAACTTTGCTTTTGTTTTTTGTTTTGTTTTGTTTTTGGTACCGGGAATCAAACTCACAACCTCAGGATTTCGAGGGAAGCATTTATGACACTGAGCTATATCCCTGGCCCACGTTTGGGAACTCTGAAGTAAAACAAATTATATAGTTTTAAATATTATGCACAAGTCACCACTGCAAGTATCCTATAAGACTCAAAAAACAGCTGTGAAATGAAATTCAATATGTTTTGAAATGGAAGGTACTGGCCTCCTGGCCGTCGAAAGCTGAGCTCACGAATGCCCGAGACAACACTTAAATACACAGTTCCAAGATTTTAGTCTCTGTACATTATTTTAATACAAAAAAGAACAGTACTATATACAAATATACAAATCTGAAATGTAACATTAAAATATAAAATGCAAGAGGGTAATAAAGTGGCATGGCAAGTTTTCTTCAGTGAGACTGAGTAGACAAATACAGACATACATGATTCTTCAGACATAATAAGCCAGAGATGGACACATTTTTAGTCATGATTAGCAAATTCTTCTGAAAATGGATGAGGCATTATAGGCATCAAAAGGGGAAACAACTGGTAAATCAGGTGTCTTGCCTACACTGTACAGTGTAACACAATGTGACTATCAGAATCTGTAGCTAAAGGTCCAAAGTGTAGGTAATACAGCTTTTGGGGGCCTTTATCAATGATTATACATTTGATATATAAACATCCTTAAACATGAAACAGTCCAGAATGATTGCATTTGTTGCACAATGACAGTCTGCTGTGTATCAACCTGATAAATACTTTCAAGTGGAAGGACCTACCTAGAAAGAAATGAAAGACTCCTAGAAAGAAATTACTAGCTCCATGTCAGCTTATGTTAAAAGGTCCATGAAAAACAAGTGTAGGCAAGAGACACTGACTACGCACCTACGTTTCAGAGTAATTCTTAAAAAAAAAATCTTGTACAAATAATAGTTGTCTTGTCTTACCAAAAAACAAAAATACTCCAAATTAAAATTAACCCCACAAATGCAAATTAGCTGAATTTAGAATAACAAAGCCAAAGCCAGCCTTGGCATCTGTGTATTAGTTTGATAAACTGCACCTAGGGATGGGAGCTTATGTAGCTCAGTGGTAGAGGTCATGCCTGACATGCCCAAGACCCTGGGTTCAAAACCCAGCACCATAAACAAACAAAACAGCTGCATCTAAAAAAAAGCATTTGCTGTTGTATAGAACTGATTAGTTTTCAGCACTAAATAACTATTATGCAGCCTCCCCTCTTTACAGAAAGAAAGATGTCTATCAGGAAATCCAGCAGAATACTCTTCTCATGGAATTTCACAAAAGCTGCAGAGCAGCCAAGAGTTGATGGCATTTAAGGACAGTAACAATTCGCATTTAATGTCCAATGATGGGCTTCGTGCCAATATTTTTTAAAATGTTAATTAAAAAATACTACTCATCTATTGCAGATCAAATGATGAGGAAAAAAAAATATATTACATCATACCCTAGCACAGAGTTACTGTATTTTTATGAGTTATTTAAATGTTTTAAATGAAGCCCTGTCTAGGTATTTAGGCTGTAACGTAAATGCTGACAGATCCTATTTTCAGCTCTCCAAATGAGCAAGGAGGCTTATGTGTGCAGGTTAATCCTCTTGGGCCGCAGTGGGTACCGCCTTCTCTGGGGGCAGTCTGATGGCCGCCTTCTTTTCAGCACCACGTCAGAGGCTGGCCTGGGAGCAGTCTCTGTGGGTGTGGTTTCTATCTGTGTTATGGAGCTCTCCGGTGTAGCATCTGGTTTCCCATCACCACTGGAAAAGACTTCCTGGTGTATCCTCTGGAGCTGGATAATAGGCTGCATCCTTAAAACTTGGGAAAATCCATCAGCTTGTTCAATCAATACTGGCAAAGTCTGAAAAAAACATTAAGCTCATGTTAAAACACAAGTAGAGGGATGGACACATTACACTTTATATTGGTTTTTTATTTATTTTACTTTTTTTGTCTTTTTGAGACAGGATCTCGCTACGCAGTTCAAGCTGGTCTTGAACTCACTTTGTAGCCCAGGCTGGTCTCAAACTCACAACGATCCTCCTGCCTCAGCCTCCTGAGTGCTGGGATTACAGGCGTACACCACCATGCCTGGCCTACATTTTAAATTCTTTAGGTTAAGACCCAGGATATAGTTCAGCAGCACAGTACCTGCCTGGCAAGCACAAGGTCCTGAGTTCAACTGCCAGTACCAAAAAAAAAAAAAATCTTCCAAGTAACAGTTTATGCTGGGCTTGGTGGCATACACCTGTAATCCCGGCATTTGGGAGGCTGAGGCAGGAGGCTCATTGCGAGTTCGAGGCCAGCCTGAGCTACAAAGTGAGTTCAAGACCAGCCTGAACTGCATAGTGAGACCTTGTCTCAAAAAGACAAAAAAAGTAACAGTTTAAGCTGAGGAATTCTATTGACAAAGCTACGACCAAAAAAATACGTTCTATTCCCACATGGTGGTAATGTTCCAGGAGTGATAGAACCTCAGAGGTAAGGATTTAATGTCTGGAATTCTGTACTTTAGGATACAGAGTACTTTAGAAATCTGAACAGCAGGGATTAGCACATATTCCCTATAAAGGACCAGATAGTAATTACTTTAGGTTCTGGAGGTCTTGTGTGTCTGTCATAAATACTCAACTGTGTTGGTGCAACGTAAAAAAAACCACAGACAACAGGTGAAGGAATGGGCACGGCTGTGCTCCAGTGAAGTGTATTTACAAAAGCAGGAGGTGGGCTGAATCCTAGCCTGGCCCATTACGGTACGCCACACGTGATCAAGCACGTGCTGTGAGAGACAGATGAGCACCAGAAAATTACACAATCAGTCCGAACCACAGTGTTTCCGGAAATTAACATCAGAACAGGGCAGATTCTGAAGGGGTTTAAAAGTAATTTTCATATGCCAAAATCCAAATGTTTTCCTATTTAGGTAAAATAAGTACCAAAATGTAAATAATTTTATTACAGCAATATTTACACTCTCCAGTTGGAGAAATAGTGAAAGTACAGATTCTAGGGCTGGGGTGCAGCTCCGTGGTAAAGTATGTGTTTAGCATATGTGAGGCCCTGAGTCCCAGCCCTGGCATGAAGGGGTGCAGATACAGATTCTAAATCCCAGCGCTCAGCCACTTATCTGGCAACCTACTTAGTCTCTTGGTGCCTCAGCTTCCTGGTATCTATTTTTTTTTTTTTTGGTACTGGGAATCAAACTCAGGACCTTGCACTTGCCAGGCGGGCGCTTATGCCGCTAAGCTATATCCCCAGCCCAGCTTCCTCATATCTAAAATGGGGAACTAACAGTACCTGTCTTGTAGGATTAGAATAAAGATGAAAGGAGATAATAAATGTGTAGTAGTTAGCTGCTGCCCAGTTTACACCAAGAGCTCAATAAATAAACATTGGTTGTACTATTATCCAAAATTATTTGATGGACTGCTAATATGCAGAACCTCAAAAATGTAACCAGCCCCTAAAGCCAGGTATAATACGTGGCACATAGTAATAGGTGTCTAATAAAGAGCATTGTGAATGTTACTGTTGCTTAATAAATGTGTTAAAAAGATCTACTGAGAGGACTACTAAGAGTGTATGTTACAGTAGACCAAAACACATACAGACACTCAGCAAATATATAGCCACACACATTTGTTCCATTTTTGTCATTTTTTAGCACATAGCTTTTACCTTCATGGCTTCACTGATCTCCTCAGCTATGGTTTCTCCTCTGCATTTCAAATTTTCCATACAAGAAGCTATAAAGAAACAGCCAAATAGTATTTCAGTTTTTAAAAAATCTAACAGCGAATTATAAAAGGCATGCAGGTGCCACCTGGACAGAACTGTACTATCTGAAAAGAACTCTTCTAGGATTATTTACCTTAGCTTCATCTTTCTGAGAGTATTTTGTAACCTATTAGCAGAATACTTTGTAATGTATTACAACAAGTGCCCTATTACATTGATTTAGTTAAGTGAAACAACGAGAACATTAATACAGTAGAGTAAACCTAAAAGTTACCCACGTAAATCGTAGACAGAACCTATTATCATAGTCACGACAGTGTGTGTGCCTAAAAGAAAGCCCAAAGCTCACCCTGCGTATTACTTACCACTGTGTTTATTTAGCATCTCTGAATAGCATCACAAGTTTATATAAATGTATGCAAATACTGAATTTCTGTATTACTCTGAATTTTATAAATTCAAAACATTAGTTCAACTTAAGACTACACAATCATACTGTACCGAGGCTATGGCTAGATGAAATTTCTAGGAACAAGAACTACACGCCTGACTTGCCGGACTGTACTGAGTAAAGAGGAACTCTCTTGGGCTGCCTATAAAATGCATACATAATTAAAATATATAGGTAACAAAAGTTTCTTTATTTTTTTTAATAGAACACAGGCCTGTAACACGTTGGAGAGAAACACCAGGAAAACAAGAATGACGTGTGTTAGTAAACAGAGAATATCAAGAAGAGACTGAAATTATAAAAAAGAAACAAACATTCTGGAGCTGAAAGATAAAATAGTTGAAATAAAAAATTCACTGGAGATTTTGATAGCAGATTTGAATAGGCAAAAGAAAAAAACAGGGAATGTGAAGTTAGGCCAAATGAATTATCTAGTCTGAAGGGAAGAAAGAAATAGTAATTAAAAATAATCAACAGAGCCTATGAGCCCCATGGACACTATGAAGCACACCGATATATGCACAACTGAACTCTTACAAAGAGAAGAAAGGCAAAAAAGTATTTAAAGAAATGATGGCCATTAAACTCTCCAAATTTGATGAAAAACATGAAGCTACACATCCAAAAAGCTCAACAAATTTCAAGTAGAATAAGCTCAGAAGGAGCTATATCAAGATATAATCAAAAGGTTGAAAGGGAATCTTGAAAACAGCATGAGAGAAGCAACCTATCATAGATAAGGGATCCCCAAAAAATCAACAGCCAATGTTTCATCAGAAACCAGGAAGAACAGAAGGCATGCCGTAAGGTATATGATACAGTTAAAGTGCCAAATGATAAAAATCTACTATCAGGACAAAATACCCTTCAATAGTGAAGGAGAAATGAAGATATTCCCAGATAAAGTTGAAGGAGACTGTCATCTAGTAGAACTGCACTATGAACATATTAAAAGTGTTTTTCAAGCTAAAATAAAAGCACAGCAGTGTTTTGAAGCCATATAAAGGAATAAAGAATACCAGTGATGGTAACTACATAGGTAAATATAAAAAGCCACCATAACTCATTTGTATAATTTAAAAAACAAATGGATAAAACAGTAATTATAAATCTGTAGTAATGAATAAACAATGTATACAAATATAATTTGTGACAATGACAACATAAAGGGAGAGGGACAGAACTGTATAGAAGGGGAAATTAAGTAATACTGAAACTATGCAGTGTTGAAACTAAGTTGGTTTCGAATTACATTGTTACAAATTTCAGACATGAATTGTAATCCTCAGGGAAGCCACTAACAGTTATGCAGAAAAGAAAAATGGTATACTACAAAAAGATTAATTGAATTTAAGAAGGCAGTAATGAAAAAACTGAGGAACAAAAAGGTAAATACAGAAAATAAATATCAAAATGGCAGAAGAAAAGTCCTTCTGTATTAGTAATTACTTTAAATATAATTTAAAACTCTCCAACTAAAAGCAGAAGTTAGAAAATGAATAAAGTTATGATGCAATTGTATTTTATTTACAAGAGACTCACTTTAGAGTCACAGGTTGAAAGTGAAAGGGTGAAATGAGATGTTCCATGCAAACAGTAATTAAAGCAGAGCTGGAGGGGCTGGGGATTTAGCTCAGCGGCACAGCACCTGACTGGCAAGCGCAAGGTCGTGAGTTCGATTCCTGGTACAGGGAAAAAAAAAAAGCAGAGCTGGAGTGGTTATAAACATCAAACAAAATAGACCTTAAATTCAAAATTGTTACAAGAGAGAATATATTGGTAAAAAGGGCATCCGTCCAAAAGAGCTAACAGTTACAAACATACAAACCTAACAGAGCTCTAAATGACATAAAATCTGACAAAACTGAAGGAAACAACAGTTCAGTAGTAAAAGTTAGAGACTTCAATGTCAACTTGTAGTAAGATAGAACTAGATAGAAGATCAATAAGGGAACAGAGGAATAAATAATGTTACAAACTAACTAGATGTAACACATATAGAATACTCCACCAAACAGCAAAATTAGGGGGCTGGGGATTTAGCTCAGCGGCACAGCGCCCGCCTGGCAAGTGCGAGGTTGTGAGTTTGATTCCCGGTACCAGGAAAAAAAAAAAAAAAAAAAAAAACAGTAGAATTACACATTGACATTATTCAGCCACAAAAAAGGATAAAGTAACCAGGCATGGTGGTGCATACCTATAATCCCAGCTACTCAAGGAGGCTGAGGCAGAAGGATCGAAAGTTTGGAGTCAGCCTGGCCAACCTAATGAGCCACCACCTTAAAATTTAAAAAAAAAATTTTTAAAGGTCTAGGGATATAGCCCAGTGCTACCCCCAAGGTTCAACTCTCTGTACTAAAAATTAACAAGGATAAAGCACTATACATGCCATATACGCCTAACGCTTAACAACATTAGGGTCAATGAAAGAAGACAGACATAAAAGGTCACATACTGTCTGCATCCATTTATCGGAAACAGAATAGGCAAATTATAAAGACAGAAAGACCAATTGTTGTCAGGACTGGGAGAGAAGGGAGTAGGGAATAACTTTAATGAGTATGGAGCTTCCTTTTGGAATAATGAAAATGATCTGGAAGCAGGTGAGTTGCACAACATTCTGGATGTACTGTGGGTATTTTGCCTCCATTAGTTCCAAAAGAGAGTATCCATGTGCATTAGCTGCTCTCCAAGACCCCAATGAACCCCTCCTCCTACTCAGTCTTCAGTCTTTCCCATACTGTGCCAGGGTTAGCCAGCGTGACTGGTACATTACACCTCAACTGACAGCAGATCACTTCCAAGACTAGCTTTTTAAAAGGCGATACCCTCTGTCTTTCCCCGCCATCACTCACTGTGGGAGAAGCAAGTTGGCATGTTCCAAGAAGTCTGCAGACAGCCAGGTTGCAGAAGGCAAAGCCTCTAATTTTATTAGGCCAGCAGGGCCTGAACTTTAAAAGCCTGCCAGCCATGTGAGTGGGCCTGGGAGCAGATTCCCAGTTCCCAGGGTGCCTGCCTAGGACCTGCTGAGAGGCTTATGCTGCAAGTACTCAGCCGAGCTATTACCAGGTCAATGACTCAGAAAGTGTAAGAGACAGTAAATATTTACTGTTTTAAGCTGCTAAACTTCAAGATAGTTTTCGAGGCAGCAATAGATAACTAATACAACACAAGAGCAACATATTTACAAATCAATATACCTTAAGTAGAGATCAGATTTCCTTATGTAGAAATTAAAATCTTGTGAATCCTGCAGTTTGGGTCTGGAATATCCTAAAAAATCCATGTGGTAAAGGCCTAGTGCCCAGTGCGGCGCTAGTGGGAGGTGGTGGCTTGGGCAGGGAGGGGGTCTTCAGGTCACTGGGGGTGTGCGGCTCCCTTACGAGAGGGAGTGGGCCTGCAGTCCGCCCTCTTTCCTGCTTCCCAGCTAGGAAGTGAGCAGTCTTGCTCTGTCATGTGCCCTGGCCATGATGTCCCACCCCAGGGCAAAGCAATGAAGTAAACTGGTCAGACTGAAACTTTCTTTTTTTTGGTACTGGGAGTCAAACTCACCACCTTGTGCTTGCCAGGCAGGCGCTGTGTCGCTAAGCTATACCTGGCGAAACTTTTTAAACTGTGAGCCAAAATAAGCCTTTTCCTCTTATAAGTTGATTAGCTCAGGTATTTCTTATAGTAACAGAAAGCTAGCACAGTAAGACTTATTTATAAATGCATATAAAGGCTATAAATCCCTTTAATGTAATTTATACAGATCTCTTGCAGCTTATGACAGACTTCACTTAAAATTTCAAATACATCTACATATATGATATCATTTGTTAAATTTTCAGTCACTGACTTAATAAACATATAATACCCTAGCAATATCAAATCTCAGGATAGGGAACAACTGGAATTATCTATCACACCTGATAGAAGAAGTAAACAGATGCAACCACTTTGGAAAACTTTTTAGTAATAGCAATACAAGCTAAACATATAAGCTGGGCATGGTGGAGTATGCCTAGAATCCCAGCATGCAGGATGACTGCTTCAAGTTTGAGACCAGCCTGGGCTATATAGGGAAACCCTGCTTCAAAAAAACAAAAAAACAAAACAGAACAGGACCAGGAGATGGCTCAGCGACACAGTGTTTGCCTGGCAAGCGCAAGGTCCTGAGTTTGACTGCCGGCATCAAAAAACAAAACAAAACATAAAAGCTAAACATAGGCCTACCATATGACCCGAAGATTCCTTTTCTAGATACATATGTCCATCAGAAATGAATGCAAAGACAACAGAACCATGTTCAAGGTAGCATTATTCATTTCGCCAAAATTTACAAAAATCCAAATGATGACCAACAGAAGATGAGTAGTTTATAAGAACATAATAGAGTATTACCATAGAACGCTTACTACTCTCAAAACGTGTGTATCTCATAGGAAAGAGCAGCACCACGCCAAAGAAGGCGCTACAAGAACGCACAGTGCAGGGTGGATGTCTTATGTCATTCAGGAACAGATGAAACCAGCCAGGTGTGGTGGCTCATACCTGTAACCTTAGCACTTGGGAGGCTGAGGCAGGAGCACTGCTATGAGTTTGAGGCCATCCTGGGCTACATAATGAGTTCAAGACCAGCATGAGCTGAACTACAGAGTGAGACCTTGTCTCAAAAACAAACAAAAAACTCCAACAATAGTAACAAAATAGATAAAAGCAATCTGTTTACTGTAAGGCAGAACAGTGTTCACCTCTGGTGGAAGCTGAACAATGACCAGAAAAGGGTATATGTAAAGTGTTTGTATAATAGACTGTTACAGTGTCTGAAAAGCTGGAAACAGGACTTACACAATTTCAAATAATATGCTCAATTGTCTTTTTTCCTCCATCTCAATATAAGTTTTCAGGTAAAATATTTCTAAAGTTAAACTAACAGACCCAATTGTAATCTGAAAAAAATACAATAAATATTCTCTCTACAATGTAATATTTTCCTTATGCTTCTAGAATTTCTGGACACTCTGAATCAACATACAAAAAAATAACAAGCAGATCCTTTGAAAATATAGTATTTAATTATTTTTGAAAATATAGTATTTAAAAATCATTTTATCTTAAATTTTCCAACCCCGCAGGCACTCTACATATAGATCAAGGTGGCAGTTACACACACACACACACACACACACACACAAAGCGTACAAATCCATCAAGCTGTGCACTGAATGTTGTACCACAATACATACACACACATTAAGCAGAATCTCTTGGGTGACAGATGATTTTATAAACCACGTGATAACAATGAAGAATATATACAGTTTATAAAATTGTCTATCCCCTTAGAGATTTTATTTAATGTTTTTATTAATAGCACTGATAGACTGATTGTGAAGCTGTTTTCTTTTTTTTTTTTTTTTGGTTTTTCTCCAGTACCGGGAACCGAACTCACGACCTTGCGCTTGCCAGGCAGGCACTTTTGCTGCTGAGCTAAATCCCCAGCCCCGTGAAGCTGCTTTCTACAATTCTTAGAGACTGTGTTAGCAATGACTAATATAAAGAATCCCTAAAACATCTCATGCTACTTTGTTAATAAACTCATACTGCTAAACAATAACTATTGCATAGTCAATGAAAATGTAAAAAGTACCAAAAGTAGTTTGGGTTTGTATATGAAATGGAGTTTGGTCCCAAGCTTGCATAATTATAAACAGATTTTCACACATGAATGTCTACTGGGATATTCCACAGTTATGCGGGACATATAAGACGTTTAGTATCTATTGCCTAACTACAAAATGCCAGCCTTCCCGTTACTGTAGTGACCAAAAACTTCCTCCCACTTTCTCGAAAGGGCCACTAGGGGCAAGTGTGGACTCCAGCAAGAACCCAGGAACTCTTGTGCATCTTCCAGAATTTCCCTGGGCACCAGAACCTCATTCTCTCATCCTAGGCTCTCTAGCGTTGAGCACTGTGCCTGGGTATGGAGAGTTTGCACTCAGCAGTTATAAGGAGCAAGCTATGGCAGGGTGATGTGGATGCACAAAGGAGGTGAGATCAATCCCACAGGGAAACCAAAGGAAGAGGAAAACCACAGGCATTCTGAGAGAGGTGCCTTAAAGCAGGCTTTGGCACTAGATGGGCTGGGGAAAAGCAGGGGTAGGAAGTATGGGAGAGGATGTGCTTTAACAAAACAAGGGGATAAATCAAGAAACGGGAGAAAACAGGAACCAGGAAACATGATCCAAAACAGAAGAGAAATAAAGGAAATTCCCAGATGATGAAAGGAGTGGACAGGATGAAAGCGTGGCAGCAGACCTAGAGCACAGCCAGTCCAGAATGGACGAGGAAGGTGGACGCTCCCAGGACAGTATGTCCAAGGAAAAGAAAAAGGGTTCAAAGGGCACTTGATGGCTAACTTGCAATGTTTGCTCCACAGGGAGGAATTCTACAGTTCTGCTGCAGTATTTGGGAAAGGAACAGTGGTAGGCACAACACGACACGAAGGCAAACAGAAAAATAAGCAATTATCATTCCAGAGGGTGGGGCAGGAAGCTGTTCAAGAAAATATAGTAGTTGTCACCTGACTCAGCTAGAAAAGCACTGACACAGTCTTAACTATTAATATAAATACTCAGTATTACTGGTTTTCTAGTAAGAATGACTGAAAGACTAAAAGTAAAGCTGGCAAATAAGATGATTTTTTTGAGAAACTTGGCTATGAAAGGAACTTCAAGTGAGAAATACCAAGATGTGAAAGCTTTTTCAACTTGTTCCGCCAACCCTTTAGCAGTACGGGTCACCGTGCATTCCCAGCCCATCTTATGCAAGTTTAGCAACTCTGTGAGGCAAGCAGGTTTCTACAGCCTCATTTTATAGGTAAGGAGATGCCAAGAAATGAATCTATGTCTAGAATTAGAACTCACATCTCCTAAAATCCAAAGCATGTGTTCTTCTACATTCTATATCTAACTTTCCGAAGTGTTATTTTGCCAGGAATTATACTCTTCATAAGGGTATCAGCTAACTAATGGTAGAAAATTAGCTTCAACATAATGAAAATCTCTTGAAATAAAAATAATTAAGCCTGGAGAATTAATGATAGAACAAGTCTAGGGATAGCTATTTTAACTACTAATTTGATTATGCCTTCTTATTTAAATAAATCCTTTGCATTTAAATCTAAGTATCAATAATTTTAGGAAAAGAACAAAAATATTTTTAAAAATAAAGATGGGGCACGCGCAATTGAAATGATCACTAAATATGTGAATATGATTCTGTAAATGCATCAAAAACATCACTTTCCAACATTAACATCTACTTAGGAAATTTCAAAATATGTAAACTCTTTGCTCCCTTAAGATTATTCTAAATGACTATTCTAAATTATTTTCATATTTTGTAGTTAACTAGGTGAGAGAATCTAGTACTCCTGATATGCAAATATCTGACTTAACAACGTCTCCCATGCAAATGGCTGGTCCAGGCCATGAGGGAAATGGTGTGAGTTCCATCAGCAGCGTTCCGAAAGTCTTCCCTTTACAGCCTTGGTAAGAACAGCTTTATGGCACCACCACTGATCCTCCTCACTACAAACTGTGGTGTTCTGATGTCCAGGCTGGGCCCCTGAAGTCCTACTTAAATATGTAGTGGAATGTACCTAAAATTGCTATCCCTTGAATTTTTCATAAAAAAATGTGTAGTATTCCAGTTACAATGTAGGATAAATAGGTTCTTAAAGGGTGGCCTGGACACTTGCCCATGTGCAGCATTTATAGTTTTTTTCAAGAGGAAATACATTTCAAATTCCAAAGCTCAGACTTAAACATAAGCTTTAAAACACAACTGCTTTATTAGCAGGTGCTACCTGCAAATACTATAGCAGTGGCTCAAGCAAGACACATTACTAGGGAAGGAGAAGAACTGCCTTAAATCCTCTGCTTGTAGGGTCAGCAAGGAACTGGAAGTATCATTAAGTCTACTGTGGAAAAACTTCAAATAGCTCCTTGCCATCACTACATTAGTGAAGGGCAAGAAAAAAAATGAGAATCTTTTCAATTAATTTAAGGACTTTACAAACGAGAAGACAATATTAAGTGATTATTATATGACGAGGATTATAAAAGGCTATTACTGACAAATGAGAACCACACCTTATTGGATTATATTGATACACAGCTAATCAGTAGACTGCTGCAAGGACATTCAAGAAACAAAAACCTGTGCCTAAAAATGTGGAAGTTAGGCACCCTTGAGAACACTGCCTTCCCTAGTCACTTGCCTTCTAAACACGGGGAAATGAAAAAGTGGAAATGAAAGATTGAGTAATCAGCCTAGTTCGGCTTCGGGTCTCTGCACTGACTAAACAAGGAAATGTGAACTTCTAAAGGCCTGCACAAATTCAGAAATTCAGCAAAAACGTATTAACTGAGCACTTCCTTTCTGTTTCCAGTGTATTTCACGAGTATGAACAAGTGGCCATGCACAGCAGGGGTCAGCTGCTTTGCACTGGTTTCTAAAGTAAATAAAACCATGAATTACAACTACGAATGAGAAGACAGCATCCCTGGTGAACATGGAAAAGAACTAAGCAGTGATTTAAGATTTTTCCAGACAGATCTGTTGAGCCCACTCTTGGCAGACTTAATCCTCTGCTGCCCGTCCCGCTGCACCACGGCGCCCCCTGTAGTACAGTGGGTCCCTCCAGTGAGGTATGGTCAACTCCCTGACCTCAGTTCACCTGGTCCAGCCACGACTCTGCTCTCACCCTGTGGTGCTCTTTCCCTCTATTTGCACCACGACTGCTCGGGGATCTTGGGTACAAACACTACTCAAGCTCATTCCTGACTCGGGAACTCTGCTCTACAGCTCTCCTCTCTGCTTGGAGAGCTCTTCAACTTTATCTTTGCCAGATGCAGTACTACCTCAGAAAAATGTTCCTCATCACCTAAACACACTGTCCTAGCACTGGTGTCACCTCTTTATATTTGATTATTTTTCTTTTCCACTAGAATGTAAACTCCACAAGCAAGAACATGGTGTTATTGCTCACCACTATAACCTCCATGTAGGGAACAGCCTGGCAAGCGTGTAGGACTGAATAAATGGGCAGATGAGTAATAGTTACTCACTATTACTGAGTGTGGTGCAATAATCCTGGCTACATATAAAGTAAATATGTTGGGGGAAAAACCTCACCAGAGCTTTGAGTTTTGAGAGACAAACCATGAACAAGGAAATAAACACAAACTCATAGCTAAACTGTAACACATTATTAAGGAAATAAACAGAGGTTATGATGAAGAGCTAAGGGCAGTCTATTTTTTTGTTTTGTTTTTTCTTTTTCAGACAAGGTCTTGCCATGTAGTTCAGGCTGGTCTTGAACTCGCTTATGTAGCTCAGGCTGGCCTCAAACTTGAAGTAATCCTCCTGCCTCAGTCTCCCTAGTGCTAGGATTACAGGTGTACTCCACCACACCCAGCGGGGCGGTCTATTTTAATTAGGGTGATTAATGAAAAACTCTGAAGTGGTGGTATTTAAATGAAAAAGAAAACTTGAAACAGTAATTTTAGAAAGGGGCATGTAAGTGAGGCACTTTCCAAGAACTGAAAGATGGGCAGTGGGACTACAGCAACGAGGAAACTGCTTGAAACATACTTAGTTCCTGTGGGGGAAGGCTGAGAAGCTTGAAGTTTGTTATACACACATGTATTTGAACTGGAAGATGCTAGGATTTTCAGCAAGGAGTAAAAACTGATGTTTTTTTTTTTTAAAGCAGCCTAGATTGTTATTAGCCAAGTTGGCCTTAAAAATTCACAAAACTCCCTACCTTTTTGACAAAACTGAACAAATATGGAAAACTTTTTAAAAAAGACATATACCAAAGAATAAACAAAATAGACATTTCTATGAATAAAAAAAAAACAAAAAAAAAAACAACGTAGAAAAGGCTGTAAACCCAGCTACAGCTGCAGATCCTCACTTGGCAGAAATAGCCAAGAATCTGCCTTCTAAAAAAATGAGTGAGGTTCAATGTGCTCCAGAGGAGTAGGAAAGTGAAGTATCAGTTTCACCGTTTGAAACCAAGGACTGAGATGAATTTTTCCATCCTGAAAAGGAGGCTAAAAAGCCATCTTCTACTGTTGGTTGAAAGCACACTTTCAGCTTCAGCGGAAATGCTGGGAAACAGCTAAACCCTCCAGACCTTGCCTGGACCTCACCGCCTGGGGCGCACTCTCGCTACAGGACTCATCCGGGCGTGGTGTGAGGCGCCCTCTGCTGCCAATGCGAGACACAGCTCTTGCCTGGGATGGGTCAGGGCCAGGGCAAGCAATCGCGAAACTACTGGGCCAAAAAAAAGAAGGGTAAAAACAGATAGGAAAGTAAGCACAGAACAAAGTCTAGTAAATAAGAGCTTGCAGGAGCCAGGCGTGGTGGCGCACGTCTGTAATCCCAGCACTCGGAGGCTGAGGCAGGCGGATCGTTGCGAGTTCGAGACTAGCCTGGGCTACAAAGTGAGTCAAGGCTAGCCTGAACTACATAGCGAGACTCTGTCTCAAAAAGACCAAAAAAAAAGAAAAAAAAAAAAAGAAAGAAGAGCTTGCAGATCAAAACTGTAAAATACATGAGGACACTAAAACCATGAAAGACAGCCAATACAATAATGTATTAATGTCAAGGACAGGAATTTATTGAAGATGAAATTAAAATAGAGCAGTCTGAAAATGACTGCAATCCTTCAACAGCTAAAAGAAATAACACACAAGAGAAATATAACACATATTATGAGAAAAATAAATTATGAAATAAAAAGAGTAACACAAAAATAAAAGAAGTCTGATGAAAAACTGAAGGATTAGGGCAATGATTTCCTAAAGATGGAGCCCACAGATCGAAAGTAAATATGGAGATGTCAGTGGCACAATGGGAGGAAGCAAGGAACAAAATAATTCTCCAAAAACCCGGGACATTGCCATGAGTATGATCTCATTTAAATAACGGTATGCATGTACACAGCTAAGTATAAAGCTATTACCAATAAAACCATGAAGTTGAACAATGTTACATTATTGAGTGAAAAAAAGTGAGAATAAAATGTACTATATACTATTTATGTAAATTTTAGAAATGCACAAGCCAGGTATGGTGGTGCACACCTGTAACCCCAACACTCAGGAAGCTGAGCCAAGAGGACGGCTGAGAGTTCGAGGCCAGCATAGACTCACAGCAAGGTCAAAGGCAGGGTGAACTACATAGTGAGACCTTGTCTCAAAAAATAAATAAAAGGTAACCCACTAGGGCCCCTCTTCTGTCTCTCTCTTGGACAGAAGCTTTCTTTCCCTCAATAAATATATTCTGCTCTTAAACAAAAATTTAAAACTTTAATAAAAATGAAAATAAATAACTACAAAATAATGCACAAAACTCTGTCCCTGTCTGTGTATAAATACATTGATAAAGATATAAAATTAGACGTATAAAACTTAGCAGTGTAGGCTTGGGAAGAGAGGTTACAGTGTATTTCTTTTTTGGTACTGGGTGTTGAAGTTGGGACTTTTGCACTTATAGCCTTAGCCCTTTAGAAAAAACATTTTTTTGAGAGTCCTGCTAAGTGCCCAGGCTGGACTTCAACTTTCAATCCTCTTGTCTCCGCCTCCCAGAGTGCTGGGATTACAGGGTGCGTACTACCACGCCCAGTTTTGGTTCATTTTTATTTATTTATTTATTTTTGTTGTTGTTCTGAGACAGGGTCTTCCTATATAGTTCAGGCTGTCCTTGAAAGATGATGCAGCCCATGCTGCTCTCAAACTTGTGGCCATCCTCCTGACTCAGTGTCCTGAGTGCTAGGATTACAGATGTGCACCTTCATACCCTGCTTAAATTTCTAATTATTTTAAAGTTTTAATCAAGCTTAGATCTAGTAAAATCAGAAAAACTATAATAATGTAACAAAACTGAAATAATAACCACAATTTAAAATAAGGTTAGGCCTATGCCAGTTCAGTTAGAGGATTTTGACTATCTACTCAGAAAAGTAAACTGTAAATAATCTGATTATGTGAATTACACTTTTATAAAATAATATTCCAAATTTCCAGTGTTCTCCTCTCTGATTATATGGGCGGAGAAAAATGGATAAATAGATTGATACCAGGTTAACTCTAGAGTGATCTAAAGTGATAGCAGATGGAAAGCAAGAGCGGAAATCAAAACCCAAAACCAAAAAAATAGAATGTTATCCTTGATTTTTCAAAAAAGGCAAGTACAATGTGATCTCATTGATATAAAGTTATACATTTTGTATAAGTATTGAGTGTACTGTGTCAGATAATGATCTTAGAGTTAGGAAGTACAGCTACAAATAGAATTCTTGTACATGGGCAACTTACGATATGATGGGGAAGGCCAAGGGGAGCAAAGAAGCAGAGATAATAAACAGAAATGACATACCTGTAAGTGGTGGAGAAAAGTGAAGTGGGTTAAGGGGACAAGGTAAGACCAAGAGGTCACAAGAGAATTTGACCAAGGTTATCGGGAAAGACCCGTCTGATGAGGTGATAGGCTGAACAGAGAACTGAATGACATGAGAGTCAGGCGGGCTGATTCAGACAGAGAGAGTCACAAGTATGAAAGCCACAGGGGCACTGTGTGTCTGACACAGCTAGATGCCACTATAAGGAGCACAGTAAATAAGCAAGGGTGACAGTGGCAAGAGACCATGGCAGAGAGGAGATCCTTAAAACCTGGCAGTGTACTGGGAAGACACTGTAAGCAGAGCGTGACACAATCTATGACTTCAATGGAATCCTCTGGGTACTATGTGAAAATGGGACTAATGGGACTGAAAGGAAGAGACTGGTGGGGAAGCTACTGCAGTAGTTATGCTGAGAATACGGCAATGTGGATAAGAGTAGCAGATGTGAGTTTGGTGGGAAGTATTTGGATTTGGAACATAATTTCTGAACAAAGGCAGCAGGATCTGCTAGTGGATTGAGGGTATAGGTGTTAAGCAGAACTGGCACTGGTCATAAACATTAATACTGGCTGCCTCTGGGTTTGTGATCTTATATAACATGAACTTGTTTCTTGTGCTTTCAACATTCTTTGAAAGTGCAGGGGGCTGGGGATTTAGCTTGGGGGCTGGGGATTTAGCT